>NC_137133.1:23544051-24178051 GCF_949319135.1 Squalius cephalus | reverse complement strand
CTATGGGCAATTTAGTGAAAAACCTACTTTTGCGAACTAGTCCTAGGTTTTTGGCCCAATCGGAACCAGACCAGTCTAGCACAGTTCTCTGGACTCTCTAGATCAATAATTATTGAAAAGAAGTTGAACTTTTGCATTGGCCTGGCTGTAACAGGGTCATTTAGGAAAGGGGTGGGACCAAAAAACACTCAAAAGCCTATACAACCTAAGGGAAAACCCCAAACTTCACAAAAATCGATGAGCAGATGTGTCAGAACATGGTGAAGAAGCATGCCAAGTTTCGTGAAGATCGGACCATAGGTGGCGCTATAACTGTCCAAAACGTCTCCTCTTATTAGGGGTTCAAGCATGAAATGCTGAAACCCTATTGTAATTGTGCTGATTTTTATTATTATTATTATTATTATTATTCCGCCCTAAAACGCATCGTGCAGCCCAAACCGTAAGAGCTGGAACCTTGAAACTTGGCCAAATGGTAGTCCTCAATTTGGGGAGAACCTATCAAAATATGACCCCGATTGGCCCATAGGTGGCGCTATAATGACCACATTTACTAAATTGCTCATAACTCCTAGACAGTTTGTCCTAGAGTCTCAATTTTAGCATCACTGTGATCCCTGGATCCAGACGGACAAAATGGCTATCTCCAAATTGCTCTACGAGCAAAAAAAAAAATTTCTATGGGCAATTTAGTGAAAAACCTACTTTTGCGAACTAGTCCTAGGTTTTTGGCCCAATCGGAACCAGACCAGTCTAGCACAGTTCTCTGGACTCTCTAGATCAATAATTATTGAAAAGAAGTTGAACTTTTGCATTGGCCTGGCTGTAACAGGGTCATTTAGGAAAGGGGTGGGACCAAAAAACACTCAAAAGCCTATACAACCTAAGGGAAAACCCCAAACTTCACAAAAATCGATGAGCAGATGTGTCAGAACATGGTGAAGAAGCATGCCAAGTTTCGTGAAGATCGGACCATAGGTGGCGCTATAACTGTCCAAAACGTCTCCTCTTATTAGGGGTTCAAGCATGAAATGCTGAAACCCTATTGTAATTGTGCTGATTTTTATTATTATTATTATTATTATTATTCCGCCCTAAAACGCATCGTGCAGCCCAAACCGTAAGAGCTGGAACCTTGAAACTTGGCCAAATGGTAGTCCTCAATTTGGGGAGAACCTATCAAAATATGACCCCGATTGGCCCATAGGTGGCGCTATAATGACCACATTTACTAAATTGCTCATAACTCCTAGACAGTTTGTCCTAGAGTCTCAATTTTAGCATCACTGTGATCCCTGGATCCAGACGGACAAAATGGCTATCTCCAAATTGCTCTACGAGCAAAAAAAAAAATTTCTATGGGCAATTTAGTGAAAAACCTACTTTTGCGAACTAGTCCTAGGTTTTTTGCCCGATCGGAACCAGACCAGTCTAGGGCAATTCTCTGGACTCTCTAGATCAATAATTATCGAAAAAAAGTTGAACTTTTGCATTTGGGTGGCTGTAATAGGGTCATTTATAAAATGGGTGTGGCAAAATACACTAAAGAGCCTATAAATCATATATAAAAAAACTCAGAACTTCACAAAAATTGGTGAGCATATGTGACCTAACATCATTAATAACCATGCGAAATGTTATGGAGATCGGACCATAGGTGGCGCTATAACTGTTAAAAAACTTTAAAACCATATATTTCCTATGGTAAATTGCCTGTATTGGCTGTAAATGGTCTTTTCCATCTATAATCATATAATTTTCATATAATAATGTTCAAAACTAGTGCAGTACAATTCTCTGGACTCTCTAGATCAGTAATTATCAGAAAAAGTTGAACTACTTCATTTGTATGGCTATAATAGGGTCACTTCAAAATGTGGCCTTGACCAAGTCTCCCCGAAAGCCTATATCTCTTCAATGAATGCTCAGAGCTTCTTCAAAACAAGTCATAACATGTGAAATATCACTCTAAACAAAAATGAACCTTTTCAGACAGATCAGTCAAAATTTGCCTCTATAACAGTTAAAAAGGTGAAAATGATATGAATGTAATGGCATATTAAGCCAATAAGTGGTATTCTACTGCCCCCTGCTGTTTAAAATAGTCATTTTGTCATATTGTTGTAGAATTCATATTTAGACGTTATAGAATAACTCTTTTAACATTTACAATCACATGTAGTCAAATTCATCTATTGAAGTATTACTACTAACAATTGTCACATTGAGGAATGTGAATCCTGAAGGAGATTTGCAGTAAACAGTTTGATCACATCATATACTTCAAATGTCTGTATCTACAACAGAATGTGTGTGTGTAGTCTTAGGTTTCTGAATAAATTCTGAATGATCTGATTTATAGCTTACAAAGACTTTGTGAAATGTTTATTGACCATTCAAATATATTTTCATAATGACATATCCCAATAGCATTGAAAAAACAACAACAACATTTGTCTTTGTGTGTGTGTGTGTGTGTGTGTGTGTGTGTGTAAACATGCATTATGGAGTTAAAATGGAAAAACTGGTTTGCTTTAGTGCAGAAAAATGGTGAAAATCAAGAAGTTTAAAGTGAAAGTGAGCCAATATGTGGTCTTCTACTGCCCTCTGCTGGCCATTCTACTCATTAATGAAGTCTACTCACATATGCTTTTGCATTCATTAGACACTAAAAATCACTTATATAAAAATAAAACACAAAAAACACTTATATAACAATTACTATTGTAGCACAATCATATTTTGTCAGAGTTTATCACTTCATCTTTACTGATACTTCACATAATTGCTAGCAATGTGGTAAATCATGGTAAATCACACTTAAACATGGTAAATCATAATAAATAATACTAGAATGTGGTGTATCAAGGTAAATCATACTACAATCCTGGTACATCATTCTAGAACATGGTATATCATGGTACATCATGCTAGAACATGGTAAATCATGGTAAACTATGCTAGAACTGTGATAAAACAGAGAGGTCCAGAGACGAAAAGCAGGTAATGTCCTCTTTTAATTGAAACAAGATAACGCCGTGCAGGCTGATAACAGAAAGTCACTTCTCAGACAATGAAACAAAGACTTAGTTCGTTGCTTCTCTCAGAATATAAATAAACAGAGGATGCTGTAGATCAACTCATTGAATGAAGAAACTGAGGATACTGTCGATCTGGCCACTCCTGGGCAGCGAGGACTGGGAAGCAGGTGAGCAGTGGAACCCTCTGCTATTCTCCACGGAGAACACTGGGTACAGCACAGAATAGGTAACTCACAGCAAATGATAACAGTTGCACAGTTAACAGCAGGACCCGACAGGACAGGACAGGACTTAGGTTTCTTTTCAGAGCTATAACCATCGACGTGCATCACAGTCAAACAATAATCCGACAACACAAACAAGAAAGAGAGAGCTAGATATAGCGAAGACAAAAGAGAAAGATTGAGAACAGGTGTGTAAGAGGGATGTGAATGAGAACCAGCTGATGGAGAAACGGTAACAAAGTCACGACGATTGAACACTAGGTGGTGCTATAACATGAAAAAAACATGAAAAGGGCTATGACTACCTGACCGTTAGTCCGATTGACTTGAAAATTGGTATGCAGTGTCTTGGTCCAAGGTGCCATGTATGTCTATGAGGACATTGGCGTATCTCGAAAAACATGACCAATGAAATTTAAACACCTATTAGACAAGGTTAACGGAGGCCGATCGGAACAAAACTCGGTAGGCATGATCGAATCATGGCTCTAGAGGTCTGTAAGAATTTTGAAAGAAATCAGCCACTAGTTGGCGCTAGAGAGTTTTTTGGCTTGCTAAATAAAACTTAATAACTTTTGATGCTTTCGTACTTAAAGGCCTTAAAGGCCTTAAATGCTTGAACCCCGATAAATGCTGCTTGCAGCTTTAATTATTATTATTATTATTATTCCGCCCTAAAACGCATCGTGCAGCCCAAACCGTAAGAGCTGGAACCTTGAAACTTGGCCAAATGGTAGTCCTCAATTTGGGGAGAACCTATCAAAATATGACCCCGATTGGCCCATAGGTGGCGCTATAATGACCACATTTACTAAATTGCTCATAACTCCTAGACAGTTTGTCCTAGAGTCTCAATTTTAGCATCACTGTGATCCCTGGATCCAGACGGACAAAATGGCTATCTCCAAATTGCTCTACGAGCAAAAAAAAAAATTTCTATGGGCAATTTAGTGAAAAACCTACTTTTGCGAACTAGTCCTAGGTTTTTGGCCCAATCGGAACCAGACCAGTCTAGCACAGTTCTCTGGACTCTCTAGATCAATAATTATTGAAAAGAAGTTGAACTTTTGCATTGGCCTGGCTGTAACAGGGTCATTTAGGAAAGGGGTGGGACCAAAAAACACTCAAAAGCCTATACAACCTAAGGGAAAACCCCAAACTTCACAAAAATCGATGAGCAGATGTGTCAGAACATGGTGAAGAAGCATGCCAAGTTTCGTGAAGATCGGACCATAGGTGGCGCTATAACTGTCCAAAACGTCTCCTCTTATTAGGGGTTCAAGCATGAAATGCTGAAACCCTATTGTAATTGTGCTGATTTTTATTATTATTATTATTATTATTATTCCGCCCTAAAACGCATCGTGCAGCCCAAACCGTAAGAGCTGGAACCTTGAAACTTGGCCAAATGGTAGTCCTCAATTTGGGGAGAACCTATCAAAATATGACCCCGATTGGCCCATAGGTGGCGCTATAATGACCACATTTACTAAATTGCTCATAACTCCTAGACAGTTTGTCCTAGAGTCTCAATTTTAGCATCACTGTGATCCCTGGATCCAGACGGACAAAATGGCTATCTCCAAATTGCTCTACGAGCAAAAAAAAAAATTTCTATGGGCAATTTAGTGAAAAACCTACTTTTGCGAACTAGTCCTAGGTTTTTGGCCCAATCGGAACCAGACCAGTCTAGCACAGTTCTCTGGACTCTCTAGATCAATAATTATTGAAAAGAAGTTGAACTTTTGCATTGGCCTGGCTGTAACAGGGTCATTTAGGAAAGGGGTGGGACCAAAAAACACTCAAAAGCCTATACAACCTAAGGGAAAACCCCAAACTTCACAAAAATCGATGAGCAGATGTGTCAGAACATGGTGAAGAAGCATGCCAAGTTTCGTGAAGATCGGACCATAGGTGGCGCTATAACTGTCCAAAACGTCTCCTCTTATTAGGGGTTCAAGCATGAAATGCTGAAACCCTATTGTAATTGTGCTGATTTTTATTATTAGGGGTTCAAGCACGAAGTGCTGAAACCCTATTGTAATTGTGCTGATTTTTATTATTATTATTATTATTATTCCGCCGTAAAACGCATCGTGCAGCCCAAACCGTAAGGGCTAGAGCTTTGAAACTTTGCCATTTGGTAGTACAAAAATCGAGGAGAGGTTATCAAATTATGACCTCGATTGGCCCATAGGTGGCGCTATAACAACCAAAAGCGTGAAACTGCTCATAACTCCTAGACCGTATGTCGTAGACTCAAGTGTCTTATATCATTGGAAAGCTGGACGCCTGACGGACAAAACGTATATCTCCGATTTCATTTCCGCCATGATAGATTTTCCGCCATTTTGAATTTTGTGAAAAACCTACTTTTGCGAACTAGTCCGTGGTTTTTCGTCCGATCGGAACCAAACCAGTGCAGAAATGTTCTCTGGCGTCTGAAGATCAATAATTATCGAAAAAAAGTAGAAATTTCGATTCACGGTCGCTAAGGGGCGCCAAAACGTATGTTGTGGGAGGGGCCTATTTTACTAAAATGGCTATAACTCCCGAAGTAAATGAGGTATATTCACCAAACTCGGTACACATATGTATGAGGTCAATCTGAGGTCACAGTAAAAAAATCGCGGAAATTGGCCACATGGTGGCGCTATAACATGAAAAAAACATAAAACAGGCTATAACCACCTGACCGTTAGTCCGATTAACTTGAAAATTGGTATGCAGTGTCTTGGTCCAAGGTGCCATGTATGTGTATGAGGACATTGGCGTATCTAAAAAAACATGGCCGCCATCGGCCAATGAAGTTTGAGCACCTATTAGACAAGGTTAACGGAGGCCGATCGGAACGAAACTCAATGGGCATGTTCGGCTTATGGCCCTAGAGGTCTGTAAGAATTTTGAAAGAAATCGGCCACTAGTTGGTGCTAACGAGTTTTACGGCTCTGTAATCACGTGGTGTTACAAATATCCACACAATATGCATATCATTTGATAGATCTCCTCATCCTGAACAACTTTGCCTCAAGAACCATTGCTGTCAATCAAACTATTCATTAATTATTTACGAATATGTTAAAAACCTACTTTTGCGAACTAGTCCTAGGTTTTTTGCCCGATCGGAACCAGACCAGTCTAGGACAATTCTCTGGACTCTCTAGATCAATAATTATCGAAAAAAAGTTGAACTTTTGCATTTGGATGGCTGTAA
This sequence comes from Squalius cephalus, assembly GCF_949319135.1. Taxonomy (NCBI): domain Eukaryota; kingdom Metazoa; phylum Chordata; class Actinopteri; order Cypriniformes; family Leuciscidae; genus Squalius; species Squalius cephalus. Next base: position 24,171,572 of record NC_137133.1, on the reverse strand, counting down.
TAGGGTAATTTATAAAATGGGTGTGGCAAAATACACTCAAAAGCCTATAAATCATAAATGAAAACTCAGAACTTCACAAAAATTGGTCAGCATATGTGACATACCATCATTAACAAGCATGCAAAATTTTATTGAGATCGGACCAAAGGTGGCGCTATAACAGTTAAAAGGCTTTTAAACCATATGTTTCCTATGGTAAACTGCCTGTATTGGCTGTAAATGGTCTTTTCCATCTCTGATCATATAATTTTCATATCATAATGTTCAAAACTAGTGCAATACAATTCTCTGGACTCACTAGATCAATAATTGTCAGAAAAAGTTGAACTACTTCATTTGGATAGCTATAATAGGTTTACTTCAAAATGTGCCCTTTACCAAGTGTCCCCGAAAGCCTATATCTCTTTAATCAATGCTCAGACCTTCTTAAAAACAAGTCAGAACGTGTGAAATATCACCCTGAACAAGGATGAAAAATTTCAGACAGATCGGACAAAATTTGCCTCTATAACAGTTAAAAAGGTGAAAATTATATGAATTAATGGCATGTTAAGCCAATAAGTGGTATTTTACTGCCCCCTGCTGTTTAAAATAGTCATTTTGTCATATTGGTATTGGTATTAGCCATAGTAAATCATGATAAACTATGGTAAATCATGCTACAATGTGTTATATCATGTTAAATCATGCTAGAACATGGTCTTTCCCATCTATGATGTCAATGATTGAAAAAACAACAACAACAACATTTGCCTGTGTGTGTGTGTGTGTGTGTGTGTGTGTGTGTGTGTGTGTGTGTGTGTGTGTGGTACAAATATAACAGATTTTATTTTCCAACATGAAAACAAACATATCAGAGTGCTAGTGCACAAACAATAACCTACAATGATAATGGGTGAGAGGGGAACTTAAATACACAGATCAAGACAAGGACAACAGGTGACGGTTATGATGATGAGGAGCAGGTGATGATGATGATGAGGGTGATGAGGAGCAGGTGCAGGTGATGACGACAGATGGTGAATGTGATGAAGACAGAAGGTGAATATGATGAAGGTTTATGTGACACTAATATCACTGAAACATTTGTGTGTGTGTGTGTGTGTGTGTGTGTGTGTGTGTGTGTGTGCGTGTGTGTGTGCGTGTGTGTGTAAAATGCATTATGGAGTTAAAATGGAAAAACTGGTTTGTTTTAGTGCAGAAAAATGGTGAAAATCAAGAAGTTTAAAGTGAAAGTGTGCCAATATGTGGTCTTCTACTGCTCTCTGCTGGCCATTCTACTTATTAATGAAGTCTACTCACATATGCTTTTACATTCTTTAGACACTAAAAATCACTTATATAACAATAAGACACTAAAAAATCACTTATATAACAATTACTATTGTAGCACAATCATGCTAGAATCATAATAAATAATACTAGAATGTGGTAAATTGTTGTGGGAGGAGCCTATTTTACTAAAATGGCTATAAGTCAAGAAGTAAATGAGATAGCTTCACCAAACTCAGTACACATGTGTATGGGTTCAATTTGAGGTCACAGTAAACAATTTTATGGAGATTGGACCATAGGTGGCGCTATAACTGTTAAAAAGCTTTAAAACCATATATTTCCTATGGTACATTGCCTGTATTGGCTGTAAATGGTCTTTTTCATCTATTATGTCAGTGGTTAGATGCTCGCTAAATAAAACTAATAACTTTTGATGCTTTTGTGCTTAAAGGCCTTAAAGGCCTTAACTGCTTGAACCCCGATAAATGCTGCTTGCAGCTTTAATTATTATTATTATTATTATTCCGCCCTAAAACGCATCGTGCAGCCCAAACCGTAAGAGCTGGAACCTTGAAACTTGGCCAAATGGTAGTCCTCAATTTGGGGAGAACCTATCAAAATATGACCCCGATTGGCCCATAGGTGGCGCTATAATGACCATATTTACTAAATTGCTCATAACTCCTAGACAGTTTGTCCTAGAGTCTCAATTTTAGCATCACTGTGATCCCTGGATCCAGACGGACAAAATGGCTATCTCCAAATTGCTCTACGAGCAAAAAAAAAAATTTCTATGGGCAATTTAGTGAAAAACCTACTTTTGCGAACTAGTCCTAGGTTTTTGGCCCAATCGGAACCAGACCAGTCTAGCACAGTTCTCTGGACTCTCTAGATCAATAATTATTGAAAAGAAGTTGAACTTTTGCATTGGCCTGGCTGTAACAGGGTCATTTAGGAAAGGGGTGGGACCAAAAAACACTCAAAAGCCTATACAACCTAAGGGAAAACCCCAAACTTCACAAAAATCGATGAGCAGATGTGTCAGAACATGGTGAAGAAGCATGCCAAGTTTCGTGAAGATCGGACCATAGGTGGCGCTATAACTGTCCAAAACGTCTCCTCTTATTAGGGGTTCAAGCATGAAATGCTGAAACCCTATTGTAATTGTGCTGATTTTTATTATTATTATTATTATTATTATTCCGCCCTAAAACGCATCGTGCAGCCCAAACCGTAAGAGCTGGAACCTTGAAACTTGGCCAAATGGTAGTCCTCAATTTGGGGAGAACCTATCAAAATATGACCCCGATTGGCCCATAGGTGGCGCTATAATGACCACATTTACTAAATTGCTCATAACTCCTAGACAGTTTGTCCTAGAGTCTCAATTTTAGCATCACTGTGATCCCTGGATCCAGACGGACAAAATGGCTATCTCCAAATTGCTCTACGAGCAAAAAAAAAAATTTCTATGGGCAATTTAGTGAAAAACCTACTTTTGCGAACTAGTCCTAGGTTTTTGGCCCAATCGGAACCAGACCAGTCTAGCACAGTTCTCTGGACTCTCTAGATCAATAATTATTGAAAAGAAGTTGAACTTTTGCATTGGCCTGGCTGTAACAGGGTCATTTAGGAAAGGGGTGGGACCAAAAAACACTCAAAAGCCTATACAACCTAAGGGAAAACCCCAAACTTCACAAAAATCGATGAGCAGATGTGTCAGAACATGGTGAAGAAGCATGCCAAGTTTCGTGAAGATCGGACCATAGGTGGCGCTATAACTGTCCAAAACGTCTCCTCTTATTAGGGGTTCAAGCATGAAATGCTGAAACCCTATTGTAATTGTGCTGATTTTTATTATTATTATTATTATTATTATTCCGCCCTAAAACGCATCGTGCAGCCCAAACCGTAAGAGCTGGAACCTTGAAACTTGGCCAAATGGTAGTCCTCAATTTGGGGAGAACCTATCAAAATATGACCCCGATTGGCCCATAGGTGGCGCTATAATGACCACATTTACTAAATTGCTCATAACTCCTAGACAGTTTGTCCTAGAGTCTCAATTTTAGCATCACTGTGATCCCTGGATCCAGACGGACAAAATGGCTATCTCCAAATTGCTCTACGAGCAAAAAAAAAAATTTCTATGGGCAATTTAGTGAAAAACCTACTTTTGCGAACTAGTCCTAGGTTTTTGGCCCAATCGGAACCAGACCAGTCTAGCACAGTTCTCTGGACTCTCTAGATCAATAATTATTGAAAAGAAGTTGAACTTTTGCATTGGCCTGGCTGTAACAGGGTCATTTAGGAAAGGGGTGGGACCAAAAAACACTCAAAAGCCTATACAACCTAAGGGAAAACCCCAAACTTCACAAAAATCGATGAGCAGATGTGTCAGAACATGGTGAAGAAGCATGCCAAGTTTCGTGAAGATCGGACCATAGGTGGCGCTATAACTGTCCAAAACGTCTCCTCTTATTAGGGGTTCAAGCATGAAATGCTGAAACCCTATTGTAATTGTGCTGATTTTTATTATTATTATTATTATTATTATTCCGCCCTAAAACGCATCGTGCAGCCCAAACCGTAAGAGCTGGAACCTTGAAACTTGGCCAAATGGTAGTCCTCAATTTGGGGAGAACCTATCAAAATATGACCCCGATTGGCCCATAGGTGGCGCTATAATGACCACATTTACTAAATTGCTCATAACTCCTAGACAGTTTGTCCTAGAGTCTCAATTTTAGCATCACTGTGATCCCTGGATCCAGACGGACAAAATGGCTATCTCCAAATTGCTCTACGAGCAAAAAAAAAAATTTCTATGGGCAATTTAGTGAAAAACCTACTTTTGCGAACTAGTCCTAGGTTTTTGGCCCAATCGGAACCAGACCAGTCTAGCACAGTTCTCTGGACTCTCTAGATCAATAATTATTGAAAAGAAGTTGAACTTTTGCATTGGCCTGGCTGTAACAGGGTCATTTAGGAAAGGGGTGGGACCAAAAAACACTCAAAAGCCTATACAACCTAAGGGAAAACCCCAAACTTCACAAAAATCGATGAGCAGATGTGTCAGAACATGGTGAAGAAGCATGCCAAGTTTCGTGAAGATCGGACCATAGGTGGCGCTATAACTGTCCAAAACGTCTCCTCTTATTAGGGGTTCAAGCATGAAATGCTGAAACCCTATTGTAATTGTGCTGATTTTTATTATTATTATTATTATTATTATTCCGCCCTAAAACGCATCGTGCAGCCCAAACCGTAAGAGCTGGAACCTTGAAACTTGGCCAAATGGTAGTCCTCAATTTGGGGAGAACCTATCAAAATATGACCCCGATTGGCCCATAGGTGGCGCTATAATGACCACATTTACTAAATTGCTCATAACTCCTAGACAGTTTGTCCTAGAGTCTCAATTTTAGCATCACTGTGATCCCTGGATCCAGACGGACAAAATGGCTATCTCCAAATTGCTCTACGAGCAAAAAAAAAAATTTCTATGGGCAATTTAGTGAAAAACCTACTTTTGCGAACTAGTCCTAGGTTTTTGGCCCAATCGGAACCAGACCAGTCTAGCACAGTTCTCTGGACTCTCTAGATCAATAATTATTGAAAAGAAGTTGAACTTTTGCATTGGCCTGGCTGTAACAGGGTCATTTAGGAAAGGGGTGGGACCAAAAAACACTCAAAAGCCTATACAACCTAAGGGAAAACCCCAAACTTCACAAAAATCGATGAGCAGATGTGTCAGAACATGGTGAAGAAGCATGCCAAGTTTCGTGAAGATCGGACCATAGGTGGCGCTATAACTGTCCAAAACGTCTCCTCTTATTAGGGGTTCAAGCATGAAATGCTGAAACCCTATTGTAATTGTGCTGATTTTTATTATTATTATTATTATTATTATTCCGCCCTAAAACGCATCGTGCAGCCCAAACCGTAAGAGCTGGAACCTTGAAACTTGGCCAAATGGTAGTCCTCAATTTGGGGAGAACCTATCAAAATATGACCCCGATTGGCCCATAGGTGGCGCTATAATGACCACATTTACTAAATTGCTCATAACTCCTAGACAGTTTGTCCTAGAGTCTCAATTTTAGCATCACTGTGATCCCTGGATCCAGACGGACAAAATGGCTATCTCCAAATTGCTCTACGAGCAAAAAAAAAAATTTCTATGGGCAATTTAGTGAAAAACCTACTTTTGCGAACTAGTCCTAGGTTTTTGGCCCAATCGGAACCAGACCAGTCTAGCACAGTTCTCTGGACTCTCTAGATCAATAATTATTGAAAAGAAGTTGAACTTTTGCATTGGCCTGGCTGTAACAGGGTCATTTAGGAAAGGGGTGGGACCAAAAAACACTCAAAAGCCTATACAACCTAAGGGAAAACCCCAAACTTCACAAAAATCGATGAGCAGATGTGTCAGAACATGGTGAAGAAGCATGCCAAGTTTCGTGAAGATCGGACCATAGGTGGCGCTATAACTGTCCAAAACGTCTCCTCTTATTAGGGGTTCAAGCATGAAATGCTGAAACCCTATTGTAATTGTGCTGATTTTTATTATTATTATTATTATTATTATTCCGCCCTAAAACGCATCGTGCAGCCCAAACCGTAAGAGCTGGAACCTTGAAACTTGGCCAAATGGTAGTCCTCAATTTGGGGAGAACCTATCAAAATATGACCCCGATTGGCCCATAGGTGGCGCTATAATGACCACATTTACTAAATTGCTCATAACTCCTAGACAGTTTGTCCTAGAGTCTCAATTTTAGCATCACTGTGATCCCTGGATCCAGACGGACAAAATGGCTATCTCCAAATTGCTCTACGAGCAAAAAAAAAAATTTCTATGGGCAATTTAGTGAAAAACCTACTTTTGCGAACTAGTCCTAGGTTTTTGGCCCAATCGGAACCAGACCAGTCTAGCACAGTTCTCTGGACTCTCTAGATCAATAATTATTGAAAAGAAGTTGAACTTTTGCATTGGCCTGGCTGTAACAGGGTCATTTAGGAAAGGGGTGGGACCAAAAAACACTCAAAAGCCTATACAACCTAAGGGAAAACCCCAAACTTCACAAAAATCGATGAGCAGATGTGTCAGAACATGGTGAAGAAGCATGCCAAGTTTCGTGAAGATCGGACCATAGGTGGCGCTATAACTGTCCAAAACGTCTCCTCTTATTAGGGGTTCAAGCATGAAATGCTGAAACCCTATTGTAATTGTGCTGATTTTTATTATTATTATTATTATTATTATTCCGCCCTAAAACGCATCGTGCAGCCCAAACCGTAAGAGCTGGAACCTTGAAACTTGGCCAAATGGTAGTCCTCAATTTGGGGAGAACCTATCAAAATATGACCCCGATTGGCCCATAGGTGGCGCTATAATGACCACATTTACTAAATTGCTCATAACTCCTAGACAGTTTGTCCTAGAGTCTCAATTTTAGCATCACTGTGATCCCTGGATCCAGACGGACAAAATGGCTATCTCCAAATTGCTCTACGAGCAAAAAAAAAAATTTCTATGGGCAATTTAGTGAAAAACCTACTTTTGCGAACTAGTCCTAGGTTTTTGGCCCAATCGGAACCAGACCAGTCTAGCACAGTTCTCTGGACTCTCTAGATCAATAATTATTGAAAAGAAGTTGAACTTTTGCATTGGCCTGGCTGTAACAGGGTCATTTAGGAAAGGGGTGGGACCAAAAAACACTCAAAAGCCTATACAACCTAAGGGAAAACCCCAAACTTCACAAAAATCGATGAGCAGATGTGTCAGAACATGGTGAAGAAGCATGCCAAGTTTCGTGAAGATCGGACCATAGGTGGCGCTATAACTGTCCAAAACGTCTCCTCTTATTAGGGGTTCAAGCATGAAATGCTGAAACCCTATTGTAATTGTGCTGATTTTTATTATTATTATTATTATTATTATTCCGCCCTAAAACGCATCGTGCAGCCCAAACCGTAAGAGCTGGAACCTTGAAACTTGGCCAAATGGTAGTCCTCAATTTGGGGAGAACCTATCAAAATATGACCCCGATTGGCCCATAGGTGGCGCTATAATGACCATATTTACTAAATTGCTCATAACTCCTAGACAGTTTGTCCTAGAGTCTCAATTTTAGCATCACTGTGATCCCTGGATCCAGACGGACAAAATGGCTATCTCCAAATTGCTCTACGAGCAAAAAAAAAAATTTCTATGGGCAATTTAGTGAAAAACCTACTTTTGCGAACTAGTCCTAGGTTTTTGGCCCAATCGGAACCAGACCAGTCTAGCACAGTTCTCTGGACTCTCTAGATCAATAATTATTGAAAAGAAGTTGAACTTTTGCATTGGCCTGGCTGTAACAGGGTCATTTAGGAAAGGGGTGGGACCAAAAAACACTCAAAAGCCTATACAACCTAAGGGAAAACCCCAAACTTCACAAAAATCGATGAGCAGATGTGTCAGAACATGGTGAAGAAGCATGCCAAGTTTCGTGAAGATCGGACCATAGGTGGCGCTATAACTGTCCAAAACGTCTCCTCTTATTAGGGGTTCAAGCATGAAATGCTGAAACCCTATTGTAATTGTGCTGATTTTTATTATTATTATTATTATTATTATTCCGCCCTAAAACGCATCGTGCAGCCCAAACCGTAAGAGCTGGAACCTTGAAACTTGGCCAAATGGTAGTCCTCAATTTGGGGAGAACCTATCAAAATATGACCCCGATTGGCCCATAGGTGGCGCTATAATGACCACATTTACTAAATTGCTCATAACTCCTAGACAGTTTGTCCTAGAGTCTCAATTTTAGCATCACTGTGATCCCTGGATCCAGACGGACAAAATGGCTATCTCCAAATTGCTCTACGAGCAAAAAAAAAAATTTCTATGGGCAATTTAGTGAAAAACCTACTTTTGCGAACTAGTCCTAGGTTTTTGGCCCAATCGGAACCAGACCAGTCTAGCACAGTTCTCTGGACTCTCTAGATCAATAATTATTGAAAAGAAGTTGAACTTTTGCATTGGCCTGGCTGTAACAGGGTCATTTAGGAAAGGGGTGGGACCAAAAAACACTCAAAAGCCTATACAACCTAAGGGAAAACCCCAAACTTCACAAAAATCGATGAGCAGATGTGTCAGAACATGGTGAAGAAGCATGCCAAGTTTCGTGAAGATCGGACCATAGGTGGCGCTATAACTGTCCAAAACGTCTCCTCTTATTAGGGGTTCAAGCATGAAATGCTGAAACCCTATTGTAATTGTGCTGATTTTTATTATTATTATTATTATTATTATTCCGCCCTAAAACGCATCGTGCAGCCCAAACCGTAAGAGCTGGAACCTTGAAACTTGGCCAAATGGTAGTCCTCAATTTGGGGAGAACCTATCAAAATATGACCCCGATTGGCCCATAGGTGGCGCTATAATGACCACATTTACTAAATTGCTCATAACTCCTAGACAGTTTGTCCTAGAGTCTCAATTTTAGCATCACTGTGATCCCTGGATCCAGACGGACAAAATGGCTATCTCCAAATTGCTCTACGAGCAAAAAAAAAATTTCTATGGGCAATTTAGTGAAAAACCTACTTTTGCGAACTAGTCCTAGGTTTTTGGCCCAATCGGAACCAGACCAGTCTAGCACAGTTCTCTGGACTCTCTAGATCAATAATTATTGAAAAGAAGTTGAACTTTTGCATTGGCCTGGCTGTAACAGGGTCATTTAGGAAAGGGGTGGGACCAAAAAACACTCAAAAGCCTATACAACCTAAGGGAAAACCCCAAACTTCACAAAAATCGATGAGCAGATGTGTCAGAACATGGTGAAGAAGCATGCCAAGTTTCGTGAAGATCGGACCATAGGTGGCGCTATAACTGTCCAAAACGTCTCCTCTTATTAGGGGTTCAAGCATGAAATGCTGAAACCCTATTGTAATTGTGCTGATTTTTATTATTATTATTATTATTATTATTCCGCCCTAAAACGCATCGTGCAGCCCAAACCGTAAGAGCTGGAACCTTGAAACTTGGCCAAATGGTAGTCCTCAATTTGGGGAGAACCTATCAAAATATGACCCCGATTGGCCCATAGGTGGCGCTATAATGACCACATTTACTAAATTGCTCATAACTCCTAGACAGTTTGTCCTAGAGTCTCAATTTTAGCATCACTGTGATCCCTGGATCCAGACGGACAAAATGGCTATCTCCAAATTGCTCTACGAGCAAAAAAAAAAATTTCTATGGGCAATTTAGTGAAAAACCTACTTTTGCGAACTAGTCCTAGGTTTTTGGCCCAATCGGAACCAGACCAGTCTAGCACAGTTCTCTGGACTCTCTAGATCAATAATTATTGAAAAGAAGTTGAACTTTTGCATTGGCCTGGCTGTAACAGGGTCATTTAGGAAAGGGGTGGGACCAAAAAACACTCAAAAGCCTATACAACCTAAGGGAAAACCCCAAACTTCACAAAAATCGATGAGCAGATGTGTCAGAACATGGTGAAGAAGCATGCCAAGTTTCGTGAAGATCGGACCATAGGTGGCGCTATAACTGTCCAAAACGTCTCCTCTTATTAGGGGTTCAAGCATGAAATGCTGAAACCCTATTGTAATTGTGCTGATTTTTATTATTATTATTATTATTATTATTCCGCCCTAAAACGCATCGTGCAGCCCAAACCGTAAGAGCTGGAACCTTGAAACTTGGCCAAATGGTAGTCCTCAATTTGGGGAGAACCTATCAAAATATGACCCCGATTGGCCCATAGGTGGCGCTATAATGACCACATTTACTAAATTGCTCATAACTCCTAGACAGTTTGTCCTAGAGTCTCAATTTTAGCATCACTGTGATCCCTGGATCCAGACGGACAAAATGGCTATCTCCAAATTGCTCTACGAGCAAAAAAAAAAATTTCTATGGGCAATTTAGTGAAAAACCTACTTTTGCGAACTAGTCCTAGGTTTTTGGCCCAATCGGAACCAGACCAGTCTAGCACAGTTCTCTGGACTCTCTAGATCAATAATTATTGAAAAGAAGTTGAACTTTTGCATTGGCCTGGCTGTAACAGGGTCATTTAGGAAAGGGGTGGGACCAAAAAACACTCAAAAGCCTATACAACCTAAGGGAAAACCCCAAACTTCACAAAAATCGATGAGCAGATGTGTCAGAACATGGTGAAGAAGCATGCCAAGTTTCGTGAAGATCGGACCATAGGTGGCGCTATAACTGTCCAAAACGTCTCCTCTTATTAGGGGTTCAAGCATGAAATGCTGAAACCCTATTGTAATTGTGCTGATTTTTATTATTATTATTATTATTATTATTCCGCCCTAAAACGCATCGTGCAGCCCAAACCGTAAGAGCTGGAACCTTGAAACTTGGCCAAATGGTAGTCCTCAATTTGGGGAGAACCTATCAAAATATGACCCCGATTGGCCCATAGGTGGCGCTATAATGACCACATTTACTAAATTGCTCATAACTCCTAGACAGTTTGTCCTAGAGTCTCAATTTTAGCATCACTGTGATCCCTGGATCCAGACGGACAAAATGGCTATCTCCAAATTGCTCTACGAGCAAAAAAAAAATTTCTATGGGCAATTTAGTGAAAAACCTACTTTTGCGAACTAGTCCTAGGTTTTTGGCCCAATCGGAACCAGACCAGTCTAGCACAGTTCTCTGGACTCTCTAGATCAATAATTATTGAAAAGAAGTTGAACTTTTGCATTGGCCTGGCTGTAACAGGGTCATTTAGGAAAGGGGTGGGACCAAAAAACACTCAAAAGCCTATACAACCTAAGGGAAAACCCCAAACTTCACAAAAATCGATGAGCAGATGTGTCAGAACATGGTGAAGAAGCATGCCAAGTTTCGTGAAGATCGGACCATAGGTGGCGCTATAACTGTCCAAAACGTCTCCTCTTATTAGGGGTTCAAGCATGAAATGCTGAAACCCTATTGTAATTGTGCTGATTTTTATTATTATTATTATTATTATTATTCCGCCCTAAAACGCATCGTGCAGCCCAAACCGTAAGAGCTGGAACCTTGAAACTTGGCCAAATGGTAGTCCTCAATTTGGGGAGAACCTATCAAAATATGACCCCGATTGGCCCATAGGTGGCGCTATAATGACCACATTTACTAAATTGCTCATAACTCCTAGACAGTTTGTCCTAGAGTCTCAATTTTAGCATCACTGTGATCCCTGGATCCAGACGGACAAAATGGCTATCTCCAAATTGCTCTACGAGCAAAAAAAAAAATTTCTATGGGCAATTTAGTGAAAAACCTACTTTTGCGAACTAGTCCTAGGTTTTTGGCCCAATCGGAACCAGACCAGTCTAGCACAGTTCTCTGGACTCTCTAGATCAATAATTATTGAAAAGAAGTTGAACTTTTGCATTGGCCTGGCTGTAACAGGGTCATTTAGGAAAGGGGTGGGACCAAAAAACACTCAAAAGCCTATACAACCTAAGGGAAAACCCCAAACTTCACAAAAATCGATGAGCAGATGTGTCAGAACATGGTGAAGAAGCATGCCAAGTTTCGTGAAGATCGGACCATAGGTGGCGCTATAACTGTCCAAAACGTCTCCTCTTATTAGGGGTTCAAGCATGAAATGCTGAAACCCTATTGTAATTGTGCTGATTTTTATTATTATTATTATTATTATTATTCCGCCCTAAAACGCATCGTGCAGCCCAAACCGTAAGAGCTGGAACCTTGAAACTTGGCCAAATGGTAGTCCTCAATTTGGGGAGAACCTATCAAAATATGACCCCGATTGGCCCATAGGTGGCGCTATAATGACCACATTTACTAAATTGCTCATAACTCCTAGACAGTTTGTCCTAGAGTCTCAATTTTAGCATCACTGTGATCCCTGGATCCAGACGGACAAAATGGCTATCTCCAAATTGCTCTACGAGCAAAAAAAAAAATTTCTATGGGCAATTTAGTGAAAAACCTACTTTTGCGAACTAGTCCTAGGTTTTTGGCCCAATCGGAACCAGACCAGTCTAGCACAGTTCTCTGGACTCTCTAGATCAATAATTATTGAAAAGAAGTTGAACTTTTGCATTGGCCTGGCTGTAACAGGGTCATTTAGGAAAGGGGTGGGACCAAAAAACACTCAAAAGCCTATACAACCTAAGGGAAAACCCCAAACTTCACAAAAATCGATGAGCAGATGTGTCAGAACATGGTGAAGAAGCATGCCAAGTTTCGTGAAGATCGGACCATAGGTGGCGCTATAACTGTCCAAAACGTCTCCTCTTATTAGGGGTTCAAGCATGAAATGCTGAAACCCTATTGTAATTGTGCTGATTTTTATTATTATTATTATTATTATTATTCCGCCCTAAAACGCATCGTGCAGCCCAAACCGTAAGAGCTGGAACCTTGAAACTTGGCCAAATGGTAGTCCTCAATTTGGGGAGAACCTATCAAAATATGACCCCGATTGGCCCATAGGTGGCGCTATAATGACCACATTTACTAAATTGCTCATAACTCCTAGACAGTTTGTCCTAGAGTCTCAATTTTAGCATCACTGTGATCCCTGGATCCAGACGGACAAAATGGCTATCTCCAAATTGCTCTACGAGCAAAAAAAAAAATTTCTATGGGCAATTTAGTGAAAAACCTACTTTTGCGAACTAGTCCTAGGTTTTTGGCCCAATCGGAACCAGACCAGTCTAGCACAGTTCTCTGGACTCTCTAGATCAATAATTATTGAAAAGAAGTTGAACTTTTGCATTGGCCTGGCTGTAACAGGGTCATTTAGGAAAGGGGTGGGACCAAAAAACACTCAAAAGCCTATACAACCTAAGGGAAAACCCCAAACTTCACAAAAATCGATGAGCAGATGTGTCAGAACATGGTGAAGAAGCATGCCAAGTTTCGTGAAGATCGGACCATAGGTGGCGCTATAACTGTCCAAAACGTCTCCTCTTATTAGGGGTTCAAGCATGAAATGCTGAAAACCTATTGTAATTGTGCTGATTTTTATTATTATTATTATTATTATTATTCCGCCCTAAAACGCATCGTGCAGCCCAAACCGTAAGAGCTGGAACCTTGAAACTTGGCCAAATGGTAGTCCTCAATTTGGGGAGAACCTATCAAAATATGACCCCGATTGGCCCATAGGTGGCGCTATAATGACCACATTTACTAAATTGCTCATAACTCCTAGACAGTTTGTCCTAGAGTCTCAATTTTAGCATCACTGTGATCCCTGGATCCAGACGGACAAAATGGCTATCTCCAAATTGCTCTACGAGCAAAAAAAAAAATTTCTATGGGCAATTTAGTGAAAAACCTACTTTTGCGAACTAGTCCTAGGTTTTTGGCCCAATCGGAACCAGACCAGTCTAGCACAGTTCTCTGGACTCTCTAGATCAATAATTATTGAAAAGAAGTTGAACTTTTGCATTGGCCTGGCTGTAACAGGGTCATTTAGGAAAGGGGTGGGACCAAAAAACACTCAAAAGCCTATACAACCTAAGGGAAAACCCCAAACTTCACAAAAATCGATGAGCAGATGTGTCAGAACATGGTGAAGAAGCATGCCAAGTTTCGTGAAGATCGGACCATAGGTGGCGCTATAACTGTCCAAAACGTCTCCTCTTATTAGGGGTTCAAGCATGAAATGCTGAAACCCTATTGTAATTGTGCTGATTTTTATTATTAGGGGTTCAAGCACGAAGTGCTGAAACCCTATTGTAATTGTGCTGATTTTTATTATTATTATTATTATTATTATTATTATTATTATTATTATTCCGCCGTAAAACGCATCGTGCAGCCCAAACCGTAAGGGCTAGAGCTTTGAAACTTTGCCATATGGTAGTACAAAAATCGAGGAGAGGTTATCAAATTATGACCCCGATTGGCCCATAGGTGGCGCTATAGCAACCAAAAGCGCGAAACTGCTCATAACTCCTAGACCGTATGTCGTAGACTCAAGTGTCTTATATCATTGGAAAGCTGGACGCCTGACGAACAAAACGTATATCTCCGATTTTATTTCCGCCATGATAAATTTTCCGCCATTTTGAATTTTGTCGAAAATCTACTTTTGCAAACTAGTCCCTGGTTTTTCGCCCGATCGGAACCAAACCAGTGCAGAATTGTTCTCTGGAGTCTGAAGTTCAATAATTATCGAAAAAAAGTTGAAATTTCGATTCACGGTCGCTAGGGGGTGCAAAATTAACGTTGTGGGAGGAGCCTATTTTACTAAAATGGCTATAACTCCAGAAGTAAAAGAGGTATTTTAACCAAACTTGGTACACATGTGTAAGAGGTCAATCTGAGGTCACGGTAAAAAAATCGCGGCGATTGGCCACATGGTGGCGCTATAAAATGAAAAAAACATAAAACAGGCTATAACCACCTGACCGTTAGTCCGATTGACTTGAAAATTGGTATGCAGTGTCTTGGTCCAAGGTGCCATGTATGTCTATGAGGACATTGGCGTATCTCAAAAAACATGGCCGCCATTGGCCAATGAAGTTGAGCACCTATTAGACAAGGTTAACGGAGGCCGATCGGAGCGAAACTCGGTGGGCATGTTCGACTCATGGCCCTAGAGGTCTGTAAGAATTTTGAAAGAAATCGGCCACTAGTTGGCGCTAACGAGTTTTATGGCTCTGTAATCACGTGGTGTTACACATATTGTCACAAAATGCATATCATTTGATAGATCTGCTCATGCTGAACAACTTTGCCTCTAGAACCATTGCTGTCAATCAAACCGTTCATTAAATATTCATGAATATGTTAAAAACCTACTTTTGCGAACTAGTCCCTGGTTTTTCGCCCGATCGGAACCAGACCAGTCTAGGACAATTCTCTGGACTCTCTAGATCAATAATTATCAAAAAAAAGTTGAACTTTTGCATTTGGATGGCTGTAATAGGATCATTTATAAAATGGGCGTGGCAAAATACACTAAAAAGCCTATAAATCCTAAATGAAAACTCAGAACTTCACAAAAATTGGTGAGCATATGTGACATAACATCACAAACAAGCATGCAAAATTTTATGGAGATCGGACCAAAGGTGGCGCTATAACAGTTAAAAGGCTTTAAAACCATATATTTCCTATGGTAAACTGTCTGTATTGGCTGTAAATGGTCTTTTCCATCTCTGATCATATAATTTTCATATCATAATGTTCAAAACTAGTGCAATACAATTCTCTGGACTCACTAGATCAATAATTGTCAGAAAAAGTTGAACTACTTCATTTGGATAGCTATAATAGGTTCACTTCAAAATGTGGCCTTTACCAAGTGTCCCTGAAAGCCTATATCTCTTTAATGAATGTTCAAACCTTCTTAAAAACAAGTCAGAACATGTGAAATATCACTCTGAACATGCATGAACATTTTCAGACAGATCGGACAAAATTTGCCTCTTTAACAGTTAAAAAGGTGAAAATGATATGAATATAATGGCATATTAAGCCAATAAGTGGTATTTTACTGCCCCCTGCTGTTTAAAATATACATTTTGTCATATTGTTCTATAATTTATATTTAGACTTTATAAAATCACTATTTTAACATTTACAATTACATTTACTCAAAATCCATCTCTAAATCATGGTAAATCATGGTAAGCCATGATAAATCATGATAAACTATGGTAAATCATGTTAGAATGTGGTATATCATGGTAAATCATGCTAGAACATGATAAATCATGGTAAACTATGCTAGAACAGGGTAAATCATGGTAAACTATGATAAATCAGTATTAGTATTGACAGTTTGATCACATCATATATTTCAAATATCTGTATCTACAACATAATGTGTGTGTTTAGTCTTAGGTTTCTGAATAAATTCTGAATAATCTGATTAATAGCTTACAAAGACTTTGTGAAATGTTTATAGACCATTGAAATATATTTTCATAATGACATATCCCAATAGCATTGAAAAAACAACATTTGTCTGTGTGTGTGTGTGTGTGTGTGTGTGTGTGTGTGTGTGTGTGTAAACATGCATTATGGAGTTAAAATGGAAAAACTGGTTTGCTTTAGTACAGAAAAATGGTGAAAATCATGAAGTTTAAAGTGAAAGTGAGCCAATAAGTGGTCTTCTACTGCCCTCTGCTGGTCATTCTACTTATTAATGAAGTCTACTCACATATGCTTTTGCATTCATTATACACTAAAAATCACTTATATAACAATAAGACACTAAAAAATAACTTATATAACAATTACTATTTTAGCACAATCATATTTTGTCAGAGTGTATCACTTCATTTGTACTGATACTTCACATAATTGCTAGCAATGTGGTAAATCATGGTAAATCACGCTAAAAACATGGTAAATCATAATAAATAATACTAGAATGTTGTGTATCAAGGTAAATCATACTAGAATCCTGGTACATCATTCTAGAACATGGTATATCATGGTACATCATGCTAGAACATGGTAAATCATGGTAAACTATGCTACAACAGGGTAAATCATGGTAAGCCATGATAAATCATGATAAACTATGGTAAATCATGTTAGAATGTGCTATATCATGGTAAATCATGCTAGAACATGATAAATCATGGTAAACTATGCTAGAACAGGGTAAATCATGGTAAACTATGATAAATCATGGTAAACTATGATAAATCATGATAAACTATGGTAAACCATGCTACAATCACAGTAAACAATGGTAAATCATACTAGAATGTAGTATATCATGGTAAATCATGCTAGAATATGGCAAATCAGGCTAGAATCATAGTAAATAATACTAGAATGTGGTAAATTGTTGTGGGAGGAGCCTATTTTACTAAAATGGCTATAACTCAAGAAGTAAATGAGATATCTTCACCAAACTCAGTACACATGTGTATGTGTTCAATTTGAGGTCACAGTAAACATTTTTATGGAGATCGGACCATAGGTGGTGCTATAACTGTTAAAAAGCTTTAAAACCATATATATCCCATGGTAAACTGCCTGTATTGGCTGTAAATGGTCTTTTCCATCTATTATGTCCGTGGTTACATGCTTGCTAAATAAATCTTAATAACTTTTGATGCTTTTGTGCTTAAATGCCTAAAAGGCTTTAACTGCTTGAACCCCGATAAATGCTGCTTGCAGCTTTAATTAGGGGTTCAAGCATGAAATGCTGAAACCCTATTGTAATTGTAAGGATTTGTAAAACGCATCGTGCAGGACAAACCGTAAGGCCTAGAGACTTGAAACCTGGCCAGATGGTAGGCCTCAATTTGGGGACAACCTATCAGAGTATGACCCCGATTGGCCCATAGGTGGCGCTACAGCAACCAAAAGTTCAAAATCGCTCATAACTCTTAGACCGTTTGTCCCAGGATCAAGTGTCTTATATCGTTGGAATCCTTGGCTCAAGGCGGACAAAATGGCTATCTCCGATTTGGATGTAGGCAGGGGAAATTTTCTGCTATGTCGAATTTTGTCCAAAACCTACTTTTGCGAACTAGTCCGTGGTTTTTCGCCCGATCGGAACCAAACCAGTCTAGGACAATTCTCTGGACTCTCTAGATCAATAATTATCAAAAAAAAGTTGAACTTTTGCATTTGTATGGCTGTAATAGGGTCATTTATAAAATGGGTGTGGCAAAATACACTCAAAAGCCTATAAATCCTAAATGAAAACTCAGAACTTCACAAAAATTGGTCAGCCTATGTGTCATAACATCATTAACAAGCATGCAAAATTTTATGGAGATCGGACGATAGGTGGCGCTATAACCTTTAAAAAGCTTTAAAACCATATATTTCCTATGGTATGTTGCTTGTATTGGCTGTAAATGGTCTTTTCCATCTCTGATCATATAATTTTCATATCATAATGTTCAAAACTAGTGCAATACAATTCTCTGGACTCACTAGATCAATAATTGTCAGAAAAAGTTGAACTACTTCATTTGGATAGCTATAATAGGTTCACTTCAAAATGTAGCCTTTACCAAGTGTCCCCGAAAGCCTATATCTCTTTAATGAATGACTCAGACCTTCTTAAAAACAAGTCAGAACATGTGAAATATCACTCTGAACATGCATGAAAATTTTCAGACAGATCAGACAAAATGTGCCTCTATAACAGTTAAAAAGGTGAAAATGATATGATTATAATGGCATGTTAAGCCAATAAGTGGTATTTTACTGCCCCCTGCTGTTCAAAATAGTCATTTTGTCATATTGTTCTATAATTTATATTTAGACTTTATAAAATCACTATTTTAACATTTACAATTACATTTAGTCAAAATCCATCTGTTAAAGTATTAGTATTGACAGTTTGATCACATCATACATTTCAAATGTCTGCATCTACAACATAATGTGTGTGTGTAGTCTTAGGTTAATCATCTGATTAATAGCTTGCAAAGACTTTGTGAAATGTTTATAGACCATTCAAATATATTTTCATAATGACATATCCCAATAGCATTGAAAAAACAACATTTGTCTGTGTGTGTGTGTGTGTGTGTGTGTGTGTGTGTGTGTGTGTGTGTGTGTAAACATGCATTATGGAGTTAAAATGGAAAAACTGGTTTGCTTTAGTGCAGAAAAATGGTGAAAATCAAGAAGTTTAAAGTGAAAGTGAGCCAATATGTGGTCTTCTCCTGCCCTCTGCTGGCCATTCTACTTATTAATGAAGTCTACTCACTTATGCTTTTGCATTCATTAGACACTAAAAATCACTTATATAACAATAAAACACTAAAAAATCACTTATATAACAATTACTATTGTAGCACAATCATATTTTGTCAGAGTTTATCACTTCATTTTTACTGATACTTCACATAATTGCTAGCAATGTGGTAAATCATGGTAAATCACACTAAAAACATGGTAAATCATAATAAATAATACTATAATGTGGTGTATCAAGATAAATCATACTACAATCCTGGTACATCATTCTAGAACATGGTATATCATGGTACATCATGCTAGAACATGGTAAATCATGGTAAGCCATGATAAATCATAATAAACTATGGTAAATCATGTTAGAATGTGGTATATCATGGTAAATCATGCTAGAACATGGTAAATCATGGTAAACTATGCTAGAACAGGGTAAATCATGGTAAACTATGATGAATCATGGTAAACTATGATAAATCATGATAAACTATGGTAATCCATGCTAGAATCACAGTAAACAATGGTAAATCATACTAGAATGTAGTATATCATGGTAAATTATGCTAGAATATGGCAAATCATGCTAGAATCATAGTAAATAATACTAGAATATGCTAAATTGTTGTGGGAGGAGCCTATTTTACTAAAATGGCTATAACTCAAGAAGTAAATGAGATATCTTCACCAAACTCAGTACACATGTGTATGGGTTCAATTTGAGGTCACAGTAAACAATTCTATGGAGATCGGACCATAGGTGGCGCTATAACTGTTAAAAAGCTTTAAAACCATATATATCACATGGTAAATTGCCTGTATTGGCTGTAAATGGTCTTTTCCATCTATTATGTCAGTGGTTACATGCTTATTAAATAAATCTTAATAACTTTTGATGCTTTTGTGCTTAAATGCCTTAAAGGCCTTAACTGCTTGAACCCCGATAAATGCTGCTTGCAGCTTTAATTAGGGGTTCAAGCACGAAGTGCTGAAACCCTATTGTAATTGTGCTGATTTTTATTATTATTATTATTATTATTATTATTCCGCCGTAAAACGCATCGTGCAGCCCAAACCGTAAGGGCTAGAGCTTTGAAACTTTGCCATATGGTAGTACAAAAATCGAGGAGAGGTTATCAAATTATGACCCCGATTGGCCCATAGGTGGCGCTATAGCAACCAAAAGCGCGAAACTGCTTATAACTCCTAGACCGTAAGTCCTAGACTCAAGTGTCTTATATCATTGGAAAGCTGGACGCCTGACGAACAAAACGTATATCTCCGATTTTATTTCCGCCATGATAGATTTTCCGCCATTTTGAATTTTGTCGAAAATCTACTTTTGCGAACTAGTCCCTGGTTTTTCGCCTGATCGGAACCAAACCAGTGCAGAATTGTTCTCTGGAGTCTGAAGATCAATAATTATCGAAAAAAAGTTGAAATTACGATTCACGGACGCTAGGGGGTGCCAAAACGTACGTTGTGGGAGGAGCCTATTTTACTAAAACGGTTATAACTCGAGAAATAAATGAGTTATCTTCACCAAACTCGGTACACATGTGTAATAGTTCAATTTGAGGTCACAGTGAAAAAATCGCGACGATTGAACAGTAGGTGGCGCTATAACTTGAAAAAAACATGAAAAGGGCTGTAACCACCTGACCGTTTGTCCGATTGACTTGAAAATTGGTATGCAGTGTCTTGGTCCAAGGTGCCATGTATGCCTATGAGTACATTGACGTATCTCAAAAAACATGGCCGCCATCGGCAAATGAAGTTTGAGCACCTATTAGACAAGGTTAACGGAGGCTGATCGGAACGAAACTCGATGGGCATGTTCGGCTCATGGCCCTAGAGGTCTGTAAGAATTTTGAAAGAAATCGGCCACTAGTTGGCGCTAACGAGTTTTATGGCTCTGTAATCACGTGGTGTTACACTTATAGTCACATTATGCATATCATTTGATAGATCTACTCATGCTGAACAACTTTGCCTCAAGAACCATTGCTGTCAATCAAACCGTTCATTAAATATTCGTGAACATGTTAAAAACCTACTTTTGCGAACTAGTCCTAGGTTTTTCGCCCGATCGAAACCAGACCAGTCTAGGGTAATTCTCTGGACTCTCTAGATCAATAATTATCGAAAAAAAGTAGAAATTTTGCTTTTGTTTGGCTATAACATGATCATTTAGAAAATGGGCGTGTCAAAATACACTCAAACGTTTATAAATCATAAATAAAAACTTAGAACTTTACAAAAATTGATGAGCACATGTGACATAACATTCTAAAGAAGCATGGGAATTTTTATGGAGATTGGACCATAGGTGGCGCTATAACTGTTAAAAAGCTTTAAAACAATATATATTCTATGGTAAATTGCCTGTATTGGCTGTAAATGGTGTTTTCCATTTATGATCTTATAATTTTCAAATCATAATGTTCAAATCTAGTGCAGTACAATTCTCTGGACTCTCTAGATCAATAATTATCAGAAAAAGTATAACTTCTTCATTTGGATGGCTATAATAGGGTCACTTCAATATGTAGCCTTGACCAAGTGTCCCCAAAAGCCTATATCTTTTAAATATCTTTCAGATCTAGTCAGAACATGTTACTCTTAACAAGCATGAAAAATTTCAGACAGATCGGACAAAATTTGCCTCTATAACAGTTAAAAAGGTACAAATGATATAACATAGCATATTAAGCCAATAAGTGGTATTGTACTGCCCCCTGCTGTCATTTCATCATACTACTCCCTAATATTGTTATATAATTCATATTTAGACTTTATAAAATCATTATTTTAACATTTACAATCACATTTTGTCAAAATGCATCTATTGGAGTGTTACTATTGACAATTGTTTTACATTTAGAAAACGAAAGTAAAACCTTGTCCGCCATTTAGGCCACGCCCCCCCCCCCAGTACAAATTCACTCATAACTCGAAAACGGAAAGTCGCCGCGCGCTCAAATTTTGATGGTAAGGACCTCTCCGGGCTCTTGATCGAAACGTAGGGTCGCGGGCCTCGGGAGCGCCCCCCCCACGGAACGCTAGTCCGCGGGACCCCCGACTTTGAACGGCCGTAACTCCCGATCCAGATCACCCCGAACCTTGTGTGAGGGCTCATTGGAAAGGGCCCATCCTTGGCTAACTTCGATTCAAATGTGGTGTAATTTGCCCTCGGCATTCCAGAGAAAAATGCTCCAAAAGACATGCCTTTGAATGGTAATAGCTCCCGGCCCCAATCACCCAAAAACACTGTGATGGTCTCATTCAACAGGGCTCCTCAAGCACTATCTATGCTCTGAGGTTTAGAATTTTTCGCCATCTGGTTCCCGAGATATAAGTGAAAAAACTAATTCCCATTCATTCACTTCAATTGTAAGATGGAGGCTGTAATTCCACTGTTGTCAACTAGAGGGAGCAGCAGTATTAGACATAGTATTAATCTTTTTATCAGCTTTCAGCTTTGGCCAACAAGCAAATGCTTAAAGCTATTTATTATTATTATTATGGACTGATAATACAGATCACAAAGAAATATGTGAAATGGTTAGACCATTAAAAGATATTTTCACAATAACATCCCAAAAACATTGAAAACATATTTGTCTTTGTGTGTGTGTGTGTGTGTGTGTGTGTGTGTGTGTGTGTGTGTGTGTGTGTGTGTGTCTGTGTGTGTCTGTGTGTGTAAGCATGCTTAATGGAAAGAACATGGAGAAACTGCTTTGTTTTACTGGTGGATAAAAAAGTCTTTCAAATGAAAGTGAGTCAATTAGTGGTCTTCTACTGCCCTCTGCAGGACATTCTACTTATAAAAATATTTTTACCTGTGCTTTTGCATACATTTTTAGACTATATAAAATTGCTTGCATGAAAATCACTTATTATAACACAATCATGTTTTGTCAGTTTATCACTTCATTTGTACTGAGCTCTCAGTTTGAACAATTCTGCCTCTCAGTGATTAATTTGAAATCTGAAAATGGTGTTATACAGAGGAGATTTGCAATTATCATTTTGTTACCTATCTTTTATTTAAAATATCTACATCTACAACCAAATGTGTTTGCATGTGTGTGTTGAAGCATGGTTAGTGTATTAAGTATTATTGTTTAAGTATTATTGTTTTCATTTACATTTTAACCACCAGAAGACCACTCATTGCTTCATTCTGCTTACTAAAATATTATTTTCCAGTTAGTTTCCATTTGAAATATTGTTTAAACTTTATAAAATCGTTAAAATAACATTTCAAATCATATTTTGTCTGTTTATAAATCCCACAGACTCACATTGGCTGCAATACTAATGTTTTTGAAAGACACAGACCTGACAGTCTAATCTTTGTGTATTGTGCATATAGTATTGATATTATTACTATTGCAAATCATGTTATTGTAACTCATATCTTAACAGAATATTATTTGTAATTTTAATTCTTTATTTCTTAATAGTTTTTTTCTGATTACTACAGATATTATCAACAAAGATATCAACTACACCTTCACTTTTAATATTGATAAGCTGCACACACAGCGCAATCACACACCCACTAATGCATTCAAATAAATGTAATCTTACTGTGCTACTTTATTTGTACATGATTAGAATGAACAGACATCTAAGAATATTTTTCTTCTTTTGTTAAAGCCATTTCAGACTACAAGTAAGCATTATATTACTAATCAACTATTTTAAAGATGCCATACAATTGAAAACTGTATTTATCTTGGCATAGTTGAATGGTAAGAGTTCTGGACATGGAACTGACATACCGTGAGCCTCAAACACCATTGTTTCCTCCTTCATGTGTAAATCTCCTGTTGAAAGGAGGAGTGAATTGTCCTCAAAAATGAGTGAATTACAGCATAACACCAACTGTGACGTTGGAGTCGGGATCATTCATATTTATACCCCCCCAATTTGCATATACCAGCCCATGTTCTAGGCCAGGCAGTGTTAACGTGGACCTGCACAGCCGAATCATCAGAAGTTCTGCAGGTATTGTGAAGAAGCAAGCAAGGACAATAGTGAAAATGTCAGATCATGGATATAAATGTTATGTTCGAGGCTGTGCTGCGGATTTCAGAACTTTTCATTCCCTTCCCACAAAAGAGAACTGCCAACAGGCATGGTTGATTTTTACAACAGGATACCTTACCATTTTAATTCAAAGCTGTTAGTTTGCTCTGCCCATTTCACCACTGACAGTTTTTCTAACCTGGGACAATATCAAGCAGGTTTCGCTCATCCTTTGATACTGAAGAAGGGGGCAGTTCCAACTAATGTTATATTTCCATTACAACCCCTACCGCAAGCAGAAAGTAACGTTAGTGATTTTAATCCACTACTTGACTGTTGAAGACATTTCTGTTTCAGAGATATCAGAGAACAATTTAAAATATATCAATGCATTCTACGGCACCTTTAAAATAATTATTTAAAATTGAGATCAGGCCATAACATCACAAAAACATGAAAAGGGCTATAACCACCTGACCATTAGTTTGATTGACTTTAAAATTGGCATGCAGTGTCTTGGTCCAAGGTGCCATTGTATGTCTATGCCGCCATAGGCCAATAAAGTTTGTGCACCTCTTAGACAAGGTTAACGAAGGCCGATCGGAATGAAACTCGGTGGGCATGTTCGACTCGTGGCCCTAGAGGTCTGTAAGAATTTTGAAAGAAATCAGCCACTAGTTGACGCTAACAGGTTTTACGGCTTTGTAATCACGTGATGCATGTCATTTGATAGATCTCCTCATACTGAACAACTTTGCCTCAAAAACTACTGCTGTCAATTAATTTGTTCATTAAATACTTGCGATTATGTTAAAAACCTACTTTTGCGAACTAGTCCTATGTTTTTCACCCGATCAGAAATATACCAGTGCAGTACAATTCTCTGGACTCTCTAGATCAATAATTATATAAAAAACTTAAACTTTACCCATTGGGTAGCCATAATAGGATCATTTAGAAAATGTGTATGGCAAAAAACTCTCAAAAGCCTGTAAATCCTAAACGAAAACTCAGACAACTCACTAAACTGCCTTATGTGCTTAAAGACCCTAAATGCTTGAACCCCGCTAAATGCTGCTTGCAGCTTTAATTATTATTATTATTATTATTCCGCCGTAAAACGCATCGTGCAGCCCAAACCGTAAGAGCTGGAACTTTGAAACTTTGACAGATGGTAGTACAAAAATCGAGGAAAGGTTCAGAGATTATGACCCCGATTGGCCCATAGGTGGCGCTATAACAACCAAAAGCGCGAAACTGCTCATAACTCCTAGACCGTATGTCGTAGACTCAAGTGTCTTATATCATTGGAAAGCTGGACGCCTGACGAACAAAACGTATATCTCCGATTTCATTTCCGCCATGATAGATTTTCCGCCATTTTGAATTTTGTCAAAAATCTACTTTTGCGAACTAGTCCCTGGTTTTTTGCCCGATTGGAACCAAACTAGTGCAGAAATGTTCTCTGGAGACTGAATATCAATAATTATCGAAAAAAAGTGGAAATTTCGATTCACGGTCGCTAAGGGGCGCCAAAACGTACGTTGTGGGAGGGGCCTATTTTACTAAAATGGCTATAACTCCCGATGTAAATGAGGTATCTTCACCAAACTTGGTACACATGTGTATGAGCTTACTCTGGGGTCACAGTAAAAAAATCGCGACGATTGGCCTCATGGTGGCGCTATAAAATGAAAAAAACATAAAACAGGCTATAACCACCTGACCGTTAGTCCGATTGACTTGAAAATTGGTATGCAGTGTCTTGGTCCAAGGTGCCATGTATGTGTATGAGGACATTGGCGTATCTCAAAAAACATGGCCGCCATCGGCCAACGAAGTTTGAGCACCTATTAGACAAGGTTAACGGAGGCCGATCGGAACGAAACTCAATGGGCATGTTCGGCTCATGGCCCTAAAGGTCTGTAAGAATTTTGAAAGAAATCGGCCACTAGTTGGCGCTAACGAGTTTTACGGCTCTGTAATCACGTAGTGTTACAAATATCCACACAATATGCATATCATTTGATAGATCTCCTCATCCTGAACAACTTTGCCTCAAGAACCATTGCTGTCAATCAAACTGTTCATTAATTATTCATTAATATGTTAAAAACCTACTTTTGCGAACTAGTCCTAGGTTTTTTGCCCGATCGGAACCAGACCAGTCTAGGACAATTCTCTGGACTCTCTAGATCAATAATTATCAAAAAAAAGTTGAACTTTTGCATTTGGATGGCTGTAATAGGGTAATTTATAAAATGGGCGTGTCAAAATACATTAAAAAGCCTATAAATCCTAAATAAAAACTCAGAACTTCACAAAAATTGGTCAGCATATGTGACATAACATCATTAACAAGCATGAAAAATTCTATGGAGATCGGACGATAGGTGGCGCTATAACTGTTAAAAAGCTTTAAAATCATATATTTCCTATGGTAAACTGCCTGTATTGGCTGTAAATGGTCTTTTCCATCTCTGATCATATAATTTTCATATCATAATGTTCAAAACTAGTGCAATACAATTCTCTGGACTCACTAGATCAATAATTGTCAGAAAAAGTTGAACTACTTCATTTGGATAGCTATAATAGGTTCACTTCAAAATCTGGCCTTTACCAAGTGTCCCCGAAAGCCTATATCTCTTTAATCAATGCTCAGACCTTCTTAAAAACAAGTCAGAACATGTGAAATATCACCCTGAACAAGCATGAAAATTTTCAGACAGATCGGACAAAATTTGCCTCTATAACAGTTAAAAAGGTGAAAATGATATGAATTAATGGCATGTTAAGCCAATAAGTGGTATTTTACTGCCCCCTGCTGTTTAAAATAGTCATTTTCTCATATTGGTATTGGTATCAGCCATGGTAAATCATGATAAATGATGGTGTGTGTGTGTGTGTGTGTGTGTGTGTGTGTGTGTGTGTGTGTGTGTGTGTGTGTGTGTGTGTGGTACAAATATAACAAAGGTTTTATTTTCCAACATGAAAACAAACATAACAGAGTGCTAGTGCACAAAAAATAACCGACAATGATAATGGATGAGAGGGGAACTTAAATACACAGATCAAGACAAGGACAACAGGTGACGGTTATGATGATGAGGAGCAGGTGATGATGAGGAGGGTGATGAGGAGCAGGTGCAGGTGATGACGACAGATGGTGAATGTGATGAAGACAGAAGGTGAATGTGATGAAGGTGAATGTGACACCAATATCACTGAAACATTTATGTGTGTGTGTGTGTGTGTGTGTGTGTGTGTGTGTGTGTGTGTGTGTGTGTGTGTGTGTGTGTGTGTGTGTAAGCATGCATTGAGTTAACATGGATAAACTGGTTTGCTTTAGTGCAGAAAACTGGTTTAAAGTGAAAGTGAGCCAATAAGTGGTCTTCTACTGCCCTCTGCTGGCCATTCTACTTATTAATGAAATATTTCAACATGTGCTTGCATTCATACTTGAATACACACTAAAAAAATCACTTATATAGCAATAACTATTATAACACAATCATATTTTGTCAGTGTTAATCACTTTATTTGCACTGACACTTCAAATAATTGCTAGTAATGTGATAAATCAGGCTAGAAACATGGTAAATCAAAGTAAATAATACTAGATTGTCGTTTATCTCCTGGTAAATAATACTAGAACGTGGTATATCATGGTAAACCATGGTTAACTATGCTGTGTGTGTATGTGTGTGTGTGTGTGTGTGTGTGTGTGTGTAAGCATGCATTGAGTTAACATGGAAAAACTGGTTTGCTTTAGTGCAGAAAACTGGTTTAAAGTGAAAGTGAGCCAATAAGTGGTCTTCTAGTGCCCTCTGCTGGCCATTCTACTTAATAATGAAATATTTTACATGTGCTTTTGCATTCATACTTGGACACACACTAAAAATCACGTATATAACTAACTATTATAACACAATAATATTTTGTCAGTGTTCATCACCTCATTTGCACTGACACTTCACATAATTGCTAGTAATGTGGTTAATCATGCTAGAAACATTGTAAATCATAGTAAATAATACTGAAATGAGGTGTATCAAGGTAAATCATGCTAGAATCCTAATAAATCATTCTGGAACATGGTATATGATAGTAAATCATGCTAGAATCATATTAAATAATTCTAGAATGTGGCAAATCGTTGTGGGAGGAGCCTATTTTACTCAAATGGCTATAACTCAAGAAGTAAATGAGATATCTTCACCAAACTCAGTACACATGTGTATGGGTTCAATTTGAGGTCACAGTAAACAATTTTATGGAGATCGGACCATAGGTGGCGCTATAACTGTTAAAAAGCTTTAAAACCATATATATCCCATGGCAAATTGCCTGTATTGGCTGTAAATGGTCTTTTCCATCTATTATGTCAGTGGTTACATGCTTGCTAAATAAATCTTAATAACTTTTGATGCTTTTGTGCTTAAAAACCTTAAACGCCTTAACTGCTTGAACCCCGATAAATGCTGCTTGCAGCTTTAATTATTATTAGGGGTTCAAGCACGAAGTGCTGAAACCCTATTGTAATTGTGCTGATTTTTATTATTATTATTATTAGGGGTTCAAGCACGAAGTGCTGAAACCCTATTGTAATTGCCCTGATTTTTATTAGGGGTTCAAGCACGAAGTGCTGAAACCCTATTGTAATTGTAAGGATTTTTATTATTATTATTATTATTCTTCTCCGCTAAAACGCATCGTGCAGCCCAAACCGTAAGAGCTGGAACTTTGAAACTTTGACAGATGGTAGTACAAAAATCGAGGAAAGGTTCAGAGATTATGACCCCGATTGGCCCATAGGTGGCGCTATAACAACCAAAAGCGCGAAACTGCTCATAACTCCTAGACCGTATGTCGTAGACTCAAGTGTCTTATATCATTGGAAAGCTGGACGCCTGACGAACAAAACGTATATCTCCGATTTCATTTCCGCCATGATAGATTTTCCGCCATTTTGAATTTTGTCAAAAATCTATTTTTGCGAACTAGTCCCTGGTTTTTTGCCCGATTGGAACCAAACTAATGCAGAAATGTTCTCTGGAGACTGAATATCAATAATTATCGAAAAAAAGTGGAAATTTCGATTCACGGTCACTAAGGGGCGCCAAAACGTACGTTGTGGGAGGGGCCTATTTTACTAAAATGGCTGTAACTCCCGATGTAAATGAGGTATCTTCACCAAACTTGGTACACATGTGTATGAGCTTACTCTGGGGTCACAGTAAAAAAATCGCGACGATTGGCCTCATGGTGGCGCTATAAAATGAAAAAAACATAAAACAGGCTATAACCACCTGACCGTTAGTCCGATTGACTTGAAAATTGGTATGCAGTGTCTTGGTCCAAGGTGCCATGTATGTGTATGAGGACATTTGCGTATCTCAAAAAACATGGCCGCCATTGGCCAATGAAATTTTAACACCTATTAGACAAGGTTAACGGAGGCCGATCGGAACGAAACTCAATGGGCATGTTCGGCTCATGGCCCTAAAGGTCTGTAAGAATTTTGAAAGAAATTGGCCACTAGTTGGCGCTAACGAGTTTTACGGCTCTGTAATCACGTGGTGTTACAAATATCCACACAATATGCATATCATTTGATAGATCTCCTCATCCTGAACAACTTTGCCTCAAGAACCATTGCTGTCAATCAAACTGTTCATTAATTATTCATTAATATGTTAAAAAACTACTTTTGCGAACTAGTCCTAGGTTTTTTGCCCGATCGGAACCAGACCAGTCTAGGACAATTCTCTGGACTCTCTAGATCAATAATTATCAAAAAAAAGTTGAACTTTTGCATTTGGATGGCTGTAATAGGGTCATTTATAAAATGGGCGTGGCAAAATACACTAAAAACCCTATAAATCCTAAATAAAAACTCAGAACTTCACAAAAATTGGTCAGCATATGTGACATAACATCATTAACAAGCATGAAAAATTCTATGGAGATCGGACGATAGGTGGCGCTATAACTGTTAAAAAGCTTTAAAATCATATATTTCCTATGGTAAACTGCCTGTATTGGCTGTAAATGGTCTTTTCCATCTCTGATCATATAATTTTCATATCATAATGTTCAAAACTAGTGCAATACAATTCTCTGGACTCACTAGATCAATAATTGTCAGAAAAAGTTGAACTACTTCATTTGGATAGCTATAATAGGTTCACTTCAAAATCTGGCCTTTACCAAGTGTCCCCGAAAGCCTATATCTCTTTAATCAATGCTCAGACCTTCTTAAAAACAAGTCAGAACGTGTGAAATATTACCCTGAACTAGCATGAAAATTTTCAGACAGATCGGACAAAATTTGCCTCTATAACAGTTAAAAAGGTGAAAATGATATGAATTAATGGCATGTTAAGCCAATAAGTGGTATTTTACTGCCCCCTGCTGTTTAAAATAGTCATTTTCTCATATTGGTATTGGTATCAGCCATGGTAAATCATGATAAATGATGGTGTGTGTGTGTGTGTGTGTGTGTGTGTGTGTGTGTGTGTGTGTGTGTGTGTGTGTGTGTGTGTGTGTGTGTGTGGTACAAATATAACAAAGGTTTTATTTTCCAACATGAAAACAAACATAACAGAGTGCTAGTGCACAAACAATAACCGACAATGATAATGGATGAGAGGGGAACTTAAATACACAGATCAAGACAAGGACAACAGGTGACGGTTATGATGATGAGGAGCAGGTGATGATGAGGAGGGTGATGAGGAGCAGGTGCAGGTGATGACGACAGATGGTGAATGTGATGAAGACAGAAGGTGAATGTGATGAAGGTGAATGTGACACTAATATCACTGAAACATTTGTGTGTGTGTGTGTGTGTGTGTGTGTGTGTGTGTGTGTGTGTGTGTGTGTGTGTGTGTGTGTAGCATTCGTGTGTGTAGCATATGTAGCAAGTATGCATTATTGAGTTAACATGGAAACACTGGTTTGCTTTAGTGCAGAAAACTGGTCAAAATCATGAGGTTTAAAGTGAAAGTGAGCCAATAAGTGGTCTTCTACTGCCCTCTGCTGGCCATTCTACTTATTAATTAAATTTTTCCACATGTGCTTGCATTTATACTTGAATACACACTAAAAATCACTTATATAGCAATAACTATTATAACACAATCATATTTTGTCAGTGTTAATCACTTTATTTGCACTGACACTTCAAATAATTGCTAGTAATGTGGTAAATCATGGTAAATCATGGTTAACTATGCTGTGTGTGTGTGTGTGTGTGTGTGTGTGTGTGTGTGTGTGTGTGTGTGTGTGTGTGTGTGTGTGTAAGCATGCATTGAGTTAACATGGATAAACTGGTTTGCTTTAGTGCAGAAAACTGGTTTAAAGTGAAAGTGAGCCAATAAGTGGTCTTCTACTGCCCTCTGCTGGCCATTCTACTTATTAATGAAATATTTCAACATGTGCTTGCATTCATACTTGAATACACACTAAAAAAATCACTTATATAGCAATAACTATTATAACACAATCATATTTTGTCAGTGTTAATCACTTTATTTGCACTGACACTTCAAATAATTGCTAGTAATGTGATAAATCAGGCTAGAAACATGGTAAATCAAAGTAAATAATACTAGATTGTCGTTTATCTCCTGGTAAATAATACTAGAACGTGGTATATCATGGTAAATCATGGTTAACTATGCTGTGTGTGTATGTGTGTGTGTGTGTGTGTGTGTGTGTGTGTGTGTGTGTGTGTGTGTGTGTGTGTGTGTGTGTGTGTGTGTGTGTGTGTGTGTGTAAGCATGCATTGAGTTAACATGGAAAAACTGGTTTGCTTTAGTGCAGAAAACTGGTTTAAAGTGAAAGTGAGCCAATAAGTGGTCTTCTAGTGCCCTCTGCTGGCCATTCTACTTAATAATGAAATATTTTACAAGTGCTTTTGCATTCATACTTGGACACACACTAAAAATCACGTATATAACTAACTATTATAACACAATAATATTTTGTCAGTGTTCATCACCTCATTTGCACTGACACTTCACATAATTGCTAGTAATGTGGTTAATCATGCTAGAAACATTGTAAATCATAGTAAATAATACTGAAATGAGGTGTATCAAGGTAAATCATGCTAGAATCCTAATAAATCATTCTGGAACATGGTATATGATAGTAAATCATGCTAGAATCATATTAAATAATTCTAGAATGTGGCAAATCGTTGTGGGAGGAGCCTATTTTACTCAAATGGCTATAACTCAAGAAGTAAATGAGATATCTTCACCAAACTCAGTACACATGTGTATGGGTTCAATTTGAGGTCACAGTAAACAATTTTATGGAGATCGGACCATAGGTGGCGCTATAACTGTTAAAAAGCTTTAAAACCATATATATCCCATGGCAAATTGCCTGTATTGGCTGTAAATGGTCTTTTCCATCTATTATGTCAGTGGTTACATGCTTGCTAAATAAATCTTAATAACTTTTGATGCTTTTGTGCTTAAATGCCTTAAAGGCCTTAACTGCTTGAACCCCGATAAATGCTGCTTGCAGCTTTAATTATTATTATTATTCTTCCCTAAAACGCATCGTGCAGCCAAAACCGTAAGGCCTAGAGACGTGATACTTGGTCAAATGGTAGTAGTATTGCTCGCTACTCAGATACACGGACTTAGCCAAATCGGCCCATAGGTGGCGCTACAGCAACCAAAAGCGCGAAACTGCTCAGAACTCCTAGACCGTATGTTGTAGACTCAAGTGTCTTATATCATTGGAAAGCTGGATGCCTGACGAACAAAACGTATATCTCCGATTTAATTTCCGCCATGATAGATTTTCCGCCATTTTGAATTTTGCCAAAAACCTACTTTTGCGAACTAGTCCTAGGTTTTTCGCCCGATCGGAACCAAACCAGTACAGAAATGTTCTCTGGAGTCTGAATATCAATAATTATCGAAAAAAAGTTGAAATTTCGATTCACGGACGCTAAGGGGCGCCAAAACGTACGTTGTGGGAGGGGCCTATTTTACTAAAATGGCTATAACTCCAGAAGTAAATGAGGTATCTTCACCAAACTCGGTACACATGTGTAAGAGGTCAATCTGAGGTCACAGTAAAAAAATCGCGGCGATTGGCCACATGGTGGCGCTATAACATGAAAAAAACTTAAAACAGGCTTTAACCACCTGACCGTTAGTCCGATTGACTTGAAAATTGGTATGCAGTGTCTTGGCCCAAGGTGTCATGTATGTCTATGAGGACATTGGTGTATCTCAAAAAACATGGCCGCCATCGGCCAATGAAGTTTGAGCACCTATTAGACAAGGTTAACGGAGGCCGATCGGAACGAAACTCGATGGGCATGTTCAACTCATAGCCCTAGAGGTCTGTAAGAATTTTGAAAGAAATCGGCCACTAGTTGGCGCTAACGAGTTTTACGGCTCTGTAATCACGTGGTGTTACACTTATTGTCACAAAATGCATATCATTTGATAGATCTGCTCATGCTGAACAACATTGCCTCAAGAACCATTGCTGTCAATCAAATCGTTCATTAATTATTCGCGAATATGTTAAAAACCTACTTTTGCGAACTAGTCCCTGGTTTTTCGCCCGATCGGAACCAGACCAGTCTAGGACAATTCTCTGGACTCTCCTGATCAATAATTATCGAAAAAAAGTTGAACTTTTGAATTTTTCGTATGGCTATAATTGGGTCATAAAGAAAATGGGCGTGGCAAAATGCACTCAAAAGCTTATAAATCCTAAACGAAAACTCAGAACTTCACAAAAATTGGTGAGCATATGTGCCATAACATCATTAACAAGCATGCCAAATGTTATGGAGATCGGACTATAGGTGGTGCTATAACTGTTAAAAAGCTTTAAAACCATGTATTTCCTATGGTACATTGCCTGTATTGGCTGTAAATGGTCTTTTCCATCTATTATGTCAGTGGTTACATGCTTGCTAAATAAAACATAATAACTTTTGATGCTTTTGTGCTTAAAAACCCTTAAAGGCCTTAATAGCTTGAACCCCGATAAATGCTGCTTGCAGCTTTAATTATTATTATTATTATTATTATTCTGCCGTAAAACGCATCGTGCAGCCCAAACCGTAAGGGCTAGAGCATTGAAACTTTGCCAGATGGTAGTACAAAAATCGAGGAGAGGTTCAGAGATTATGACCCCGATTGGCCCATAGGTGGCGCTATAGCAACCAAAAGCGCGAAACTGCTCATAACTCCTAGACCGTATGTCGCAGACTCAAGTGTCTTATATCATTGGAAAGCTGGACGCCTGACGAACAAAACGTATATCTCCGATTTCATTTCCGTCATGATAGATTTTCCGCCATTTTGAATTTTGTCGAAAATCTACTTTTGCGAACTAGTCCCTGGTTTTTTGCCCGATCGGAGCCAAACCAGTGCAGAAATGTTCTCTGGAGTCTGAAGATCAATAATTATCGAAAAAATGTTGAAATTTCGATTCATGGACGCTAGGGGGCGCAAAATAATCGTTGTGGGAGGAGCCTATTTTACTAAAATGGCTATAACTTAAAAAGTAAATAAGATAGCTTCACCAAACTCGGTACACATGTGTATGGGTTCATTCTGGGGTCACAGTAAAAAAATCGCGACGATTGAACACTAGGTGGCGCTATAACATGAAAAAAACATGAAAAGGGCTATAACCACCTGACCGTTAGTCCGATTGACTTGAAAATTGGTATGCAGTGTCTTGGTCCAAGGTGCCATGTATGTCTATGAGGACATTGGCGTATCTCAAAAAACATGGCCGCCATTGGCCAATGAAGTTGAGCACCTATTAGACAAGGTTAACGGAGGCCGATCGGAACGAAACTTGATGGGCATGTTCGACTCATGGCCCTAGAGGTCTGTAAGAATTTTGAAAGAAATCGGCCACTAGTTGGCGCTAACGAGTTTTTTGGCTCTGTAATCACGTGGTGTTACACTTATTGTCACAAAAAGCATATCATTTGATATATCTGCTCATGCTGAACAACTTTGCCTCAAGAACCATTTCTGTCAATCAAACCGTTCATTAAATATTCATGAATATGTCTAAAACCTACTTTTGCGAACTAGTCCTAGGTTTTTTGCCCGATCGGAACCAGACCAGTCTAGGACAATTCTCTGGACTCTCTAGATCAATAATTATCAAAAAAAAGTTGAACTTTTGCATTTGGATGGCTGTAATAGGATCATTTATAAAATGGGCATGGAAAAATACATTAAAAAGCCTATAAATCCTAAATAAAAACCCAGAACTTCACAAAAATTGGTGAACTTATGTGACATAACATCATTAACAAGCATGCAAAATTTCATGGAGATCGGACGATAGGTGGCGCTATAACTGTTAAAAATCTTTAAAACCATATATTTCCTATGGTAAACTGCCTGTATTGACTGTAAATGGTCTTTTCCATCTCTGAATATATAATTTTCATATCATAATGTTAAAAACTAGTGCAATACAATTCTCTGGACTCACTAGAACAATAATTGTCAGAAAAAGTTGAACTACTTCATTTGGATAGCTATAATAGGTTCACTTCAAAATGTGGCCTTTACCAAGTGTCCCCGAAAGCCTATATCTCTTTAATGAATGTTCAAACCTTCTTAAAAACAAGTCAGAACATGTGAAATATCACTCTGAACATGCATGAAAATTTTCAGACAGATCTGACAAAATTTGCCTCTATAACAGTTAAAAAGGTGAAAATGATATGAATATAATGACATATTAAGCCAAGAAGTGGTATTTTACTGCCCCCTGCTGTTTAAAATAGTCATGTTGTCATATTGTTCTATAATTTATATTTAGACTTTATAAAATCACTATTTTAACATTTACAATTACATTTAGTCAAAAATCCATCTGTTAAATTATTAGTATTGACAGTTTGATCACATCATATATTTCAAATGTCTGTATCTACAATATAATGTGTGTGTGTAGTCTTAGGTTTCTGAATAAATTCTGAATGATCTGATTAATAGCTTACAAAGACTTTGTGAAATGTTTATAGACCATTCAAATATATTTTCATAATGACATATCCCAATAGCATTGAAAAAACAACATTTGTCTTGTGTGTGTGTGTGTGTGTGTGTGTGTGTGTGTTAACATGCATTATGGATTTAAAATGGAAAAACTGGTTTGCTTTAGTGCAGAAAAATGGTGAAAATCAAGAAGTTTAAAGTGAAAGTGAGCCAATATGTGGTCTTCTACTGCCCTCTGCTGGCCATTCTACTTATTAATGTCTACCCACATATGCTTTTGCATTCATTAGACACTAAAAATCACTTATATAACAATAAAACACTAAAAAATCACTTATATAACAATTACTATTGTAGCACAATCATATTTTGTCAGAGTTTATCACTTCATTTTTACTGATACTTCACATAATTGCTAGCAATGTGGTAAATCATGGTTAAATCACACTAAAAACATGGTAAATCAATAAATGATACTAGAATGTGGTGTATCAAGGTAAATCATACTACAATCCTGGTACATCATTCTAGAACATAGTATATCATGGTACATCATGCTAGAACATGGTAAATCATGGTAAACTATGCTAGAACAGGGTAAATCATGGTAAGCCATGATAAATCATAATAAACTATGGTAAATCATGTTAGAATGTGGTATATCATGGTAAATCATGCTAGAACATGGTAAATCATGGTAAACTATGCTAGAACAGGGTAAATCATGGTAAACTATGATAAATCATGATAAACTATGGTAATCCATGCTAGAATCACAGTAAACAATGGTAAATCATACTAGAATGTAGTATATCATGGTAAATTATGCTAGAATATGGCAAATCATGCTAGAATCATAGTAAATAATACTAGAATGTGCTAAATTGTTGTGGGAGGAGCCTATTTTACTAAAATGGCTATAACTCAAGAAGTAAATGAGATATCTTCACCAAACTCAGTACACATGTGTATGGGTTCAATTTGAGGTCACAGTAAACAATTCTATGGAGATCGGACCATAGGTGGCGCTATAACTGTTAAAAAGCTTTAAAACCATATATATCCCATGGTAAACTGCCTGTATTGGCTGTAAATGGTCTTTTCCATCTATTATGTCCGTGGTTACATGCTTGCTAAATAAATCTTAACTTTTGATGCTTTTGTGCTTAAATGCTTAAAAGGCTTTAACTGCTTGAATCCCGATAAATGCTGCTTGCAGCTTTAATTATTATTAGGGGTTCAAGCACGAAGTGCTGAAACCCTATTGTATTTGTGCTGATTTTTATTAGGGGTTCAAGCACGAAGTGCTGAAACCCTATTGTAATTGTCCTGATTTTTATTATTATTATTCTGCCGTAAAACGCATCGTGCAGCCCAAACCGTAAGTGCTGGAGACTTGAGACTTTGCCAGAAGGTAGTACAAAAATCGAGGAGAGGTTATCAAATTATGACCCCGATTGGCCAATAGGTGGCGCTATAGTAAGCAAAAGTATAAAATCGCTAATAACTCCTAGACGGTTTGTCGTAGACTCAAGTGTCTTATATCACTATAATCCTTGGATCAAGGCGGACAAAACGTATATCTCCGATTTCATTTCCGGTTGGCAAATTTTTCCGCCATTTTGAATTTTGTCAAAAACCTACTTTTGCGAACTAGTCTGTGGTTTTTTGTCCGATCGGAACCAAACCAGTGCAGAAATGTTCTCTGGAGTCTGAATATAAATAATTATCGAAAAAAAGTTGAAATTTCGATTCATGGTCGCTACGGGGTGCCAAAATGTTCGAAGGAGGCGGAGTCAGTTTTACTAAAATTGTTATAACTCGTGAACGAAATGAGATATCTTCACCAAACTTGGTAAACATATGTAGGAGGTCAATTTGAGGTCACAGTAAAAAAATTGCGTCGATTGGCCTCATGGTGGCGCTATAAAAAAAAAAAAACGTATAGACACCTGACCGTTTTTCCGAATGACTTGAAATTTGGTATGCAGTGTCTTGGCCCAAGGGGCCATGTATGTCTAAAAGGATATTGGTGTATCTCGAAAAACATGGCCGCCATTGGCAAATGAGTTTTGAGCACCTATTAACGAAGTCCGATCGGAACGAAACTCGGTGGGCATGTTCGGCTCAAGCCCCTAGAGGTCTGTAAGAATTTTGAAAGAAATCGGCCACTAGTTGGCGCAAACGAGTTTTAAGGCTCTTTAATCACGTGGTGTTACACTTATTGTCACAAAATGCATATCATTAGATAGATCTGCTCATGCTCAACAACTTTGCCTCAAGAACCACTAATGTCAATCAAACCATTCATTAATTATTCGCGAATATGTTAAAAACCTACTTTTGCGAACTAGTCCTAGGTTTTTTGCCCGATCGGAACCAGACCAGTCTAGGGCAATTCTCTGGACTCTCTAGATCAATAATTATCGAAAAAAAGTTGAACTTTTGCATTTGGGTGGCTGTAATAGGGTCATTTATAAAATGGGTGTGGCAAAATACACTAAAGAGCCTATAAATCATATATAAAAAAACTCAGAACTTCACAAAAATTGGATGAGCGTATGTGACCTAACATCATTAATAACCATGCGAAATGTTATGGAGATCGGACCATAGGTGGCGCTATAACTGTTAAAAAACTTTAAAACCATATATTTCCTATGGTAAATTGCCTGTATTGGCTGTAAATGGTCTTTTCCATCTATAATCATATAATTTTCATATAATAATGTTCAAAACTAGTGCAGTACAATTCTCTGGACTCTCTAGATCAGTAATTATCAGAAAAAGTTGAACTACTTCATTTGTATGGCTATAATAGGGTCACTTCAAAATGTGGCCTTGACCAAGTCTCCCCGAAAGCCTATATCTCTTCAATGAATGCTCAGAGCTTCTTCAAAACAAGTCATAACATGTGAAATATCACTCTAAACAAAAATGAACCTTTTCAGACAGATCAGTCAAAATTTGCCTCTATAACAGTTAAAAAGGTGAAAATGATATGAATATAATGACATATTAAGCCAAGAAGTGGTATTTTACTGCCCCCTGCTGTTTAAAATAGTCATGTTGTCATATTGTTCTATAATTTATATTTAGACTTTATAAAATCACTATTTTAACATTTACAATTACATTTAGTCAAAAATCCATCTGTTAAATTATTAGTATTGACAGTTTGATCACATCATATATTTCAAATGTCTGTATCTACAATATAATGTGTGTGTGTAGTCTTAGGTTTCTGAATAAATTCTGAATGATCTGATTAATAGCTTACAAAGACTTTGTGAAATGTTTATAGACCATTCAAATATATTTTCATAATGACATATCCCAATAGCATTGAAAAAACAACAACAACATTTGTCTTTGTGTGTGTGTGTGTGTGTGTGTGTGTGTGTGTGTGTGTGTGTGTGTGTGTGTGTGTGTGTGTGTGTGTGTGTGTGTGTGTGTGTGTAAACATGCATTATGGAGTTAAAATGGAAAAACTGGTTTGCTTTAGTGCAGAAAAATGGTGAAAATCAAGAAGTTTAAAGTGAAAGTGAGCCAATAAGTGGTCTTCTACTGCCCTCTGCTGGCCATTCTACTTATTAATGAAGTCTACTCACATATGCTTTTGCATTCATTAGACACTAAAAATCACTTATATAACAATAAAACACTAAAAAATCACTTATATAACAATTACTATTGTAGCACAATCATATTTTGTCAGAGTTTATCACTTCATTTTTACTGATACTTCACATAATTGCTAGCAATGTGGTAAATCATGGTAAATCACACTAAAAACATGGTAAATCATAATAAATAATACTAGAATGTGGTGTATCAAGGTAAATCATACTACAATCCTGGTACATCATTCTAGAACTGGTACATCATTCTAGAACATGGTATATCATGGTACATCATGCTAGAACATGGTAAATCATGGTAAACTATGCTAGAACAGGGTAAATCATGGTAAGCCATGATAAATCATAATAAACTATGGTAAATCATGTTAGAATGTGGTATATCATGGTAAATCATGCTAGAACATGGTAAATCATGGTAAACTATGCTAGAACAGGGTAAATCATGGTAAACTATGATAAATCATGATAAACTATGGTAATCCATGCTTGAATCACAGTAAACAATGGTAAATCATACTAGAATGTAGTATATCATGGTAAATTATGCTAGAATATGGCAAATCATGCTAGAATCATAGTAAATAATACTAGAATATGCTAAATTGTTGTGGGAGGAGCCTATTTTACTAAAATGGCTATAACTCAAGAAGTAAATGAGATATCTTCACCAAACTCAGTACACATGTGTATGGGTTCAATTTGAGGTCACAGTAAACAATTCTATGGAGATCGGACCATAGGTGGCGCTATAACTGTTAAAAAGCTTTAAAACCATATATATCACATGGTAAATTGCCTGTATTGGCTGTAAATGGTCTTTTCCATCTATTATGTCAGTGGTTACATGCTTATTAAATAAATCTTAATAACTTTTGATGCTTTTGTGCTTAAATGCCTTAACTGCTTGAACCCCGATAAATGCTGCTTGCAGCTTTAATTATTATTAGGGGTTCAAGCATGAAATGCTGAAACCCTATTGTAATTGTAAGGATTTGTAAAACGCATCGTGCAGGACAAACCGTAAGGCCTAGAGACTTGAAACCTGGCCAGATGGTAGGCCTCAATTTGGGGACAACCTATCAGAGTATGACCCCGATTGGCCCATAGGTGGCGCTACAGCAACCAAAAGTTCAAAATCGCTCATAACTCTTAGACCGTTTGTCCCAGGATCAAGTGTCTTATATCGTTGGAATCCTTGGCTCAAGGCGGACAAAATGGCTATCTCCGATTTGGATGTAGGCAGGGAAAATGTTCTGCTATGTCGAATTTTGTCCAAAACCTACTTTTGCGAACTAGTCCCTGGTTTTTCGTCCGATCGGAACCAAACCAGTCTAGGACAATTCTCTGGACTCTCTAGATCAATAATTATCGAAAAAAAGTTGAACTTTGGCATGTGGGTGGCTGTAACAGGGTCATTTAGAAAAGGGGCGTGGCAAAATACACTCAAAAGCCTATAAATCCCAAAGGAAAACTCAGAACTTCACAAAAATTGATGAGCATATGTGTCAGAACATGGTGAGGAAGCATGCAGAGTTTCATGGAGATCGGACCATAGGTGGCGCTATAACTGTCAAAAAGCCTTCATTCTTATTAGGGGTTCAAGCATGAAATGCTGAAACCCTATTGTAATTGTAAGGATTTGTAAAACGCATCGTGCAGGACAAACCGTAAGGCCTAGAGACTTGAAACCTGGCCAGATGGTAGGCCTCAATTTGGGGACAACCTATCAGAGTATGACCCCGATTGGCCCATAGGTGGCGCTACAGCAACCAAAAGTTCAAAATCGCTCATAACTCTTAGACCGTTTGTCCCAGGATCAAGTGTCTTATATCGTTGGAATCCTTGGCTCAAGGCGGACAAAATGGCTATCTCCGATTTGGATGTAGGCAGGGAAAATGTTCTGCTATGTCGAATTTTGTCCAAAACCTACTTTTGCGAACTAGTCCCTGGTTTTTCGTCCGATCGGAACCAAACCAGTCTAGGACAATTCTCTGGACTCTCTAGATCAATAATTATCGAAAAAAAGTTGAACTTTGGCATGTGGGTGGCTGTAACAGGGTCATTTAGAAAAGGGGCGTGGCAAAATACACTCAAAAGCCTATAAATCCCAAAGGAAAACTCAGAACTTCACAAAAATTGATGAGCATATGTGTCAGAACATGGTGAGGAAGCATGCAGAGTTTCATGGAGATCGGACCATAGGTGGCGCTATAACTGTCAAAAAGCCTTCATTCTTATTAGGGGTTCAAGCATGAAATGCTGAAACCCTATTGTAATTGTAAGGATTTGTAAAACGCATCGTGCAGGACAAACCGTAAGGCCTAGAGACTTGAAACCTGGCCAGATGGTAGGCCTCAATTTGGGGACAACCTATCAGAGTATGACCCCGATTGGCCCATAGGTGGCGCTACAGCAACCAAAAGTTCAAAATCGCTCATAACTCTTAGACCGTTTGTCCCAGGATCAAGTGTCTTATATCGTTGGAATCCTTGGCTCAAGGCGGACAAAATGGCTATCTCCGATTTGGATGTAGGCAGGGAAAATGTTCTGCTATGTCGAATTTTGTCCAAAACCTACTTTTGCGAACTAGTCCCTGGTTTTTCGTCCGATCGGAACCAAACCAGTCTAGGACAATTCTCTGGACTCTCTAGATCAATAATTATCGAAAAAAAGTTGAACTTTGGCATGTGGGTGGCTGTAACAGGGTCATTTAGAAAAGGGGCGTGGCAAAATACACTCAAAAGCCTATAAATCCCAAAGGAAAACTCAGAACTTCACAAAAATTGATGAGCATATGTGTCAGAACATGGTGAGGAAGCATGCAGAGTTTCATGGAGATCGGACCATAGGTGGCGCTATAACTGTCAAAAAGCCTTCATTCTTATTAGGGGTTCAAGCATGAAATGCTGAAACCCTATTGTAATTGTAAGGATTTGTAAAACGCATCGTGCAGGACAAACCGTAAGGCCTAGAGACTTGAAACCTGGCCAGATGGTAGGCCTCAATTTGGGGACAACCTATCAGAGTATGACCCCGATTGGCCCATAGGTGGCGCTACAGCAACCAAAAGTTCAAAATCGCTCATAACTCTTAGACCGTTTGTCCCAGGATCAAGTGTCTTATATCGTTGGAATCCTTGGCTCAAGGCGGACAAAATGGCTATCTCCGATTTGGATGTAGGCAGGGAAAATGTTCTGCTATGTCGAATTTTGTCCAAAACCTACTTTTGCGAACTAGTCCCTGGTTTTTCGTCCGATCGGAACCAAACCAGTCTAGGACAATTCTCTGGACTCTCTAGATCAATAATTATCGAAAAAAAGTTGAACTTTGGCATGTGGGTGGCTGTAACAGGGTCATTTAGAAAAGGGGCGTGGCAAAATACACTCAAAAGCCTATAAATCCCAAAGGAAAACTCAGAACTTCACAAAAATTGATGAGCATATGTGTCAGAACATGGTGAGGAAGCATGCAGAGTTTCATGGAGATCGGACCATAGGTGGCGCTATAACTGTCAAAAAGCCTTCATTCTTATTAGGGGTTCAAGCATGAAATGCTGAAACCCTATTGTAATTGTAAGGATTTGTAAAACGCATCGTGCAGGACAAACCGTAAGGCCTAGAGACTTGAAACCTGGCCAGATGGTAGGCCTCAATTTGGGGACAACCTATCAGAGTATGACCCCGATTGGCCCATAGGTGGCGCTACAGCAACCAAAAGTTCAAAATCGCTCATAACTCTTAGACCGTTTGTCCCAGGATCAAGTGTCTTATATCGTTGGAATCCTTGGCTCAAGGCGGACAAAATGGCTATCTCCGATTTGGATGTAGGCAGGGAAAATGTTCTGCTATGTCGAATTTTGTCCAAAACCTACTTTTGCGAACTAGTCCCTGGTTTTTCGTCCGATCGGAACCAAACCAGTCTAGGACAATTCTCTGGACTCTCTAG
Organism: Squalius cephalus; assembly: GCF_949319135.1. NCBI lineage: Eukaryota > Metazoa > Chordata > Actinopteri > Cypriniformes > Leuciscidae > Squalius > Squalius cephalus. The sequence continues at coordinate 24,127,962 of NC_137133.1, read as the reverse complement.
ATCAATAATTATCGAAAAAAAGTTGAACTTTGGCATGTGGGTGGCTGTAACAGGGTCATTTAGAAAAGGGGCGTGGCAAAATACACTCAAAAGCCTATAAATCCCAAAGGAAAACTCAGAACTTCACAAAAATTGATGAGCATATGTGTCAGAACATGGTGAGGAAGCATGCAGAGTTTCATGGAGATCGGACCATAGGTGGCGCTATAACTGTCAAAAAGCCTTCATTCTTATTAGGGGTTCAAGCATGAAATGCTGAAACCCTATTGTAATTGTAAGGATTTGTAAAACGCATCGTGCAGGACAAACCGTAAGGCCTAGAGACTTGAAACCTGGCCAGATGGTAGGCCTCAATTTGGGGACAACCTATCAGAGTATGACCCCGATTGGCCCATAGGTGGCGCTACAGCAACCAAAAGTTCAAAATCGCTCATAACTCTTAGACCGTTTGTCCCAGGATCAAGTGTCTTATATCGTTGGAATCCTTGGCTCAAGGCGGACAAAATGGCTATCTCCGATTTGGATGTAGGCAGGGAAAATGTTCTGCTATGTCGAATTTTGTCCAAAACCTACTTTTGCGAACTAGTCCCTGGTTTTTCGTCCGATCGGAACCAAACCAGTCTAGGACAATTCTCTGGACTCTCTAGATCAATAATTATCGAAAAAAAGTTGAACTTTGGCATGTGGGTGGCTGTAACAGGGTCATTTAGAAAAGGGGCGTGGCAAAATACACTCAAAAGCCTATAAATCCCAAAGGAAAACTCAGAACTTCACAAAAATTGATGAGCATATGTGTCAGAACATGGTGAGGAAGCATGCAGAGTTTCATGGAGATCGGACCATAGGTGGCGCTATAACTGTCAAAAAGCCTTCATTCTTATTAGGGGTTCAAGCATGAAATGCTGAAACCCTATTGTAATTGTAAGGATTTGTAAAACGCATCGTGCAGGACAAACCGTAAGGCCTAGAGACTTGAAACCTGGCCAGATGGTAGGCCTCAATTTGGGGACAACCTATCAGAGTATGACCCCGATTGGCCCATAGGTGGCGCTACAGCAACCAAAAGTTCAAAATCGCTCATAACTCTTAGACCGTTTGTCCCAGGATCAAGTGTCTTATATCGTTGGAATCCTTGGCTCAAGGCGGACAAAATGGCTATCTCCGATTTGGATGTAGGCAGGGAAAATGTTCTGCTATGTCGAATTTTGTCCAAAACCTACTTTTGCGAACTAGTCCCTGGTTTTTCGTCCGATCGGAACCAAACCAGTCTAGGACAATTCTCTGGACTCTCTAGATCAATAATTATCGAAAAAAAGTTGAACTTTGGCATGTGGGTGGCTGTAACAGGGTCATTTAGAAAAGGGGCGTGGCAAAATACACTCAAAAGCCTATAAATCCCAAAGGAAAACTCAGAACTTCACAAAAATTGATGAGCATATGTGTCAGAACATGGTGAGGAAGCATGCAGAGTTTCATGGAGATCGGACCATAGGTGGCGCTATAACTGTCAAAAAGCCTTCATTCTTATTAGGGGTTCAAGCATGAAATGCTGAAACCCTATTGTAATTGTAAGGATTTGTAAAACGCATCGTGCAGGACAAACCGTAAGGCCTAGAGACTTGAAACCTGGCCAGATGGTAGGCCTCAATTTGGGGACAACCTATCAGAGTATGACCCCGATTGGCCCATAGGTGGCGCTACAGCAACCAAAAGTTCAAAATCGCTCATAACTCTTAGACCGTTTGTCCCAGGATCAAGTGTCTTATATCGTTGGAATCCTTGGCTCAAGGCGGACAAAATGGCTATCTCCGATTTGGATGTAGGCAGGGAAAATGTTCTGCTATGTCGAATTTTGTCCAAAACCTACTTTTGCGAACTAGTCCCTGGTTTTTCGTCCGATCGGAACCAAACCAGTCTAGGACAATTCTCTGGACTCTCTAGATCAATAATTATCGAAAAAAAGTTGAACTTTGGCATGTGGGTGGCTGTAACAGGGTCATTTAGAAAAGGGGCGTGGCAAAATACACTCAAAAGCCTATAAATCCCAAAGGAAAACTCAGAACTTCACAAAAATTGATGAGCATATGTGTCAGAACATGGTGAGGAAGCATGCAGAGTTTCATGGAGATCGGACCATAGGTGGCGCTATAACTGTCAAAAAGCCTTCATTCTTATTAGGGGTTCAAGCATGAAATGCTGAAACCCTATTGTAATTGTAAGGATTTGTAAAACGCATCGTGCAGGACAAACCGTAAGGCCTAGAGACTTGAAACCTGGCCAGATGGTAGGCCTCAATTTGGGGACAACCTATCAGAGTATGACCCCGATTGGCCCATAGGTGGCGCTACAGCAACCAAAAGTTCAAAATCGCTCATAACTCTTAGACCGTTTGTCCCAGGATCAAGTGTCTTATATCGTTGGAATCCTTGGCTCAAGGCGGACAAAATGGCTATCTCCGATTTGGATGTAGGCAGGGAAAATGTTCTGCTATGTCGAATTTTGTCCAAAACCTACTTTTGCGAACTAGTCCCTGGTTTTTCGTCCGATCGGAACCAAACCAGTCTAGGACAATTCTCTGGACTCTCTAGATCAATAATTATCGAAAAAAAGTTGAACTTTGGCATGTGGGTGGCTGTAACAGGGTCATTTAGAAAAGGGGCGTGGCAAAATACACTCAAAAGCCTATAAATCCCAAAGGAAAACTCAGAACTTCACAAAAATTGATGAGCATATGTGTCAGAACATGGTGAGGAAGCATGCAGAGTTTCATGGAGATCGGACCATAGGTGGCGCTATAACTGTCAAAAAGCCTTCATTCTTATTAGGGGTTCAAGCATGAAATGCTGAAACCCTATTGTAATTGTAAGGATTTGTAAAACGCATCGTGCAGGACAAACCGTAAGGCCTAGAGACTTGAAACCTGGCCAGATGGTAGGCCTCAATTTGGGGACAACCTATCAGAGTATGACCCCGATTGGCCCATAGGTGGCGCTACAGCAACCAAAAGTTCAAAATCGCTCATAACTCTTAGACCGTTTGTCCCAGGATCAAGTGTCTTATATCGTTGGAATCCTTGGCTCAAGGCGGACAAAATGGCTATCTCCGATTTGGATGTAGGCAGGGAAAATGTTCTGCTATGTCGAATTTTGTCCAAAACCTACTTTTGCGAACTAGTCCCTGGTTTTTCGTCCGATCGGAACCAAACCAGTCTAGGACAATTCTCTGGACTCTCTAGATCAATAATTATCGAAAAAAAGTTGAACTTTGGCATGTGGGTGGCTGTAACAGGGTCATTTAGAAAAGGGGCGTGGCAAAATACACTCAAAAGCCTATAAATCCCAAAGGAAAACTCAGAACTTCACAAAAATTGATGAGCATATGTGTCAGAACATGGTGAGGAAGCATGCAGAGTTTCATGGAGATCGGACCATAGGTGGCGCTATAACTGTCAAAAAGCCTTCATTCTTATTAGGGGTTCAAGCATGAAATGCTGAAACCCTATTGTAATTGTAAGGATTTGTAAAACGCATCGTGCAGGACAAACCGTAAGGCCTAGAGACTTGAAACCTGGCCAGATGGTAGGCCTCAATTTGGGGACAACCTATCAGAGTATGACCCCGATTGGCCCATAGGTGGCGCTACAGCAACCAAAAGTTCAAAATCGCTCATAACTCTTAGACCGTTTGTCCCAGGATCAAGTGTCTTATATCGTTGGAATCCTTGGCTCAAGGCGGACAAAATGGCTATCTCCGATTTGGATGTAGGCAGGGAAAATGTTCTGCTATGTCGAATTTTGTCCAAAACCTACTTTTGCGAACTAGTCCCTGGTTTTTCGTCCGATCGGAACCAAACCAGTCTAGGACAATTCTCTGGACTCTCTAGATCAATAATTATCGAAAAAAAGTTGAACTTTGGCATGTGGGTGGCTGTAACAGGGTCATTTAGAAAAGGGGCGTGGCAAAATACACTCAAAAGCCTATAAATCCCAAAGGAAAACTCAGAACTTCACAAAAATTGATGAGCATATGTGTCAGAACATGGTGAGGAAGCATGCAGAGTTTCATGGAGATCGGACCATAGGTGGCGCTATAACTGTCAAAAAGCCTTCATTCTTATTAGGGGTTCAAGCATGAAATGCTGAAACCCTATTGTAATTGTAAGGATTTGTAAAACGCATCGTGCAGGACAAACCGTAAGGCCTAGAGACTTGAAACCTGGCCAGATGGTAGGCCTCAATTTGGGGACAACCTATCAGAGTATGACCCCGATTGGCCCATAGGTGGCGCTACAGCAACCAAAAGTTCAAAATCGCTCATAACTCTTAGACCGTTTGTCCCAGGATCAAGTGTCTTATATCGTTGGAATCCTTGGCTCAAGGCGGACAAAATGGCTATCTCCGATTTGGATGTAGGCAGGGAAAATGTTCTGCTATGTCGAATTTTGTCCAAAACCTACTTTTGCGAACTAGTCCCTGGTTTTTCGTCCGATCGGAACCAAACCAGTCTAGGACAATTCTCTGGACTCTCTAGATCAATAATTATCGAAAAAAAGTTGAACTTTGGCATGTGGGTGGCTGTAACAGGGTCATTTAGAAAAGGGGCGTGGCAAAATACACTCAAAAGCCTATAAATCCCAAAGGAAAACTCAGAACTTCACAAAAATTGATGAGCATATGTGTCAGAACATGGTGAGGAAGCATGCAGAGTTTCATGGAGATCGGACCATAGGTGGCGCTATAACTGTCAAAAAGCCTTCATTCTTATTAGGGGTTCAAGCATGAAATGCTGAAACCCTATTGTAATTGTAAGGATTTGTAAAACGCATCGTGCAGGACAAACCGTAAGGCCTAGAGACTTGAAACCTGGCCAGATGGTAGGCCTCAATTTGGGGACAACCTATCAGAGTATGACCCCGATTGGCCCATAGGTGGCGCTACAGCAACCAAAAGTTCAAAATCGCTCATAACTCTTAGACCGTTTGTCCCAGGATCAAGTGTCTTATATCGTTGGAATCCTTGGCTCAAGGCGGACAAAATGGCTATCTCCGATTTGGATGTAGGCAGGGAAAATGTTCTGCTATGTCGAATTTTGTCCAAAACCTACTTTTGCGAACTAGTCCCTGGTTTTTCGTCCGATCGGAACCAAACCAGTCTAGGACAATTTTCTGGACTCTCTAGATCAATAATTATCGAAAAAAAGTTGAACTTTGGCATGTGGGTGGCTGTAACAGGGTCATTTAGAAAAGGGGCGTGGCAAAATACACTCAAAAGCCTATAAATCCCAAAGGAAAACTCAGAACTTCACAAAAATTGATGAGCATATGTGTCAGAACATGGTGAGGAAGCATGCAGAGTTTCATGGAGATCGGACCATAGGTGGCGCTATAACTGTCAAAAAGCCTTCATTCTTATTAGGGGTTCAAGCATGAAATGCTGAAACCCTATTGTAATTGTAAGGATTTGTAAAACGCATCGTGCAGGACAAACCGTAAGGCCTAGAGACTTGAAACCTGGCCAGATGGTAGGCCTCAATTTGGGGACAACCTATCAGAGTATGACCCCGATTGGCCCATAGGTGGCGCTACAGCAACCAAAAGTTCAAAATCGCTCATAACTCTTAGACCGTTTGTCCCAGGATCAAGTGTCTTATATCGTTGGAATCCTTGGCTCAAGGCGGACAAAATGGCTATCTCCGATTTGGATGTAGGCAGGGAAAATGTTCTGCTATGTCGAATTTTGTCCAAAACCTACTTTTGCGAACTAGTCCCTGGTTTTTCGTCCGATCGGAACCAAACCAGTCTAGGACAATTCTCTGGACTCTCTAGATCAATAATTATCGAAAAAAAGTTGAACTTTGGCATGTGGGTGGCTGTAACAGGGTCATTTAGAAAAGGGGCGTGGCAAAATACACTCAAAAGCCTATAAATCCCAAAGGAAAACTCAGAACTTCACAAAAATTGATGAGCATATGTGTCAGAACATGGTGAGGAAGCATGCAGAGTTTCATGGAGATCGGACCATAGGTGGCGCTATAACTGTCAAAAAGCCTTCATTCTTATTAGGGGTTCAAGCATGAAATGCTGAAACCCTATTGTAATTGTAAGGATTTGTAAAACGCATCGTGCAGGACAAACCGTAAGGCCTAGAGACTTGAAACCTGGCCAGATGGTAGGCCTCAATTTGGGGACAACCTATCAGAGTATGACCCCGATTGGCCCATAGGTGGCGCTACAGCAACCAAAAGTTCAAAATCGCTCATAACTCTTAGACCGTTTGTCCCAGGATCAAGTGTCTTATATCGTTGGAATCCTTGGCTCAAGGCGGACAAAATGGCTATCTCCGATTTGGATGTAGGCAGGGAAAATGTTCTGCTATGTCGAATTTTGTCCAAAACCTACTTTTGCGAACTAGTCCCTGGTTTTTCGTCCGATCGGAACCAAACCAGTCTAGGACAATTCTCTGGACTCTCTAGATCAATAATTATCGAAAAAAAGTTGAACTTTGGCATGTGGGTGGCTGTAACAGGGTCATTTAGAAAAGGGGCGTGGCAAAATACACTCAAAAGCCTATAAATCCCAAAGGAAAACTCAGAACTTCACAAAAATTGATGAGCATATGTGTCAGAACATGGTGAGGAAGCATGCAGAGTTTCATGGAGATCGGACCATAGGTGGCGCTATAACTGTCAAAAAGCCTTCATTCTTATTAGGGGTTCAAGCATGAAATGCTGAAACCCTATTGTAATTGTAAGGATTTGTAAAACGCATCGTGCAGGACAAACCGTAAGGCCTAGAGACTTGAAACCTGGCCAGATGGTAGGCCTCAATTTGGGGACAACCTATCAGAGTATGACCCCGATTGGCCCATAGGTGGCGCTACAGCAACCAAAAGTTCAAAATCGCTCATAACTCTTAGACCGTTTGTCCCAGGATCAAGTGTCTTATATCGTTGGAATCCTTGGCTCAAGGCGGACAAAATGGCTATCTCCGATTTGGATGTAGGCAGGGAAAATGTTCTGCTATGTCGAATTTTGTCCAAAACCTACTTTTGCGAACTAGTCCCTGGTTTTTCGTCCGATCGGAACCAAACCAGTCTAGGACAATTCTCTGGACTCTCTAGATCAATAATTATCGAAAAAAAGTTGAACTTTGGCATGTGGGTGGCTGTAACAGGGTCATTTAGAAAAGGGGCGTGGCAAAATACACTCAAAAGCCTATAAATCCCAAAGGAAAACTCAGAACTTCACAAAAATTGATGAGCATATGTGTCAGAACATGGTGAGGAAGCATGCAGAGTTTCATGGAGATCGGACCATAGGTGGCGCTATAACTGTCAAAAAGCCTTCATTCTTATTAGGGGTTCAAGCATGAAATGCTGAAACCCTATTGTAATTGTAAGGATTTGTAAAACGCATCGTGCAGGACAAACCGTAAGGCCTAGAGACTTGAAACCTGGCCAGATGGTAGGCCTCAATTTGGGGACAACCTATCAGAGTATGACCCCGATTGGCCCATAGGTGGCGCTACAGCAACCAAAAGTTCAAAATCGCTCATAACTCTTAGACCGTTTGTCCCAGGATCAAGTGTCTTATATCGTTGGAATCCTTGGCTCAAGGCGGACAAAATGGCTATCTCCGATTTGGATGTAGGCAGGGAAAATGTTCTGCTATGTCGAATTTTGTCCAAAACCTACTTTTGCGAACTAGTCCCTGGTTTTTCGTCCGATCGGAACCAAACCAGTCTAGGACAATTCTCTGGACTCTCTAGATCAATAATTATCGAAAAAAAGTTGAACTTTGGCATGTGGGTGGCTGTAACAGGGTCATTTAGAAAAGGGGCGTGGCAAAATACACTCAAAAGCCTATAAATCCCAAAGGAAAACTCAGAACTTCACAAAAATTGATGAGCATATGTGTCAGAACATGGTGAGGAAGCATGCAGAGTTTCATGGAGATCGGACCATAGGTGGCGCTATAACTGTCAAAAAGCCTTCATTCTTATTAGGGGTTCAAGCATGAAATGCTGAAACCCTATTGTAATTGTAAGGATTTGTAAAACGCATCGTGCAGGACAAACCGTAAGGCCTAGAGACTTGAAACCTGGCCAGATGGTAGGCCTCAATTTGGGGACAACCTATCAGAGTATGACCCCGATTGGCCCATAGGTGGCGCTACAGCAACCAAAAGTTCAAAATCGCTCATAACTCTTAGACCGTTTGTCCCAGGATCAAGTGTCTTATATCGTTGGAATCCTTGGCTCAAGGCGGACAAAATGGCTATCTCCGATTTGGATGTAGGCAGGGAAAATGTTCTGCTATGTCGAATTTTGTCCAAAACCTACTTTTGCGAACTAGTCCCTGGTTTTTCGTCCGATCGGAACCAAACCAGTCTAGGACAATTCTCTGGACTCTCTAGATCAATAATTATCGAAAAAAAGTTGAACTTTGGCATGTGGGTGGCTGTAACAGGGTCATTTAGAAAAGGGGCGTGGCAAAATACACTCAAAAGCCTATAAATCCCAAAGGAAAACTCAGAACTTCACAAAAATTGATGAGCATATGTGTCAGAACATGGTGAGGAAGCATGCAGAGTTTCATGGAGATCGGACCATAGGTGGCGCTATAACTGTCAAAAAGCCTTCATTCTTATTAGGGGTTCAAGCATGAAATGCTGAAACCCTATTGTAATTGTAAGGATTTGTAAAACGCATCGTGCAGGACAAACCGTAAGGCCTAGAGACTTGAAACCTGGCCAGATGGTAGGCCTCAATTTGGGGACAACCTATCAGAGTATGACCCCGATTGGCCCATAGGTGGCGCTACAGCAACCAAAAGTTCAAAATCGCTCATAACTCTTAGACCGTTTGTCCCAGGATCAAGTGTCTTATATCGTTGGAATCCTTGGCTCAAGGCGGACAAAATGGCTATCTCCGATTTGGATGTAGGCAGGGAAAATGTTCTGCTATGTCGAATTTTGTCCAAAACCTACTTTTGCGAACTAGTCCCTGGTTTTTCGTCCGATCGGAACCAAACCAGTCTAGGACAATTCTCTGGACTCTCTAGATCAATAATTATCGAAAAAAAGTTGAACTTTGGCATGTGGGTGGCTGTAACAGGGTCATTTAGAAAAGGGGCGTGGCAAAATACACTCAAAAGCCTATAAATCCCAAAGGAAAACTCAGAACTTCACAAAAATTGATGAGCATATGTGTCAGAACATGGTGAGGAAGCATGCAGAGTTTCATGGAGATCGGACCATAGGTGGCGCTATAACTGTCAAAAAGCCTTCATTCTTATTAGGGGTTCAAGCATGAAATGCTGAAACCCTATTGTAATTGTAAGGATTTGTAAAACGCATCGTGCAGGACAAACCGTAAGGCCTAGAGACTTGAAACCTGGCCAGATGGTAGGCCTCAATTTGGGGACAACCTATCAGAGTATGACCCCGATTGGCCCATAGGTGGCGCTACAGCAACCAAAAGTTCAAAATCGCTCATAACTCTTAGACCGTTTGTCCCAGGATCAAGTGTCTTATATCGTTGGAATCCTTGGCTCAAGGCGGACAAAATGGCTATCTCCGATTTGGATGTAGGCAGGGAAAATGTTCTGCTATGTCGAATTTTGTCCAAAACCTACTTTTGCGAACTAGTCCCTGGTTTTTCGTCCGATCGGAACCAAACCAGTCTAGGACAATTCTCTGGACTCTCTAGATCAATAATTATCGAAAAAAAGTTGAACTTTGGCATGTGGGTGGCTGTAACAGGGTCATTTAGAAAAGGGGCGTGGCAAAATACACTCAAAAGCCTATAAATCCCAAAGGAAAACTCAGAACTTCACAAAAATTGATGAGCATATGTGTCAGAACATGGTGAGGAAGCATGCAGAGTTTCATGGAGATCGGACCATAGGTGGCGCTATAACTGTCAAAAAGCCTTCATTCTTATTAGGGGTTCAAGCATGAAATGCTGAAACCCTATTGTAATTGTAAGGATTTGTAAAACGCATCGTGCAGGACAAACCGTAAGGCCTAGAGACTTGAAACCTGGCCAGATGGTAGGCCTCAATTTGGGGACAACCTATCAGAGTATGACCCCGATTGGCCCATAGGTGGCGCTACAGCAACCAAAAGTTCAAAATCGCTCATAACTCTTAGACCGTTTGTCCCAGGATCAAGTGTCTTATATCGTTGGAATCCTTGGCTCAAGGCGGACAAAATGGCTATCTCCGATTTGGATGTAGGCAGGGAAAATGTTCTGCTATGTCGAATTTTGTCCAAAACCTACTTTTGCGAACTAGTCCCTGGTTTTTCGTCCGATCGGAACCAAACCAGTCTAGGACAATTCTCTGGACTCTCTAGATCAATAATTATCGAAAAAAAGTTGAACTTTGGCATGTGGGTGGCTGTAACAGGGTCATTTAGAAAAGGGGCGTGGCAAAATACACTCAAAAGCCTATAAATCCCAAAGGAAAACTCAGAACTTCACAAAAATTGATGAGCATATGTGTCAGAACATGGTGAGGAAGCATGCAGAGTTTCATGGAGATCGGACCATAGGTGGCGCTATAACTGTCAAAAAGCCTTCATTCTTATTAGGGGTTCAAGCATGAAATGCTGAAACCCTATTGTAATTGTAAGGATTTGTAAAACGCATCGTGCAGGACAAACCGTAAGGCCTAGAGACTTGAAACCTGGCCAGATGGTAGGCCTCAATTTGGGGACAACCTATCAGAGTATGACCCCGATTGGCCCATAGGTGGCGCTACAGCAACCAAAAGTTCAAAATCGCTCATAACTCTTAGACCGTTTGTCCCAGGATCAAGTGTCTTATATCGTTGGAATCCTTGGCTCAAGGCGGACAAAATGGCTATCTCCGATTTGGATGTAGGCAGGGAAAATGTTCTGCTATGTCGAATTTTGTCCAAAACCTACTTTTGCGAACTAGTCCCTGGTTTTTCGTCCGATCGGAACCAAACCAGTCTAGGACAATTCTCTGGACTCTCTAGATCAATAATTATCGAAAAAAAGTTGAACTTTGGCATGTGGGTGGCTGTAACAGGGTCATTTAGAAAAGGGGCGTGGCAAAATACACTCAAAAGCCTATAAATCCCAAAGGAAAACTCAGAACTTCACAAAAATTGATGAGCATATGTGTCAGAACATGGTGAGGAAGCATGCAGAGTTTCATGGAGATCGGACCATAGGTGGCGCTATAACTGTCAAAAAGCCTTCATTCTTATTAGGGGTTCAAGCATGAAATGCTGAAACCCTATTGTAATTGTAAGGATTTGTAAAACGCATCGTGCAGGACAAACCGTAAGGCCTAGAGACTTGAAACCTGGCCAGATGGTAGGCCTCAATTTGGGGACAACCTATCAGAGTATGACCCCGATTGGCCCATAGGTGGCGCTACAGCAACCAAAAGTTCAAAATCGCTCATAACTCTTAGACCGTTTGTCCCAGGATCAAGTGTCTTATATCGTTGGAATCCTTGGCTCAAGGCGGACAAAATGGCTATCTCCGATTTGGATGTAGGCAGGGAAAATGTTCTGCTATGTCGAATTTTGTCCAAAACCTACTTTTGCGAACTAGTCCCTGGTTTTTCGTCCGATCGGAACCAAACCAGTCTAGGACAATTCTCTGGACTCTCTAGATCAATAATTATCGAAAAAAAGTTGAACTTTGGCATGTGGGTGGCTGTAACAGGGTCATTTAGAAAAGGGGCGTGGCAAAATACACTCAAAAGCCTATAAATCCCAAAGGAAAACTCAGAACTTCACAAAAATTGATGAGCATATGTGTCAGAACATGGTGAGGAAGCATGCAGAGTTTCATGGAGATCGGACCATAGGTGGCGCTATAACTGTCAAAAAGCCTTCATTCTTATTAGGGGTTCAAGCATGAAATGCTGAAACCCTATTGTAATTGTAAGGATTTGTAAAACGCATCGTGCAGGACAAACCGTAAGGCCTAGAGACTTGAAACCTGGCCAGATGGTAGGCCTCAATTTGGGGACAACCTATCAGAGTATGACCCCGATTGGCCCATAGGTGGCGCTACAGCAACCAAAAGTTCAAAATCGCTCATAACTCTTAGACCGTTTGTCCCAGGATCAAGTGTCTTATATCGTTGGAATCCTTGGCTCAAGGCGGACAAAATGGCTATCTCCGATTTGGATGTAGGCAGGGAAAATGTTCTGCTATGTCGAATTTTGTCCAAAACCTACTTTTGCGAACTAGTCCCTGGTTTTTCGTCCGATCGGAACCAAACCAGTCTAGGACAATTCTCTGGACTCTCTAGATCAATAATTATCGAAAAAAAGTTGAACTTTGGCATGTGGGTGGCTGTAACAGGGTCATTTAGAAAAGGGGCGTGGCAAAATACACTCAAAAGCCTATAAATCCCAAAGGAAAACTCAGAACTTCACAAAAATTGATGAGCATATGTGTCAGAACATGGTGAGGAAGCATGCAGAGTTTCATGGAGATCGGACCATAGGTGGCGCTATAACTGTCAAAAAGCCTTCATTCTTATTAGGGGTTCAAGCATGAAATGCTGAAACCCTATTGTAATTGTAAGGATTTGTAAAACGCATCGTGCAGGACAAACCGTAAGGCCTAGAGACTTGAAACCTGGCCAGATGGTAGGCCTCAATTTGGGGACAACCTATCAGAGTATGACCCCGATTGGCCCATAGGTGGCGCTACAGCAACCAAAAGTTCAAAATCGCTCATAACTCTTAGACCGTTTGTCCCAGGATCAAGTGTCTTATATCGTTGGAATCCTTGGCTCAAGGCGGACAAAATGGCTATCTCCGATTTGGATGTAGGCAGGGAAAATGTTCTGCTATGTCGAATTTTGTCCAAAACCTACTTTTGCGAACTAGTCCCTGGTTTTTCGTCCGATCGGAACCAAACCAGTCTAGGACAATTCTCTGGACTCTCTAGATCAATAATTATCGAAAAAAAGTTGAACTTTGGCATGTGGGTGGCTGTAACAGGGTCATTTAGAAAAGGGGCGTGGCAAAATACACTCAAAAGCCTATAAATCCCAAAGGAAAACTCAGAACTTCACAAAAATTGATGAGCATATGTGTCAGAACATGGTGAGGAAGCATGCAGAGTTTCATGGAGATCGGACCATAGGTGGCGCTATAACTGTCAAAAAGCCTTCATTCTTATTAGGGGTTCAAGCATGAAATGCTGAAACCCTATTGTAATTGTAAGGATTTGTAAAACGCATCGTGCAGGACAAACCGTAAGGCCTAGAGACTTGAAACCTGGCCAGATGGTAGGCCTCAATTTGGGGACAACCTATCAGAGTATGACCCCGATTGGCCCATAGGTGGCGCTACAGCAACCAAAAGTTCAAAATCGCTCATAACTCTTAGACCGTTTGTCCCAGGATCAAGTGTCTTATATCGTTGGAATCCTTGGCTCAAGGCGGACAAAATGGCTATCTCCGATTTGGATGTAGGCAGGGAAAATGTTCTGCTATGTCGAATTTTGTCCAAAACCTACTTTTGCGAACTAGTCCCTGGTTTTTCGTCCGATCGGAACCAAACCAGTCTAGGACAATTCTCTGGACTCTCTAGATCAATAATTATCGAAAAAAAGTTGAACTTTGGCATGTGGGTGGCTGTAACAGGGTCATTTAGAAAAGGGGCGTGGCAAAATACACTCAAAAGCCTATAAATCCCAAAGGAAAACTCAGAACTTCACAAAAATTGATGAGCATATGTGTCAGAACATGGTGAGGAAGCATGCAGAGTTTCATGGAGATCGGACCATAGGTGGCGCTATAACTGTCAAAAAGCCTTCATTCTTATTAGGGGTTCAAGCATGAAATGCTGAAACCCTATTGTAATTGTAAGGATTTGTAAAACGCATCGTGCAGGACAAACCGTAAGGCCTAGAGACTTGAAACCTGGCCAGATGGTAGGCCTCAATTTGGGGACAACCTATCAGAGTATGACCCCGATTGGCCCATAGGTGGCGCTACAGCAACCAAAAGTTCAAAATCGCTCATAACTCTTAGACCGTTTGTCCCAGGATCAAGTGTCTTATATCGTTGGAATCCTTGGCTCAAGGCGGACAAAATGGCTATCTCCGATTTGGATGTAGGCAGGGAAAATGTTCTGCTATGTCGAATTTTGTCCAAAACCTACTTTTGCGAACTAGTCCCTGGTTTTTCGTCCGATCGGAACCAAACCAGTCTAGGACAATTCTCTGGACTCTCTAGATCAATAATTATCGAAAAAAAGTTGAACTTTGGCATGTGGGTGGCTGTAACAGGGTCATTTAGAAAAGGGGCGTGGCAAAATACACTCAAAAGCCTATAAATCCCAAAGGAAAACTCAGAACTTCACAAAAATTGATGAGCATATGTGTCAGAACATGGTGAGGAAGCATGCAGAGTTTCATGGAGATCGGACCATAGGTGGCGCTATAACTGTCAAAAAGCCTTCATTCTTATTAGGGGTTCAAGCATGAAATGCTGAAACCCTATTGTAATTGTAAGGATTTGTAAAACGCATCGTGCAGGACAAACCGTAAGGCCTAGAGACTTGAAACCTGGCCAGATGGTAGGCCTCAATTTGGGGACAACCTATCAGAGTATGACCCCGATTGGCCCATAGGTGGCGCTACAGCAACCAAAAGTTCAAAATCGCTCATAACTCTTAGACCGTTTGTCCCAGGATCAAGTGTCTTATATCGTTGGAATCCTTGGCTCAAGGCGGACAAAATGGCTATCTCCGATTTGGATGTAGGCAGGGAAAATGTTCTGCTATGTCGAATTTTGTCCAAAACCTACTTTTGCGAACTAGTCCCTGGTTTTTCGTCCGATCGGAACCAAACCAGTCTAGGACAATTCTCTGGACTCTCTAGATCAATAATTATCGAAAAAAAGTTGAACTTTGGCATGTGGGTGGCTGTAACAGGGTCATTTAGAAAAGGGGCGTGGCAAAATACACTCAAAAGCCTATAAATCCCAAAGGAAAACTCAGAACTTCACAAAAATTGATGAGCATATGTGTCAGAACATGGTGAGGAAGCATGCAGAGTTTCATGGAGATCGGACCATAGGTGGCGCTATAACTGTCAAAAAGCCTTCATTCTTATTAGGGGTTCAAGCATGAAATGCTGAAACCCTATTGTAATTGTAAGGATTTGTAAAACGCATCGTGCAGGACAAACCGTAAGGCCTAGAGACTTGAAACCTGGCCAGATGGTAGGCCTCAATTTGGGGACAACCTATCAGAGTATGACCCCGATTGGCCCATAGGTGGCGCTACAGCAACCAAAAGTTCAAAATCGCTCATAACTCTTAGACCGTTTGTCCCAGGATCAAGTGTCTTATATCGTTGGAATCCTTGGCTCAAGGCGGACAAAATGGCTATCTCCGATTTGGATGTAGGCAGGGAAAATGTTCTGCTATGTCGAATTTTGTCCAAAACCTACTTTTGCGAACTAGTCCCTGGTTTTTCGTCCGATCGGAACCAAACCAGTCTAGGACAATTCTCTGGACTCTCTAGATCAATAATTATCGAAAAAAAGTTGAACTTTGGCATGTGGGTGGCTGTAACAGGGTCATTTAGAAAAGGGGCGTGGCAAAATACACTCAAAAGCCTATAAATCCCAAAGGAAAACTCAGAACTTCACAAAAATTGATGAGCATATGTGTCAGAACATGGTGAGGAAGCATGCAGAGTTTCATGGAGATCGGACCATAGGTGGCGCTATAACTGTCAAAAAGCCTTCATTCTTATTAGGGGTTCAAGCATGAAATGCTGAAACCCTATTGTAATTGTAAGGATTTGTAAAACGCATCGTGCAGGACAAACCGTAAGGCCTAGAGACTTGAAACCTGGCCAGATGGTAGGCCTCAATTTGGGGACAACCTATCAGAGTATGACCCCGATTGGCCCATAGGTGGCGCTACAGCAACCAAAAGTTCAAAATCGCTCATAACTCTTAGACCGTTTGTCCCAGGATCAAGTGTCTTATATCGTTGGAATCCTTGGCTCAAGGCGGACAAAATGGCTATCTCCGATTTGGATGTAGGCAGGGAAAATGTTCTGCTATGTCGAATTTTGTCCAAAACCTACTTTTGCGAACTAGTCCCTGGTTTTTCGTCCGATCGGAACCAAACCAGTCTAGGACAATTCTCTGGACTCTCTAGATCAATAATTATCGAAAAAAAGTTGAACTTTGGCATGTGGGTGGCTGTAACAGGGTCATTTAGAAAAGGGGCGTGGCAAAATACACTCAAAAGCCTATAAATCCCAAAGGAAAACTCAGAACTTCACAAAAATTGATGAGCATATGTGTCAGAACATGGTGAGGAAGCATGCAGAGTTTCATGGAGATCGGACCATAGGTGGCGCTATAACTGTCAAAAAGCCTTCATTCTTATTAGGGGTTCAAGCATGAAATGCTGAAACCCTATTGTAATTGTAAGGATTTGTAAAACGCATCGTGCAGGACAAACCGTAAGGCCTAGAGACTTGAAACCTGGCCAGATGGTAGGCCTCAATTTGGGGACAACCTATCAGAGTATGACCCCGATTGGCCCATAGGTGGCGCTACAGCAACCAAAAGTTCAAAATCGCTCATAACTCTTAGACCGTTTGTCCCAGGATCAAGTGTCTTATATCGTTGGAATCCTTGGCTCAAGGCGGACAAAATGGCTATCTCCGATTTGGATGTAGGCAGGGAAAATGTTCTGCTATGTCGAATTTTGTCCAAAACCTACTTTTGCGAACTAGTCCCTGGTTTTTCGTCCGATCGGAACCAAACCAGTCTAGGACAATTCTCTGGACTCTCTAGATCAATAATTATCGAAAAAAAGTTGAACTTTGGCATGTGGGTGGCTGTAACAGGGTCATTTAGAAAAGGGGCGTGGCAAAATACACTCAAAAGCCTATAAATCCCAAAGGAAAACTCAGAACTTCACAAAAATTGATGAGCATATGTGTCAGAACATGGTGAGGAAGCATGCAGAGTTTCATGGAGATCGGACCATAGGTGGCGCTATAACTGTCAAAAAGCCTTCATTCTTATTAGGGGTTCAAGCATGAAATGCTGAAACCCTATTGTAATTGTAAGGATTTGTAAAACGCATCGTGCAGGACAAACCGTAAGGCCTAGAGACTTGAAACCTGGCCAGATGGTAGGCCTCAATTTGGGGACAACCTATCAGAGTATGACCCCGATTGGCCCATAGGTGGCGCTACAGCAACCAAAAGTTCAAAATCGCTCATAACTCTTAGACCGTTTGTCCCAGGATCAAGTGTCTTATATCGTTGGAATCCTTGGCTCAAGGCGGACAAAATGGCTATCTCCGATTTGGATGTAGGCAGGGAAAATGTTCTGCTATGTCGAATTTTGTCCAAAACCTACTTTTGCGAACTAGTCCCTGGTTTTTCGTCCGATCGGAACCAAACCAGTCTAGGACAATTCTCTGGACTCTCTAGATCAATAATTATCGAAAAAAAGTTGAACTTTGGCATGTGGGTGGCTGTAACAGGGTCATTTAGAAAAGGGGCGTGGCAAAATACACTCAAAAGCCTATAAATCCCAAAGGAAAACTCAGAACTTCACAAAAATTGATGAGCATATGTGTCAGAACATGGTGAGGAAGCATGCAGAGTTTCATGGAGATCGGACCATAGGTGGCGCTATAACTGTCAAAAAGCCTTCATTCTTATTAGGGGTTCAAGCATGAAATGCTGAAACCCTATTGTAATTGTAAGGATTTGTAAAACGCATCGTGCAGGACAAACCGTAAGGCCTAGAGACTTGAAACCTGGCCAGATGGTAGGCCTCAATTTGGGGACAACCTATCAGAGTATGACCCCGATTGGCCCATAGGTGGCGCTACAGCAACCAAAAGTTCAAAATCGCTCATAACTCTTAGACCGTTTGTCCCAGGATCAAGTGTCTTATATCGTTGGAATCCTTGGCTCAAGGCGGACAAAATGGCTATCTCCGATTTGGATGTAGGCAGGGAAAATGTTCTGCTATGTCGAATTTTGTCCAAAACCTACTTTTGCGAACTAGTCCCTGGTTTTTCGTCCGATCGGAACCAAACCAGTCTAGGACAATTCTCTGGACTCTCTAGATCAATAATTATCGAAAAAAAGTTGAACTTTGGCATGTGGGTGGCTGTAACAGGGTCATTTAGAAAAGGGGCGTGGCAAAATACACTCAAAAGCCTATAAATCCCAAAGGAAAACTCAGAACTTCACAAAAATTGATGAGCATATGTGTCAGAACATGGTGAGGAAGCATGCAGAGTTTCATGGAGATCGGACCATAGGTGGCGCTATAACTGTCAAAAAGCCTTCATTCTTATTAGGGGTTCAAGCATGAAATGCTGAAACCCTATTGTAATTGTAAGGATTTGTAAAACGCATCGTGCAGGACAAACCGTAAGGCCTAGAGACTTGAAACCTGGCCAGATGGTAGGCCTCAATTTGGGGACAACCTATCAGAGTATGACCCCGATTGGCCCATAGGTGGCGCTACAGCAACCAAAAGTTCAAAATCGCTCATAACTCTTAGACCGTTTGTCCCAGGATCAAGTGTCTTATATCGTTGGAATCCTTGGCTCAAGGCGGACAAAATGGCTATCTCCGATTTGGATGTAGGCAGGGAAAATGTTCTGCTATGTCGAATTTTGTCCAAAACCTACTTTTGCGAACTAGTCCCTGGTTTTTCGTCCGATCGGAACCAAACCAGTCTAGGACAATTCTCTGGACTCTCTAGATCAATAATTATCGAAAAAAAGTTGAACTTTGGCATGTGGGTGGCTGTAACAGGGTCATTTAGAAAAGGGGCGTGGCAAAATACACTCAAAAGCCTATAAATCCCAAAGGAAAACTCAGAACTTCACAAAAATTGATGAGCATATGTGTCAGAACATGGTGAGGAAGCATGCAGAGTTTCATGGAGATCGGACCATAGGTGGCGCTATAACTGTCAAAAAGCCTTCATTCTTATTAGGGGTTCAAGCATGAAATGCTGAAACCCTATTGTAATTGTAAGGATTTGTAAAACGCATCGTGCAGGACAAACCGTAAGGCCTAGAGACTTGAAACCTGGCCAGATGGTAGGCCTCAATTTGGGGACAACCTATCAGAGTATGACCCCGATTGGCCCATAGGTGGCGCTACAGCAACCAAAAGTTCAAAATCGCTCATAACTCTTAGACCGTTTGTCCCAGGATCAAGTGTCTTATATCGTTGGAATCCTTGGCTCAAGGCGGACAAAATGGCTATCTCCGATTTGGATGTAGGCAGGGAAAATGTTCTGCTATGTCGAATTTTGTCCAAAACCTACTTTTGCGAACTAGTCCCTGGTTTTTCGTCCGATCGGAACCAAACCAGTCTAGGACAATTCTCTGGACTCTCTAGATCAATAATTATCGAAAAAAAGTTGAACTTTGGCATGTGGGTGGCTGTAACAGGGTCATTTAGAAAAGGGGCGTGGCAAAATACACTCAAAAGCCTATAAATCCCAAAGGAAAACTCAGAACTTCACAAAAATTGATGAGCATATGTGTCAGAACATGGTGAGGAAGCATGCAGAGTTTCATGGAGATCGGACCATAGGTGGCGCTATAACTGTCAAAAAGCCTTCATTCTTATTAGGGGTTCAAGCATGAAATGCTGAAACCCTATTGTAATTGTAAGGATTTGTAAAACGCATCGTGCAGGACAAACCGTAAGGCCTAGAGACTTGAAACCTGGCCAGATGGTAGGCCTCAATTTGGGGACAACCTATCAGAGTATGACCCCGATTGGCCCATAGGTGGCGCTACAGCAACCAAAAGTTCAAAATCGCTCATAACTCTTAGACCGTTTGTCCCAGGATCAAGTGTCTTATATCGTTGGAATCCTTGGCTCAAGGCGGACAAAATGGCTATCTCCGATTTGGATGTAGGCAGGGAAAATGTTCTGCTATGTCGAATTTTGTCCAAAACCTACTTTTGCGAACTAGTCCCTGGTTTTTCGTCCGATCGGAACCAAACCAGTCTAGGACAATTCTCTGGACTCTCTAGATCAATAATTATCGAAAAAAAGTTGAACTTTGGCATGTGGGTGGCTGTAACAGGGTCATTTAGAAAAGGGGCGTGGCAAAATACACTCAAAAGCCTATAAATCCCAAAGGAAAACTCAGAACTTCACAAAAATTGATGAGCATATGTGTCAGAACATGGTGAGGAAGCATGCAGAGTTTCATGGAGATCGGACCATAGGTGGCGCTATAACTGTCAAAAAGCCTTCATTCTTATTAGGGGTTCAAGCATGAAATGCTGAAACCCTATTGTAATTGTAAGGATTTGTAAAACGCATCGTGCAGGACAAACCGTAAGGCCTAGAGACTTGAAACCTGGCCAGATGGTAGGCCTCAATTTGGGGACAACCTATCAGAGTATGACCCCGATTGGCCCATAGGTGGCGCTACAGCAACCAAAAGTTCAAAATCGCTCATAACTCTTAGACCGTTTGTCCCAGGATCAAGTGTCTTATATCGTTGGAATCCTTGGCTCAAGGCGGACAAAATGGCTATCTCCGATTTGGATGTAGGCAGGGAAAATGTTCTGCTATGTCGAATTTTGTCCAAAACCTACTTTTGCGAACTAGTCCCTGGTTTTTCGTCCGATCGGAACCAAACCAGTCTAGGACAATTCTCTGGACTCTCTAGATCAATAATTATCGAAAAAAAGTTGAACTTTGGCATGTGGGTGGCTGTAACAGGGTCATTTAGAAAAGGGGCGTGGCAAAATACACTCAAAAGCCTATAAATCCCAAAGGAAAACTCAGAACTTCACAAAAATTGATGAGCATATGTGTCAGAACATGGTGAGGAAGCATGCAGAGTTTCATGGAGATCGGACCATAGGTGGCGCTATAACTGTCAAAAAGCCTTCATTCTTATTAGGGGTTCAAGCATGAAATGCTGAAACCCTATTGTAATTGTAAGGATTTGTAAAACGCATCGTGCAGGACAAACCGTAAGGCCTAGAGACTTGAAACCTGGCCAGATGGTAGGCCTCAATTTGGGGACAACCTATCAGAGTATGACCCCGATTGGCCCATAGGTGGCGCTACAGCAACCAAAAGTTCAAAATCGCTCATAACTCTTAGACCGTTTGTCCCAGGATCAAGTGTCTTATATCGTTGGAATCCTTGGCTCAAGGCGGACAAAATGGCTATCTCCGATTTGGATGTAGGCAGGGAAAATGTTCTGCTATGTCGAATTTTGTCCAAAACCTACTTTTGCGAACTAGTCCCTGGTTTTTCGTCCGATCGGAACCAAACCAGTCTAGGACAATTCTCTGGACTCTCTAGATCAATAATTATCGAAAAAAAGTTGAACTTTGGCATGTGGGTGGCTGTAACAGGGTCATTTAGAAAAGGGGCGTGGCAAAATACACTCAAAAGCCTATAAATCCCAAAGGAAAACTCAGAACTTCACAAAAATTGATGAGCATATGTGTCAGAACATGGTGAGGAAGCATGCAGAGTTTCATGGAGATCGGACCATAGGTGGCGCTATAACTGTCAAAAAGCCTTCATTCTTATTAGGGGTTCAAGCATGAAATGCTGAAACCCTATTGTAATTGTAAGGATTTGTAAAACGCATCGTGCAGGACAAACCGTAAGGCCTAGAGACTTGAAACCTGGCCAGATGGTAGGCCTCAATTTGGGGACAACCTATCAGAGTATGACCCCGATTGGCCCATAGGTGGCGCTACAGCAACCAAAAGTTCAAAATCGCTCATAACTCTTAGACCGTTTGTCCCAGGATCAAGTGTCTTATATCGTTGGAATCCTTGGCTCAAGGCGGACAAAATGGCTATCTCCGATTTGGATGTAGGCAGGGAAAATGTTCTGCTATGTCGAATTTTGTCCAAAACCTACTTTTGCGAACTAGTCCCTGGTTTTTCGTCCGATCGGAACCAAACCAGTCTAGGACAATTCTCTGGACTCTCTAGATCAATAATTATCGAAAAAAAGTTGAACTTTGGCATGTGGGTGGCTGTAACAGGGTCATTTAGAAAAGGGGCGTGGCAAAATACACTCAAAAGCCTATAAATCCCAAAGGAAAACTCAGAACTTCACAAAAATTGATGAGCATATGTGTCAGAACATGGTGAGGAAGCATGCAGAGTTTCATGGAGATCGGACCATAGGTGGCGCTATAACTGTCAAAAAGCCTTCATTCTTATTAGGGGTTCAAGCATGAAATGCTGAAACCCTATTGTAATTGTAAGGATTTGTAAAACGCATCGTGCAGGACAAACCGTAAGGCCTAGAGACTTGAAACCTGGCCAGATGGTAGGCCTCAATTTGGGGACAACCTATCAGAGTATGACCCCGATTGGCCCATAGGTGGCGCTACAGCAACCAAAAGTTCAAAATCGCTCATAACTCTTAGACCGTTTGTCCCAGGATCAAGTGTCTTATATCGTTGGAATCCTTGGCTCAAGGCGGACAAAATGGCTATCTCCGATTTGGATGTAGGCAGGGAAAATGTTCTGCTATGTCGAATTTTGTCCAAAACCTACTTTTGCGAACTAGTCCCTGGTTTTTCGTCCGATCGGAACCAAACCAGTCTAGGACAATTCTCTGGACTCTCTAGATCAATAATTATCGAAAAAAAGTTGAACTTTGGCATGTGGGTGGCTGTAACAGGGTCATTTAGAAAAGGGGCGTGGCAAAATACACTCAAAAGCCTATAAATCCCAAAGGAAAACTCAGAACTTCACAAAAATTGATGAGCATATGTGTCAGAACATGGTGAGGAAGCATGCAGAGTTTCATGGAGATCGGACCATAGGTGGCGCTATAACTGTCAAAAAGCCTTCATTCTTATTAGGGGTTCAAGCATGAAATGCTGAAACCCTATTGTAATTGTAAGGATTTGTAAAACGCATCGTGCAGGACAAACCGTAAGGCCTAGAGACTTGAAACCTGGCCAGATGGTAGGCCTCAATTTGGGGACAACCTATCAGAGTATGACCCCGATTGGCCCATAGGTGGCGCTACAGCAACCAAAAGTTCAAAATCGCTCATAACTCTTAGACCGTTTGTCCCAGGATCAAGTGTCTTATATCGTTGGAATCCTTGGCTCAAGGCGGACAAAATGGCTATCTCCGATTTGGATGTAGGCAGGGAAAATGTTCTGCTATGTCGAATTTTGTCCAAAACCTACTTTTGCGAACTAGTCCCTGGTTTTTCGTCCGATCGGAACCAAACCAGTCTAGGACAATTCTCTGGACTCTCTAGATCAATAATTATCGAAAAAAAGTTGAACTTTGGCATGTGGGTGGCTGTAACAGGGTCATTTAGAAAAGGGGCGTGGCAAAATACACTCAAAAGCCTATAAATCCCAAAGGAAAACTCAGAACTTCACAAAAATTGATGAGCATATGTGTCAGAACATGGTGAGGAAGCATGCAGAGTTTCATGGAGATCGGACCATAGGTGGCGCTATAACTGTCAAAAAGCCTTCATTCTTATTAGGGGTTCAAGCATGAAATGCTGAAACCCTATTGTAATTGTAAGGATTTGTAAAACGCATCGTGCAGGACAAACCGTAAGGCCTAGAGACTTGAAACCTGGCCAGATGGTAGGCCTCAATTTGGGGACAACCTATCAGAGTATGACCCCGATTGGCCCATAGGTGGCGCTACAGCAACCAAAAGTTCAAAATCGCTCATAACTCTTAGACCGTTTGTCCCAGGATCAAGTGTCTTATATCGTTGGAATCCTTGGCTCAAGGCGGACAAAATGGCTATCTCCGATTTGGATGTAGGCAGGGAAAATGTTCTGCTATGTCGAATTTTGTCCAAAACCTACTTTTGCGAACTAGTCCCTGGTTTTTCGTCCGATCGGAACCAAACCAGTCTAGGACAATTCTCTGGACTCTCTAGATCAATAATTATCGAAAAAAAGTTGAACTTTGGCATGTGGGTGGCTGTAACAGGGTCATTTAGAAAAGGGGCGTGGCAAAATACACTCAAAAGCCTATAAATCCCAAAGGAAAACTCAGAACTTCACAAAAATTGATGAGCATATGTGTCAGAACATGGTGAGGAAGCATGCAGAGTTTCATGGAGATCGGACCATAGGTGGCGCTATAACTGTCAAAAAGCCTTCATTCTTATTAGGGGTTCAAGCATGAAATGCTGAAACCCTATTGTAATTGTAAGGATTTGTAAAACGCATCGTGCAGGACAAACCGTAAGGCCTAGAGACTTGAAACCTGGCCAGATGGTAGGCCTCAATTTGGGGACAACCTATCAGAGTATGACCCCGATTGGCCCATAGGTGGCGCTACAGCAACCAAAAGTTCAAAATCGCTCATAACTCTTAGACCGTTTGTCCCAGGATCAAGTGTCTTATATCGTTGGAATCCTTGGCTCAAGGCGGACAAAATGGCTATCTCCGATTTGGATGTAGGCAGGGAAAATGTTCTGCTATGTCGAATTTTGTCCAAAACCTACTTTTGCGAACTAGTCCCTGGTTTTTCGTCCGATCGGAACCAAACCAGTCTAGGACAATTCTCTGGACTCTCTAGATCAATAATTATCGAAAAAAAGTTGAACTTTGGCATGTGGGTGGCTGTAACAGGGTCATTTAGAAAAGGGGCGTGGCAAAATACACTCAAAAGCCTATAAATCCCAAAGGAAAACTCAGAACTTCACAAAAATTGATGAGCATATGTGTCAGAACATGGTGAGGAAGCATGCAGAGTTTCATGGAGATCGGACCATAGGTGGCGCTATAACTGTCAAAAAGCCTTCATTCTTATTAGGGGTTCAAGCATGAAATGCTGAAACCCTATTGTAATTGTAAGGATTTGTAAAACGCATCGTGCAGGACAAACCGTAAGGCCTAGAGACTTGAAACCTGGCCAGATGGTAGGCCTCAATTTGGGGACAACCTATCAGAGTATGACCCCGATTGGCCCATAGGTGGCGCTACAGCAACCAAAAGTTCAAAATCGCTCATAACTCTTAGACCGTTTGTCCCAGGATCAAGTGTCTTATATCGTTGGAATCCTTGGCTCAAGGCGGACAAAATGGCTATCTCCGATTTGGATGTAGGCAGGGAAAATGTTCTGCTATGTCGAATTTTGTCCAAAACCTACTTTTGCGAACTAGTCCCTGGTTTTTCGTCCGATCGGAACCAAACCAGTCTAGGACAATTCTCTGGACTCTCTAGATCAATAATTATCGAAAAAAAGTTGAACTTTGGCATGTGGGTGGCTGTAACAGGGTCATTTAGAAAAGGGGCGTGGCAAAATACACTCAAAAGCCTATAAATCCCAAAGGAAAACTCAGAACTTCACAAAAATTGATGAGCATATGTGTCAGAACATGGTGAGGAAGCATGCAGAGTTTCATGGAGATCGGACCATAGGTGGCGCTATAACTGTCAAAAAGCCTTCATTCTTATTAGGGGTTCAAGCATGAAATGCTGAAACCCTATTGTAATTGTAAGGATTTGTAAAACGCATCGTGCAGGACAAACCGTAAGGCCTAGAGACTTGAAACCTGGCCAGATGGTAGGCCTCAATTTGGGGACAACCTATCAGAGTATGACCCCGATTGGCCCATAGGTGGCGCTACAGCAACCAAAAGTTCAAAATCGCTCATAACTCTTAGACCGTTTGTCCCAGGATCAAGTGTCTTATATCGTTGGAATCCTTGGCTCAAGGCGGACAAAATGGCTATCTCCGATTTGGATGTAGGCAGGGAAAATGTTCTGCTATGTCGAATTTTGTCCAAAACCTACTTTTGCGAACTAGTCCCTGGTTTTTCGTCCGATCGGAACCAAACCAGTCTAGGACAATTCTCTGGACTCTCTAGATCAATAATTATCGAAAAAAAGTTGAACTTTGGCATGTGGGTGGCTGTAACAGGGTCATTTAGAAAAGGGGCGTGGCAAAATACACTCAAAAGCCTATAAATCCCAAAGGAAAACTCAGAACTTCACAAAAATTGATGAGCATATGTGTCAGAACATGGTGAGGAAGCATGCAGAGTTTCATGGAGATCGGACCATAGGTGGCGCTATAACTGTCAAAAAGCCTTCATTCTTATTAGGGGTTCAAGCATGAAATGCTGAAACCCTATTGTAATTGTAAGGATTTGTAAAACGCATCGTGCAGGACAAACCGTAAGGCCTAGAGACTTGAAACCTGGCCAGATGGTAGGCCTCAATTTGGGGACAACCTATCAGAGTATGACCCCGATTGGCCCATAGGTGGCGCTACAGCAACCAAAAGTTCAAAATCGCTCATAACTCTTAGACCGTTTGTCCCAGGATCAAGTGTCTTATATCGTTGGAATCCTTGGCTCAAGGCGGACAAAATGGCTATCTCCGATTTGGATGTAGGCAGGGAAAATGTTCTGCTATGTCGAATTTTGTCCAAAACCTACTTTTGCGAACTAGTCCCTGGTTTTTCGTCCGATCGGAACCAAACCAGTCTAGGACAATTCTCTGGACTCTCTAGATCAATAATTATCGAAAAAAAGTTGAACTTTGGCATGTGGGTGGCTGTAACAGGGTCATTTAGAAAAGGGGCGTGGCAAAATACACTCAAAAGCCTATAAATCCCAAAGGAAAACTCAGAACTTCACAAAAATTGATGAGCATATGTGTCAGAACATGGTGAGGAAGCATGCAGAGTTTCATGGAGATCGGACCATAGGTGGCGCTATAACTGTCAAAAAGCCTTCATTCTTATTAGGGGTTCAAGCATGAAATGCTGAAACCCTATTGTAATTGTAAGGATTTGTAAAACGCATCGTGCAGGACAAACCGTAAGGCCTAGAGACTTGAAACCTGGCCAGATGGTAGGCCTCAATTTGGGGACAACCTATCAGAGTATGACCCCGATTGGCCCATAGGTGGCGCTACAGCAACCAAAAGTTCAAAATCGCTCATAACTCTTAGACCGTTTGTCCCAGGATCAAGTGTCTTATATCGTTGGAATCCTTGGCTCAAGGCGGACAAAATGGCTATCTCCGATTTGGATGTAGGCAGGGAAAATGTTCTGCTATGTCGAATTTTGTCCAAAACCTACTTTTGCGAACTAGTCCCTGGTTTTTCGTCCGATCGGAACCAAACCAGTCTAGGACAATTCTCTGGACTCTCTAGATCAATAATTATCGAAAAAAAGTTGAACTTTGGCATGTGGGTGGCTGTAACAGGGTCATTTAGAAAAGGGGCGTGGCAAAATACACTCAAAAGCCTATAAATCCCAAAGGAAAACTCAGAACTTCACAAAAATTGATGAGCATATGTGTCAGAACATGGTGAGGAAGCATGCAGAGTTTCATGGAGATCGGACCATAGGTGGCGCTATAACTGTCAAAAAGCCTTCATTCTTATTAGGGGTTCAAGCATGAAATGCTGAAACCCTATTGTAATTGTAAGGATTTGTAAAACGCATCGTGCAGGACAAACCGTAAGGCCTAGAGACTTGAAACCTGGCCAGATGGTAGGCCTCAATTTGGGGACAACCTATCAGAGTATGACCCCGATTGGCCCATAGGTGGCGCTACAGCAACCAAAAGTTCAAAATCGCTCATAACTCTTAGACCGTTTGTCCCAGGATCAAGTGTCTTATATCGTTGGAATCCTTGGCTCAAGGCGGACAAAATGGCTATCTCCGATTTGGATGTAGGCAGGGAAAATGTTCTGCTATGTCGAATTTTGTCCAAAACCTACTTTTGCGAACTAGTCCCTGGTTTTTCGTCCGATCGGAACCAAACCAGTCTAGGACAATTCTCTGGACTCTCTAGATCAATAATTATCGAAAAAAAGTTGAACTTTGGCATGTGGGTGGCTGTAACAGGGTCATTTAGAAAAGGGGCGTGGCAAAATACACTCAAAAGCCTATAAATCCCAAAGGAAAACTCAGAACTTCACAAAAATTGATGAGCATATGTGTCAGAACATGGTGAGGAAGCATGCAGAGTTTCATGGAGATCGGACCATAGGTGGCGCTATAACTGTCAAAAAGCCTTCATTCTTATTAGGGGTTCAAGCATGAAATGCTGAAACCCTATTGTAATTGTAAGGATTTGTAAAACGCATCGTGCAGGACAAACCGTAAGGCCTAGAGACTTGAAACCTGGCCAGATGGTAGGCCTCAATTTGGGGACAACCTATCAGAGTATGACCCCGATTGGCCCATAGGTGGCGCTACAGCAACCAAAAGTTCAAAATCGCTCATAACTCTTAGACCGTTTGTCCCAGGATCAAGTGTCTTATATCGTTGGAATCCTTGGCTCAAGGCGGACAAAATGGCTATCTCCGATTTGGATGTAGGCAGGGAAAATGTTCTGCTATGTCGAATTTTGTCCAAAACCTACTTTTGCGAACTAGTCCCTGGTTTTTCGTCCGATCGGAACCAAACCAGTCTAGGACAATTCTCTGGACTCTCTAGATCAATAATTATCGAAAAAAAGTTGAACTTTGGCATGTGGGTGGCTGTAACAGGGTCATTTAGAAAAGGGGCGTGGCAAAATACACTCAAAAGCCTATAAATCCCAAAGGAAAACTCAGAACTTCACAAAAATTGATGAGCATATGTGTCAGAACATGGTGAGGAAGCATGCAGAGTTTCATGGAGATCGGACCATAGGTGGCGCTATAACTGTCAAAAAGCCTTCATTCTTATTAGGGGTTCAAGCATGAAATGCTGAAACCCTATTGTAATTGTAAGGATTTGTAAAACGCATCGTGCAGGACAAACCGTAAGGCCTAGAGACTTGAAACCTGGCCAGATGGTAGGCCTCAATTTGGGGACAACCTATCAGAGTATGACCCCGATTGGCCCATAGGTGGCGCTACAGCAACCAAAAGTTCAAAATCGCTCATAACTCTTAGACCGTTTGTCCCAGGATCAAGTGTCTTATATCGTTGGAATCCTTGGCTCAAGGCGGACAAAATGGCTATCTCCGATTTGGATGTAGGCAGGGAAAATGTTCTGCTATGTCGAATTTTGTCCAAAACCTACTTTTGCGAACTAGTCCCTGGTTTTTCGTCCGATCGGAACCAAACCAGTCTAGGACAATTCTCTGGACTCTCTAGATCAATAATTATCGAAAAAAAGTTGAACTTTGGCATGTGGGTGGCTGTAACAGGGTCATTTAGAAAAGGGGCGTGGCAAAATACACTCAAAAGCCTATAAATCCCAAAGGAAAACTCAGAACTTCACAAAAATTGATGAGCATATGTGTCAGAACATGGTGAGGAAGCATGCAGAGTTTCATGGAGATCGGACCATAGGTGGCGCTATAACTGTCAAAAAGCCTTCATTCTTATTAGGGGTTCAAGCATGAAATGCTGAAACCCTATTGTAATTGTAAGGATTTGTAAAACGCATCGTGCAGGACAAACCGTAAGGCCTAGAGACTTGAAACCTGGCCAGATGGTAGGCCTCAATTTGGGGACAACCTATCAGAGTATGACCCCGATTGGCCCATAGGTGGCGCTACAGCAACCAAAAGTTCAAAATCGCTCATAACTCTTAGACCGTTTGTCCCAGGATCAAGTGTCTTATATCGTTGGAATCCTTGGCTCAAGGCGGACAAAATGGCTATCTCCGATTTGGATGTAGGCAGGGAAAATGTTCTGCTATGTCGAATTTTGTCCAAAACCTACTTTTGCGAACTAGTCCCTGGTTTTTCGTCCGATCGGAACCAAACCAGTCTAGGACAATTCTCTGGACTCTCTAGATCAATAATTATCGAAAAAAAGTTGAACTTTGGCATGTGGGTGGCTGTAACAGGGTCATTTAGAAAAGGGGCGTGGCAAAATACACTCAAAAGCCTATAAATCCCAAAGGAAAACTCAGAACTTCACAAAAATTGATGAGCATATGTGTCAGAACATGGTGAGGAAGCATGCAGAGTTTCATGGAGATCGGACCATAGGTGGCGCTATAACTGTCAAAAAGCCTTCATTCTTATTAGGGGTTCAAGCATGAAATGCTGAAACCCTATTGTAATTGTAAGGATTTGTAAAACGCATCGTGCAGGACAAACCGTAAGGCCTAGAGACTTGAAACCTGGCCAGATGGTAGGCCTCAATTTGGGGACAACCTATCAGAGTATGACCCCGATTGGCCCATAGGTGGCGCTACAGCAACCAAAAGTTCAAAATCGCTCATAACTCTTAGACCGTTTGTCCCAGGATCAAGTGTCTTATATCGTTGGAATCCTTGGCTCAAGGCGGACAAAATGGCTATCTCCGATTTGGATGTAGGCAGGGAAAATGTTCTGCTATGTCGAATTTTGTCCAAAACCTACTTTTGCGAACTAGTCCCTGGTTTTTCGTCCGATCGGAACCAAACCAGTCTAGGACAATTCTCTGGACTCTCTAGATCAATAATTGATCACCTGTGTAAGAGGTCAATCTGAGGTCATAGTAAAAAGATTGCGGCGATTGGCCACATGGTGGCGCTATAACATGAAAAAAACTTAAATCAGGCTGTAACCACCTGACCGTTAGTCCGATTGACTTGAAAATTGGTATGCAGTGTCTTGGTCCAAGCTGTCATGTATATCTATGAGGACATTGGTGTATCTCAAAAAACATGGCCGCCATCGGCCAATGAAGTTTGAGCACCTATTAGACAAGGTTAACGGAGGCCGATCGGAACAAAACTCGGTGGGCATGTTCGACTCATGGCCCTAGAGGTCTGTAAGAATTTTGAAAGAAATCGGCCACTAGTTGGCGCTAACGAGTTTTATGGCTCTGTAATCACGTGGTGTTACACTTATCATCACAAAATGCATATCATTTGATAGACCTGCTCATGCTGAACAACTTTGCCTCTAGAACCATTGCTGTCAATCAAACAGTTTATTAATTATTCACGAATATGTTAAAAACCTACTTTTGCGAACTAGTCCCTGGTTTTTTGCCCGATCGGAACCAAGCGAGTCTAGGACAATTCTCTGGACTCTTTAGATCAATAATTATCAAAAAAAGTTGAACTTTTGCATTTTTCGCATGGGTATAATTGGGTCATAAAGAAAATGGGCGTGGCAAAATGCAAACAAAAGCCTATAAATCCTAAACAAAAACTCAGAACATCACGAAAATTGGTGAGCATATGTGCCATAACATTCTAAATAAGCATGCAAAATTGTATGTAGATCGGATGATAGTTGGCGCTATAACTGTTAAAAAGCAATGGTAAATTGCCTGTATTGGCTGTAAATGGACTTTTCAATCTATTATTTCAGTGGTTAAAAGCTTTCTAAATAAATCTTAATGTCTTGAATGCTTAAATGCCTTAAAGGCCTTAAATGCTTGAACCCCGATAAATGCTGCTTGCAGCTTTAATTATTATTATTATTATTATTATTATTATTATTATTATTCCGCCGTAAAACGCATCGTGCAGCCCAAACCGTAAGGGCTAGAGCTTTGAAACTTTGCCAGATGGTAGTACAAAAATCGAGGAGAGGTTATCAAATTATGACCTCGATTGGCCCATAGGTGGCGCTATAACAACCAAAAGCGCGAAAGTGGTCATAACTCCTGGACCGTATGTCGTAGACACAAGTGTCTTATATCATTGGAAAGCTGGTCGTCTGACGAACAAAACGTATATCTCCGATTTCATTTCCGTCATGATAGATTTTCCGCCATTTTGAATTTTGTCGAAAACCTACTTTTGCGAACTAGTCCCTGGTTTTTTGCTCGATCGGAACCAAACCAGTGCAGAATTGTTCTCTGGAGACTGAAGATCAATAATTATCGAAAAAAAGTTGAAATTTCGATTCAGGGTCGCTAGGGGGCGCAAAATTAACGTTGTGGGCGGAGCCTATTTTACTAAAATGGCTATAACTCCAGAAGTAAATGAGGTATTTTCACCAAACTTGGTACACATATGTAAGAGGTCAATCTGAGGTCACGGTAAAAAAATCGCGGCGATCGGCCACATGGTGGCGCTATAACATGAAAAAAACATAAAACAGGCTATAACCACCTGACCGTTAGTCCGATTGACTTGAAAATTGGTATGCAGTGTCTTGGTCCAAGGTGCCATGTATGTCTATGAGGACATTGGTGTATCTCCAAAAACATGGCCGCCATTGGCCAATGAAGTTGAGCACCTATTAGACAAGGTTAACGGAGGCCGATCGGAACGAAACTCGGTGGGCATGTTCGACTCATTGCCCTAGAGGTCTGTAAGAATTTTGAAAGAAATCGGCCACTAGTTGGCGCTAACGAGTTTTATGGCTCTGTAATCACGTGGTGTTAGATATATTGTCACAAAATGCATATCATTTGATAGATCTGCTCATGCTGAACAACTTTGCCTCTAGAACCATTGCTGTCAATCAAACCGTTCATTAAATATTCATGAATATGTTAAAAACCTACTTTTGCGAACTAGTCCCTGGTTTTTCGCCCGATCGGAACCAGACCAGTCTAGGACAATTCTATGGACTCTCTAGATCAATAATTATCAAAAAAAAGTTGAACTTTTGTATTTGTATGGCTGTAATAGGGTCATTTATAAAATGGGTGTGGCAAAATACACTCAAAAGCCTATAAATCCTAAATGAAAACTCAGAACTTCACAAAAATTGGTGAGCATATGTGTCATAACATCACAAACAAGCTTGCAAAATTTTATGGAGATTGGACAATAGTTGGCGCTATAACTGTTAAAAAGCTTTAAAACCATATATTTCCTATGGTAAACTGCCTGTATTGGCTGTAAATGGTCTTTTCCATGTCTGATCATATAATTTTCATATCATAATGTTCAAAACTAGTGCAATACAATTCTCTGGACTCACTAGATCAATAATTGTCAGAAAAAGTTGAACTACTTCATTTGGATAGCTATAATAGGTTCACTTCAAAATCTGGCCTTTACCAAGTGTCCCCGAAAGCCTATATCTCTTTAATCAATGCTCAGACCTTCTTAAAAACAAGTCAGAACGTGTGAAATATCACCCTGAACAAGCATGAAAATTTTCAGACAGATCGGACAAAATTTGCCTCTATAACAGTTAAAAAGGTGAAAATGATATGATTTAATGGCATGTTAAGCCAATAAGTGGTATTTTACTGCCCCCTGCTGTTTAAAATAGTCATTTTCTCATATTGGTATTGGTATCAGCCATGGTAAATCATGATAAATGATGGTGTGTGTGTGTGTGTGTGTGTGTGTGTGTGTGTGTGTGTGTGTGTGGTACAAATATAACAAAGGTTTTATTTTCCAACATGAAAACAAACATAACAGAGTGCTAGTGCACAAACAATAACCGACAATGATAATGGATGAGAGGGGAACTTAAATACACAGATCAAGACAAGGACAACAGGTGACGGTTATGATGATGAGGAGCAGGTGATGATGAGGAGGGTGATGAGGAGCAGGTGCAGGTAATGACGACAGATGGTGAATGTGATGAAGACAGAAGGTGAATGTGATGAAGGTGAATGTGACACCAATATCACTGAAACATTTGTGTGTGTGTGTGTGTGTGTGTGTGTGTGTGTGTGTGTGTGTGTGTGTGTGTGTGTGTG
This sequence comes from Squalius cephalus, assembly GCF_949319135.1. Taxonomy (NCBI): domain Eukaryota; kingdom Metazoa; phylum Chordata; class Actinopteri; order Cypriniformes; family Leuciscidae; genus Squalius; species Squalius cephalus. Next base: position 24,094,380 of record NC_137133.1, on the reverse strand, counting down.
TGTGTAGCATTATTGTGTGTAGCATATGTAGCAAGTATGCATTATTGAGTTAACATGGAAACACTGGTTTGCTTTAGTGCAGAAAACTGGTCAAAATCATGAGGTTTAAAGTGAAAGTGAGCCAATAAGTGGTCTTCTACTGCCCTCTGCTGGCCCTTCTACTTATTAATTAAAATTTTCCACATGTGCTTGCATTTATACTTGAATACACACTAAAAATCACTTATATAGCAATAACTATTATAACACAATCATATTTTGTCAGTGTTAATCACTTTATTTGCACTGACACTTCAAATAATTGCTAGTAATGTGATAAATCAGGCTAGAAACATGGTAAATCAAAGTAAATAATACTAGATTGTCGTTTATCTCCTGGTAAATAATACTAGAACGTGGTATATCATGGTAAATCATGGTTAACTATGCTGTGTGTGTGTGTGTGTGTGTGTGTGTGTGTGTGTGTGTGTGTGTGTGTGTGTGTGTGTGTGTGTGTGTGTGTGTGTGTGTAAGCATGCATTGAGTTAACATGGAAAAACTGGTTTGCTTTAGTGCAGAAAACTGGTTTAAAGTGAAAGTGAGCCAATAAGTGGTCTTCTAGTGCCCTCTGCTGGCCATTCTACTTAATAATGAAATATTTTACATGTGCTTTTGCATTCATACTTGGACACACACTAAAAATCACGTATATAACTAACTATTATAACACAATAATATTTTGTCAGTGTTCATCACCTCATTTGCACTGACACTTCACATAATTGCTAGTAATGTGGTTAATCATGCTAGAAACATTGTAAATCATAGTAAATAATACTGAAATGAGGTGTATCAAGGTAAATCATGCTAGAATCCTAATAAATCATTCTGGAACATGGTATATGATAGTAAATCATGCTAGAATCATATTAAATAATTCTAGAATGTGGCAAATCGTCGTGGGAGGAGCCTATTTTACTCAAATGGCTATAACTCAAGAAGTAAATGAGATATCTTCACCAAACTCAGTACACATGTGTATGGGTTCAATTTGAGGTCACAGTAAACAATTTTATGGAGATCGGACCATAGGTGGCGCTATAACTGTTAAAAAGCTTTAAAACCATATATATCCCATGGCAAATTGCCTGTATTGGCTGTAAATGGTCTTTTCCATCTATTATGTCAGTGGTTACATGCTTGCTAAATAAATCTTAATAACTTTTGATGCTTTTGTGCTTAAATGCCTTAAAGGCCTTAACTGCTTGAACCCCGATAAATGCTGCTTGCAGCTTTAATTAGGGGTTCAAGCACGAAGTGCTGAAACCCTATTGTAATTGCCCTGATTTTTATTATTATTATTATTCTTCCCTAAAACGCATCGTGCAGCCAAAACCGTAAGGCCTAGAGACGTGATACTTGGTCAAATGGTAGTAGTATTGCTCGCTACTCAGATACACGGACTTAGCCAAATCGGCCCATAGGTGGCGCTACAGCGACCAAAAGCGCGAAACTGCTCAGAACTCCTAGACCGTATGTCGTAGACTCAAGTGTCTTATATCATTGGAAAGCTGGATGCCTGACGAACAAAACGTATATCTCCGATTTCATTTCCGCCATGATAGATTTTCCGCCATTTTGAATTTTGCCAAAAACCTACTTTTGCGAACTAGTCCTAGGTTTTTCGCCCGATCGGAACCAAACCAGTACAGAAATGTTCTCTGGAGTCTGAAGATCAATAATTATCGAAAAAAAGTTGAAATTTCGATTCACGGACGCTAAGGGGCGCCAAAACGTACGTTGTGGGAGGGGCCTATTTTACTAAAATGGCTATAACTCCAGAAGTAAATGAGGTATCTTCACCAACCTCGGTACACATGTGTAAGAGGTCAATCTGAGGTCACAGTAAAAAAATCGCGGCGATTGGCCACATGGTGGCGCTATAACATGACAAAAACATAAAACAGGCTTTAACCACCTGACCGTTAGTCCGATTGACTTGAAAATTGGTATGCAGTGTCTTGGCCCAAGGTGTCATGTATGTCTATGAGGACATTGGTGTATCTCAAAAAACATGGCCGCCATCGGCCAATGAAGTTTGAGCACCTATTAGACAAGGTTAACGGAGGCCGATCGGAACGAAACTCGATGGGCATGTTCAACTCATAGCCCTAGAGGTCTGTAAGAATTTTGAAAGAAATCGGCCACTAGTTGGCGCTAACGAGTTTTACGGCTCTGTAATCACGTGGTGTTACACTTATTGTCACACAATGCATATCATTTGATAGATCTGCTCATGCTGAACAACATTGCCTCAAGAACCATTGCTGTCAATCAAATCGTTCATTAATTATTTGCGAATATGTTAAAAACCTACTTTTGCGAACTAGTCCCTGGTTTTTCGCCCGATTGGAACCAGACCAGTCTAGGACAATTCTCTGGACTCTCCTGATCAATAATTATCGAAAAAAAGTTGAACTTTTGAATTTTTCGTATGGCTATAATTGGGTCATAAAGAAAATGGGCGTGGCAAAATGCACTCAAAAGCTTATAAATCCTAAACGAAAACTCAGAACTTCACGAAAATTGGTGAGCATATGTGCCATAATATTCTAAACAAGCATGCCAAATTTCATGTTGATCGGACCATAGGTGGCGCTATAACTGTTAAAAAGGTTTGAAAACCATATATTTCCTATGGTAAATTGCCTGTATTGGCTGTAAATGGACTTTTCCATCTATTATTTCAGTGGTTAAAAGCTTTCTAAATAAAACTTAATGTCTTAAATACTTATGTGCTTAAAGGCCTTAAATGCTTGAACCCCGATAAATGCTGCTTGCAGCTTTAATTAGGGGTTCAAGCACGAAGTGCTGAAACCCTATTGTAATTGCCCTGATTTTTATTATTATTATTATTCTTCCCTAAAACGCATCGTGCAGCCAAAACCGTAAGGCCTAGAGACGTGATACTTGGTCAAATGGTAGTAGTATTGCTCGCTACTCAGATACACGGACTTAGCCAAATCGGCCCATAGGTGGCGCTACAGCGACCAAAAGCGCGAAACTGCTCATAACTCCTAGACTGTATGTCGTAGACTCAAGTGTCTTATATCAATGTAATCAAGACCTCATGGCAAACAAAACGTATATCTCCGATTTCATTTCCGGTATGCAAATTTTTCCGCCATTTTGAATTTTGTCAAAAACCTACTTTTGCGAACTAGTCCTAGGTTTTTTGCCCGATCGGAACCAAACCAGTGCAGAAATGTTCTCTGGAGTTTGAATATCAATAATTATCAAAAAAAAGTTGAAATTTCGATTCACGGTCGCTAAGGGGCGCCAAATTGTATGTTGTGGGAGGAGCCTATTTTACTAAAACGGCCATAACTCCAGAAGTAAATGAGGTATCTTCACCAAACTCGGTACAATTATTTAAGAGGTCAATCTGAGGTCACAGTAAAAAAATCGCGATGATTGGCCTCATGGTGGCGCTATAACATGAAAAAAACATAAATCAGGCTATAACCACCTGACCATTAGTCCGATTGACTTGAAAATTGGTATGCAGTGTCTTGGTCCAAGGTGCCATGTATGTGTATGAGGACATTGGCGTATCTCAAAAAACATGGCCGCCATCGGCCAATGAAGTTTGAGCACCTATTAGACAAGGTTAACGGAGGCCGATCGAAACGAAACTCAATGGGCATGTTCGGCTCATGGCCCTAGAGGTCTGTAAGAATTTTGAAAGAAATCGGCCACTAGTTGGCGCTAACGAGTTTTACGGCTCTGTAATCACGTGGTGTTACAAATATCCACACAATATGCATATCATTTGATAGATCTCCTCATCCTGAACAACTTTGCCTCAAGAACCATTGCTGTCAATCAAACTGTTCATTAATTATTCATTAATATGTTAAAAACCTACTTTTGCGAACTAGTCCTAGGTTTTTTGCCCGATCGGAACCAGACCAGTCTAGGACAATTCTCTGGACTCTCTAGATCAATAATTATCAAAAAAAAGTTGAACTTTTGTATTTGGATGGCTGTAATAGGGTAATTTATAAAATGGGCGTGTCAAAATACATTAAAAAGCCTATAAATCCTAAATAAAAACTCAGAACTTCACAAAAATTGGTCAGCATATGTGACATAACATCATTAACAAGCATGAAAAATTCTATGGAGATCGGACGATAGGTGGCGCTATAACTGTTAAAAAGCTTTAAAATCATATATTTCCTATGGTGAACTGCCTGTATTGGCTGTAAATGGTCTTTTCTATCTCTGATCATATAATTTTCATATCATAATGTTCAAAACTAGTGCAATACAATTCTCTGGACTCACTAGATCAATAATTGTCAGAAAAAGTTGAACTACTTCATTTGGATAGCTATAATAGGTTTACTTCAAAATCTGGCCTTTACCAAGTGTCCCCGAAAGCCTATATCTCTTTAATTAATGCTCAGACCTTCTTAAAAACAAGTCAGAACGTGTGAAATATCACTCTGAACATGCATGGAAATTTTTCAGACAGATCGGACAAAATTTGCCTCTATAACAGTTAAAACGGTGAAAATGATATGAATTAATGGCATGTTAAGCCAATAAGTGGTATTTTACTGCCCCCTGCTGTTTAAAATAGTCATTTTGTCATATTGGTATTGGTATTAGCCATAGTAAATCATGATAAACTATGGTAAATCATGCTACAATGTGTTATATCATGTTAAATCATGCTAGAACATGGTCTTTCCCATCTATGATGTCAATGATTGAAAAAACAACAACAACAACATTTGCCTGTGTGTGTGTGTGTGTGTGTGTGTGTGTGTGTGTGTGTGTGTGTGTGTGTGTGTGTGTGTGTGTGTGTGTGGTACAAATATAACAGATTTTATTTTCCAACATGAAAACAAACATAACAGAGTGCTAGTGCACAAACAATAACCTACAATGATAATGGGTGAGAGGGGAACTTAAATACACAGATCAAGACAAGGACAACAGGTGACGGTTATGATGATGAGGAGCAGGTGATGATGATGATGAGGGTGATGAGGAGCAGGTGCAGGTGATGACGACAGATGGTGAATGTGATGAAGACAGAAGGTGAATATGATGAAGGTGAATGTGACACTAATATCACTGAAACATTTGTGTGTGTGTGTGTGTGTGTGTGTGTGTGTGTGTGTGTGTGTGTGTGTGTGTGTGTGCGTGTGTGTGTAAAATGCATTATGGAGTTACAATGGAAAAACTGGTTTGTTTTAGTGCAGAAAAATGGTGAAAATCAAGAAGTTTAAAGTGAAAGTGTGCCAATATGTGGTCTTCTACTGCTCTCTGCTGGCCATTCTACTTATTAATGAAGTCTACTCACATATGCTTTTACATTCTTTAGACACTAAAAATCACTTATATAACAATAAAACACTAAAAAATCACTTATATAACAATTACTATTGTAGCACAATCATGCTAGAATCATAATAAATATTACTAGAATGTGGTAAATTGTTGTGGGAGGAGCCTATTTTACTAAAATGGCTATAAGTCAAGAAGTAAATGAGATAGCTTCACCAAACTCAGTACACATGTGTATGGGTTCAATTTGAGGTCACAGTAAACAATTTTATGGAGATCGGACCATAGGTGGCGCTATAACTGTTAAAAAGCTTTAAAACCATATATTTCCTATGGTACATTGCCTGTATTGGCTGTAAATGGTCTTTTTCATCTATTATGTCAGTGGTTAGATGCTTGCTAAATAAAACTAATAACTTTTGATGCTTTTGTGCTTAAAGGCCTTAAAGGCCTTAACTGCTTGAACCCCGATAAATGCTGCTTGCAGCTTTAATTATTATTATTATTATTATTCCGCCGTAAAACGCATCGTGCAGCCCAAACCGTAAGGGCTAGAGCTTTGAAACTTTGCCAGATGGTAGTACAAAAATTGAGGAGAGGTTATCAAATTATGACCTCGATTGGCCCATAGGTGGCGCTATAACAACCAAAAGCGCGAAAGTGGTCATAACTCCTGGACCGTATGTCGTAGACACAAGTGTCTTATATCATTGGAAAGCTGGTCGTCTGACGAACAAAACGTATATCTCCGATTTCATTTCCGTCATGATAGATTTTCCGCCATTTTGAATTTTGTCGAAAACCTACTTTTGCGAACTAGTCCCTGGTTTTTTGCTCGATCGGAACCAAACCAGTGCAGAATTGTTCTCTGGAGACTGAAGATCAATAATTATCGAAAAAAAGTTGAAATTTCGATTCAGGGTCGCTAGGGGGCGCAAAATTAACGTTGTGGGCGGAGCCTATTTTACTAAAATGGCTATAACTCCAGAAGTAAATGAGGTATTTTCACCAAACTTGGTACACATATGTAAGAGGTCAATCTGAGGTCACGGTAAAAAAAATCGCGGCGATTGGCCACATGGTGGCGCTATAACATGAAAAAAACATAAAACAGGCTATAACCACCTGACCGTTAGTCCGATTGACTTGAAAATTGGTATGCAGTGTCTTGGTCCAAGGTGCCATTTATGTCTATGAGGACATTGGTGTATCTCAAAAAACATGGCCGCCATTGGCCAATGAAGTTGAGCACCTATTAGACAAGGTTAACGGAGGCCGATCGGAACGAAACTCGGTGGGCATGTTCGACTCATGGCCCTAGAGGTCTGTAAGAATTTTGAAAGAAATCGGCCACTAGTTGGCGCTAACGAGTTTTATGGCTCTGTAATCACGTGGTGTTAGATATATTGTCACAAAATGCATATCATTTGATAGATCTGCTCATGCTGAACAACTTTGCCTCAAGAACCATTGCTGTCAATCAAACCGTTCATTAAATATTCACGAATATGTCTAAAACCTACTTTTGCGAACTAGTCCTAGGTTTTTCGCCCGATCGGAACCAGACCAGTCTAGGACAATTCTATGGACTCTCTAGATCAATAATTATCAAAAAAAAGTTGAACTTTTGCATTTTTCGCATGGGTATAATTGGGTCATAAAGAAAATGGGCGTGGCAAAATGCACTCAGAAGCCTATAAATCCTAAACGAAAACTCAGAACTTCACGAAAATGGGTGAGCATATGTGCCATAACATTCTAAACAAGCATGCAAAATTTCATGTAGATCGGACCATAGGTGGCGCTATAACTGGCAAAAAGGTTTGAAAACTACATATTTCCTATGGTAAATTGCCTATATTGGCTGTAAATGGATTTTTCCATCTATAATTTCAGTGGTTAAAAGCTTGTTAAATAAAACGTAATGTCTTAAATGCTTATGTGCTTAAAGGCCTTAAATGCTTGAACCCCGATAAATGCTGCTTGCAGCTTTAATTATTATTAGGGGTTCAAGCACGAAGTGCTGAAACCCTATTGTTATTGTAAGGATTTTTATTAGGGGTTCAAGCACGAAGTGCTGAAACCCTATTGTAATTGTGCTGATTTTTATTATTTTTCTTCTGCCGTAAAACGCATCGTGCAGCCCAAACCGTAAGACCTGGAACCTTGAAACTTTGCCAAATGGTAGTATAAAAATCGAGGAGAGGTTATCAAATTATGACCTCGATTGGCCCATAGGTGGCGCTATAGCGACCAAAAGCGCGAAACTGCTCATAACTCCTAGACCATATGTCGTAGACTCAAGTGTCTTATATCATTGGAAAGCTGGAACCCTGAAGAACAAAACGTATATCTCCGATTTCATTTCCGGTATGCAAATTTTTCCGCCATTTTGAATTTTGTCAAAAACCTACTTTTGCGAACTAGTCCTAGGTTTTTCGTCCGATCGGAACCAAACCAGTGCAGAAATGTTCTCTGGAGTCTGAATATCAATAATTATCGAAAAAAAGTTGAAATTTCGATTCACGGTCGCTAGGGGGCGCAAAAATATTGTTGTGGGAGGAGCCTATTTTACTAAAAGGGCTATAACTCAAGATGTAAATGAGGTATCTTCACCAAACTCGGTCCACATGTGTAGGAGTTCAATCTTGGGTCACAGTAAAAAAATCGCGACGATTGAACACTAGGTGGCGCTATAACATGAAAAAAACATGAAAAGGGCTATGACGACCTGACCGTTAGTCCGATTGACTTGAAAATTGGTATGCAGTGTCTTGGTCCAAGGTGCCATGTATGTCTTTGAGGACATTGGCATATCTCAAAAAACATGGCCGCCATCGGCCAATGAAATTTGAGCACCTATTAGACAAGGTTAACGGAGGCTGATCGGAACAAAACTCGGTAGGCATGTTCGACTCATGGTCCTAGAGGTCTGTAAGAATTTTGAAAGAAATCGGCCACTAGTTGGCGCTAACGAGTTTTACAGCTCCGTAATCACGTGGTGTTACAAATATCCACACAATATGCATATCATTTGATAGACCTTCTCATGGAGAACAACTTTGCCTCAAGAACCATTGCTGTCAATCAAACCGTTCATTAAATATTCGTAATTATGTTAAAAACCTACTTTTGCGAACTAGTCCTAGGTTTTTCGCCCGATCGGAACCAAACGAGTCTAAGACAATTCTATGGACTCTCTAGATAAATAATTATCAAAAAAAAGTTGAACTTTTGCATTTTTCGCATGGGTATATAGGGTTATAAAGAAAATGGGCGTGGCAAAATGCACTCAAAAGCCTATAAATCCTAAACGAAAACACAGAACTTCACAAAAATTGATGCACATATTTGTCATAACATGCTAAAGGAGCCTGGAAATTTGTATAAAGATCGGACCAAAGGTAGCGCTATAACTGTTAAAACGCTTTAAAACCATATATTTCCTATGGTAAATTGCCTGTATTGGCTGTGAATGGTCTTTTCCTATGAAAAATTCCATAGGAAATAATTTGATCAAAATGAAATAATTTTCATATAATAATGTTCATGACTCTTAATAAGCATGAAACATTTCAGACAGATCAGACAAAATTTGCCTCTATAACAGTCAAAAAGGTAAAAATGATATAACATGTCATTAAGCCAATAAGTGGTATTTTACTGCCCCCTGCTGCCATTTCATCATACTGCTCACTAATATTGTCATATAATTCATATTTAGACTTTATAAAATCATTATTTTAACATTTTCAATCATATTTTGTCAAAACTCATCTATTGGAGTATTACTTGACAATTGTGTCACACTGAGATATGGAAATGGACGAAAGTAAATGAATGAAATGAAACGAAAGTAAAACGGCATTTAAGCCACGCCCCCGAATACAAATTCACTAATAACTCGAAAACGGAAAGTTGTTGCACGTTCAAATTTTGATGGTAAGGTCCTCTCCAGGCTCTTGATCGAAACGTGTCGTCGCGGGCCTCCGTCGAGGGCTACTCGAGCACTATCTATGCTCTGAGTTTCAGAATTTTTCGCGTTCTGGTTACCGAGATATAACTGAAAAACCAAATTCCCATTCATTCACTCATTCATTCAAACACTTCAATTGCTATAATACCACTTTTGTCCACTTGAGGGAGCAGCAGAATTGCACATTACCTTTTCATTAGCTTTCAGTATTGGGAAACAAACAAATGCTTTAAAAAGCAATCTTTTTATTATGATAGGGCTGTAGCTTTCGATTATTTTAGTAATCGAGTATTCTATTCAAGTAATCGGATAAAAAAAAATTGTGGTAAAAAATAGATTCAAGTTAACAACAGCCTTTAAAATGACTTAAAATACAAATATATAATAACAAGCAACAATAATTGGTTCAAGTAAAGTATCAAAGTAAGTAATTATATTGGTTTTATTGAAGAACACTGTTAAAATATACCCATGTAAAATGAATTATATAAACTAATATAAACATAACTTATGTACATAAATAACAAATGCCTGCAGAGGGTGCCAGCGGCCTGGTTGTTGTTACACTAAGCCTGGCATTATCAAATCCTTGTTTAATATTGTCCAAACAATTAATTCAAATGTCAACTTAACCTTCAATATTTGGCCACTTCTGTACGATAGAAATGCTACAGTCACTGTAATTTCTTGAACGAGAACATGTGCACATCAAAACATGCAAACTCAGAGCAAGATAACTTATATTTTGAAATCGCAATGTTTAAACTTTTATTTTGAAATCGCGATGAACAGCAGTTTGAGAAACCCAGATGTGCTCCACAAATGATAACAGTGCAACTATGAAACACAAACTGCGTCCGACTTGCGTTCCCATATTTGCACGTTATTGGAAACCTAAACAAACAGCACTGCAGAGACTGAGTTTGCTTGGAGCAGCGTTTACTGTGGACGGAGCTGAGGTAATTTTAACATGTAACGTTAGGCTAATCTGCACTCATGTAATTGAAGCGTCTTCTCTGTGAAAAAAACAAACAAACAAAAAACAGAGGATATATTTATTTAACTGAATCACAGCCTTTGTGATTTCACAATGGCACTATGCTATATTATGACTGTAAATGGTTTTAAATATCGCGTTGTCCTAGAAAACTGTAATTCTGCGGTTGTTGGATTCTCGTCTGTGGAATGCACCACTTTCGGTATTTTGCCAATTACTCGAGGGGTAAATTGCAATCAAGGATTTTTTTAAATCGAGTACTTTACTATAATCGAGGAATCGTTACAGCCCTATACTGGTAACATAGTTTTATATTATTAGATCACAAAGAAATGCCTATAGACAAATAAATATATTTTCTCAATAACATATCCAAAAAACATATTTGTGTGTGTGTGTGTGTGTGTGTGTGTGTGTAAGCATGCATTATTGAGTTAACATGGAAAAACTGGTTTGATTTAGTGCAGAAAACTGGTGCAAATCATTAAGTTTAAAGTGAAAGTGAGCCAATAAGTGGTCTTCTACTGGCTTCTGCTGGCCATTCTACTTATTAACTCTTCGGAGTCTTGGGCTATTTTGGCCGTTTTTGAGTACTTTTTACACAGCACAACATCACCTATATGAACAGACAATTAGTTTTTCACTTTGATGTACTTTATCAACATACTGGACCCAAAATCACACAAAAAACACAAAATCCGAATAGAAAAATTATAGTTTTTTACTACAAAAAACACAAACATGCTCAATGAAGCATTTTAAAAGGTTTAAAATGTTAACACAAGTTGTAAATGTCAACATATACAGGTACAATTCAGATATAATCAAGCTATATACAAAAAAAATATGATTTACAAAAAAAAGCAGGTGTAGCCATGGGCTTTTTTCTTTTTCTTTTTAGCTTTGCCACTTTTTAAAACAGTTCATGCACACAATTATACAGAGAGCTATATTTAAGGCCTTGCATTCCCAGAGTATGAGGGTTCCCAAATAGTGCAAATACAACATAAAAAAGGTAAAATTGAGATAAAATCAAACTATATACAGCAAAAAGCAGGTGTGGCAATAGGGTTTTTTTCTTTTCTTTTTTGCTTAGAAACTCTACAAAACACAATGTACAATTACACAGACAGCTACATTACAGGGCTTTCATGAGCTTGAGTAAGAGGTGTTCCTAAAAAGTGCAAATATACCATACAAAAGGTAAAATGAATACAAAATCAATATCAGGATCACTCTCGGTTTTCCAGGGCTCAGAGCTGTGGTGTGGCTGTCCTGACTTTGCTGGAGATCTTGATCTGGTTTGACTCTTCCTTCCACCCCATCTCTTTGTAGGCCTCTGTCTGCTTGTTGTCGAAGTGGTAGATGACCCAGGCTGCTCATCATCTCTGTACATGTCAAGACACACGCAAAAAGATTAAAGATTGTACATCAAAGTTCAAGATGCTCATTGGCACATATGTACAACAATTACAGTGAAGCAATCATTGGCAATGAAATTCTTGTTCACACACACACACACACACACACACACACACACACACACACACACACACACACACACACACACAGACAGACAGACACACACAGAAACACACACGCACAGACAGACAGACAGACAGACAGACACACACACACACACACACACACACAGACAGACATACAGACAGACAGAGACACACACACACACACACACACACACACACACACACAGATAATATAATATACAATAAGCTAAAAGTTTGTCTCACCCCTCGTTGTGAACCACAAAAGCCGAGTCGTCAATCTCATCATAGCCACTTTCTGATTCCGTCGATGAACTGTAAACAACATCGTCCAGTTGGTAGAACAAGTCGAGGGCTTGTTCAACCAAAAATTTTCCTTCCACAAAAAATACCTAAACTATCTACACTACTCCTAAACTACTCTCAAAATCTACTCAAACTCTTCCAAAAACTAGCAATAACATCTCTGTCTTTCTGTCTATTCCATCAATATCCCGTCGGCGCCTTTCAATTTCGCTTCTTTGCACAGTTGGCTCCTCCTCCACTCCGTAAAATGTGCAGCATGAAGAGCAGAGTCAGCAGATTCACACATTTTTCTCCGTTTTGTTTTATGACAAAAACCGACGAAGTTATTGGAATAAATGCGACGCCTGTCGCATCCCATCGTGCGTTCTTTTACGAATGCGTCAATATTTTCAATATTTTTTTTATATAAAGTTTAAATGATCATATCTCCGTTTTTACTTGGTCTAGCAACACAAAACAAAAAGCAGAATAGAGTTTCAAGCCAGCACTTTCGACAGAAGTGGACGGCAGCGCTCGACGTGACTTTGTTTTTATAATTCAACGTCTTAAACCTGTCATGTGATTTGATCACGCCGGTGTGATCGGCGACTCGGAAGAGTTAATGAAGTCTTTTCACATGTGCTTTTGGATTCACTTGTATAACAATAACTATTATAACACAATCATATTTTGTCAGTGTTTATCACTTCATTTGCACTGACACTTCACATAATTGCTAGTAATGTGGTAAATCATGGTAAATCACGCTAGAAACATGGTAAGTCATAGTAAATAATAGTAGAATGTGGTGTATCAAGGTAGATCATGTAAGAATCCTGGTAAATAATTCTAGAACGTGGTATATCATGCTAGAACATGGTAAATCATGGTAAACTATGCTAGAACAGGGTAAATCATGGTAAACCATGATAAATCATGATGAACTATGTCAAATCATTTTAGAATGTGGTATATCATGATAAATCATGCTAGAACATGATCTTTTCCATCTATGATGTCAGTGGTTACATGCTTGCTAAATAAAACTTAATAACTTTTGATGCTTTTGTGCTTTAAGGCCTTAAAGGCCTTAATTGCTTGAACCCCGATAAATGCTGCTTGCAGCTTTAATTATTATTATTATTTTCCCCTAAAACGCATCGTGCAGACCAAACCGTAAGAGCTGGAACCTTGAAAGTTGGCCAAATGGTAGTCCTCAATTTGGGGAGAACGTATCAAAGTATGACCTCGATTGGCCCATAGGTGGCGCTATAGCGACCAAAAGCGCAAAACTGCTCAGAACTCCTAGACCGTATGTCGTAGACTCAAGTGTCTTATATCATTGGAAAGCTGGACGCCTGACGAACAAAACGTATATCTCCGATTTCATTTCCGCCATGATAGATTTTCCGCCATTTTGAATTTTGTCAAAAACCTACTTTTGCGAACTAGTCCCTGGTTTTTCGCCCGATCGGAACCAAACCAGTGCAGAAATGTTCTCTAGAGACTGAAGATCAATAATTATCGAAAAAAAGTCGAAATTTCGATTCACGGACGCTAAGGGGCGCCAAAACGTACGTTGTGGGAGGGGCCTATTTTACTAAAATGGCTATAACTCCAGAAGTAAATGAGGTATCTTCACCAAACTCGGTACACATATGTATGAGCTCAATATGAGGTAACAGTAAAAAAATCGCGGCGATTGGCCACATGGTGGCGCTATAATAGGAAAAAAACATAAAACAGGCTTTAACCACCTGACCGTTAGTCCGATTGACTTGAAAATTGGTATGCAGTGTCTTGGTCCAAGGTGTCATGTATGTCTATGAGGACATTGGCGTATCTCAAAAAACATGGCCGCCATCGGCCAATGAAGTTTGAGCACCTATTAGACAAGGTTAACGGAGGCCGATCGGAACAAAACTCGGTGGGCATGTTCTACTCATGGCCCTAGAGGTCTGTAAGAATTTTAAAAGAAATCGGCCACTAGTTGGCGCTAACGAGTTTTATGGCTCTGTAATCACGTGGTGTTACACTTATTGTCACAAAATGCATACCATTTCATAGATCTCCTCTTGTTGAACAACTTTGCCTCAAGAACCATTGCTGTCAATCAAACCGTTCATTAAATATTCGTAATTATGTTAAAAACCTACTTTTGCGAACTAGTCCTAGGTTTTTCGCCCGATCAGAACCAAACGAGTCTAGGACAATTCTATGGACTCTCTAGATCAATAATTATCAAAAAAAAGTTGAACTTTTGCATTTTTCGCATGGGTATATTGGGGTCATAAAGAAAATGGGCGTGGCAAAATGCACTCAAAAGTCTATAAATCCTAAACGAAAACTCAGAACTTCACAAAAATTGATGAGCATATGTGTCATAACCTGCTAAAGAAGCATGGAAAATTTTATGGAGATCGGACCGTAGTTGGCGCTATAACTGTTAAAACGCTTTAAAACCATATATTTCCTATGGTAAATTGCCTGTATTTGCTGTAAATGGTGTCTTCTATCATCATATAATGTTCATATCATAATGTTCAAAACCAGTGCAGCACAATTCTCTGAACTCTCTAGATCAATAATTATCAGAAAAAAAGTTTAACTTCTTCAAAAGGTGATTTTATATGAATATAATGACATATTAAGCCAATAAGTGGTATTTTACTGCCCCCTGCTGTCATTTCATCATACTACTCCCTAATATTGTTATAAAATTCATATTTAGACTTTATAAAATCATTATTTTAACATTTACAATCACATTTTGTCAAAACTCATCTATTGAGTATTACTATTGACAATTGTGTTACACTGAGATATGGAAATGGACGAAAGTAAATGAATGAAATGAAACGAAAGTATAACGGCATTTAAGCCACGCCCCCGAATACAAATTCATTCATAACTCGAAAACGGAAAGTCGTTGCGCTCTCAAATTTTGATGGTGAGGACCTCTCCGGGCTCTTGATCGAAACGTGTCGTCGCGGGCCTCGGGAGCGCGCCCCCCGCGCATCGCCAGCCCGCGGGACCCCCGATTTTGAACGGCCATTACTCCCGACCCAGACCACCCCGAACATTGTGTGAGAGCTCGTTGGAAAGGGCCCGTCCTTGGCTATCTTCGATTCAAATGTGGTGTTATTTGCCCTGGGCATTCCAGAGATAATAGCCCGAACAGATATGCCTTATAACAGTCATAACTCCCAGCCCCAATCGCCCAAAAACACCTTGATGGTCTCATTCAACAGGGCTCCTCAAGCACTATCTATGCTCTGAGTTTCAGAATTTTTCGCCTTTTGGTTCCTGAGATATAAGTAAAAAAACAAATTCCCATTCATTCATTCAAACACTTCAACTGTAAAATGTAAGCTATAATACCACTGTTGTCCACTAGAGGGAGCAGCAGGATTACGCATGATCTTTTAATTCGCTTTCAGTATTGGGAAATAAACAAATGCTTTAAGAAGCAATCTTTTTTATTATGATGTTTTTTTTTTTATTATGATATTTGTATATATCAAATTTTCTATGGGCAATTTAGTGAAAAACCTACTTTTGCGAACTAGTCCTAGGTTTTTGGCCCAATCGGAACCAGACCAGTCTAGCACAGTTCTCTGGAGTCTCTAGATCAATAATTATCAAAAAAAAGTTGAACTTTTGCATTGGCCTGGCTGTAACAGGGTCGTTTAGGAAAGGGGTGGGACAAAAAAACACTCAAAAGCCTATACAACCTAAGGGAAAACCCCAAACTTCACAAAAATCGATGAGCAGATGTGTCAGAACATGGTGAAGAAGCATGCCAAGTTTCGTGAAGATCGGACAATAGGTGGCGCTATAACTGTCCAAAACGTCTCTTCTTATTAGGGGTTCAAGCATGAAATGCTGAAACCCTATTGTAATTGTGCTGATTTTTAGGGGTTCAAGCACGAAGTGCTGAAACCCTATTGTAATTGTACTGATTTTTATTAGGGGCCAAGCACCGAAGGTGCGGAGGCACCTATTGTATCCGTTCGCGTTCTTATTATTAGGGGCCAAGCACCGAAGGTGCGGAGGCACCTATTGTATCCGTTCGCGTTCTTATTATTATTATTCTTCTTCTTCTTCCGCTCTTGGAGTCTATGGCAGCCCATAGAACCGATTGCGGGAAAGTTGTTTTGGTTTGACATTCTGATAGAGGACAGTCCCAACATTAAGTACACCAATTTTGGTGTGTCTAAGTCATTCCCTCTAGCGCCACCACCTGTCCAAAATTTCACTTTTACTTTGCTAATAACTTTTGAACCGTAAGGCCAATCAGCGAAATCCTTTTTTCCTCTGATTCCTGAGCTCATGCCGATTCGATTGCACCCTATATCGTCATTTTCCGAAATAAAAACATGGCCGCCATTTTGAATTTTCCTAAAAAGGTACTTTTTCGAACTCGTCCTAGACGGTTTGTCCGATTTGCACGAAAATTGAATCGGATCATCTTCAGGCAGTGGTGACAAAAAGTTATTAAAATCTTGTTGATTCGTCAAACCGTTTTCGATAAACGCATGAATACATTTTACGTAGCGCTAGCAAAAACAGTCGTAAGGCTGTATCTCCGCAACGGTTTATCGTATTCAGACCAAACTTGGTACATGTACTCACAAGCATGACCTGAGGCTACATGCTGCGTTTCGGCGCAGCGCCACCTACTGGTCCGGAGATATGAAAAATGGCTATTTTTGCTTATAACTTCTGAACAGTTTGTCCAAAAATCATAAAATTGGTCTCGTTAGATTCAGGGCGACATGCCGAGTCGACTGATATCCAATTTTACCATATCGGCTATTTTGACTGTCGGCCATTTTGAATTATGTGCTAAAATGCTGTATTTTATGAACGCATTAACGAATTGTTACGAAACTTGGTGTGGGTCATCAGCACGATGCCCTGAAGGAGCCTGAGAAGTTTCGAAACAGCGCCACCTAGTGGTGAATTTTTTTTTTCAAATGCTTATAACTTTGGGTGTGGTTGACTTATTTTCAGGAGACTCATCTCTTTAGACTCCTGAATCCTTGCCGAGTCCAACAATACCAAACATGCTAGGTTTCGCCTTACGGTTTGTGTAGCGTTGTGATTTAGCACTTAAAAAACATTAGGCGATATCTTCGAAACCGTTTGTCCGATCGAGACGAAACCACCGTCAGAAGTTTGGAATCATAGCTTGTTAACTAAACGTCAAAGCCCAAATGCGAAAATATGGATGTCTAGAGGTAGTAAATTCCAATTAAAGTCATGTGTCAGTCATTTTTTACGTGTTTTTTCATATAAATGTCTATAACTCCGAAGATAATTGAGATATTTTCACCAAAATCGACACACATATGTATGGGCTCACTCTGAGGACACATAAAAAAAATGGTTGGACTGAGCCTCTTGGTGGCGCTATAATAGAACAAAACATGAAATTCCCATTGACTTCAATACAGTTTTGTGAAATAAAATGCTATACTAAACAAATGCATTGGTGTAATATTACAAAACTCAGAATGTGCCATCTGCACCATCCCCTGAAGGTACCCAACATATTTAGAAACAGCGCCACCTAGTGGTCAAAAGTTATAACAAAATTTCCAAAATTGCTAATAACTTTTGAATAAATTGGCCTATTGTAATGCAACTCATCTTAGTAGATTCCTTGGGTCAAGCTGAGAACATAGATACCAAGTTTACCTTATTTGGCCTAACTTCCTGTCCGCCATCTTGATTTTCATTCAAAACCTACTTTTTCGAACTCCTCCTAGACCGTTTGTCCGATTTTCACCAAAATCGAATCGTATCATCTCCAGACCGTGCCGACTAAAAGTTATGGATTTCGTGTCGACAGACGAAACCGTTTTTGTATAGCGCAGCAGCAAAGTTGAGGCATGATGCTAATAGCACTAATCAGGCTTTATCTCTGCAATGCCTTGACATATTGACACCAAACATTGTATGTGTCATTGTAACTTCACTCTGACCACATCACATGAGTTTTGTAACTGCGCCACCTATTGGTCGAAAGTGATAATCCATTAAATCATATTTTTAATTATTGTTTCTATGATTTTTCAGGCATTTTGCCTAAAATCCTCTTTAAATGTCTTTAATTGCTCATTGTTGCAGTTGGTCTGACACTTTCAGACATGTCGGCCTGTCTTGTCGTCTTATTCTGCTTGGCCCCGGTAATGGCTGCTTGCAGCTATATTTATTATTATTCTTCTTCTTCTTCCGCTCTTGGAGTCTATGGCAGCCCATAGAACCGATTGCGGGAAAGTTGTTTTGGTTTGACATTCTGATAGAGGACAGTCCCAACATTAAGTACACCAATTTTGGTGTGTCTAAGTCATTCCCTCTAGCGCCACCACCTGTCCAAAGTTTCACTTTTACTTTGCTAATAACTTTTGAACCGTAAGGCCAATCAGCGAAATCCTTTTTTCCTCTGATTCCTGAGCTCATGCCGATTCGATTGCACCCTATATCGTAATTTTCCGTCATAAAAACATGGCCGCCATTTTGAATTTTCCTAAAAAGGTACTTTTTCGAACTCGTCCTAGACGGTTTGTCCGATTTGCACGAAAATTGAATCGGATCATCTTCAGGCAGTGGTGACAAAAAGTTATTAAAATCTTGTTGATTCGTCAAACCGTTTTCGATAAACGCATGAATACATTTTACGTAGCGCTAGCAAAAACAGTCGTAAGGCTGTATCTCCGCAACGGTTTATCGTATTCAGACCAAACTTGGTACATGTACTCACAAGCATGACCTGAGGCTACATGCTGCGTTTCGGCGCAGCGCCACCTACTGGTCCGGAGATATGAAAAATGGCTATTTTTGCTTATAACTTCTGAACAGTTTGTCCAAAAATCATAAAATTGGTCTCGTTAGATTCAGGGCGACATGCCGAGTCGACTGATATCCAATTTTACCATATCGGCTATTTTGACTGTCGGCCATTTTGAATTATGTGCTAAAATGCTGTATTTTATGAACGCATTAACGAATTGTTACGAAACTTGGTGTGGGTCATCAGCACGATGCCCTGAAGGAGCCTGAGAAGTTTCGAAACAGCGCCACCTAGTGGTGAATTTTTTTTTTCAAATGCTTATAACTTTGGGTGTGGTTGACTTATTTTCAGGAGACTCATCTCTTTAGACTCCTGAATCCTTGCCGAGTCCAACAATACCAAACATGCTAGGTTTCGCCTTACGGTTTGTGTAGCGTTGTGATTTAGCACTTAAAAAACATTAGGCGATATCTTCGAAACCGTTTGTCCGATCGAGACGAAACCACCGTCAGAAGTTTGGAATCATAGCTTGTTAACTAAACGTCAAAGCCCAAATGCGAAAATATGGATGTCTAGAGGTAGTAAATTCCAATTAAAGTCATGTGTCAGTCATTTTTTACGTGTTTTTTCATATAAATGTCTATAACTCCGAAGATAATTGAGATATTTTCACCAAAATCGACACACATATGTATGGGCTCACTCTGAGGACACATAAAAAAAATGGTTGGACTGAGCCTCTTGGTGGCGCTATAATAGAACAAAACATGAAATTCCCATTGACTTCAATACAGTTTTGTGAAATAAAATGCTATACTAAACAAATGCATTGGTGTAATATTACAAAACTCAGAATGTGCCATCTGCACCATCCCCTGAAGGTACCCAACATATTTAGAAACAGCGCCACCTAGTGGTCAAAAGTTATAACAAAATTTCCAAAATTGCTAATAACTTTTGAATAAATTGGCCTATTGTAATGCAACTCATCTTAGTAGATTCCTTGGGTCAAGCTGAGAACATAGATACCAAGTTTACCTTATTTGGCCTAACTTCCTGTCCGCCATCTTGATTTTCATTCAAAACCTACTTTTTCGAACTCCTCCTAGACCGTTTGTCCGATTTTCACCAAAATCGAATCGTATCATCTCCAGACCGTGCCGACTAAAAGTTATGGATTTCGTGTCGACAGACGAAACCGTTTTTGTATAGCGCAGCAGCAAAGTTGAGGCATGATGCTAATAGCACTAATCAGGCTTTATCTCTGCAATGCCTTGACATATTGACACCAAACATTGTATGTGTCATTGTAACTTCACTCTGACCACATCACATGAGTTTTGTAACTGCGCCACCTATTGGTCGAAAGTGATAATCCATTAAATCATATTTTTAATTATTGTTTCTATGATTTTTCAGGCATTTTGCCTAAAATCCTCTTTAAATGTCTTTAATTGCTCATTGTTGCAGTTGGTCTGACACTTTCAGACATGTCGGCCTGTCTTGTCGTCTTATTCTGCTTGGCCCCGGTAATGGCTGCTTGCAGCTATATTTAGGGGCCAAGCACCGAAGGTGCGGAGGCACCTATTGTATCCGTTCGCGTTCTTATTATTATTATTCTTCTTCTTCTTCCGCTCTTGGAGTCTATGGCAGCCCATAGAACCGATTGCGGGAAAGTTGTTTTGGTTTGACATTCTGATAGAGGACAGTCCCAACATTAAGTACACCAATTTTGGTGTGTCTAAGTCATTCCCTCTAGCGCCACCACCTGTCCAAAGTTTCACTTTTACTTTGCTAATAACTTTTGAACCGTAAGGCCAATCAGCGAAATCCTTTTTTCCTCTGATTCCTGAGCTCATGCCGATTCGATTGCACCCTATATCGTCATTTTCCGTCATAAAAACATGGCCGCCATTTTGAATTTTCCTAAAAAGGTACTTTTTCGAACTCGTCCTAGACGGTTTGTCCGATTTGCACGAAAATTGAATCGGATCATCTTCAGGCAGTGGTGACAAAAAGTTATTAAAATCTTGTTGATTCGTCAAACCGTTTTCGATAAACGCATGAATACATTTTACGTAGCGCTAGCAAAAACAGTCGTAAGGCTGTATCTCCGCAACGGTTTATCGTATTCAGACCAAACTTGGTACATGTACTCACAAGCATGACCTGAGGCTACATGCTGCGTTTCGGCGCAGCGCCACCTACTGGTCCGGAGATATGAAAAATGGCTATTTTTGCTTATAACTTCTGAACAGTTTGTCCAAAAATCATAAAATTGGTCTCGTTAGATTCAGGGCGACATGCCGAGTCGACTGATATCCAATTTTACCATATCGGCTATTTTGACTGTCGGCCATTTTGAATTATGTGCTAAAATGCTGTATTTTATGAACGCATTAACGAATTGTTACGAAACTTGGTGTGGGTCATCAGCACGATGCCCTGAAGGAGCCTGAGAAGTTTCGAAACAGCGCCACCTAGTGGTGAATTTTTTTTTTCAAATGCTTATAACTTTGGGTGTGGTTGACTTATTTTCAGGAGACTCATCTCTTTAGACTCCTGAATCCTTGCCGAGTCCAACAATACCAAACATGCTAGGTTTCGCCTTACGGTTTGTGTAGCGTTGTGATTTAGCACTTAAAAAACATTAGGCGATATCTTCGAAACCGTTTGTCCGATCGAGACGAAACCACCGTCAGAAGTTTGGAATCATAGCTTGTTAACTAAACGTCAAAGCCCAAATGCGAAAATATGGATGTCTAGAGGTAGTAAATTCCAATTAAAGTCATGTGTCAGTCATTTTTTACGTGTTTTTTCATATAAATGTCTATAACTCCGAAGATAATTGAGATATTTTCACCAAAATCGACACACATATGTATGGGCTCACTCTGAGGACACATAAAAAAAATGGTTGGACTGAGCCTCTTGGTGGCGCTATAATAGAACAAAACATGAAATTCCCATTGACTTCAATACAGTTTTGTGAAATAAAATGCTATACTAAACAAATGCATTGGTGTAATATTACAAAACTCAGAATGTGCCATCTGCACCATCCCCTGAAGGTACCCAACATATTTAGAAACAGCGCCACCTAGTGGTCAAAAGTTATAACAAAATTTCCAAAATTGCTAATAACTTTTGAATAAATTGGCCTATTGTAATGCAACTCATCTTAGTAGATTCCTTGGGTCAAGCTGAGAACATAGATACCAAGTTTACCTTATTTGGCCTAACTTCCTGTCCGCCATCTTGATTTTCATTCAAAACCTACTTTTTCGAACTCCTCCTAGACCGTTTGTCCGATTTTCACCAAAATCGAATCGTATCATCTCCAGACCGTGCCGACTAAAAGTTATGGATTTCGTGTCGACAGACGAAACCGTTTTTGTATAGCGCAGCAGCAAAGTTGAGGCATGATGCTAATAGCACTAATCAGGCTTTATCTCTGCAATGCCTTGACATATTGACACCAAACATTGTATGTGTCATTGTAACTTCACTCTGACCACATCACATGAGTTTTGTAACTGCGCCACCTATTGGTCGAAAGTGATAATCCATTAAATCATATTTTTAATTATTGTTTCTATGATTTTTCAGGCATTTTGCCTAAAATCCTCTTTAAATGTCTTTAATTGCTCATTGTTGCAGTTGGTCTGACACTTTCAGACATGTCGGCCTGTCTTGTCGTCTTATTCTGCTTGGCCCCGGTAATGGCTGCTTGCAGCTATATTTATTATTATTCTTCTTCTTCTTCCGCTCTTGGAGTCTATGGCAGCCCATAGAACCGATTGCGGGAAAGTTGTTTTGGTTTGACATTCTGATAGAGGACAGTCCCAACATTAAGTACACCAATTTTGGTGTGTCTAAGTCATTCCCTCTAGCGCCACCACCTGTCCAAAGTTTCACTTTTACTTTGCTAATAACTTTTGAACCGTAAGGCCAATCAGCGAAATCCTTTTTTCCTCTGATTCCTGAGCTCATGCCGATTCGATTGCACCCTATATCGTCATTTTCCGTCATAAAAACATGGCCGCCATTTTGAATTTTCCTAAAAAGGTACTTTTTCGAACTCGTCCTAGACGGTTTGTCCGATTTGCACGAAAATTGAATCGGATCATCTTCAGGCAGTGGTGACAAAAAGTTATTAAAATCTTGTTGATTCGTCAAACCGTTTTCGATAAACGCATGAATACATTTTACGTAGCGCTAGCAAAAACAGTCGTAAGGCTGTATCTCCGCAACGGTTTATCGTATTCAGACCAAACTTGGTACATGTACTCACAAGCATGACCTGAGGCTACATGCTGCGTTTCGGCGCAGCGCCACCTACTGGTCCGGAGATATGAAAAATGGCTATTTTTGCTTATAACTTCTGAACAGTTTGTCCAAAAATCATAAAATTGGTCTCGTTAGATTCAGGGCGACATGCCGAGTCGACTGATATCCAATTTTACCATATCGGCTATTTTGACTGTCGGCCATTTTGAATTATGTGCTAAAATGCTGTATTTTATGAACGCATTAACGAATTGTTACGAAACTTGGTGTGGGTCATCAGCACGATGCCCTGAAGGAGCCTGAGAAGTTTCGAAACAGCGCCACCTAGTGGTGAATTTTTTTTTTCAAATGCTTATAACTTTGGGTGTGGTTGACTTATTTTCAGGAGACTCATCTCTTTAGACTCCTGAATCCTTGCCGAGTCCAACAATACCAAACATGCTAGGTTTCGCCTTACGGTTTGTGTAGCGTTGTGATTTAGCACTTAAAAAACATTAGGCGATATCTTCGAAACCGTTTGTCCGATCGAGACGAAACCACCGTCAGAAGTTTGGAATCATAGCTTGTTAACTAAACGTCAAAGCCCAAATGCGAAAATATGGATGTCTAGAGGTAGTAAATTCCAATTAAAGTCATGTGTCAGTCATTTTTTACGTGTTTTTTCATATAAATGTCTATAACTCCGAAGATAATTGAGATATTTTCACCAAAATCGACACACATATGTATGGGCTCACTCTGAGGACACATAAAAAAAATGGTTGGACTGAGCCTCTTGGTGGCGCTATAATAGAACAAAACATGAAATTCCCATTGACTTCAATACAGTTTTGTGAAATAAAATGCTATACTAAACAAATGCATTGGTGTAATATTACAAAACTCAGAATGTGCCATCTGCACCATCCCCTGAAGGTACCCAACATATTTAGAAACAGCGCCACCTAGTGGTCAAAAGTTATAACAAAATTTCCAAAATTGCTAATAACTTTTGAATAAATTGGCCTATTGTAATGCAACTCATCTTAGTAGATTCCTTGGGTCAAGCTGAGAACATAGATACCAAGTTTACCTTATTTGGCCTAACTTCCTGTCCGCCATCTTGATTTTCATTCAAAACCTACTTTTTCGAACTCCTCCTAGACCGTTTGTCCGATTTTCACCAAAATCGAATCGTATCATCTCCAGACCGTGCCGACTAAAAGTTATGGATTTCGTGTCGACAGACGAAACCGTTTTTGTATAGCGCAGCAGCAAAGTTGAGGCATGATGCTAATAGCACTAATCAGGCTTTATCTCTGCAATGCCTTGACATATTGACACCAAACATTGTATGTGTCATTGTAACTTCACTCTGACCACATCACATGAGTTTTGTAACTGCGCCACCTATTGGTCGAAAGTGATAATCCATTAAATCATATTTTTAATTATTGTTTCTATGATTTTTCAGGCATTTTGCCTAAAATCCTCTTTAAATGTCTTTAATTGCTCATTGTTGCAGTTGGTCTGACACTTTCAGACATGTCGGCCTGTCTTGTCGTCTTATTCTGCTTGGCCCCGGTAATGGCTGCTTGCAGCTATATTTATTATTATTTTTCTTCTGCCGTAAAACGCATCGTGCAGCCCAAACCGTAAGTGCTAGAGACTTGAAACTTTGCCAGATGGTAGTACAAAAATCGAGGAGAGGTTATCAAAATATGACCCCGATTGGCCCATAGGTGGCGCTACAGTGCAAAAAACAAAAAAAAATCATATTTTTGCTTAAATCTCATTAACCGTTTGTCACAGACTCAAGTGTCTTATATCATTGGAATCCTTGGGTCAAGCCGAACAAAAAAGGCCTCAAGGATTTCATTTCCGGTATGCAAATTTTCCGCCATTTTGAATTATGTCCAAAACCTACTTTTGCGAACTAGTCCCTGGTTTTGTGTCCGATCGGAACCAAACCAGTGCAGAAATGTTCTCTGGAGTCAGAATATCAATAATTATCGAAAAAAAGTTGAAATTTCGATTGATGGTCGCTAAGTGGCGCCAAAATGTTTGAAGAAGGCGGAGCCTATTTTACTAAAATGGCTATAACTCCAGAAGTAAATGAGGTATATTCACCAAACTCGGTACACCTGTGTAAGAGGTCAATCTGAGGTCATAGTAAAAAGATTGCGGCGATTGGCCACATGGTGGCGCTATAACATGAAAAAAACATAAATCAGGCTGTAACCACCTGACCGTTAGTCCGATTGACTTGAAAATTGGTATGCAGTGTCTTGGTCCAAGCTGTCATGTATATCTATGAGGACATTGGTGTATCTCAAAAAACATGGCCGCCATCGGCCAATGAAGTTTGAGCACCTATTAGACAAGGTTAACGGAGGCCGATCGGAACAAAACTCGGTGGGCATGTTCGACTCATGGCCCTAGAGGTCTGTAACAATTTTGAAAGAAATCGGCCACTAGTTGGCGCTAACGAGTTTTATGGCTCTGTAATCACGTGGTGTTACACTTATCATCACAAAATGCATATCATTTGATAGACCTGCTCATGCTGAACAACTTTGCCTCTAGAACCATTGCTGTCAATCAAACAGTTTATTAATTATTCACGAATATGTTAAAAACCTACTTTTGCGAACTAGTCCCTGGTTTTTTGCCCGATCGGAACCAAACGAGTCTAGGACAATTCTCTGGACTCTTTAGATCAATAATTATCAAAAAAAGTTGAACTTTTGCATTTTTCGCATGGGTATAATTGGGTCATAAAGAAAATGGGCGTGGCAAAATGCAAACAAAAGCCTATAAATCCTAAACAAAAACTCAGAACATCACGAAAATTGGTGAGCATATGTGCCATAACATTCTAAAAAAGCATGCAAAATTGTATGTAGATCGGATGATAGTTGGCGCTATAACTGTTAAAAAGCAATGGTAAATTGCCTGTATTGGCTGTAAATGGACTTTTCATTCTATTATTTCAGTGGTTAAAAGCTTTCTAAATAAATCTTAATGTCTTGAATGCTTAAATGCCTTAAAGGCCTTAAATGCTTGAACCCCGATAAATGCTGCTTGCAGCTTTAATTATTATTATTATTAGGGGTTCAAGCACGAAGTGCTGAAACCCTATTGTAATTGTACTGATTTTTATTATTATTATTTTTCTTCTGCCGTAAAACGCATCGTGCAGCCCAAACCGTAAGTGCTAGAGACTTGAAACTTTGCCAGATGGTAGTACAAAAATCGAGGAGAGGTTATCAAAATATGACCCCGATTGGCCCATAGGTGGCGCTACAGTGCAAAAAACAAAAAAAAATCATATTTTTGCTTAAATCTCATTAACCGTTTGTCACAGACTCAAGTGTCTTATATCATTGGAATCCTTGGGTCAAGCCGAACAAAAAAGGCCTCAAGGATTTCATTTCCGGTATGCAAATTTTCCGCCATTTTGAATTATGTCCAAAACCTACTTTTGCGAACTAGTCCCTGGTTTTGTGTCCGATCGGAACCAAACCAGTGCAGAAATGTTCTCTGGAGTCAGAATATCAATAATTATCGAAAAAAAGTTGAAATTTCGATTGACGGTCGCTAAGGGGCGCCAAAATGTTTGAAGAAGGCGGAGCCTATTTTACTAAAATGGCTATAACTCCAGAAGTAAATGAGGTATATTCACCAAACTCGGTACACCTGTGTAAGAGGTCAATCTGAGGTCATAGTAAAAAGATTGCGGCGATTGGCCACATGGTGGCGCTATAACATGAAAAAAACTTAAATCAGGCTGTAACTACCTGACCGTTAGTCCGATTGACTTGAAAATTGGTATGCAGTGTCTTGGTCCAAGCTGTCATGTATATCTATGAGGACATTGGTGTATCTCAAAAAACATGGCCGCCATCGGCCAATGAAGTTTGAGCACCTATTAGACAAGGTTAACGGAGGCCGATCGGAACAAAACTCGGTGGGCATGTTCGACTCATGGCCCTAGAGGTCTGTAAGAATTTTGAAAGAAATCGGCCACTAGTTGGCGCTAACGAGTTTTATGGCTCTGTAATCACGTGGTGTTACACTTATCATCACAAAATGCATATCATTTGATAGACCTGCTCATGCTGAACAACTTTGCCTCTAGAACCATTGCTGTCAATCAAACAGTTTATTAATTATTCACGAATATGTTAAAAACCTACTTTTGCGAACTAGTCCCTGGTTTTTTGCCCGATCGGAACCAAACGAGTCTAGGACAATTCTCTGGACTCTTTAGATCAATAATTATCAAAAAAAGTTGAACTTTTGCATTTTTCGCATGGGTATAATTGGGTCATAAAGAAAATGGGCGTGGCAAAATGCAAACAAAAGCCTATAAATCCTAAACAAAAACTCAGAACATCACGAAAATTGGTGAGCATATGTGCCATAACATTCTACATAAGCATGCAAAATTGTATGTAGATCGGATGATAGTTGGCGCTATAACTGTTAAAAAGCAATGGTAAATTGCCTGTATTGGCTGTAAATGGACTTTTCAATCTATTATTTCAGTGGTTAAAAGCTTTCTAAATAAATCTTAATGTCTTGAATGCTTAAATGCCTTAAAGGCCTTAAATGCTTGAACCCCGATAAATGCTGCTTGCAGCTTTAATTATTATTATTATTATTATTATTATTTTCCCCTAAAACGCATCGTGCAGACCAAACCGTAAGAGCTGGAACCTTGAAACTTGGCCAAATGGTAGTCCTCAATTTGGGGAGAACCTATCAAAGTATGACCCCGATTGGCCCATAGGTGGCGCTATAGCAACCAAAAGCGCGAAACTGCTCATAACTACTAGACCGTACGACGTAGACTCAAGTGTGTTATATCATTGGAAAGCTGGACGCCTGACGAACAAAACGTATATCTCCGATTTCATTTCCGCCATGATAGATTTTCCGCCATTTTGAATTTTGTCAAAAACATACTTTTGCGAACTAGTCCTAGGTTTTTCGCCCGATCGGAACCAAACCAGTGCAGAAATGTTCTCTAGAGTCTGTTTATCAAAAACTATCGAAAAAAAGTTGAAATTTCGACTCACGGACGGTAAGGGGCGCCAAAACGTACGTTGTGGGAGGGGCCTATTTTACTAAAATGGCTATAACTCCAGAAATAAATGAGGTATCTTCACCAAACTTGGTACACATGTGTAAGAGGTCAATCTGAGGTCACAGTAAAAAAACCGCGGCAATTGGCCACATGGTGGCGCTATAACATGAAAAAAACATAAAACAGGCTATAACCACCTGACCATTAGTCCGATTGACTTGAAAATTGGCATGCAGTGTCTTGGTCCAAGGTGCCATGTATGTGTATGAGGACATTGGCGTATCTCGAAAAACATGGCCGCCATCGGCCAATGAAATTTGAGCACCTATTAGACAAGGTTAACGGAGGCCGATCGGAACGAAACTCGATGGGCATGTTCGACTCAAGGCCATAGAGGTCTGTAACAATTTTGAAAGAAATCGGCCACTAGTTGGCGCTAACGAGTTTTACAGCTCTGTAATCACGTGGTGTTACAAATATCCACACAATATGCATATCATTTGATAGATCTCCTCATCCTGAACAACTTTGCCTCAAGGACCATTGCTGTCAATCAAACCGTTCATTAAATATTCGCAAACATGTTAAAAACCTACTTTTGCGAACTAGTCCTAGGTTTTTCGCACGATTGGAACCAGACCAGTCTAGGACAATTCTCTGGACTCTCTAGATCAAAAACTATCAAAAAAAAGTTGAACTTTTGCATTTGGATGGCTGTAATAGGGTCATTTATAAAATGGGCGTAGCAAAATACACTAAAAAGCCTATAAATCCTAAATGAAAACTCAGAACCTCACAAAAATTGGTGAGCATATGTGACATAACATCATTAACAAGCATGCCAAATTTTATGGAGATCGGACTATAGGTGGCGCTATAACTGTTAAAAAGCTTTAAAACCATATATTTCCTATGGTACATTGCCTGTATTGGCTGTAAATGGTCTTTTCCATCTATTATGTCAGTGGTTACATGCTTGCTAAATAAAACCTGATAACTTTTGATGCTTTTGTGCTTAAAAACCCTTAAAGGCCTTAATAGCTTGAACCCCGATAAATGCTGCTTGCAGCTTTAATTAGGGGTTCAAGCACGAAGTGCTGAAACCCTATTGTAATTGTACTGATTTTTATTATTAGGGGTTCAAGCACGAAGTGCTGAAACCCTATTGTAATTGTGCTGATTTTTATTATTATTATTATTATTATTATTATTATTCCGCCGTAAAACGCATCGTGCAGCCCAAACCGTAAGAGCTGGAACTTTGAAACTTTGACAGATGGTAGTACAAAAATCGAGGAAAGGTTCAGAGATTATGACCCCGATTGGCCCATAGGTGGCGCTATAACAACCAAAAGCGCGAAACTGCTCATAACTCCTAGACCGTATGTCGTAGACTCAAGTGTCTTATATCATTGGAAAGCTGGACGCCTGACGAACAAAACGTATATCTCCGATTTCATTTCCGCCATGATAGATTTTCCGCCATTTTGAATTTTGCCAAAAACCTACTTTTGCGAACTAGTCCTAGGTTTTTCGCCCGATCGGAACCAAACCAGTACAGAAATGTTCTCTGGAGTCTGAATATCAATAATTATCGAAAAAAAGTTGAAATTTCGATTCACGAACGCTAAGGGGCGCCAAAACGTACGTTGTGGGAGGGGCCTATTTTACTAAAATGGCTATAACTCCAGAAGTAAATGAGGTATCTTCACCAAACTCGGTACACATGTGTAAGAGGTCAATCTGAGGTCACAGTAAAAAAATCGCGGCGATTGGCCACATGGTGGCGCTATAACATGAAAAAATCATAAAACAGGCTTTAACCACCTGACCGTTAGTCCGATTGACTTGAAAATTGGTATGCAGTGTCTTGGCCCAAGGTGTCATGTATGTCTATGAGGACATTGGTGTATCTCAAAAAACATGGCCGCCATCGGCCAATGAAGTTTGAGCACCTATTAGACAAGGTTAACGGAGGCCGATCGGAACGAAACTCGATGGGCATGTTCAACTCATAGCCCTAGAGGTCTGTAAGAATTTTGAAAGAAATCGGCCACTAGTTGGCGCTAACGAGTTTTACGGCTCTGTAATCACGTGGTGTTACACTTATTGTCACAAAATGCATATCATTTGATAGATCTGCTCATGCTGAACAACATTGCCTCAAGAACCATTGCTGTCAATCAAATCGTTCATTAATTATTTGCGAATATGTTAAAAACCTACTTTTGCGAACTAGTCCCTGGTTTTTCGCCCGATCGGAACCAGACCAGTCTAGGACAATTCTCTGGACTCTCCTGATCAATAATTATCGAAAAAAAGTTGAACTTTTGAATTTTTCGTATGGCTATAATTGGGTCATAAAGAAAATGGGCGTGGCAAAATGCACTCAAAAGCCTATAAATCCTAAACGAAAACTCAGAACTTCACAAAAATTGGTGAGCATATGTGCCATAACATTGTAAACAAGCGTGCAAAATTTCATGGAGATCGGACAATAGCTGGCGCTATAACTGTCAAAAAGCTTTGAAAACCATATATTTCCTATGGTAAATTGCCTGTTTTGGCTGTAAATGGTCTTTTCCATCTATTATTTCAGTGGTTAAAAGCTTTCCAAATAAAACTTAATGTCTTAAATGCTTATGTGCTTAAAGGCCTTAAATGCTTGAACCCCGATAAATGCTGCTTGCAGCTTTAATTAGGGGTTCAAGCACGAAGTGCTGAAACCCTATTGTAATTGTCCTGATTTTTATTATTATTATTCTGCCGTAAAACGCATCGTGCAGCCCAAACCGTAAGTGCTGGAGACTTGAGACTTTGCCAGAAGGTAGTACAAAAATCGAGGAGAGGTTATCAAATTATGACCCCGATTGGCCAATAGGTGGCGCTATAGTAAGCAAAAGTATAAAATCGCTAATAACTCCTAGACGGTTTGTCGTAGACTCAAGTGTCTTATATCACTATAATCCTTGGATCAAGACGGACAAAACGTATATCTCCGATTTCATTTCCGGTTGGCAAATTTTTCCGCCATTTTGAATTTTGTCAAAAACCTACTTTTGCCAACTAGTCTGTGGTTTTTTGTCCGATCGGAACCAAACCAGTGCAGAAATGTTCTCTGGAGTCTGAATATAAATAATTATCGAAAAAAAGTTGAAATTTCGATTCATGGTCGCTACGGGGTGCCAAAATGTTCGAAGGAGGCGGAGTCAGTTTTACTAAAATTGTTATAACTCGTGAACGAAATGAGATATCTTCACCAAACTTGGTAAACATATGTAGGAGGTCAATTTGAGGTCACAGTAAAAAAATTGCGTCGATTGGCCTCATGGTGGCGCTATAAAATAAAAAAAACGTATAGACACCTGACAGTTTTTCCGAATGACTTGAAATTTGGTGTGCAGTGTCTTGGCCCAAGGGGCCATGTATGTCTAAAAGGATATTGGCGTATCTCGAAAAACATGGCCGCCATTGGCAAATGAGGTTTGAGCACCTATTAACGAAGTCCGATCGGAACGAAACTCGGTGGGCATGTTCGGCTCAAGCCCCTAGAGGTCTGTAAGAATTTTGAAAGAAATCGGCCACTAGTTGGCACAAACGAGTTTTAAGGCTCTGTAATCACGTGGTGTTACACTTATTGTCACAAAATGCATATCATTAGATAGATCTGCTCATGCTCAACAACTTTGCCTCAAGAACCACTAATGTCAATCAAACCATTCATTAATTATTCGCGAATATGTTAAAAACCTACTTTTGCGAACTAGTCCTAGGTTTTTTGCCCGATCGGAACCAGACCAGTCTAGGGCAATTCTCTGGACTCTCTAGATCAATAATTATCGAAAAAAAGTTGAACTTTTGCATTTGGGTGGCTGTAATAGGGTCATTTATAAAATGGGTGTGGCAAAATACACTAAAGAGCCTATAAATCATATATAAAAAAACTCAGAACTTCACAAAAATTGGATGAGCGTATGTGACCTAACATCATTAATAACCATGCGAAATGTTATGGAGATCGGACCATAGGTGGCGCTATAACTGTTAAAAAACTTTAAAACCATATATTTCCTATGGTAAATTGCCTGTATTGGCTGTAAATGGTCTTTTCCATCTATAATCATATAATTTTCATATAATAATGTTCAAAACTAGTGCAGTACAATTCTCTGGACTCTCTAGATCAGTAATTATCAGAAAAAGTTGAACTACTTCATTTGTATGGCTATAATAGGGTCACTTCAAAATGTGGCCTTGACCAAGTCTCCCCGAAAGCCTATATCTCTTCAATGAATGCTCAGAGCTTCTTCAAAACAAGTCATAACATGTGAAATATCACTCTAAACAAAAATGAACCTTTTCAGACAGATCAGTCAAAATTTGCCTCTATAACAGTTAAAAAGGTGAAAATGATATGAATATAATGGCATATTAAGCCAATAAGTGGTATTCTACTGCCCCCTGCTGTTTAAAATAGTCATTTTGTCATATTGTTGTAGAATTCATATTTAGACGTTATAGAATAACTCTTTTAACATTTACAATCACATGTAGTCAAATTCATCTATTGAAGTATTACTACTAACAATTGTCACATTGAGGAAAGTGAATCCTGAAGGAGATTTGCAGTAAACAGTTTGATCACATCATATACTTCAAATGTCTGTATCTACAACAGAATGTGTGTGTGTAGTCTTAGGTTTCTGAATAAATTCTGAATGATCTGATTAATAGCTTACAAAGACTTTGTGAAATGTTTATAGACCATTCAAATATATTTTCATAATGACATATCCCAATAGCATTGAAAAAACAACAACAACATTTGTCTTTGTGTGTGTGTGTGTGTGTGTGTGTGTGTGTGTGTGTGTGTGTGTGTGTGTGTGTGTGTGTGTGTGTGTGTGTAAACATGCATTATGGAGTTAAAATGGAAAAACTGGTTTGCTTTAGTGCAGAAAAATGGTGAAAATCAAGAAGTTTAAAGTGAAAGTGAGCCAATAAGTGGTCTTCTACTGCCCTCTGCTGGCCATTCTACTTATTAATGAAGTCTACTCACATATGCTTTTGCATTCATTAGACACTAAAAATCACTTATATAACAATAAAACACTAAAAAATCACTTATATAACAATTACTATTGTAGCACAATCATATTTTGTCAGAGTTTATCACTTCATTTTTACTGATACTTCACATAATTGCTAGCAATGTGGTAAATCATGGTAAATCACACTAAAAACATGGTAAATCATAATAAATAATACTAGAATGTGGTGTATCAAGGTAAATCATACTACAATCCTGGTACATCATTCTAGAACTGGTACATCATTCTAGAACATGGTATATCATGGTACATCATGCTAGAACATGGTAAATCATGGTAAACTATGCTAGAACAGGGTAAATCATGGTAAGCCATGATAAATCATAATAAACTATGGTAAATCATGTTAGAATGTGGTATATCATGGTAAATCATGCTAGAACATGGTAAATCATGGTAAACTATGCTAGAACAGGGTAAATCATGGTAAACTATGATAAATCATGGTAAACTATGATAAATCATGATAAACTATGGTAATCCATGCTTGAATCACAGTAAACAATGGTAAATCATACTAGAATGTAGTATATCATGGTAAATTATGCTAGAATATGGCAAATCATGCTAGAATCATAGTAAATAATACTAGAATATGCTAAATTGTTGTGGGAGGAGCCTATTTTACTAAAATGGCTATAACTCAAGAAGTAAATGAGATATCTTCACCAAACTCAGTACACATGTGTATGGGTTCAATTTGAGGTCACAGTAAACAATTCTATGGAGATCGGACCATAGGTGGCGCTATAACTGTTAAAAAGCTTTAAAACCATATATATCACATGGTAAATTGCCTGTATTGGCTGTAAATGGTCTTTTCCATCTATTATGTCAGTGGTTACATGCTTATTAAATAAATCTTAATAACTTTTGATGCTTTTGTGCTTAAATGCCTTAACTGCTTGAACCCCGATAAATGCTGCTTGCAGCTTTAATTATTATTATTATTATTCTGCCGTAAAACGCATCGTGCAGCCCAAACCGTAAGGGCTAGAGCTTTGAAACTTTGCCAGATGGTAGTACAAAAATCGAGGAGAGGTTATCAAATTATGACCTCGATTGGCCCATAGGTGGCGCTATAACAACCAAAAGCGCGAAACTGCTCATAACTCCTAGACCGTATGTCGTAGACTCAAGTGTCTTATATCATTGGAAAGCTGGACGCCTGACGAACAAAACGTATATCTCCGATTTCATTTCCGCCATGATAGATTTTCCGCCATTTTGAATTTTGTCAAAAATCTACTTTTGCGAACTAGTCCCTGGTTTTTTGCCCGATTGGAACCAAACTAGTGCAGAAATGTTCTCTGGAGACTGAATATCAATAATTATCGAAAAAAAGTGGAAATTTCGATTCACGGTCGCTAAGGGGCGCCAAAACGTACGTTGTGGGAGGGGCCTATTTTACTAAAATGGCTATAACTCCCGATGTAAATGAGTTATCTTCACCAAACTTGGTACACATGTGTATGAGCTTACTCTGGGGTCACAGTAAAAAAATCGCGACGATTGGCCTCATGGTGGCGCTATAAAATGAAAAAAACATAAAACAGGCTATAACCACCTGACCGTTAGTCCGATTGACTTGAAAATTGGTATGCAGTGTCTTGGTCCAAGGTGCCATGTATGTGTATGAGGACATTGGCGTATCTCAAAAAACATGGCCGCCATTGGCCAACGAAGTTTGAGCACCTATTAGACAAGGTTAACGGAGGCCGATCGGAACGAAACTCAATGGGCATGTTCGGCTCATGGCCCTAAAGGTCTGTAAGAATTTTGAAAGAAATCGGCCACTAGTTGACGCTAACGAGTTTTACGGCTCTGTAATCACGTGGTGTTACAAATATCCACACAATATGCATATCATTTGATAGATCTCCTCATCCTGAACAACTTTGCCTCAAGAACCATTGCTGTCAATCAAACTGTTCATTAATTATTCATTAATATGTTAAAAACCTACTTTTGCGAACTAGTCCTAGGTTTTTTGCCCGATCGGAACCAGACCAGTCTAGGACAATTCTCTGGACTCTCTAGATCAATAATTATCAAAAAAAAGTTGAACTTTTGCATTTGGATGGCTGTAATAGGGTAATTTATAAAATGGGCGTGTCAAAATACATTAAAAAGCCTATAAATCCTAAATAAAAACTCAGAACTTCACAAAAATTGGTCAGCATATGTGACATAACATCATTAACAAGCATGAAAAATTCTATGGAGATCGGACGATAGGTGGCGCTATAACTGTTAAAAAGCTTTAAAATCATATATTTCCTATGGTAAACTGCCTGTATTGGCTGTAAATGGTCTTTTCCATCTCTGATCATATAATTTTCATATCATAATGTTCAAAACTAGTGCAATACAATTCTCTGGACTCACTAGATCAATAATTGTCAGAAAAAGTTGAACTACTTCATTTGGATAGCTATAATAGGTTCACTTCAAAATCTGGCCTTTACCAAGTGTCCCCGAAAGCCTATATCTCTTTAATCAATGCTCAGACCTTCTTAAAAACAAGTCAGAACGTGTGAAATATCACCCTGAACAAGCATGAAAATTTTCAGACAGATCGGACAAAATTTGCCTCTATAACAGTTAAAAAGGTGAAAATGATATGAATTAATGGCATGTTAAGCCAATAAGTGGTATTTTACTGCCCCCTGCTGTTTAAAATAGTCATTTTCTCATATTGGTATTGGTATCAGCCATGGTAAATCATGATAAATTATGGTGTGTGTGTGTGTGTGTGTGTGTGTGTGTGTGTGTGTGTGTGTGTGTGTGTGTGTGTGTGTGTGTGTGTGTGTGTGTGTGTGTGTGTGTGTGTGTGTGGTACAAATATAACAAAGGTTTTATTTTCCAACATGAAAACAAACATAACAGAGTGCTAGTGCACAAACAATAACCGACAATGATAATGGATGAGAGGGGAACTTAAATACACAGATCAAGACAAGGACAACAGGTGACGGTTATGATGATGAGGAGCAGGTGATGATGAGGAGGGTGATGAGGAGCAGGTGCAGGTGATGACGACAGATGGTGAATGTGATGAAGACAGAAAGTGAATGTGATGAAGGTGAATGTGACACCAATATCACTGAAACATTTGTGTGTGTGTGTGTGTGTGTGTGTGTGTGTGTGTGTGTGTGTGTGTGTGTGTGTAGCATTATTGTGTGTAGCATATGTAGCAAGTATGCATTATTGAGTTAACATGGAAACACTGGTTTGCTTTAGTGCAGAAAACTGGTCAAAATCATGAGGTTTAAAGTGAAAGTGAGCCAATAAGTGGTCTTCTACTGCCCTCTGTTGGCCATTCTACTTATTAATTAAATTTTTCCACATGTGCTTGCATTTATACTTGAATACACACTAAAAATCACTTATATAGCAATAACTATTATAACATAATCATATTTTGTCAGTGTTAATCACTTTATTTGCACTGACACTTCAAATAATTGCTAGTAATGTGGTAAATCATGGTAAATCATGGTTAACTATGCTGTGTGTGTGTGTGTGTGTGTGTGTGTGTGTGTGTGTGTGTGTGTGTGTGTGTGTAAGCATGCATTGAGTTAACATGGATAAACTGGTTTGCTTTAGTGCAGAAAACTGGTTTAAAGTGAAAGTGAGCCAATAAGTGGTCTTCTACTGCCCTCTGCTGGCCATTCTACTTATTAATGAAATATTTCAACATGTGCTTGCATTCATACTTGAATACACACTAAAAAAATCACTTATATAGCAATAACTATTATAACACAATCATATTTTGACAGTGTTAATCACTTTATTTGCACTGACACTTCAAATAATTGCTAGTAATGTGATAAATCAGGCTAGAAACATGGTAAATCAAAGTAAATAATACTAGATTGTCGTTTATCTCCTGGTAAATAATACTAGAACGTGGTATATCATGGTAAATCATGGTTAACTATGCTGTGTGTGTGTGTGTGTGTGTGTGTGTGTGTGTGTGTGTGTGTGTGTGTGTGTGTGTGTGTGTGTGTGTTTGTGTGTGTGTGTGTGTGTGTGTGTGTGTAAGCATGCATTGAGTTAACATGGAAAAACTGGTTTGCTTTAGTGCAGAAAACTGGTTTAAAGTGAAAGTGAGCCAATAAGTGGTCTTCTAGTGCCCTCTGCTGGCCATTCTACTTAATAATGAAATATTTTACATGTGCTTTTGCATTCATACTTGGACACACACTAAAAATCACGTATATAACTAACTATTATAACACAATAATATTTTGTCAGTGTTCATCACCTCATTTGCACTGACACTTCACATAATTGCTAGTAATGTGGTTAATCATGCTAGAAACATTGTAAATCATAGTAAATAATACTGAAATGAGGTGTATCAAGGTAAATCATGCTAGAATCCTAATAAATCATTCTGGAACATGGTATATGATAGTAAATCATGCTAGAATCATATTAAATAATTCTAGAATGTGGCAAATCGTTGTGGGAGGAGCCTATTTTACTCAAATGGCTATAACTCAAGAAGTAAATGAGATATCTTCACCAAACTCAGTACACATGTGTATGGGTTCAATTTGAGGTCACAGTAAACAATTTTATGGAGATCGGACCATAGGTGGCGCTATAACTGTTAAAAAGCTTTAAAACCATATATATCCCATGGTAAATTGCCTGTATTGGCTGTAAATGGTCTTTTCCAATCTATTATGTCAGTGGTTACATGCTTGCTAAATAAATCTTAATAACTTTTGATGCTTTTGTGCTTAAAAACCTTAAACGCCTTAACTGCTTGAACCCCGATAAATGCTGCTTGCAGCTTTAATTATTATTATTATTATTATTATTATTATTCCGCCGTAAAACGCATCGTGCAGCCCAAACCGTAAGAGCTGGAACTTTGAAACTTTGACAGATGGTAGTACAAAAATTGAGGAAAGGTTCAGAGATTATGACCCCGATTGGCCCATAGGTGGCGCTATAACAACCAAAAGCGCGAAACTGCTCATAACTCCTAGACCGTATGTCGTAGACTCAAGTGTCTTATATCATTGGAAAGCTGGACGCCTGACGAACAAAACGTATATCTCCGATTTCATTTCCGCCATGATAGATTTTCCGCCATTTTGAATTTTGTCAAAAATCTACTTTTGCGAACTAGTCCCTGGTTTTTTGCCCGATTGGAACCAAACTAGTGCAGAAATGTTCTCTGGAGACTGAATATCAATAATTATCGAAAAAAAGTGGAAATTTCGATTCACGGTCGCTAAGGGGCGCCAAAACGTACGTTGTGGGAGGGGCCTATTTTACTAAAATGGCTATAACTCCCGATGTAAATGAGGTATCTTCACCAAACTTGGTACACATGTGTATGAGCTTACTCTGGGGTCACAGTAAAAAAATCGCGACGATTGGCCTCATGATGGCGCTATAAAATGAAAAAAACATAAAACAGGCTATAACCACCTGACCGTTAGTCCGATTGACTTGAAAATTGGTATGCAGTGTCTTGGTCCAAGGTGCCATGTATGTGTATGAGGACATTGGCGTATCTCAAAAAACATGGCCGCCATCGGCCAACGAAGTTTGAGCACCTATTAGACAAGGTTAACGGAGGCCGATCGGAACGAAACTCAATGGGCATGTTCGGCTCATGGCCCTAAAGGTCTGTAAGAATTTTGAAAGAAATCGGCCACTAGTTGGCGCTAACGAGTTTTACGGCTCTGTAATCACGTAGTGTTACAAATATCCACACAATATGCATATCATTTGATAGATCTCCTCATCCTGAACAACTTTGCCTCAAGAACCATTGCTGTCAATCAAACTGTTCATTAATTATTCATTAATATGTTAAAAACCTACTTTTGCGAACTAGTCCTAGGTTTTTTGCCCGATCGGAACCAGACCAGTCTAGGACAATTCTCTGGACTCTCTAGATCAATAATTATCAAAAAAAAGTTGAACTTTTGCATTTGGATGGCTGTAATAGGGTAATTTATAAAATGGGCGTGTCAAAATACATTAAAAAGCCTATAAATCCTAAATAAAAACTCAGAACTTCACAAAAATTGGTCAGCATATGTGACATAACATCATTAACAAGCATGAAAAATTCTATGGAGATCGGACGATAGGTGGCGCTATAACTGTTAAAAAGCTTTAAAATCATATATTTCCTATGGTAAACTGCCTGTATTGGCTGTAAATGGTCTTTTCCATCTCTGATCATATAATTTTCATATCATAATGTTCAAAACTAGTGCAATACAATTCTCTGGACTCACTAGATCAATAATTGTCAGAAAAAGTTGAACTACTTCATTTGGATAGCTATAATAGGTTCACTTCAAAATCTGGCCTTTACCAAGTGTCCCCGAAAGCCTATATCTCTTTAATCAATGCTCAGACCTTCTTAAAAACAAGTCAGAACATGTGAAATATCACCCTGAACAAGCATGAAAATTTTCAGACAGATCGGACAAAATTTGCCTCTATAACAGTTAAAAAGGTGAAAATGATATGAATTAATGGCATGTTAAGCCAATAAGTGGTATTTTACTGCCCCCTGCTGTTTAAAATAGTCATTTTCTCATATTGGTATTGGTATCAGCCATGGTAAATCATGATAAATGATGGTGTGTGTGTGTGTGTGTGTGTGTGTGTGTGTGTGTGTGTGTGTGTGTGTGTGTGTGTGTGTGGTACAAATATAACAAAGGTTTTATTTTCCAACATGAAAACAAACATAACAGAGTGCTAGTGCACAAACAATAACCGACAATGATAATGGATGAGAGGGGAACTTAAATACACAGATCAAGACAAGGACAACAGGTGACGGTTATGATGATGAGGAGCAGGTGATGATGAGGAGGGTGATGAGGAGCAGGTGCAGGTGATGACGACAGATGGTGAATGTGATGAAGACAGAAGGTGAATGTGATGAAGGTGAATGTGACACCAATATCACTGAAACATTTGTGTGTGTGTGTGTGTGTGTGTAGCATTATTGTGTGTAGCATATGTAGCAAGTATGCATTATTGAGTTAACATGGAAACACTGGTTTGCTTTAGTGCAGAAAACTGGTCAAAATCATGAGGTTTAAAGTGAAAGTGAGCCAATAAGTGGTCTTCTACTGCCCTCTGCTGGCCATTCTACTTATTAATTAAATTTTTCCACATGTGCTTGCATTTAAACTTGAATACACACTAAAAATCACTTATATAGCAATAACTATTATAACACAATCATATTTTGTCAGTGTTAATCACTTTATTTGCACTGACACTTCAAATAATTGCTAGTAATGTGGTAAATCATGGTAAATCATGGTTAACTATGCTGTGTGTGTGTGTGTGTGTGTGTGTGTGTGTGTGTGTGTGTGTGTGTGTGTGTGTGTGTGTGTGTGTAAGCATGCATTGAGTTAACATGGATAAACTGGTTTGCTTTAGTGCAGAAAACTGGTTTAAAGTGAAAGTGAGCCAATAAGTGGTCTTCTACTGCCCTCTGCTGGCCATTCTACTTATTAATGAAATATTTCAACATGTGCTTGCATTCATACTTGAATACACACTAAAAAAATCACTTATATAGCAATAACTATTATAACACAATCATATTTTGTCAGTGTTAATCACTTTATTTGCACTGACACTTCAAATAATTGCTAGTAATGTGATAAATCAGGCTAGAAACATGGTAAATCAAAGTAAATAATACTAGATTGTCGTTTATCTCCTGGTAAATAATACTAGAACGTGGTATATCATGGTAAATCATGGTTAACTATGCTGTGTGTGTGTGTGTGTGTGTGTGTGTGTGTGTGTGTGTGTGTGTGTGTGTGTGTGTGTGTGTGTGTGTGTGTGTGTGTGTAAGCATGCATTGAGTTAACATGGAAAAACTGGTTTGCTTTAGTGCAGAAAACTGGTTTAAAGTGAAAGTGAGCCAATAAGTGGTCTTCTAGTGCCCTCTGCTGGCCATTCTACTTAATAATGAAATATTTTACATGTGCTTTTGCATTCATACTTGGACACACACTAAAAATCACGTATATAACTAACTATTATAACACAATAATATTTTGTCAGTGTTCATCACCTCATTTGCACTGACACTTGACATAATTGCTAGTAATGTGGTTAATCATGCTAGAAACATTGTAAATCATAGTAAATAATACTGAAATGAGGTGTATCAAGGTAAATCATGCTAGAATCCTAATAAATCATTCTGGAACATGGTATATGATAGTAAATCATGCTAGAATCATATTAAATAATTCTAGAATGTGGCAAATCGTTGTGGGAGGAGCCTATTTTACTCAAATGGCTATAACTCAAGAAGTAAATGAGATATCTTCACCAAACTCAGTACACATGTGTATGGGTTCAATTTGAGGTCACAGTAAACAATTTAATGGAGATCGGACCATAGGTGGCGCTATAACTGTTAAAAAGCTTTAAAACCATATATATCCCATGGTAAACTGCCTGTATTGGCTGTAAATGGTCTTTTCCATCTATTATGTCAGTGGTTACATGCTTGCTAAATAAATCTTAATAACTTTTGATGCTTTTGTGCTTAAATGCCTTAAAGGCCTTAACTGCTTGAACCCCGATAAATGCTGCTTGCAGCTTTAATTATTATTATTATTATTATTATTCCGCCGTAAAACGCATCGTGCAGCCCAAACCGTAAGGGCTAGAGCTTTGAAACTTTGCCATATGTTAGTACAAAAATCGAGGAGAGGTTATCAAATTATGACCCCGATTGGCCCATAGGTGGCGCTATAGCAACCAAAAGCGCGAAACTGCTCATAACTCCTAGACCGTAAGTCATAGACTCAAGTGTCTTATATCATTGGAAAGCTGGACGCCTGACGAACAAATCGTATATCTCCGATTTTATTTCC
This sequence comes from Squalius cephalus, assembly GCF_949319135.1. Classification (NCBI taxonomy): domain Eukaryota; kingdom Metazoa; phylum Chordata; class Actinopteri; order Cypriniformes; family Leuciscidae; genus Squalius; species Squalius cephalus. Next base: position 24,052,106 of record NC_137133.1, on the reverse strand, counting down.
GCCATGATAGATTTTCCGCCATTTTGAATTTTGTCGAAAATCTACTTTTGCGAACTAGTCCCTGGTTTTTTGCCCGATCGGAACCAAACCAGTGCAGAATTGTTCTCTGGAGTCTGAAGATCAATAATTATCGAAAAAAAGTTGAAATTTCGATTCACGGTCGCTAGGGGGTGCAAAATTAACGTTGTGGGAGGAGCCTATTTTACTAAAATGGCTATAACTCCAGAAGTAAAAGAGGTATTTTAACCAAACTTGGTACACATGTGTAAGAGGTCACTCTGAGGTCACGGTAAAAAAATCGCGGCGATTGGCCACATGGTGGCGCTATAACATGAAAAAAACATAAAACAGGCTATAACCACCTGACCGTTAGTCCGATTGACTTGAAAATTGGTATGCAGTGTCTTGGTCCAAGGTGCCATGTATGTCTATGAGGACATTGGCGTATCTCAAAAAACATGGCCGCCATCGGCCAATGAAGTTTGAGCACCGATTAGACAAGGTTAACGGAGGCCGATCGGAACGAAACTCGATGGGCATGTTCGTCTCATGGCCCTAGAGGTCTGTAAGAATTTTTAAAGAAATCGGCCACTAGTTGGCGCTAACGAGTTTTATGGCTCTGTAATCACGTGGTGTTACACTCATCCACACAATATGCATATCATTTGATAGATCTGCTCATGCTGAACAACTTTGCCTCAAGAACCATTGCTGTCAATCAAACCGTTCATTAAATATTCACGAATATGTCTAAAACCTACTTTTGCGAACTAGTCCTAGGTTTTTCGCCCGATCGGAACCAGACCAGTCTAGGACAATTCTCTGGACTCTCTAGATCAATAATTATCAAAAAAAAGTTGAACTTTTGCATTTGTATGGCTGAAATAGGGTCATTTATAAAATGGGTGTGGCAAAATACACTCAAAAGCCTATAAATCCTAAATGAAAACTCAGAACTTCACAAAAATTGGTCAGCCTATGTGTCATAACATCATTAACAAGCATGCAAAATTTTATGGAGATCGGACGATAGGTGGCGCTATAACTGTTAAAAAGCTTTAAAACCATATATTTCCTATGGTATGTTGCCTGTATTGGCTGTAAATGGTCTTTTCCATCTCTGATCATATAATTTTCATATCATAATGTTCAAAACTAGTGCAATACAATTCTCTGGACTCACTAGATCAATAATTGTCAGAAAAAGTTGAACTACTTCATTTGGATAGCTATAATAGGTTCACTTCAAAATGTAGCCTTTACCAAGTGTCCCCGAAAGCCTATATCTCTTTAATGAATGACTCAGACCTTCTTAAAAACAAGTCAGAACATGTGAAATATCACTCTGAACATGCATGAAAATTTTCAGACAGATCAGACAAAATTTGCCTCTATAACAGTTAAAAAGGTGAAAATGATATGATTATAATGGCATGTTAAGCCAATAAGTGGTATTTTACTGCCCCCTGCTGTTCAAAATAGTCATTTTGTCATATTGTTCTATAATTTATATTTAGACTTTATAAAATCACTATTTTAACATTTACAATTACATTTAGTCAAAATCCATCTGTTAAAGTATTAGTATTGACAGTTTGATCACATCATACATTTCAAATGTCTGCATCTACAACATAATGTGTGTGTGTAGTCTTAGGTTTCTGAATAAATTCTGAATCATCTGATTAATAGCTTGCAAAGACTTTGTGAAATGTTTATAGACCATTCAAATATATTTTCATAATGACATATCCCAATAGCATTGAAAAAACAACAACAACATTTGTCTTTGTGTGTGTGTGTGTGTGTGTGTGTGTGTGTGTGTGTGTGTGTAAACATGCATTATGGAGTTAAAATGGAAAAACTGGTTTGCTTTAGTGCAGAAAAATGGTGAAAATCAAGAAGTTTAAAGTGAAAGTGAGCCAATATGTGGTCTTCTACTGCCCTCTGCTGGCCATTCTACTTATTAATGAAGTCTACTCACATATGCTTTTGCATTCATTAGACACTAAAAATCACTTATATAACAATAAAACACTAAAAATCACTTATATAACAATTACTATTGTAGCACAATCATATTTTGTCAGAGTTAATCACTTCATTTTTACTGATACTTCACATAATTGCTAGCAATGTGGTAAATCATGGTAAATCACACTAAAAACATGGTAAATCATAATAAATAATACTAGAATGTGGTGTATCAAGGTAAATCATACTACAATCCTGGTACATCATTCTAGAACATGGTATATCATGGTACATCATGCTAGAACATGGTAAATCATGGTAAACTATGCTAGAACAGGGTAAATCATGGTAAGCCATGATAAATCATAATAAAACTATGGTAAATCATGTTAGAATGTGGTATATCATGGTAAATCATGCTAGAACATGGTAAATCATGGTAAACTATGCTAGAACAGGGTAAATCATGGTAAACTATGATAAATCATGATAAACTATGGTAATCCATGCTAGAATCACAGTAAACAATGGTAAATCATACTAGAATGTAGTATATCATGGTAAATTATGCTAGAATATGGCAAATCATGCTAGAATCATAGTAAATAATACTAGAATATGCTAAATTGTTGTGGGAGGAGCCTATTTTACTAAAATGGCTATAACTCAAGAAGTAAATGAGATATCTTCACCAAACTCAGTACACATGTGTATGGGTTCAATTTGAGGTCACAGTAAACAATTCTATGGAGATCGGACCATAGGTGGCGCTATAATTGTTAAAAAGCTTTAAAACCATATATATCACATGGTAAATTGCCTGTATTGGCTGTAAATGGTCTTTTCCATCTATTATGTCAGTGGTTACATGCTTATTAAATAAATCTTAATAACTTTTGATGCTTTTGTGCTTAAATGCCTTAAAGGCCTTAACTGCTTGAACCCCGATAAATGCTGCTTGCAGCTTTAATTAGGGGTTCAAGCACGAAGTGCTGAAACCCTATTGTAATTGTCCTGATTTTTATTATTATTATTCTGCCGTAAAACGCATCGTGCAGCCCAAACCGTAAGTGCTGGAGACTTGAGACTTTGCCAGAAGGTAGTACAAAAATCGAGGAGAGGTTATCAAATTATGACCCCGATTGGCCAATAGGTGGCGCTATAGTAAGCAAAAGTATAAAATCGCTAATAACTCCTAGACGGTTTGTCGTAGACTCAAGTGTCTTATATCACTATAATCCTTGGATCAAGACGGACAAAACGTATATCTCCGATTTCATTTCCGGTTGGCAAATTTTTCCGCCATTTTGAATTTTGTCAAAAACCTACTTTTGCGAACTAGTCTGTGGTTTTTTGTCCGATCGGAACCAAACCAGTGCAGAAATGTTCTCTGGAGTCTGAATATAAATAATTATCGAAAAAAAGTTGAAATTTCGATTCATGGTCGCTACGGGGTGCCAAAATGTTCGAAGGAGGCGGAGTCAGTTTTACTAAAATTGTTATAACTCGTGAACGAAATGAGATATCTTCACCAAACTTGGTAAACATATGTAGGAGGTCAATTTGAGGTCACAGTAAAAAAATTGCGTCGATTGGCCTCATGGTGGCGCTATAAAATAAAAAAAACGTATAGACACCTGACCGTTTTTCCGAATGACTTGAAATTTGGTGTGCAGTGTCTTGGCCCAAGGGGCCATGTATGTCTAAAAGGATATTGGCGTATCTCGAAAAACATGGCCGCCATTGGCAAATGAGGTTTGAGCACCTATTAACGAAGTCCGATCGGAACGAAACTCGGTGGGCATGTTCGGCTCAAGCCCCTAGAGGTCTGTAAGAATTTTGAAAGAAATCGGCCACTAGTTGGCACAAACGAGTTTTAAGGCTCTGTAATCACGTGGTGTTACACTTATTGTCACAAAATGCATATCATTAGATAGATCTGCTCATGCTCAACAACTTTGCCTCAAGAACCACTAATGTCAATCAAACCATTCATTAATTATTCGCGAATATGTTAAAAACCTACTTTTGCGAACTAGTCCTAGGTTTTTTGCCCGATCGGAACCAGACCAGTCTAGGGCAATTCTCTGGACTCTCTAGATCAATAATTATCGAAAAAAAGTTGAACTTTTGCATTTGGGTGGCTGTAATAGGGTCATTTATAAAATGGGTGTGGCAAAATACACTAAAGAGCCTATAAATCATATATAAAAAAACTCAGAACTTCACAAAAATTGGATGAGCGTATGTGACCTAACATCATTAATAACCATGCGAAATGTTATGGAGATCGGACCATAGGTGGCGCTATAACTGTTAAAAAACTTTAAAACCATATATTTCCTATGGTAAATTGCCTGTATTGGCTGTAAATGGTCTTTTCCATCTATAATCATATAATTTTCATATAATAATGTTCAAAACTAGTGCAGTACAATTCTCTGGACTCTCTAGATCAGTAATTATCAGAAAAAGTTGAACTACTTCATTTGTATGGCTATAATAGGGTCACTTCAAAATGTGGCCTTGACCAAGTCTCCCCGAAAGCCTATATCTCTTCAATGAATGCTCAGAGCTTCTTCAAAACAAGTCATAACATGTGAAATATCACTCTAAACAAAAATGAACCTTTTCAGACAGATCAGTCAAAATTTGCCTCTATAACAGTTAAAAAGGTGAAAATGATATGAATATAATGGCATATTAAGCCAATAAGTGGTATTCTACTGCCCCCTGCTGTTTAAAATAGTCATTTTGTCATATTGTTGTAGAATTCATATTTAGACGTTATAGAATAACTCTTTTAACATTTACAATCACATGTAGTCAAATTCATCTATTGAAGTATTACTACTAACAATTGTCACATTGAGGAAAGTGAATCCTGAAGGAGATTTGCAGTAAACAGTTTGATCACATCATATACTTCAAATGTCTGTATCTACAACAGAATGTGTGTGTGTAGTCTTAGGTTTCTGAATAAATTCTGAATGATCTGATTAATAGCTTACAAAGACTTTGTGAAATGTTTATAGACCATTCAAATATATTTTCATAATGACATATCCCAATAGCATTGAAAAAACAACAACAACATTTGTCTTTGTGTGTGTGTGTGTGTGTGTGTGTGTGTGTGTGTGTGTGTGTGTGTGTGTGTGTGTGTGTGTGTGTGTAAACATGCATTATGGAGTTAAAATGGAAAAACTGGTTTGCTTTAGTGCAGAAAAATGGTGAAAATCAAGAAGTTTAAAGTGAAAGTGAGCCAATAAGTGGTCTTCTACTGCCCTCTGCTGGCCATTCTACTTATTAATGAAGTCTACTCACATATGCTTTTGCATTCATTAGACACTAAAAATCACTTATATAACAATAAAACACTAAAAAATCACTTATATAACAATTACTATTGTAGCACAATCATATTTTGTCAGAGTTTATCACTTCATTTTTACTGATACTTCACATAATTGCTAGCAATGTGGTAAATCATGGTAAATCACACTAAAAACATGGTAAATCATAATAAATAATACTAGAATGTGGTGTATCAAGGTAAATCATACTACAATCCTGGTACATCATTCTAGAACTGGTACATCATTCTAGAACATGGTATATCATGGTACATCATGCTAGAACATGGTAAATCATGGTAAACTATGCTAGAACAGGGTAAATCATGGTAAGCCATGATAAATCATAATAAACTATGGTAAATCATGTTAGAATGTGGTATATCATGGTAAATCATGCTAGAACATGGTAAATCATGGTAAACTATGCTAGAACAGGGTAAATCATGGTAAACTATGATAAATCATGGTAAACTATGATAAATCATGATAAACTATGGTAATCCATGCTTGAATCACAGTAAACAATGGTAAATCATACTAGAATGTAGTATATCATGGTAAATTATGCTAGAATATGGCAAATCATGCTAGAATCATAGTAAATAATACTAGAATATGCTAAATTGTTGTGGGAGGAGCCTATTTTACTAAAATGGCTATAACTCAAGAAGTAAATGAGATATCTTCACCAAACTCAGTACACATGTGTATGGGTTCAATTTGAGGTCACAGTAAACAATTCTATGGAGATCGGACCATAGGTGGCGCTATAACTGTTAAAAAGCTTTAAAACCATATATATCACATGGTAAATTGCCTGTATTGGCTGTAAATGGTCTTTTCCATCTATTATGTCAGTGGTTACATGCTTATTAAATAAATCTTAATAACTTTTGATGCTTTTGTGCTTAAATGCCTTAACTGCTTGAACCCCGATAAATGCTGCTTGCAGCTTTAATTATTATTATTATTATTCCGCCGTAAAACGCATCGTGCAGCCCAAACCGTAAGGGCTAGAGCTTTGAAACTTTGCCATATGGTAGTACAAAAATCGAGGAGAGGTTATCAAATTATGACCCCGATTGGCCCATAGGTGGCGCTATAGCAACAAAAAGCGCGAAACTGCTCATAACTCCTAGACCGTAAGTCCTAGACTCAAGTGTCTTATATCATTGGAAAGCTGGACGCCTGACGAACAAAACATATATCTCCTATTTTATTTCCGCCATGATAGATTTTCCGCCATTTTGAATTTTGTTGAAAATCTACTTTTGCGAACTAGTCCCTGGTTTTTCGCCCGATCGGAACCAAACCAGTGCAGAATTGTTCTCTGGAGTCTGAAGATCAATAATTATCGAAAAAAAGTTGAAATTTCGATTCACGGTCGCTAGGGGGTGCAAAATTAACGTTGTGGGAGGAGCCTATTTTACTAAAATGGCTATAACTCCAGAAGTAAAAGAGGTATTTTAACCAAACTTGGTACACATGTGTAAGAGGTCAATCTGAGGTCACGGTAAAAAAATCGCGGCGATTGGCCACATGATGGCGCTATAACATGAAAAAAACATAAAACAGGCTATAACCACCTGACCGTTAGTCCGATTGACTTGAAAATTGGTATGCAGTGTCTTGGTCCAAGGTGCCATGTATTTCTATGAGGACATTGGCGTATCTCAAAAAACATGGCCGCCATCGGCCAATGAAGTTTGAGCACCGATTAGACAAGGTTAACGGAGGCCGATCGGAACGAAACTCGATGGGCATGTTCGTCTCATGGCCCTAGAGGTCTGTAAGAATTTTTAAAGAAATCGGCCACTAGTTGGCGCTAACGAGTTTTATGGCTCTGTAATCACGTGGTGTTACACTCATCCACACAATATGCATATCATTTGATAGATCTGCTCATGCTGAACAACTTTGCCTCAAGAACCATTGCTGTCAATCAAACCGTTCATTAAATATTCACGAATATGTCTAAAACCTACTTTTGCGAACTAGTCCTAGGTTTTTCGCCCGATCGGAACCAGACCAGTCTAGGACAATTCTCTGGACTCTCTAGATCAATAATTATCAAAAAAAAGTTGAACTTTTGCATTTGTATGGCTGTAATAGGGTCATTTATAAAATGGGTGTGGCAAAATACACTCAAAAGCCTATAAATCCTAAATGAAAACTCAGAACTTCACAAAAATTGGTCAGCCTATGTGTCATAACATCATTAACAAGCATGCAAAATTTTATGGAGATCGGACGATAGGTGGCGCTATAACTGTTAAAAAGCTTTAAAACCATATATTTCCTATGGTATGTTGCCTGTATTGGCTGTAAATGGTCTTTTCCATCTCTGATCATATAATTTTCATATCATAATGTTCAAAACTAGTGCAATACAATTCTCTGGACTCACTAGATCAATAATTGTCAGAAAAAGTTGAACTACTTCATTTGGATAGCTATAATAGGGTCACTTCAAAATGTAGCCTTTACCAAGTGTCCCCGAAAGCCTATATCTCTTTAATGAATGACTCAGACCTTCTTAAAAACAAGTCAGAACATGTGAAATATCACTCTGAACATGCATGAAAATTTTCAGACAGATCAGACAAAATTTGCCTCTATAACAGTTAAAAAGGTGAAAATGATATGATTATAATGGCATGTTAAGCCAATAAGTGGTATTTTACTGCCCCCTGCTGTTTAAAATAGTCATTTTGTCATATTGTTCTATAATTTATATTTAGACTTTATAAAATCACTATTTTAACATTTACAATTACATTTAGTCAAAATCCATCTGTTAAAGTATTAGTATTGACAGTTTGATCACATCATACATTTCAAATGTCTGCATCTACAACATAATGTGTGTGTGTAGTCTTAGGTTTCTGAATAAATTCTGAATCATCTGATTAATAGCTTGCAAAGACTTTGTGAAATGTTTATAGACCATTCAAATATATTTTCATAATGACATATCCCAATAGCATTGAAAAAACAACAACAACATTTGTCTTGTGTGTGTGTGTGTGTGTGTGTGTGTGTGTGTGTGTGTGTGTGTGTGTATGTGTGTGTGTGTGTGTGTGTGTGTGTGTGTAAACATGCATTATGGAGTTAAAATGGAAAAACTGGTTTGCTTTAGTGCAGAAAAATGGTGAAAATCAAGAAGTTTAAAGTGAAAGTGAGCCAATAAGTGGTCTTCTACTGCCCTCTGCTGGCCATTCTACTTATTAATGAAGTCTACTCATATATGCTTTTGCATTCATTAGACACTAAAAATCACTTATATAACAATAAAACACTAAAAAATCACTTATATAACAATTACTATTGTAGCACAATCATATTTTGTCAGAGTTTATCACTTCATTTTTACTGATACTTCACATAATTGCTAGCAATGTGGTAAATCATGGTAAATCACACTAAAAACATGGTAAATCATAATAAATAATACTAGAATGTGGTGTATCAAGGTAAATCATACTACAATCCTGGTACATCATTCTAGAACATGGTATATGATGGTACATCATGCTAGAACATGGTAAATCATGGTAAACTATGCTAGAACAGGGTAAATCATGGTAAGCCATGATAAATCATAATAAACTATGGTAAATCATGTTAGAATGTGGTATATCATGGTAAATCATGCTAGAACATGGTAAATCATGGTAAACTATGCTAGAACAGGGTAAATCATGGTAAACTATGATAAATCATGGTAAACTATGATAAATCATGATAAACTATGGTAATCCATGCTAGAATCACAGTAAACAATGGTAAATCATACTAGAATGTAGTATATCATGGTAAATTATGCTAGAATATGGCAAATCATGCTAGAATCATAGTAAATAATACTAGAATATGCTAAATTGTTGTGGGAGGAGCCTATTTTACTAAAATGGCTATAACTCAAGAAGTAAATGAGATATCTTCACCAAACTCAGTACACATGTGTATGGGTTCAATTTGAGGTCACAGTAAACAATTCTATGGAGATCGGACCATAGGTGGCGCTATAACTGTTAAAAAGCTTTAAAACCATATATATCACATGGTAAATTGCCTGTATTGGCTGTAAATGGTCTTTTCCATCTATTATGTCAGTGGTTACATGCTTATTAAATAAATCTTAATAACTTTTGATGCTTTTGTGCTTAAATGCCTTAAAGACCTTAACTGCTTGAACCCCGATAAATGCTGCTTGCAGCTTTAATTAGGGGTTCAAGCACGAAGTGCTGAAACCCTATTGTAATTGTACTGATTTTTATTAGGGGTTCAAGCACGAAGTGCTGAAACCCTATTGTAATTGTCCTGATTTTTATTATTATTATTCTGCCGTAAAACGCATCGTGCAGCCCAAACCGTAAGTGCTGGAGACTTGAGACTTTGCCAGAAGGTAGTACAAAAATCGAGGAGAGGTTATCAAATTATGACCCCGATTGGCCAATAGGTGGCGCTATAGTAAGCAAAAGTATAAAATCGCTAATAACTCCTAGACGGTTTGTCGTAGACTCAAGTGTCTTATATCACTATAATCCTTGGATCAAGACGGACAAAACGTATATCTCCGATTTCATTTCCGGTTGGCAAATTTTTCCGCCATTTTGAATTTTGTCAAAAACCTACTTTTGCGAACTAGTCTGTGGTTTTTTGTCCGATCGGAACCAAACCAGTGCAGAAATGTTCTCTGGAGTCTGAATATAAATAATTATCGAAAAAAAGTTGAAATTTCGATTCATGGTCGCTACGGGGTGCCAAAATGTTCGAAGGAGGCGGAGTCAGTTTTACTAAAATTGTTATAACTCGTGAACGAAATGAGATATCTTCACCAAACTTGGTAAACATATGTAGGAGGTCAATTTGAGGTCACAGTAAAAAAATTGCGTCGATTGGCCTCATGGTGGCGCTATAAAATAAAAAAAACGTATAGACACCTGACCGTTTTTCCGAATGACTTGAAATTTGGTGTGCAGTGTCTTGGCCCAAGGGGCCATGTATGTCTAAAAGGATATTGGCGTATCTCGAAAAACATGGCCGCCATTGGCAAATGAGGTTTGAGCACCTATTAACGAAGTCCGATCGGAACGAAACTCGGTGGGCATGTTCGGCTCAAGCCCCTAGAGGTCTGTAAGAATTTTGAAAGAAATCGGCCACTAGTTGGCACAAACGAGTTTTAAGGCTCTGTAATCACGTGGTGTTACACTTATTGTCACAAAATGCATATCATTAGATAGATCTGCTCATGCTCAACAACTTTGCCTCAAGAACCACTAATGTCAATCAAACCATTCATTAATTATTCGCGAATATGTTAAAAACCTACTTTTGCGAACTAGTCCTAGGTTTTTTGCCCGATCGGAACCAGACCAGTCTAGGGCAATTCTCTGGACTCTCTAGATCAATAATTATCGAAAAAAAGTTGAACTTTTGCATTTGGGTGGCTGTAATAGGGTCATTTATAAAATGGGTGTGGCAAAATACACTAAAGAGCCTATAAATCATATATAAAAAAACTCAGAACTTCACAAAAATTGGATGAGCGTATGTGACCTAACATCATTAATAACCATGCGAAATGTTATGGAGATCGGACCATAGGTGGCGCTATAACTGTTAAAAAACTTTAAAACCATATATTTCCTATGGTAAATTGCCTGTATTGGCTGTAAATGGTCTTTTCCATCTATAATCATATAATTTTCATATAATAATGTTCAAAACTAGTGCAGTACAATTCTCTGGACTCTCTAGATCAGTAATTATCAGAAAAAGTTGAACTACTTCATTTGTATGGCTATAATAGGGTCACTTCAAAATGTGGCCTTGACCAAGTCTCCCCGAAAGCCTATATCTCTTCAATGAATGCTCAGAGCTTCTTCAAAACAAGTCATAACATGTGAAATATCACTCTAAACAAAAATGAACCTTTTCAGACAGATCAGTCAAAATTTGCCTCTATAACAGTTAAAAAGGTGAAAATGATATGAATATAATGGCATATTAAGCCAATAAGTGGTATTCTACTGCCCCCTGCTGTTTAAAATAGTCATTTTGTCATATTGTTGTAGAATTCATATTTAGACGTTATAGAATAACTCTTTTAACATTTACAATCACATGTAGTCAAATTCATCTATTGAAGTATTACTACTAACAATTGTCACATTGAGGAAAGTGAATCCTGAAGGAGATTTGCAGTAAACAGTTTGATCACATCATATACTTCAAATGTCTGTATCTACAACAGAATGTGTGTGTGTAGTCTTAGGTTTCTGAATAAATTCTGAATGATCTGATTAATAGCTTACAAAGACTTTGTGAAATGTTTATAGACCATTCAAATATATTTTCATAATGACATATCCCAATAGCATTGAAAAAACAACAACAACATTTGTCTTTGTGTGTGTGTGTGTGTGTGTGTGTGTGTGTGTGTGTGTGTGTGTGTGTGTGTGTGTGTGTGTAAACATGCATTATGGAGTTAAAATGGAAAAACTGGTTTGCTTTAGTGCAGAAAAATGGTGAAAATCAAGAAGTTTAAAGTGAAAGTGAGCCAATAAGTGGTCTTCTACTGCCCTCTGCTGGCCATTCTACTTATTAATGAAGTCTACTCACATATGCTTTTGCATTCATTAGACACTAAAAATCACTTATATAACAATAAAACACTAAAAAATCACTTATATAACAATTACTATTGTAGCACAATCATATTTTGTCAGAGTTTATCACTTCATTTTTACTGATACTTCACATAATTGCTAGCAATGTGGTAAATCATGGTAAATCACACTAAAAACATGGTAAATCATAATAAATAATACTAGAATGTGGTGTATCAAGGTAAATCATACTACAATCCTGGTACATCATTCTAGAACTGGTACATCATTCTAGAACATGGTATATCATGGTACATCATGCTAGAACATGGTAAATCATGGTAAACTATGCTAGAACAGGGTAAATCATGGTAAGCCATGATAAATCATAATAAACTATGGTAAATCATGTTAGAATGTGGTATATCATGGTAAATCATGCTAGAACATGGTAAATCATGGTAAACTATGCTAGAACAGGGTAAATCATGGTAAACTATGATAAATCATGGTAAACTATGATAAATCATGATAAACTATGGTAATCCATGCTTGAATCACAGTAAACAATGGTAAATCATACTAGAATGTAGTATATCATGGTAAATTATGCTAGAATATGGCAAATCATGCTAGAATCATAGTAAATAATACTAGAATATGCTAAATTGTTGTGGGAGGAGCCTATTTTACTAAAATGGCTATAACTCAAGAAGTAAATGAGATATCTTCACCAAACTCAGTACACATGTGTATGGGTTCAATTTGAGGTCACAGTAAACAATTCTATGGAGATCGGACCATAGGTGGCGCTATAACTGTTAAAAAGCTTTAAAACCATATATATCACATGGTAAATTGCCTGTATTGGCTGTAAATGGTCTTTTCCATCTATTATGTCAGTGGTTACATGCTTATTAAATAAATCTTAATAACTTTTGATGCTTTTGTGCTTAAATGCCTTAACTGCTTGAACCCCGATAAATGCTGCTTGCAGCTTTAATTATTATTATTATTATTATTCTTCTGCCGTAAAACGCATCGTGCAGCCCAAACCGTAGGGGCTAGAGCATTGAAACTTTGCCAGATGGTAGTACAAAAATCGAGGAGAGGTTCAGAGATTATGACCCCGATTGGCCCATAGGTGGCGCTATAGCGACCAAAAGCGCGAAACTGCTCATAACTCCTAGACCGTATGTCGTAGACTCAAGTGTCTTATATCATTGGAAAGCTGGACGCCTGACGAACAAAACGTATATCTCCGATTTCATTTCCGTCATGATAGATTTTCCGCCATTTTGAATTTTTTCAAAAACCTACTTTTGCGAACTAGTCCGTGGTTTTTTGCCCGATCGGAACCAAACCAGTGCAGAAATGTTCTCTAGAGTCTGAAGATTAATAATTATCGAAAAAAAGTTGAAATTTCGATTTACGGACGCTAAGGGGCGCCAAAATGGACGTTGTGGGAGGAGCCTATTTTACTAAAATGGTTATAACTCCAGAAGTAAATGAGGTATTTTCACCAAACTTGGTACACATATGTAAGAGGTCAATCTGAGGTCGCGGTAAAAAAATCGCGGCGATTGGCCACATGGTGGCGCTATAACATGAAAAAAACATAAAACAGGCTATAACCACCTGACCGTTAGTCCGATTGACTTGAAAATTGGTATGCAGTGTCTTGGTCCAAGGTGCCATGTATGTCTATGAGGACATTGGTGTATCTCAAAAAACATGGCTGCCATTGGCCAATGAAGTTGAGCACCTATTAGACAAGGTTAACGGAGGCCGATCAGAACGAAACTCGGTGGGCATGTTCGACTCATGGCCCTAGAGGTCTGTAAGAATTTTGAAAGAAATCGGCCACTAGTTGGCGCTAACGAGTTTTATGGCTCTGTAATCACGTGGTGTTACACTCATCCACACAATATGCATATCATTTGATAGATCTGCTCATGCTGAACAACTTTGCCTCAAGAACCGTTGCTGTCAATCAAACAGTTCATTAAATATTCATGAATATGTTCAAAACCTACTTTTGCGAACTAGTCCCTGGTTTTTCGTCCGATCGGAACCAGACCAGTCTAGGACAATTCTATGGACTCTCTAGATCAATAATTATCAAAAAAAAGTTGAACTTTTGCATTTGGATGGCTGTAATAAAGTCAATTATAAAATGGGCGTGGCAAAATACACTAAAAAGCCTATAAATCCTAAATGAAAACTCTGAACTTCACAAAAATTGGTGAGTATATGTGACATAACATCACAAACAAGCATGAAAAATTTTATGGAGATCGGACCAAAGGTGGCGCTATAACAGTTAAAAAGCTTTAAAACCATAGATTTCCTATGGTTAACTGCCTGTATTGGCTGTAAATGGTCTTTTCCATCTATTATGTCCGTGGTTACATGCTTGCTAAATAAATCGTAATAACTTTTGATGCTTTTGTGCTTAAATGCCTAAAAGGCTTTAACTGCTTGAACCCCGATAAATGCTGCTTGCAGCTTTAATTAGGGGTTCAAGCACGAAGTGCTGAAACCCTATTGTAATTGCCCTGATTTTTATTATTATTATTATTCTTCCCTAAAACGCATCGTGCAGCCAAAACCGTAAGGCCTAGAGACGTGATACTTGGTCAAATGGTAGTAGTATTGCTCGCTACTCAGATACACGGACTTAGCCAAATCGGCCCATAGGTGGCGCTACAGCGACCAAAAGCGCGAAACTGCTCAGAACTCCTAGACCGTATGTCGTAGACTCAAGTGTCTTATATCATTGGAAAGCTGGATGCCTGACGAACAAAACGTATATCTCCGATTTCATTTCCGCCATGATAGATTTTCCGCCATTTTGAATTTTGCCAAAAACCTACTTTTGCGAACTAGTCCTAGGTTTTTCGCCCGATCGGAACCAAACCAGTACAGAAATGTTCTCTGGAGTCTGAATATCAATAATTATCGAAAAAAAGTTGAAATTTCGATTCACGAACGCTAAGGGGCGCCAAAACGTACGTTGTGGGAGGGGCCTATTTTACTAAAATGGCTATAACTCCAGAAGTAAATGAGGTATCTTCACCAAACTCGGTACACATGTGTAAGAGGTCAATCTGAGGTCACAGTAAAAAAATCGCGGCGATTGGCCACATGGTGGCGCTATAACATGAAAAAATCATAAAACAGGCTTTAACCACCTGACCGTTAGTCCGATTGACTTGAAAATTGGTATGCAGTGTCTTGGCCCAAGGTGTCATGTATGTCTATGAGGACATTGGTGTATCTCAAAAAACATGGCCGCCATCGGCCAATGAAGTTTGAGCACCTATTAGACAAGGTTAACGGAGGCCGATCGGAACGAAACTCGATGGGCATGTTCAACTCATAGCCCTAGAGGTCTGTAAGAATTTTGAAAGAAATCGGCCACTAGTTGGCGCTAACGAGTTTTACGGCTCTGTAATCACGTGGTGTTACACTTATTGTCACAAAATGCATATCATTTGATAGATCTGCTCATGCTGAACAACATTGCCTCAAGAACCATTGCTGTCAATCAAATCGTTCATTAATTATTTGCGAATATGTTAAAAACCTACTTTTGCGAACTAGTCCCTGGTTTTTCGCCCGATCGGAACCAGACCAGTCTAGGACAATTCTCTGGACTCTCCTGATCAATAATTATCGAAAAAAAGTTGAACTTTTGAATTTTTCGTATGGCTATAATTGGGTCATAAAGAAAATGGGCGTGGCAAAATGCACTCAAAAGCCTATAAATCCTAAACGAAAACTCAGAACTTCACAAAAATTGGTGAGCATATGTGCCATAACATTGTAAACAAGCGTGCAAAATTTCATGGAGATCGGACAATAGCTGGCGCTATAACTGTCAAAAAGCTTTGAAAACCATATATTTCCTATGGTAAATTGCCTGTTTTGGCTGTAAATGGTCTTTTCCATCTATTATTTCAGTGGTTAAAAGCTTTCCAAATAAAACTTAATGTCTTAAATGCTTATGTGCTTAAAGGCCTTAAATGCTTGAACCCCGATAAATGCTGCTTGCAGCTTTAATTATTATTATTTTTCTTCTGCCGTAAAACGCATCGTGCAGCCCAAACCGTAAGTGCTAGAGACTTGAAACTTTGCCAGATGGTAGTACAAAAATCGAGGAGAGGTTATCAAAATATGACCCCGATTGGCCCATAGGTGGCGCTACAGTGCAAAAAACAAAAAAAAATCATATTTTTGCTTAAATCTCATTAACCGTTTGTCACAGACTCAAGTGTCTTATATCATTGGAATCCTTGGGTCAAGCCGAACAAAAAAGGCCTCAAGGATTTTATTTCCGGTATGCAAATTTTCCGCCATTTTGAATTATGTCCAAAACCTACTTTTGCGAACTAGTCCCTGGTTTTGTGTCCGATCGGAACCAAACCAGTGCAGAAATGTTCTCTGGAGTCAGAATATCAATAATTATCGAAAAAAAGTTGAAATTTCGATTGACGGTCGCTAAGGGGCGCCAAAATGTTTGAAGAAGGCGGAGCCTATTTTACTAAAATAGCTATAACTCCAGAAGTAAATGAGGTATATTCACCAAACTCGGTACACCTGTGTAAGAGGTCAATCTGAGGTCATAGTAAAAAGATTGCGGCGATTGGCCACATGGTGGCGCTATAACATGAAAAAAACATAAATCAGGCTGTAACCACCTGACCGTTAGTCCGATTGACTTGAAAATTGGTATGCAGTGTCTTGGTCCAAGCTGTCATGTATATCTATGAGGACATTGGTGTATCTCAAAAAACATGGCCGCCATCGGCCAATGAAGTTTGAGCACCTATTAGACAAGGTTAACGGAGGCCGATCGGAACAAAACTCGGTGGGCATGTTCGACTCATGGCCCTAGAGGTCTGTAAGAATTTTGAAAGAAATCGGCCACTAGTTGGCGCTAACGAGTTTTATGGCTCTGTAATCACGTGGTGTTACACTTATCATCACAAAATGCATATCATTTGATAGACCTGCTCATGCTGAACAACTTTGCCTCTAGAACCATTGCTGTCAATCAAACAGTTTATTAATTATTCACGAATATGTTAAAAACCTACTTTTGCGAACTAGTCCCTGGTTTTTTGCCCGATCGGAACCAAACGAGTCTAGGACAATTCTCTGGACTCTTTAGATCAATAATTATCAAAAAAAGTTGAACTTTTGCATTTTTCGCATGGGTATAATTGGGTCATAAAGAAAATGGGCGTGGCAAAATGCAAACAAAAGCCTATAAATCCTAAACAAAAACTCAGAACATCACGAAAATTGGTGAGCATATGTGCCATAACATTCTAAATAAGCATGCAAAATTGTATGTAGATCGGATGATAGTTGGCGCTATAACTGTTAAAAAGCAATGGTAAATTGCCTGTATTGGCTGTAAATGGACTTTTCAATCTATTATTTCAGTGGTTAAAAGCTTTCTAAATAAATCTTAATGTCTTGAATGCTTAAATGCCTTAAAGGCCTTAAATGCTTGAACCCCGATAAATGCTGCTTGCAGCTTTAATTAGGGGTTCAAGCACGAAGTGCTGAAACCCTATTGTATTTGTGCTGATTTTTATTATTATTATTATTATTATTAGGGGTTCAAGCATGAAATGCTGAAACCCTATTGTAATTGTAAGGATTTGTAAAACGCATCGTGCAGGACAAACCGTAAGGCCTAGAGACTTGAAACCTGGCCAGATGGTAGGCCTCAATTTGGGGACAACCTATCAGAGTATGACCCCGATTGGCCCATAGGTGGCGCTACAGCAACCAAAAGTTCAAAATCGCTCATAACTCTTAGACCGTTTGTCCCAGGATCAAGTGTCTTATATCGTTGGAATCCTTGGCTCAAGGCGGACAAAATGGCTATCTCCGATTTGGATGTAGGCAGGGAAAATGTTCTGCTATGTCGAATTTTGTCCAAAACCTACTTTTGCGAACTAGTCCCTGGTTTTTCGTCCGATCGGAACCAAACCAGTCTAGGACAATTCTCTGGACTCTCTAGATCAATAATTATCGAAAAAAAGTTGAACTTTGGCATGTGGGTGGCTGTAACAGGGTCATTTAGAAAAGGGGCGTGGCAAAATACACTCAAAAGCCTATAAATCCCAAAGGAAAACTCAGAACTTCACAAAAATTGATGAGCATATGTGTCAGAACATGGTGAGGAAGCATGCAGAGTTTCATGGAGATCGGACCATAGGTGGCGCTATAACTGTCAAAAAGCCTTCATTCTTATTAGGGGTTCAAGCATGAAATGCTGAAACCCTATTGTAATTGTAAGGATTTGTAAAACGCATCGTGCAGGACAAACCGTAAGGCCTAGAGACTTGAAACCTGGCCAGATGGTAGGCCTCAATTTGGGGACAACCTATCAGAGTATGACCCCGATTGGCCCATAGGTGGCGCTACAGCAACCAAAAGTTCAAAATCGCTCATAACTCTTAGACCGTTTGTCCCAGGATCAAGTGTCTTATATCGTTGGAATCCTTGGCTCAAGGCGGACAAAATGGCTATCTCCGATTTGCTCGCCCTTCAGGCGCCAATTTTGAGTAAATCGCATTTTTTTGAAAAACCTATTTTTGCGAACTTCTCCTTGTTTTTTTGCCCGATCGGAACCAAACCACTGCAAGAATATTCTCTGGAGTCTGACAATCAGTAATCATCCAAAAAATTCAAAATTTAAATTAACGGTCGATAACTGGAACCAAAATATTTGATGGCACCAGGGCCACTTTTACTAAAACGGTTATAAATTGTGAACAGAAAGAGATTTTTTTGCTAAACTTGGGTTACATCTTCCTGAGCTCAATCTGAGATCACTTGAAAAAAATCGCAACAATTGTCCACTTGGTGGCACTATAAAACGGTTATAACTTGTGAACGGAAAGAGATATTTTCGCAAAACTTGGGACACATGTTCATGAGCTCATTCTGAGGTCACGTGAAAAAAAATCATGACAATTGGCCACTTGGTGGCACTATAAAATGGTTATAACTTGTGAGCGGAAAGAGATATTTTCGCTAAACTTGGGACACATGTTCATAAGCTCAATCTGAGTTGACATGAAAAAAATCGTGACAATTGGCCACTTGGTGGCGCTATAACAGTGAAAAAAATCATGAAAATCGCTATAAGCGCACCCAACTGTTAGTCTACTGAAAATTGGCACGCAGTGTCTTTGTCCAGGGTGCCATGATAGTCTATGAGAACATTGGTGTATCTCAAAAAACTCAGTATAAGTCATTGGCACAATGCCTTGAAGGAGCCTTAGAAGTTTCAAGCCAGTGTTTTTTCACAGGAGTGACCTCCTAAGACACCTGAATCCTTGCCGAGTCCAACAATACCAAACATGACAGGTTTCGCCCATAGACTGTAAAAAATATGGACAAAGCGTCTTTGACGTCACCCATAGACTTTCTGCAGAACGGTTTTGAAGCCGTTTATGGGGGGTATGGGCGGCGCCATCTTGGAAAATCTTGGGAAATCCTTACCCCGCCCACCTTCTGACGCAGCGCGCGTCACTCAGCTCGCTCTGCTACTCCGGTTATCTCTGTGTATATTTTAGGCAACAAAATATGTTATAAAACAC
This sequence comes from Squalius cephalus, assembly GCF_949319135.1. Taxonomy (NCBI): domain Eukaryota; kingdom Metazoa; phylum Chordata; class Actinopteri; order Cypriniformes; family Leuciscidae; genus Squalius; species Squalius cephalus. The sequence goes on along the minus strand of NC_137133.1, from coordinate 24,032,534 downwards.
CATACTAACTCTTTTCGTTTTCATTTAAAGAAATCTTAATATTATAGCCACACAAATGTGGTTCAGGCAACGCGTATTGATTATATTCACTGCACATAGTTTGCCTATTTATAAAAAAAACCAAAATATAAAACACAAACCTGCCTCTTTTTTGTTTTAAATATAATATAAAAATATTAAACATTTTAATATGGTCCAGGCAATATGTGCATTTGTACTAAACAACAGATTTTGCAGTAAACAACATATAGATCATCTTCGTTGTGTTAAAATTTAAAATGACAAAACTCAACCCAGTCTCTTTTTGTTAAATTTCAGTTGTATCAATATTAGCCATTATAAAAGTATAAGTAAAAGGTATAAGAAGCTATACAAATAAAGCAAACAATTCAGTCAAACACACAAAGTCAGCGCTCGATCTAGTCTAACAATACAACAGTAAAGTTAAATAGCTTATAAAGTTATGAAACTTCCCCTCAGCAAAAACGATTGGCCAGAGAACAAATTATAGTTTCACAAAACCAAAAATCGCCCGTTAGATATAGACAAGACAAATTATAACTCATGTTTAACCACTACAGAGACCCCAGGGTCAGCGGCGAACGACTAGCCGAGGAAAAGCTGTTCCAGGCAGGGTACATGCGCCGAGCGCCCGGTCATCATCGCTGGATCTCACAACTGGATAAAATTTTCATAAATCTTTAAATAAACCACAGATTTTAGCTTTAAATAACTACATTCTCGCCTGAAAAACTCTTAAAACTACATTTCATGATACAGAAACAGTAGTATTATATTTCAACTGTGTTAAAAAAATGGCGCTTCTTATGTTGTCATTCTCCTTGGCGCAGCCTAAGCTGTCAATCAAGCTGTCAATCAAAGTTAACCACGCCCTTATTTGTCATACATTTTATATCTAAATACTATCTAAACTAACGAGTTAGAAAAAAAATTCACTACCCTCGCCGTTGTCAGGCACTCGGAACCTATCAAAAAATACAATAAAAGTCCATGGGACCAACCTGTAAAAACATGAATTTATGCTGTGAAAACGGACATTTTAACATGGGGGCTATGGACATTTGCTCCCTTTTGGGACCTTCCCCTAGCGGATTTTCGATGTATTGCAGTTTTTCGCACTTCCGGGTAGGCTTCATTTTTCAGATGAGAATGTTGCCCCTTGGTTTCGCCTTATGGTTTTTGTAAGTGTCATTTAGAGCTTTAAAAAATTGTGGTTATCTTCAAAGCCGTTTGTAACGCTTTCTAGGTTGAAGATGAAGATTATGAAGGAGGCGCGAAGTCAAAGTACAAATAATAACAAAGGTTTAATTTTCCCAACATGAAAACAAGCAGTACAGTGTGCTAGTGCACAAACATTACCACAAACATTGACCGACACTGAAGACTGAAACAGAGGAACTTAAATACACAGGGAAATGACAGAAACAACAGGTGACAGTGATGATGATGGTGATGAGGACCAGGTGCAGGTGATGACTGAGGACTCTGGGAAGTGTAGTGCAGACAGGACGATGACAGACGGTGAATGTGACATTACTCCCCCCTCCCGCAAGGCGCGTCCCGCGCCGAAGGCAGCAGCATACGGGAGGGGGGGTGGGCATCCTGGAGTCCGTGACGGGAAGGTGGAACAGGTTCAGAAGGACGGACTCCAGGATGGTGGCAGGACAGACAGAGGAGGAGGTGATCACGACGGTGCAGACAGAAGACAGAACCAAGGCGGTGCAGGTTGAAGACAGGACCAAGGCGGTGCAGGTTGAAGACAGGACCAAGGCGGTGCAGGTTGAGGATAAGGCCCTGGCGGTGCGGACCCTTCGGGTGGCCATGGCGGTGCGGACCCTTCGGGTGGCCATGGCGGTGCGGACCCTTCGGGTGGCCATGGCGGTGCGGACCCTTCGGGTGGCCACGGCGGTGCGGACCCTTCAGGTGGCCATGGCGGAGAAGACCCTTCAGGTGGCCACGGCGGTGAAGACCCTTCAGGTGGCCATGGTGGTGAGGACCCCTCAGGTGGCCATGGCCCCTCGAGTGGCCAGGACGGAGCCCTATGGCCCCCCCCAAAAAATACTTGGGAAAAGTCCCGGGTACCAGAGAGGTGCTGGGCAGATCCAGCGACGAGGGCTCGGTGCTGGGCAGATCCAGCGAAGAGGGCTCGGTGCTGGGCAGATCCAGCGACGAGGGCTCGGTGCTGGGCAGATCCAGCGACGAGGGCTCGGTGCTGGGCAGATCCAGCGACGAGGGCTCGGTGCTGGGCAGATCCAGCGACGAGGGCTTTGTGCTGGGCAGGACCAGCGATGAAGGCTTTGTGCTGGGCAGGACCAGCGGTGAAGGCTTTGTGCTGGGCAGGACCAGCGGTGAAGGCTTTGTGCTGGGCAGGACCAGCGGTGAAGGCTTTGTGCTGGGCAGGACCAGCGGTGAAGAGGGCTCAGTGCTGGTCGGGACCAATGGTGAAGAGGGCTCAGTGCTGGTCGGGACCAGCGGTGAAGGGGGCTCAGTGCTGGACGGGACCAGCGGTGAAGGGGGCTCAGTGCTGGACGGGACCAGCGGCGAAGAAATCTTTGAGCTGGACGGGACCAGCGGCGAAGAGGGCTCTGAGCTGGATGGGACCAGCGGCGAAGAGGGCTCTGAGCTGGACGGGACTAGCGGCGAAGAGGGCTCTGAGCTGGACGGGACCAGCGATGAGGGCTTTGTGCTGGACGAGACCAGCGATGAGGGCTCTGGGCTGGACGGAACCAACGGAGAAGGCGCTGATTCGCCCACGGTGAAGGGCGATCCACAGCATAATAAAACAAAGTCAATATACTGGGCCAGAGTACAATTGGGGTCTACATCTGGCAAATATAAACCTACTTCTAGGTCCAGACCCAACCAAAAACAGTCCTTCAGTTCCCTGTCGTTGAGTGGAGCCAGGTGGCAAAATTCCACAAACTCACCCACATAGACCTCTATGGGGCGTTCCTCCTGGAAGATGGAGCAGAGTTTCGTGACTGGGTCCATCCTTTAGAGCCTATTTTTCAGGGTCGGTCAATCTGTAACGCTTTCTAGGTTGAAGATGAAGATGATGAAGGAGGCGCGAAGTCAAAGTACAAATAATAACAAAGGTTTAATTTTCCCAACATGAAAACAAGCAGTACAGTGTGCTAGTGCACAAACATTACCACAAACATTGACCGACACTGAAGACTGAAACAGAGGAACTTAAATACACAGGGAAATGACAGAAACAACAGGTGACAGTGATGATGATGGTGATGAGGACCAGGTGCAGGTGATGACTGAGGACTCTGGGAAGTGTAGTGCAGACAGGACGATGACAGACGGTGAATGTGACACCGTTAGTCTGATCGAGACATAAAAAAAAAAAAAAAAGCTAAACAATAACACCAAAATGTTAAAATTATGATAGGGACTGACAAAAAAAATAATTAAATCCAATCAATTTCACCCATGGATCAGTTTGATACTCTCACATGTTTGAAACGAACAATTGATGGATTGTGATGAAATTTGTTTTGAATTGGGACTGGCGAATCCCTGTCCATAGAGCTAGTAAGTCCCGCCCATCCGTAAAACCCCACTGGACCTCTAGGTTGAAAAATCGTCAATGCAAGTGAATGTGAGAAAATAATTATTTTCCGGTCCAGTTTGAATTGTGCCATGAATGTGAACATACGTTGTCTGTGAATTTTTTATATCATTTTTCATGTTACGAGTTTGACAGTATCTTGTATGATTCTTTGGCTAGCAGTTGTGGAAAAGACATAATGAGAAAGACTACATGTCGCCTATGTGACGTCACCCGATAACACATTTTTCCTTCCACTTGTCAAATCACGGTGCTCATGCTGCGATAATCTATGGAGACAGATCGAGATGCCTGTGTGTTTTGTACCCAAATGTCACCATTCAAACCAAATGGGCTGTTCTTTCTTCAGATTCCCGTCTGATGTAAAAACTAGTTGTAGTCCACAAAGTGCTCTCACACAAAGTCTAACCGTATCAAACTTCTACCCGCTAAATTGTGGCATTCTTCACACGAAAAATTATATTAAAAATTCACAGACAACATATGTTCACATTCATGGCAAAATTCAAACGAGACCAGAAAATAATTATTTTCTCACATTCACTTGCATTGACGATTTTTCAACCTAGAGGTCCAGTGGGGTTAGCGGAAGGGACTTACCAGCTCTATACTGTCAATGACCGCTTGCAAAGACCCGCCCACTTTAGTTACTGTTGCTATGTCTGACAAGCGACGCCACTCTCACACCACACCAAGTTCTCACGCAGTGAAAAATACATTGCGGATCAGAGAGGAGACTGCGCGCTGACAGACAAGTACTTTTGATATGAAACAAAGTCTCACCTTTCAAATGTAGTCATTTTTTAGAGACATTTAAACAATAAATACCATTTTGTGACTCTTTAATGTGTCTGACAGATCGCTGTAGACTCGAGGCTCAGTTAAAGCTGCTCGTGAACCGATCATCTCTTCCTTCTAGTTAATTTATAGCATTAAAATAAACATAAATGAACATATAAGGAATGTTGTTTTAAAGTGCTAAGACGTCAGTACACTTTGTTTTTCAAATTGAAATCCTCCAATGTTAATCTACTAACTCTCCTGACTGCTTTGTTGGACAAAATGGCGGATTATGATTAGTCAGATCGCCTGTCAATCAAACTCCCTGCGAAGGGTCAATTGAGAATGCCCATGCGCACAATCCTGATCTAATCGACAACTTTGCAGTTGCACATAGGAAAGCCCGGAAAATCCCGCTATAATGTAAGAGAGCATCTTTTTTATGTATTTGGACCTAGGCCTAACAATGTGTTATCGTGCGCTGACACCATGTTTTTTTTTGTTTTTTTGTTTTTTTGTTTTTTTTGTTTTTGGTGAGGCTACTCCTGATTTTGTTAGTCATCTCATCTCTTATATGCTGTGTATGATCATATCCTGCCCTATTCATGGTAGCCTACTTGCAGACATTGCGTCATCAATATCATCAATTGCGTCATCAAGGGGCCCGCCTTGATAATCCTACTTAAGGGCCCAGAGTTGGCTCGTTACGCCACTGAATATAATTGTCTAAACTCCTTATCAAAATTACATATTTACAACAAATTTGACACATATATATGGGCACACTTTGAGTACTACTAATAAAAGTGGTGGAGATCAGGCAAGACTGTAAGAAGACTGCTATAACTGCTAGAAAAAGGTGCTATAACTGTAAAAACGCTTTAAAACCATATATTTCCTATGGTAAACTGCCTGTATTGGCTGTAAATTGACTTTTTCATCTATGATGACAGTTGTTAAATGCTTGCTAAATAAAACTTAATGTCTTTTGATGCTTGTGAGCTTAAAGGCCTTAACCCTTTATCGGGCGAGGAACCATATTTGGTAACTTAATCGCGCATTCAAACTGAGTCTCCCCTGCCTGTTTGCGTTGTCATATGAGCGCATAGATTTCTCCTAGCCAATCAGCGAAGATCAGGCTACATCACTGATAGTCACATGATGGCATCTGACCAATCAGAAGTTGCGCGGAGCATTTCAAACTTCAGTGTCGTTCCGGATATTGGAAAGTGAGGTTATGCGCTACTACCTACTCCCACATCAGCGCTAATAACTTCAAAACAAAAAATTGTGAGTTGATGAAACTCACACATTCTATGGTTGAATAGTTGTGCAACATGTTGAGATAGGTGTTGTTTGCATAGATTTCTTGAAAGTATTGACATTTGTGGCATGAAAAATGGTGAGACCATATTTGATCATACGCCCTGTTCAGGTAAGAGTAGAGAATGTCCATATTTAGACATACGCCCTATGCGTATAGAAAAGCCGTACTAGGGTATTTTTTCTACAAATAATGCATTATAACCACAGTCTATGATTATAACGTAGGACAATAGTATTTACTAGTGCATTGGATGTTATCACAGGTTTGAATAACATTATAAAGTGATCCAGTGGGAAACGTAACACATTTATAGACATTTTATATTGCCATAGATATTGAAATATGTGTGGTTTTGGTCAGTTTTATGACCTTTATAACAGTTTTTAATACTTATAATGATATTTTGCACTTCTTATTATATATTTACCCTTTATGTGTAAGTTTTATGCCCTTGAAACAGTTTTTATCATAGTTAAATGCCATGTATTGGTGTTTTTTTTTTTACTGTGAGACTTATTACTGCTAAAATAAGTGGTACCACCAGTACTTGACCATACCAAAGATCAGTAGTACAGATCTTTTATAAATGTATACATTTATTTATAACATTTATAAATGCACAAATGTGCATTTATAAAATATGAATCATATTAGATGTTCTTAGGAGCACAAACCATAAATGAATACCCTATTCATTAATTTAATGAATGTTCCTAATAATAATTTAAAATGTTACTAAATAAATATTTGTATGTTTGTAACAAGTTTATGTGTTTTTTATTATATTTTTATATATACACTTTTTAAGGGAAAAACATTACCCTAGACTGGCGAGGAACCATATATGGTAACTTCATTGCCCTTGATTTCCAACCTAAAAAAATATATTTTTTTAAAAACTCACAAATGTTTAGAAGTCTTATAATATCCTCCAATAACACTCTATGGTTGAAATTTAGAATTTCCAAGTATTTCAATGAGTGCCCTATAAAGGGTTAAAGGCCTTAAATGCTTGAACCCCGATAAATGCTGCTTGCAGCTTTAATTAGGGGTTCAAGCACGAAGTGCTGAAACCCTATTGTAATTGTGCTGATTTTTATTATTATTATTATTATTATTATTATTCCGCCGTAAAACGCATCGTGCAGCCCAAACCGTAAGGGCTAGAGCTTTGAAACTTTGCCATATGGTAGTACAAAAATCGAGGAGAGGTTATCAAATTATGACCCCGATTGGCCCATAGGTGGCGCTATAGCAACCAAAAGCGCGAAACTGCTCATAACTCCTAGACCGTAAGTCCTAGACTCAAGTGTCTTATATCATTGGAAAGCTGGACGCCTGACGAACAAAACGTATATCTCCGATTTTATTTCCGCCATGATAGATTTTCCGCCATTTTGAATTTTGTCGAAAATCTACTTTTGCGAACTAGTCCCTGGTTTTTCGCCCGATCGGAACCAAACCAGTGCAGAATTGTTCACTGGAGTCTGATGATCAATAATTATCGAAAAAAAGTTGAAATTTCGATTCACGGTCGCTAGGGTGTGCAAAATTAACGTTGTGGGAGGAGCCTATTTTACTAAAATGGCTATAACTCCAGAAGTAAAAGAGGTATTTTAACCAAACTTGGTACACATGTGTAAGAGGTCAATCTGAGGTCACGGTAAAAAAATCGCGGCGATTGGCCACATGGTGGCGCTATAACATGAAAAAAACATAAAACAGGCTATAACCACCTGACCGTTAGTCCGATTGACTTGAAAATTGGTATGCAGTGTCTTGGTCCAAGGTGCCATGTATGTCTATGAGGACATTGGCGTATCTCAAAAAACATGGCCGCCATCGGCCAATGAAGTTTGAGCACCGATTAGACAAGGTTAACGGAGGCCGATCGGAACGAAACTCGATGGGCATGTTCGTCTCATGGCCCTAGAGGTCTGTAAGAATTTTGAAAGAAATCGGCCACTAGTTGGCGCTAACGAGTTTTATGGCTCTGTAATCACGTGGTGTTACACTCATCCACACAATATGCATATCATTTGATAGATCTGCTCATGCTGAACAACTTTGCCTCAAGAACCATTGCTGTCAATCAAACCGTTCATTAAATATTCACGAATATGTCTAAAACCTACTTTTGCGAACTAGTCCTAGGTTTTTCGCCCGATCGGAACCAGACCAGTCTAGGACAATTCTCTGGACTCTCTAGATCAATAATTATCAAAAAAAAGTTGAACTTTTGCATTTGTATGGCTGTAATAGGGTCATTTATAAAATGGGTGTGGCAAAATACACTCAAAAGCCTATAAATCCTAAATGAAAACTCAGAACTTCACAAAAATTGGTCAGCCTATGTGTCATAACATCATTAACAAGCATGCAAAATTTTATGGAGATCGGACGATAGGTGGCGCTATAACCTTTAAAAAGCTTTAAAACCATATATTTCCTATGGTATGTTGCTTGTATTGGCTGTAAATGGTCTTTTCCATCTCTGATCATATAATTTTCATATCATAATGTTCAAAACTAGTGCAATACAATTCTCTGGACTCACTAGATCAATAATTGTCAGAAAAAGTTGAACTACTTCATTTGGATAGCTATAATAGGTTCACTTCAAAATGTAGCCTTTACCAAGTGTCCCCGAAAGCCTATATCTCTTTAATGAATGACTCAGACCTTCTTAAAAACAAGTCAGAACATGTGAAATATCACTCTGAACATGCATGAAAATTTTCAGACAGATCAGACAAAATTTGCCTCTGTAACAGTTAAAAAGGTGAAAATGATATGATTATAATGGCATATTAAGCCAATAAGTGGTATTTTACTGCCCCCTGCTGTTCAAAATAGTCATTTTGTCATATTGTTCTATAATTTATATTTAGACTTTATAAAATCACTATTTTAACATTTACAATTACATTTAGTCAAAATACATCTGTTAAAGTATTAGTATTGACAGTTTGATCACATCATACATTTCAAATGTCTGCATCTACAACATAATGTGTGTGTGTAGTCTTAGGTTAATCATCTGATTAATAGCTTGCAAAGACTTTGTGAAATGTTTATAGACCATTCAAATATATTTTCATAATGACATATCCCAATAGCATTGAAAAAACAACAACAACATTTGTCTTTGTGTGTGTGTGTGTGTGTGTGTGTGTGTGCGTGTGTGCGTGTGTGTGTGTGTGTGTAAACATGCATTATGGAGTTAAAATGGAAAAACTGGTTTGCTTTAGTGCAGAAAAATGGTGAAAATCAAGAAGTTTAAAGTGAAAGTGAGCCAATATGTGGTCTTCTCCTGCCCTCTGCTGGCCATTCTACTTATTAATGAAGTCTACTCACTTATGCTTTTGCATTCATTAGACACTAAAAATCACTTATATAACAATAAAACACTAAAAAATCACTTATATAACAATTACTATTGTAGCACAATCATATTTTGTCAGAGTTTATCACTTCATTTTTACTGATACTTCACATAATTGCTAGCAATGTGGTAAATCATGGTAAATCACACTAAAAACATGGTAAATCATAATAAATAATTCTAGAATGTGGTGTATCAAGGTAAATCATACTACAATCCTGGTACATCATTCTAGAACATGGTATATCATGGTACATCATGCTAGAACATGGTAAATCATGGTAAACTATGCTAGAACAGGGTAAATCATGGTAAGCCATGATAAATCATAATAAACTATGGTAAATCATGTTAGAATGTGGTATATCATGGTAAATCATGCTAGAACATGGTAAATCATGGTAAACTATGCTAGAACAGGGTAAATCATGGTAAACTATGATGAATCATGGTAAACTATGATAAATCATGATAAACTATGGTAATCCATGCTAGAATCACAGTAAACAATGGTAAATCATACTAGAATGTAGTATATCATGGTAAATTATGCTAGAATATGGCAAATCATGCTAGAATCATAGTAAATAATACTAGAATATGCTAAATTGTTGTGGGAGGAGCCTATTTTACTAAAATGGCTATAACTCAAGAAGTAAATGAGATATCTTCACCAAACTCAGTACACATGTGTATGGGTTCAATTTGAGGTCACAGTAAACAATTCTATGGAGATCGGACCATAGGTGGCGCTATAACTGTTAAAAAGCTTTAAAACCATATATATCACATGGTAAATTGCCTGTATTGGCTGTAAATGGTCTTTTCCATCTATTATGTCAGTGGTTACATGCTTGCTAAATAAATCTTAATAACTTTTGATGCTTTTGTGCTTAAAGGCCTTAAAGGCCTTAACTGCTTGAACCCCGATAAATGCTGCTTGCAGCTTTAATTAGGGGTTCAAGCACGAAGTGCTGAAACCCTATTGTAATTGTGCTGATTTTTATTATTATTATTATTATTATTATTATTATTATTCCGCCGTAAAACGCATCGTGCAGCCCAAACCGTAAGGGCTAGAGCTTTGAAACTTTGCCATATGGTAGTACAAAAATCGAGGAGAGGTTATCAAATTATGACCCCGATTGGCCCATAGGTGGCGCTATAGCAACCAAAAGCGCGAAACTGCTCATAACTCCTAGACCGTAAGTCATAGACTCAAGTGTCTTATATCATTGGAAAGCTGGACGCCTGACGAACAAAACGTATATCTCCGATTTTATTTCCGCCATGATAGATTTTCCGCCATTTTGAATTTTGTCGAAAATCTACTTTTGCGAACTAGTCCCTGGTTTTTCGCCCGATCGGAACCAAACCAGTGCAGAATTGTTCTCTGGAGTCTGAAGATCAATAATTATCGAAAAAAAGTTGAAATTTCGATTCACGGTCGCTAGGGGGTGCAAAATTAACGTTGTGGGAGGAGCCTATTTTACTAAAATGGCTATAACTCCAGAAGTAAAAGAGGTATTTTAACCAAACTTGGTACACATGTGTAAGAGGTCACTCTGAGGTCACGGTAAAAAAATCGCGGCGATTGGCCACATGGTGGCGCTATAACATGAAAAAAACATAAAACAGGCTATAACCACCTGACCGTTAGTCCGATTGACTTGAAAATTGGTATGCAGTGTCTTGGTCCAAGGTGCCGTGTATGTCTATGAGGACATTGGCGTATCTCAAAAAACATGGCCGCCATCGGCCAATGAAGTTTGAGCACCGATTAGACAAGGTTAACGGAGGCCGATCGGAACGAAACTCGATGGGCATGTTCGTCTCATGGCCCTAGAGGTCTGTAAGAATTTTGAAAGAAATCGGCCACTAGTTGGCGCTAACGAGTTTTATGGCTCTGTAATCACGTGGTGTTACACTCATCCACACAATATGCATATCATTTGATAGATCTGCTCATGCTGAACAACTTTGCCTCAAGAACCATTGCTGTCAATCAAACCGTTCATTAAATATTCATGAATATGTCTAAAACCTACTTTTGCGAACTAGTCCTAGGTTTTTCGCCCGATCGGAACCAGACCAGTCTAGGACAATTCTCTGGACTCTCTAGATCAATAATTATCAAAAAAAAGTTGAACTTTTGCATTTGTATGGCTGTAATAGGGTCATTTATAAAATGGGTGTGGCAAAATACACTCAAAAGCCTATAAATCCTAAATGAAAACTCAGAACTTCACAAAAATTGGTCAGCCTATGTGTCATAACATCATTAACAAGCATGCAAAATGATATGGAGATCGGACGATAGGTGGCGCTATAACTGTTAAAAAGCTTTAAAACCATATATTTCCTATGGTATGTTGCCTGTATTGGCTGTAAATGGTCTTTTCCATCTCTGATCATATAATTTTCATATCATAATGTTCAAAACTAGTGCAATACAATTCTCTGGACTCACTAGATCAATAATTGTCAGAAAAAGTTGAACTACTTCATTTGGATAGCTATAATAGGTTCACTTCAAAATGTAGCCTTTACCAAGTGTCCCCGAAAGCCTATATCTCTTTAATGAATGACTCAGACCTTCTTTAAAACAAGTCAGAACATGTGAAATATCACTCTGAACATGCATGAAAATTTTCAGACAGATCAGACAAAATTTGCCTCTATAACAGTTAAAAAGGTGAAAATGATATGATTATAATGGCATGTTAAGCCAATAAGTGGTATTTTACTGCCCCCTGCTGTTCAAAATAGTCATTTTGTCATAATTGTTCTATAATTTATATTTAGACTTTATAAAATCACTATTTTAACATTTACAATTACATTTAGTCAAAATCCATCTGTTAAAGTATTAGTATTGACAGTTTGATCACATCATACATTTCAAATGTCTGTATCTACAACATAATGTGTGTGTGTAGTCTTAGGTTTCTGAATAAATTCTGAATCATCTGATTAATAGCTTGCAAAGACTTTGTGAAATGTTTATAGACCATTCAAATATATTTTCATAATGACATATCCCAATAGCATTGAAAAAACAACAACAACATTTGTCTTTGTGTGTGTGTGTGTGTGTGTGTGTGTGTGTGTGTGTGTGTGTGTGTGTGTGTGTGTAAACATGCATTATGGAGTTAAAATGGAAAAACTGGTTTGCTTTAGTGCAGAAAAATGGTGAAAATCAAGAAGTTTAAAGTGAAAGTGAGCCAATAAGTGGTCTTCTACTGCCCTCTGCTGGCCATTCTACTTATTAATGAAGTCTACTCACATATGCATTAGACACTAAAAATCACTTATATAACAATAAAACACTAAAAAATCACTTACATAACAATTACTATTGTAGCACAATCATATTTTGTCAGAGTTTATCACTTCATTTTTACTGATACTTCACATAATTGCTAGCAATGTGGTAAATCATGGTAAATCACAATAAAACATGGTAAATCATAATAAATAATACTAGAATGTGGTGTATCAAGGTAAATCATACTACAATCCTGGTACATCATTCTAGAACATGGTATATCATGGTACATCATGCTAGAACATGGTAAATCATGGTAAACTATGCTAGAACAGGGTAAATCATGGTAAGCCATGATAAATCATAATAAACTATGGTAAATCATGTTAGAATGTGGTATATCATGGTAAATCATGCTAGAACATGGTAAATCATGGTAAACTATGCTAGAACAGGGTAAATCATGGTAAACTATGATAAATCATGGTAAACTATGATAAATCATGATAAACTATGGTAATCCATGCTAGAATCACAGTAAACAATGGTAAATCATACTAGAATGTAGTATATCATGGTAAATTATGCTAGAATATGGCAAATTATGCTAGAATCATAGTAAATAATACTAGAATATGCTAAATTGTTGTGGGAGGAGCCTATTTTACTAAAATGGCTATAACTCAAGAAGTAAATGAGATATCTTCACCAAACTCAGTACACATGTGTATGGGTTCAATTTGAGGTCACAGTAAACAATTCTATGGAGATCGGACCATAGGTGGCGCTATAACTGTTAAAAAGCTTTAACCCTTTAAGTGTCACCCCCCTTTTTTTAAATATACATGAAAATGCACATTTCGACTTTAAATGGTTGTAATTAAAGAATGCTTTGGAGTATAGACGTAAAATTGGTCTTGTTTTAAAGAAGACATTTGGCAGATTTTTGTTGAAGTGAAATAAATTAAGAAAGTGAAACAAAAAAAAAGTTATATAAGTTTGTGTTTATGAAAATGTACAATTTAAAAAAATTAATTATTCATATTTTATATAAAATATATATTTTTAAAACCTGGCCGACTCTAAAACTGCTAGAAAATCAAAGCCAAAAATCTGAATAAGTTGTGTTTCAAATTTTAGGTTGATATCTCAAAAAATGAGCTTTCAGTGAGATTTTGTTTGGGCGCAGTACCAAACATTTTCACTAGGTGACAACCAGACTCCATTACTGCCCATATAAGGGCGCCTTCATTTCCATATGTGTTATTAAAAACATATTAATATATTTTTTTCTAAAATAATTGAATGGATGATATCTTTTGAACTCTTGGCATGAAAACAAACTGAGGTTTCATCCATTCTTTCATGATTTTTCATGTTCATTGCTATTTCAAAATAAAGGTCTGAACACGCCTTATAAATATGAAAATATTCTTGTTGCAAATTGATAAATTACAGCTCCTCTCTAATTTATTTTGGAAATCATTCACCAAATATGAAAACTAGAGTTTGTGAGCTTTCAAATGATATATAGTTTGTCAAGATTAGTTTATGTTTATTATAGGATATTACTGTTTTAAATATGTAATGATTTTGGGCCCACCGGTGGGCCGGTGACACTTAAGAGGTTAAAACCATATATATCACATGGTAAATTGCCTGTATTGGCTGTAAATGGTCTTTTCCATCTATTATGTCAGTGGTTACATGCTTATTAAATAAATCTTAATAACTTTTGATGCTTTTGTGCTTAAATGCCTTAAAGGCCTTAACTGCTTGAACCCCGATAAATGCTGCTTGCAGCTTTAATTATTATTATTATTATTATTATTATTCCGCCGTAAAACGCATCGTGCAGCCCAAACCGTAAGGGCTAGAGCTTTGAAACTTTGCCAGATGGTAGTACAAAAATCGAGGAGAGGTTATCAAATTATGACCTCGATTGGCCCATAGGTGGCGCTATAACAACCAAAAGCGCGAAAGTGGTCATAACTCCTGGACCGTATGTCGTAGACACAAGTGTCTTATATCATTGGAAAGCTGGTCGTCTGACGAACAAAACGTATATCTCCGATTTCATTTCCGTCATGATAGATTTTCCGCCATTTTGAATTTTGTCGAAAACCTACTTTTGCGAACTAGTCCCTGGTTTTTTGCTCGATCGGAACCAAACCAGTGCAGAATTGTTCTCTGGAGACTGAAGATCAATAATTATCGAAAAAAAGTTGAAATTTCGATTCAGGGTCGCTAGGGGGCGCAAAATTAACGTTGTGGGCGGAGCCTATTTTACTAAAATGGCTATAACTCCAGAAGTAAATGAGGTATTTTCACCAAACTTGGTACACATATGTAAGAGGTCAATCTGAGGTCACGGTAAAAAAATCGCGGCGATTGGCCACATGGTGGCGCTATAACATGAAAAAAACATAAAACAGGCTATAACCACCTGACCGTTAGTCCGATTGACTTGAAAATTGGTATGCAGTGTCTTGGTCCAAGGTGCCATGTATGTCTATGAGGACATTGGTGTATCTCAAAAAACATGGCCGCCATTGGCCAATGAAGTTGAGCACCTATTAGACAAGGTTAACGGAGGCCGATCGGAACGAAACTCGGTGGGCATGTTCGACTCATGGCCCTAGAGGTCTGTAAGAATTTTGAAAGAAATCGGCCACTAGTTGGCGCTAACGAGTTTTATGGCTCTGTAATCACGTGGTGTTAGATATATTGTCACAAAATGCATATCATTTGATAGATCTGCTCATGCTGAACAACTTTGCCTCTAGAACCATTGCTGTCAATCAAACCGTTCATTAAATATTCATGAATATGTTAAAAACCTACTTTTGCGAACTAGTCCCTGGTTTTTCGCCCGATCGGAACCAGACCAGTCTAGGACAATTCTATGGACTCTCTAGATCAATAATTATCAAAAAAAAGTTGAACTTTTGTATTTGTATGGCTGTAATAGGGTCATTTATAAAATGGGTGTGGCAAAATACACTCAAAAGCCTATAAATCCTAAATGAAAACTCAGAACTTCACAAAAATTGGTGAGCATATGTGTCATAACATCACAAACAAGCTTGCAAAATTTTATGGAGATTGGACAATAGTTGGCGCTATAACTGTTAAAAAGCTTTAAAACCATATATTTCCTATGGTAAACTGCCTGTATTGGCTGTAAATGGTCTTTTCCATGTCTGATCATATAATTTTCATATCATAATGTTCAAAACTAGTGCAATACAATTCTCTGGACTCACTAGATCAATAATTGTCAGAAAAAGTTGAACTACTTCATTTGGATAGCTATAATAGGTTCACTTCAAAATCTGGCCTTTACCAAGTGTCCCCGAAAGCCTATATCTCTTTAATCAATGCTCAGACCTTCTTAAAAACAAGTCAGAACGTGTGAAATATCACCCTGAACAAGCATGAAAATTTTCAGACAGATCGGACAAAATTTGCCTCTATAACAGTTAAAAAGGTGAAAATGATATGATTTAATGGCATGTTAAGCCAATAAGTGGTATTTTACTGCCCCCTGCTGTTTAAAATAGTCATTTTCTCATATTGGTATTGGTATCAGCCATGGTAAATCATGATAAATGATGGTGTGTGTGTGTGTGTGTGTGTGTGTGTGTGTGTGTGTGTGTGTGGTACAAATATAACAAAGGTTTTATTTTCCAACATGAAAACAAACATAACAGAGTGCTAGTGCACAAACAATAACCGACAATGATAATGGATGAGAGGGGAACTTAAATACACAGATCAAGACAAGGACAACAGGTGACGGTTATGATGATGAGGAGCAGGTGATGATGAGGAGGGTGATGAGGAGCAGGTGCAGGTGATGACGACAGATGGTGAATGTGATGAAGACAGAAGGTGAATGTGATGAAGGTGAATGTGACACCAATATCACTGAAACATTTGTGTGTGTGTGTGTGTGTGTGTGTGTGTGTGTGTGTGTGTGTGTAGCATTATTGTGTGTAGCATATGTAGCAAGTATGCATTATTGAGTTAACATGGAAACACTGGTTTGCTTTAGTGCAGAAAACTGGTCAAAATCATGAGGTTTAAAGTGAAAGTGAGCCAATAAGTGGTCTTCTACTGCCCTCTGCTGGCCCTTCTACTTATTAATTAAATTTTTCCACATGTGCTTGCATTTATACTTGAATACACACTAAAAATCACTTATATAGCAATAACTATTATAACACAATCATATTTTGTCAGTGTTAATCACTTTATTTGCACTGACACTTCAAATAATTGCTAGTAATGTGATAAATCAGGCTAGAAACATGGTAAATCAAAGTAAATAATACTAGATTGTCGTTTATCTCCTGGTAAATAATACTAGAACGTGGTATATCATGGTAAATCATGGTTAACTATGCTGTGTGTGTATGTGTGTGTGTGTGTGTGTGTGTGTGTGTGTGTGTGTGTGTGTGTGTGTGTGTGTGTGTAAGCATGCATTGAGTTAACATGGAAAAACTGGTTTGCTTTAGTGCAGAAAACTGGTTTAAAGTGAAAGTGAGCCAATAAGTGGTCTTCTAGTGCCCTCTGCTGGCCATTCTACTTAATAATGAAATATTTTACATGTGCTTTTGCATTCATACTTGGACACACACTAAAAATCACGTATATAACTAACTATTATAACACAATAATATTTTGTCAGTGTTCATCACCTCATTTGCACTGACACTTCACATAATTGCTAGTAATGTGGTTAATCATGCTAGAAACATTGTAAATCATAGTAAATAATACTGAAATGAGGTGTATCAAGGTAAATCATGCTAGAATCCTAATAAATCATTCTGGAACATGGTATATGATAGTAAATCATGCTAGAATCATATTAAATAATTCTAGAATGTGGCAAATCGTCGTGGGAGGAGCCTATTTTACTCAAATGGCTATAACTCAAGAAGTAAATGAGATATCTTCACCAAACTCAGTACACATGTGTATGGGTTCAATTTGAGGTCACAGTAAACAATTTTATGGAGATCGGACCATAGGTGGCGCTATAACTGTTAAAAAGCTTTAAAACCATATATATCCCATGGCAAATTGCCTGTATTGGCTGTAAATGGTCTTTTCCATCTATTATGTCAGTGGTTACATGCTTGCTAAATAAATCTTAATAACTTTTGATGCTTTTGTGCTTAAATGCCTTAAAGGCCTTAACTGCTTGAACCCCGATAAATGCTGCTTGCAGCTTTAATTAGGGGTTCAAGCACGAAGTGCTGAAACCCTATTGTAATTGTCCTGATTTTTATTATTATTATTCTGCCGTAAAACGCATCGTGCAGCCCAAACCGTAAGTGCTGGAGACTTGAGACTTTGCCAGAAGGTAGTACAAAAATCGAGGAGAGGTTATCAAATTATGACCCCGATTGGCCAATAGGTGGCGCTATAGTAAGCAAAAGTATAAAATCGCTAATAACTCCTAGACGGTTTGTCGTAGACTCAAGTGTCTTATATCACTATAATCCTTGGATCAAGGCGGACAAAACGTATATCTCCGATTTCATTTCCGGTTGGCAAATTTTTCCGCCATTTTGAATTTTGTCAAAAACCTACTTTTGCGAACTAGTCTGTGGTTTTTTGTCCGATCGGAACCAAACCAGTGCAGAAATGTTCTCTGGAGTCTGAATATAAATAATTATCGAAAAAAAGTTGAAATTTCGATTCATGGTCGCTACGGGGTGCCAAAATGTTCGAAGGAGGCGGAGTCAGTTTTACTAAAATTGTTATAACTCGTGAACGAAATGAGATATCTTCACCAAACTTGGTAAACATATGTAGGAGGTCAATTTGAGGTCACAGTAAAAAAATTGCGTCGATTGGCCTCATGGTGGCGCTATAAAAAAAAAAAAACGTATAGACACCTGACCGTTTTTCCGAATGACTTGAAATTTGGTATGCAGTGTCTTGGCCCAAGGGGCCATGTATGTCTAAAAGGATATTGGTGTATCTCGAAAAACATGGCCGCCATTGGCAAATGAGTTTTGAGCACCTATTAACGAAGTCCGATCGGAACGAAACTCGGTGGGCATGTTCGGCTCAAGCCCCTAGAGGTCTGTAAGAATTTTGAAAGAAATCGGCCACTAGTTGGCGCAAACGAGTTTTAAGGCTCTTTAATCACGTGGTGTTACACTTATTGTCACAAAATGCATATCATTAGATAGATCTGCTCATGCTCAACAACTTTGCCTCAAGAACCACTAATGTCAATCAAACCATTCATTAATTATTCGCGAATATGTTAAAAACCTACTTTTGCGAACTAGTCCTAGGTTTTTTGCCCGATCGGAACCAGACCAGTCTAGGGCAATTCTCTGGACTCTCTAGATCAATAATTATCGAAAAAAAGTTGAACTTTTGCATTTGGGTGGCTGTAATAGGGTCATTTATAAAATGGGTGTGGCAAAATACACTAAAGAGCCTATAAATCATATATAAAAAAACTCAGAACTTCACAAAAATTGGATGAGCGTATGTGACCTAACATCATTAATAACCATGCGAAATGTTATGGAGATCGGACCATAGGTGGCGCTATAACTGTTAAAAAACTTTAAAACCATATATTTCCTATGGTAAATTGCCTGTATTGGCTGTAAATGGTCTTTTCCATCTATAATCATATAATTTTCATATAATAATGTTCAAAACTAGTGCAGTACAATTCTCTGGACTCTCTAGATCAGTAATTATCAGAAAAAGTTGAACTACTTCATTTGTATGGCTATAATAGGGTCACTTCAAAATGTGGCCTTGACCAAGTCTCCCCGAAAGCCTATATCTCTTCAATGAATGCTCAGAGCTTCTTCAAAACAAGTCATAACATGTGAAATATCACTCTAAACAAAAATGAACCTTTTCAGACAGATCAGTCAAAATTTGCCTCTATAACAGTTAAAAAGGTGAAAATGATATGAATATAATGACATATTAAGCCAAGAAGTGGTATTTTACTGCCCCCTGCTGTTTAAAATAGTCATGTTGTCATATTGTTCTATAATTTATATTTAGACTTTATAAAATCACTATTTTAACATTTACAATTACATTTAGTCAAAAATCCATCTGTTAAATTATTAGTATTGACAGTTTGATCACATCATATATTTCAAATGTCTGTATCTACAATATAATGTGTGTGTGTAGTCTTAGGTTTCTGAATAAATTCTGAATGATCTGATTAATAGCTTACAAAGACTTTGTGAAATGTTTATAGACCATTCAAATATATTTTCATAATGACATATCCCAATAGCATTGAAAAAACAACAACAACATTTGTCTTTGTGTGTGTGTGTGTGTGTGTGTGTGTGTGTGTGTGTGTGTGTGTGTGTGTGTGTGTGTGTGTGTGTGTGTGTGTGTGTGTGTGTGTGTGTGTGTGTGTGTGTGTGTGTGTGTGTGTGTGTGTGTGTGTGTAAACATGCATTATGGAGTTAAAATGGAAAAACTGGTTTGCTTTAGTGCAGAAAAATGGTGAAAATCAAGAAGTTTAAAGTGAAAGTGAGCCAATAAGTGGTCTTCTACTGCCCTCTGCTGGCCATTCTACTTATTAATGAAGTCTACTCACATATGCTTTTGCATTCATTAGACACTAAAAATCACTTATATAACAATAAAACACTAAAAAATCACTTATATAACAATTACTATTGTAGCACAATCATATTTTGTCAGAGTTTATCACTTCATTTTTACTGATACTTCACATAATTGCTAGCAATGTGGTAAATCATGGTAAATCACACTAAAAACATGGTAAATCATAATAAATAATACTAGAATGTGGTGTATCAAGGTAAATCATACTACAATCCTGGTACATCATTCTAGAACTGGTACATCATTCTAGAACATGGTATATCATGGTACATCATGCTAGAACATGGTAAATCATGGTAAACTATGCTAGAACAGGGTAAATCATGGTAAGCCATGATAAATCATAATAAACTATGGTAAATCATGTTAGAATGTGGTATATCATGGTAAATCATGCTAGAACATGGTAAATCATGGTAAACTATGCTAGAACAGGGTAAATCATGGTAAACTATGATAAATCATGATAAACTATGGTAATCCATGCTTGAATCACAGTAAACAATGGTAAATCATACTAGAATGTAGTATATCATGGTAAATTATGCTAGAATATGGCAAATCATGCTAGAATCATAGTAAATAATACTAGAATATGCTAAATTGTTGTGGGAGGAGCCTATTTTACTAAAATGGCTATAACTCAAGAAGTAAATGAGATATCTTCACCAAACTCAGTACACATGTGTATGGGTTCAATTTG
Organism: Squalius cephalus; assembly: GCF_949319135.1. Taxonomy (NCBI): domain Eukaryota; kingdom Metazoa; phylum Chordata; class Actinopteri; order Cypriniformes; family Leuciscidae; genus Squalius; species Squalius cephalus. The sequence continues at coordinate 24,011,823 of NC_137133.1, read as the reverse complement.
AGGTCACAGTAAACAATTCTATGGAGATCGGACCATAGGTGGCGCTATAACTGTTAAAAAGCTTTAAAACCATATATATCACATGGTAAATTGCCTGTATTGGCTGTAAATGGTCTTTTCCATCTATTATGTCAGTGGTTACATGCTTATTAAATAAATCTTAATAACTTTTGATGCTTTTGTGCTTAAATGCCTTAACTGCTTGAACCCCGATAAATGCTGCTTGCAGCTTTAATTATTATTATTATTCCGCCGTAAAACGCATCGTGCAGCCCAAACCGTAAGGGCTAGAGCTTTGAAACTTTGCCATATGGTAGTACAAAAATCGAGGAGAGGTTATCAAATTATGACCTCGATTGGCCCATAGGTGGCGCTATAACAACCAAAAGCACAAAACTGCTCATAACTCCTAGACCGTATGTCGTAGACTCAAGTGTCTTATATCATTGGAAAGATAGACGCCTGACGAACAAAACTTATATCTCTGATTTCATTTCGGCCATGATAGATTTTCCGCCATTTTGAATTTTGTCAAAAACCTACTTTTGCGAACTAGTCCTAGGTTTTTCACCCGATCGGAACCAAACCAGTGCAGAAATGTTCTCTAGAGTCTGAAGATCAATAATTATCGAAAAAAAGTTGAAATTTCGATTCACGGACGTTAAGGGGCGCCAAAATGTACATTGTGGGAGGGGCCTATTTTACTAAAATGGCTATAACTCCAGAAGTAAATGAGGTATTTTCACCAAACTTGGTACACATATGTAAGAGGTCAATCTGAGGTCACAGTAAAAAAATCGCGGCAATTGGCCACATGGTGGCGCTATAACATGAAAAAAACATAAAACAGGCTATAACCACCTGACCGTTAGTCCGATTGACTTGAAAATTGGTATGCAATGTCTTGGTCCAAGGTGCCATGTATGTCTATGAGGACATTGGTGTATCTCAAAAAACATGGCCGCCATTGGCCAATAAATTTGAGCACCTATTAGACAAGGTTAACGAAGTCCGATCGGAACGAAACTCGGTGGGCATGTTCGACTCATGGCCCTAGAGGTCTGTAAATTTTTTGAAAGAAATCGGCCACTAGTTGGCGCTAACGAGTTTTATGGCTCTGTAATCACATGGTGTTACACTTATTGCCACAAAATGCATATCATTTGATAGATCTGCTCATGCTGAACAACTTTGCCTCAAGAACCATTGCTGTCAATTAAACCGTTCATTAATTATTCATGAATATGTTAAAAAACAACTTTTGCGAACTAGTCCTAGGTTTTTCGCCCGATCGGAACCAGACCAGCCTAGGACAATTCTCTGGACTCTCTAGATCAATAATTATCAAAAAAAAGTTGAACTTTTGCATTTGGATGGCTGTAATAGGGTCATTTATAAAATGGGCGTGGCAAAATACATTAAAAAGCCTATAAATCCTAAATGAAAACTCAGAACTTCACAAAAATTGGTGAGCATATGTGACATAACATCATTAACAAGCATGCAAATTTGTATGGAGATTGGACCATAGTTGGCGCTATAACTGTTAAAAAGCTTTAAAACCATATATGTCCTATGGTACATTGCCTGTATTGGCTGTAAATGGTCTTTTCCATTTACAGTATGATGTCAGTGGTTACATGCTTGCTAAATAAAACTTAATAACTTTTGATGCTTTTGTGCTTAAAAACCTTTAAAGGCCTTAAAGGCCTTAATAGCTTGAACCCCGATAAATGCTGCTTGCAGCTTTAATTATTAGTGTTATTTATATTAGATTAGATCAGGTAAACTAATTTGATTGAACAAGAATTCAAATTTTCTTCCAAGAACATGGATATTTTGCACAAGTTGTTAGCACTATTTGAAGACCAGGAGCAAAACATTACAGGCAGAAATACAAGAACAAATGACCTAAATACTAATTTTGTGGATCAACCACTGTCTGTAATGTGGATTGTAATTTGTAATCGACCTGTAAATGGGACGACATTCTATTCTGAAACTGTCGTCGGAAACCGGGCACATGCTTGTCTGTGAGTGATGCTGCGGAGCGAGCAGGAAAACATGGAGCGGATTAGCAGAATCAGTGGATCTTTAGCGGAGCGATAACAGAACGTTTTTATGGGAATCCTCTGGAGGGTTAGGGAGGGGGGCAAGAGGGGCACCCCAGCTGATGAGGGCAGAAGGGCAGTGGCTCTAGCCACCGGGCCACCCCCCTGTGCACGGCCCTAAGACCATATTAACATTATACATAATAAAAAGGTAATATACTATAAATTATCTAAATGAGTTCTAATCTAAATGAATAGTACCTTAGTATATTAGGTGGCTAAAGGCACACCCTGAAACATTTGCTTTTCACTACTCCCATAGTGTATGATTTCAGAAAAGTATATGTTTTAAAATTGATGAGCAACAGATTTTGTGTGAAAATAAATCATAAAGGTGGTTTGTTAGTTTAAAATCTTATTAATGTATGAGGTGGCAAGGAGGTACACACAGGGTAAAACCAGCACGGTACAAAAGACACACAGTATTGATACAAATAGCTAAATTAAAATGCTTTTAATAATGCATAAGTAGATACTTGTTCAAAACAATCACTTTAGCAAAGTTTATACTATTTTTGGGGTTATTTTGATAAATTAAATAATTAATGTTTGTTCAATAAATATACTGTTATCAAAATTTATTTAAAAAATACAGAAACAAAATTATTTTAAAAACTAAAAGATTCTTGAGATTTTTGTATTTAAATTGCCACATAAGTCTAAAACATTTTTAAAAAACATAAAATATTAGTACAGTATCAAATTAGTACAGAATCAACTTTGCTGCGATCAAGTCAAGGATCAGCCAAATTTCCAAGTCCATCATCAAAAGCGTTTATGGAAAAAAGTGCTGAGCTGAATTTGTGCCATCGAGTGGTCTAAAAGAGAATTAAGTCAAATGTGCATTTTACCCTGGTGTGACTTTATAACTGTTGTAACCTACTATAATTTCAATTTATACTGTAACTGTATAATATTAAATTAAATGTCTTATACTTCCATTTAAGATGAGGCAGCTCAGAGAGTGCGGGAGAGCCCACTGAGCATCAGCCAAATCAGTTATTACTTTAACAGCAGCAGTAAAACTGTTTCTGCTGTGATGGTTTAACTTTGCAATCAATCCGTGGTTCAGCAGAGGCTGATAGGCTATATGACAATAGATGACATTGCGGCTAATTTATCTGATCCTGTCCATTAGCTTTGATCCATGTACGGCTTTTCAGAATGTCACCAAGTACAAATATTTATGTAATATTTCAGCGCGAAAACTCTAGCTAGCTAGCAGGGAACAATGAAAAGGGTCCAGAGCAGCATATCATCATATTTTACAGGACCGTCACAAAAAACAAAAAAAAACAAAAAAACCTAAAACTGCAAATGAGAATGTTACTACTGGTACGATGGACGGCAACTCCCAGCTTCAGCAGAACTCACAGTCCCAGGTTGACTCAAATGAACAAGGACCACAGTTGGGAAAGATAAGCAATTAGAGTAAAAATATTGCGTTAGGCTACTTCATGAGTTAATAAGAAAAAAGATTTTACAATTCCTGCAAATGCAGTGATGAAGTTCATATTCTCATGATTTATTTTTATGAATAAAAATGTTTCAAAACATCCCCCCCCCCCTCTGTTTTTTTCTCAAATCGCACCCTGTATATATATATATATATATATATATATATATATATGGGCTAGCCTATATATTTAAGTAGCATAGTTCATTCTAAGTTTACTCAAGTGGAAGAATGTGACTAATAAATTTAGGCCTACTAACACTATGCATTATATTTTGAAAAAGAAGTAGATTATCTTAATATCAAAACCTTACATTTTCTCTGGACTCAATGATAAATACATGTCTGACCGTGTCGGACATAAATAGGTTACATGTCCGACATCTAGTGTATATATCTATGACTTCGCACGACGGTGTAATTTACTTCCGGGTAAAGATAGGATCAGTCAAATGAAATACAATAAACGTACAAATAAATATTACAAATTAAAAAACGATCGGAAATGTCGTCCAATTTTCTAATACTATTATTTGATGACAACAATACATTTGGAAAACAAAATACAGCCATTTCTGCTTTTTTTCTTTTAAACAAAAAACAAAGCTGCACCCTTTTTTAAATTTCACCTTTCATTTCGAAATAGAATAATGAATGAACGAAAAAGTACATGGACCGGTGTTGCATTGCATTGCACAAACGATCTAACGTTGTGCATTGAAGAATTACATATAGGCTATGCACTTCTTGCATTGAATTGCACACCAGAACTAACTCCTTCCCATGTTCATTAAAGAGATAACATGTGTTGTTGCATTGCATTGCACAAATTATCTAACGTTGTGCATTGAAGAATAACATAGACTATACACTTCTTGCATTGCTTTGCATTGCATTGCACACCAGAACTAACACATTCACATGTTCATTAAAGAGATAACTTATGTGTTGCATTGCATTGCACAAACGATCTAACGTTGTGCATTGAAGAATAACATTCAGGCTATGCACTTCTTGCATTGCATTGCATTGCACACCAGAACTCATTCATTCCCATGTTCATTAAAGAGATAAGATATGTGTTGTTGCATTGCATTGCACAAACGATCTAACGTTGTGCATTGAAGAATAACATACAGGTTATGCACTTCTTGCATTGCATTGCATTGCACACCAGAACTAACTCATTCCCATGTTTATTAAAGAGATAACATATCTGTTGTTGCATTGCATTGAACAGACGATATAACGTTGTGCACGGAAGAATAACATAGGCTATGCACTTCTTGCATTGCAATGTTCATTAAATAGATAACATATGTGTTGCATCGCATTGCACAAATGATCTAACGTTGTGCATTGAAGAAAAACATATATACTTCTTGCATTACATTGCACACCAGAACTAACTCCTTCCCATGTTCATTAAAGAGATAACATATGTGTTGTTGCATTGCATTGCACAAACGATCTAACGTTGTGCATTGAAGAATAACATAGGCTATGCACTTCTTGCATTGCAATGCTTACCAGATATAATTCATTTCCATGTTCATTGAAGAGATATGGGGTTCCATTTGTGCCGAAATTACAGTACCAGTCAAAAGTTTGGAAACGTTACTATTTTTAATGTTTTTGAAAGAAGTCTCTTATGCTCATCAAGCCTGCAGTTAAAAAACAAAAAACAACAAAAAAAACCAGTAATATTATGAAATATTATTACAATTTAAAATAATGGTTCTCTTTTTTAATATACTTTAAAATGTAATTTATTTTTGTGATGCAAAGCTGAATTTTCATCAGCAAGTACTCCAGTCTTTGGTGTCTTATGATCCTTCAGAAATCATTCTAATATGCTGATTTATGATCAATGTTGGAAACAGTTGTGCTGCTTAATATTTTTTTTATAACCTGAGATACTTTTTTCAGGATTATTTAATGAATAAAAAGTTAAAAAGAACTGTATTAATTTAGAATAGAAATCTTTTGTAACAATATACACTACCGTTCAAAAGTTTGGGAACAATAACTATTTTTTTTTTTAAGAAATTAGTACTTTAATTCAACAAGGATGCGTTAAATTGATAAAAGGTGATGGTAACGATTTATATTGTTAGAAATGTTTTTATTTTTAATAAATGCTGTTTTTATGAATAAATACTGTTAACGTTTTACTCATCAATGAATCCTGAAAAAAGTATTCCACAAAAATATATTAAACAGCACAACTGTTTCCATCATTGATAATAACTGAGTATCAAATCATCATATTAGAATGATTTCTGAAGGATCATAAGACACCAAAGACTGAAGTACTTGCTGATGAAAATTCAGCTTTGCATCACAAAAATAAATTACATTTTAAAATATATTAAAAAAGAGAACCATTATTTTAAATTGTAATAATATTTCATAATATTACTGTTTTTTTTTTTGTTTGTTTTGTTTTTTAACTGCAGGCTTGATGAGCATAAGAGACTTCTTTCAAAAACATTAAAAATAGTAATGTTTCCAAACTTTTGACTGGTACTGTATGTCGACATGCTATCTGTCTATGCTGTGTGTCGTCTTCCATGTCTATGTGTCTGTTCACTGTCTATGTGATTACCCAAATGACTCAACTTTTGTCTTTGTCCACTCAACTTACTCCTGTCACCTGTCCTTGTCATTTGACTGTGTCGTCTTGCGTGTCAATGCTGCATGTGTCATGACTATGTGTTTTTTCATTCTGTCATTGCTATGTGTCGTTGCTATGCGTCGTTTCCCTCTGTCGTTACTATGTGTCGTCTTCCATGTCTATGCTATGCGTCGTTACTATGCGACTGTCTCTCTTTTAAATGCCTATTCCACGAGTGGTAGTCTACGATTGGCTGTTTTAAAATGTAACTAATATCGAAACAAAATAACAAAATAACCCAGGCAGTCTCATCTACGAGACGTTTAGGCCTCCTCCAATACTGACAGCTGGGCTAATAGTTTGCAGGTTTGCTTAGTGGTAAACTTTTTTAATTTGACTGGTTCAACCGCCACCTGCCCGAATTTAATAAACATATTATTTCACGTCACCTCATCCGCCCGATCCGCGGTTTATCTGCATCTCTAGTGTGTGTGTGTGTGTGTGTGTGTGTGTGTGTGTGTGTGTGTGTGTGAGTTGGCTCGGCCCTCCCTCATGCAGTTTAATTGGTTGACATCGCGTGTATGATTGACAGGAACAGAATGTGAGGCTGATCAGACAGTCAAAACAAATGTGTGTGCGCACATTAATTTCATCAATTATTTTAAATACAATTAAAATCATTCATTATTAGCCTACATAATGATTTAATTCCTATAGGCTATATTTTTAAAAATAGAGTCGGCTCTTCAGATATGCGAGCCAGCTCCCGACGTTCACCTACAAGAGCCTGTTCTTAGATCCGGCTCATTCGCGAACGACCCATCACTAACGCATAGTAACGACGCATAGCATAGACATGGAAGACGACACATAGTAACGACAGAGGGAAACGACGCACAGTAACGATACATAGCAACGACAGAATGAAAAAACACATAGTCATGACACATGCAGCATTGACACGCAAGACGACACAGTCAAACGACAATGACAGATGACAGGAGTAAGTTGAGTGGACAAAGACAAAAGTTGAGTCATGTGGGCAATCACATAGACAGTAAACAGACACATAGACATGGAAGACGACACACAGCATAGACAGACAGACATGGACAAAAACGGTGAACAGACACATAGACATGGAAGACGACACACAGCATAGACAGACAGACAGACATAGACAGTGAACAGACACATAGACATGGAAGACGACACACAGCATAGACAGATAGCATGTCGACATAATTTCGGCACAAATGGAACCCCATAAAGAGATAACATGTGTTGTTGCATTGCATTGCACAAACGATCTAACATTGTGCATTGAAGAATAACATATTGGTTATGCTGCATTGCATTGCATTGCACACTAGAACTAACTCCTTCCCATATTCATTAAAGAGATATACATATGTGTTGTTACACTGCATTGCAAAAACGATCTAACGTTGTGCATTGAATAATAACATAGGCTATGCACTTGCATTGTACTGCACACCAGAACTAATTAATTCCCATGTTCATTAAAGAGATAACATATATGTTGTTGCATTGCATTGCACAAACGACCTAACGTTGTGCATTGAAGAATAACATAGTGGCTGTGCACTTCTTGCATTGCATTCCACACCAGAACTAATTCTTTCCCATGTTCATTAAAGAGATTAACATATGTGTTGTTGCAATGCATTTCAAAAACGATCTAACGTTGTGCATTGAAGAATAACACATAGGCTATGCACTTCTCGCATTGCATTGCATTGCATTGCACACCAGAACTAACTCCCTGCCATGTTCATTAAAGGGATAACATATGTGTTGTTGCACTGCACAAACGATCTAACGTTGTGAATTGAAGAAAAACATATAGTCTATTCACTTCTTGCATTGCATTGCACACCAGAACTTAGTCACTCCCATATTCATTAAAGAGATAACATATGTGTTGTTGCATTGCATTGTACAAATGATCTAACGTTGTGCACTGAAGAATAACATATAGGTTATGCACTTCTTGCATTGCATTGCATTCCACACCAGAACTAACTCAATCCCATGTTTATTGAAGAGATGACATACGTGTTGTTGCATTGCATTGCACAAACGATCTAACGTTGTAAATTGAAGAATAACATAGAGGCTGTGTACTTCTTGCATTGCATTGCACACCAGAAATAATTCAATCCCATGTTCATTAAAGAGATATCATATGTGTTGTTTCATTGCATTGCACAAACAATCTAACGTTGTACATTGAAGATGCACTTCTTGCATTGCATTGCACACCAGAACTAATTCTTTCCCATGTTCATTAAAGAGATAACATATGTGTTGTTGCAATGCATTGCAAAAACGATCTAACGTTGTGCATTGAAGAATAACATATATGCTATGCACTTCTTGCATTGCATTGCATTGCATTAAACACCAGAACTAACTAGCATTAAGGCATTAAAGCATTAAAGTGATAATGTTCATTAAAGAGATAACGTGTTGTTGCATTGCATTGCACAAATAATCTAACGTTGTGCACTGAAGAATAACATATAGGTTATGCACTTTGCAGAACTCATTCCCATATTCATTAAAGAGATAACGTGTTGTTGCATTGCATTGCACAAACGATTAAACGTTGTGCATTGAAGAATGACGTAGACTATGCACTTCTTGCATTGCACACCAGAACTAACTCAATCCCATGTTCATTAAAGAGATAACATATGTGTTTTGCATTTCACAAACGATCTAACGTTGTGCATTGAAGAATAACATATAGTCTATTCACTTCTTGCATTGCATTGCATTGCACACCAAAACTAACTCATTCTCATGTTCATTAAAGAGATAACATATGTGTTTTTGCATTGCATTGCACAAATGATGTAACGTTGTGCATTGAAGAATAACATAGGCTATGCACGTCTTGCATTGCTTTGCACACCAGAACTAATTCAGAATTCTGATTCTAATCCATGTTCATTAAAGAGATAATTTATATTTTTTGCATTGCATTGCACAAACGGTCTAACGTTGTGCATTGAAGAATAGCATAGGCTATGCACTTCTTGCATTGCATTGCATTGCACACCAGAACTAATTCATTCCCATGTTCATTAAAGAGATAATATATATTTTTTGCATTGCATTGCACAAATGATCTAACGTTGTGCACTGAAGAATAACATAGGCTATGCACTTCTTGCATTGCATTGCATTGCATTGCACAAATGATCTAACGTTGTGCATTGAAGAATAACATAGGCTATGCACTTCTTGCATTGCATTGCACACCAGAACTAACTCATTCCCAAACTCATTGTGTTGTGCTTTGAGGAAATACAATTTGTGCTGTTGCATTGCATTTCACACATGATCAAACTTTGTGCATTGAAGAATAACATATAAGCTATGAGTGCATTGCAAACACAGTAACTATCTCATTCTGATGTGCGTTGAAGATATACCATTTTTGGAGTTACATTCCACTGCATAAAAGATCTAACTGATATAGTTAGATATAATAATAATACATTATTATTCAGCGCTAATTCTTAGATCGTCTTTGCAAAGCAACACTCATGTTATCTTTTCATTGCACATGAGGTGTGAAGTAGTTTATTCTATGCATTGTAACGCAAGAGGTAAATACAATAATTTCCCTTCAAAGTAAGAACTGTACTATACATACAGACAGACTGACTTCTTATGATGTTGTATTAACCAGACAGTAGTCCATTTTTGACCTGCTGCACATATTTCTGACCCGAGAGTAATCGATCTTGAACTATCATACATTCTCGTAGAATCTTTCTGATGTTCCATCAGCCATACAAAAGTCAATTTTTGACCTACTGAACAAATTTCTGGACAAAGAGTCCTTGAACATTAACTTACTAAACATACAAGACTGACTTGTGATGTTATATCAGCCAGACAGTAGTTCATTTTTGACTGATTGAACATATTTTTGGCAAAAGAGTCCTCAAAAGGTGATTTTAAATCAGCCATATAGAGGTGCATATTTGACCTAGTGAATATATACTCGATCTTCAATTTTCCATACGTACTCATAGACTCCTTCTGATGCTTCATAAGCCATTTAGAAGTCCATTTCTGACCGTTTGAACTTATTTCTGGTCAAAGGGTCCTGATGTTACATCACCCATAAAAAAGTGAATTTTTGACCTACTAAACATATTTCTGCCAAGAGACCATGAAACTTAACTTACTATATGTACATACTGACTTCTCGTGATGTTAAATCAGGCAAGGAGTAGTCGATATTTGACCGATTGAACACATTTTTGGCCAAAGAGCTACTTAAGCTATATAATCTTATAGACTAATTCTGATGTTAAATCAGCCATACAGAGGTCCCTTTTTTTACCTACTAAACATATTTTATGTATATGGCCAAAGAGTACTCAAACTTGAACTTTCTATACATACTTGTTGACTCCTTCTGATGTTACATCAGCCATGAAGTAGTCCATATTTGACCTAGTATTATGTTAATTCAGCCATACAGAGGTTCCTATTTGAACTACTGAACACATTTTTGGCCAAAGAGTCTTTGAACATGAACTTTGCTTATTGACTTCTCTTAATAATACACTATAGGGGTGTCAAAATTTATCGTTTCTACGATGCATCGCGATGCAGACGAGGACGATTCGGTATCGGTTCAGTAATAGACCATAACCGATTATAAGTTTGACGCTTTTCTGACGTCATTTGTCGCGTACGTGCACATTTCGGCTTTTATGAACAACCTGGTAAGCACGACCTGCAGAAGACACGCGCTGTGTGCGCTCATGTCACGCACAAATATATGCAGGAGGTAATACCACTAACTTAATAAACCATGTTAGCCGTTTTCACCCCGAGCTGTTAACGCCTGGCAGAGTCTGACTGCTTTAGAGATGCGCGGATGAGCTCCAACGCCGAATCGGCAGCCAAAAATAAATCATCCACCCGCCCCAATAATTTTCTCAGATTTAAGTATCCGCACGCGATGCTCAAATTACAATTATTCTGTGTTGTTACGCGTGATTATAAATGGATGATCGTCACCTTCAACTGCGGATTCGGCGACGGTTGATGCACGCATCTTTAATGGTAACATAATACATTGATTAATGAGCGCTGCTTTTAAATGAACATTTCTTTAAAACAAAATTTATTTGACAGATTTTCCTTTTCTGAATGGCATAAACAGCTATACTCCCTTGAAACTTAAACTGGAATGTCACTGTTTCTGTCACTGCGACTTCCCGAACAGGCGAGCACACGCACACACATAAGCGCACACATCACTTTTGAAGTAAAATTTAAAATTGAGGATGCGGTGCATCGCGATGCATTGTGATATCGAATTGAACTGAATCGATGACATGATAATCGTAATCGAACCGAACCGTGTGACCAGTGTAGGTTCACACCCCTAATACACTAGCCATACAAAAGTCCATATTTGACCTACTGAACATATTTCTGGTTAAAGAGTCTCTGATCTTGACCTTTCTGTACATGCTCATTGACAGCGTCCGATGTTTCATCAGCCTGAAAGATGTCCATACTTGACCCATTGAATATATTTCTGACCATAGAGTCCTCGATCTTGAACTTTCTAAGCATACTCAACTTCCAATGTATCTTCTATCTGATCTGCTATCCGATGTATTTGAACAGTAGTTCAAATTTTATATTTTGAACATATTTCTAGACATGAGACCTTGAACTTTAAATTTCTTGACTAATTTATCTTACAATCCTTCTGATGTTTCATCAGCCATACAGTAGTTCAAATTTCACCTTTTGAATATTTCTATAACCAAAGTGTCCTCGATCTTGATCGTTCTATACATACTCATAGGCTTGTTCTAATGTTTCATCATTGAGACAGAAGTCCATTATTGTCCTACTGAACATATTTCTGCCAAAAGAATCATCAAATTTTAACTTACTGTTCCTTCTCCTAGACTATTTTCGATTTTACCATACAGTAGTCCATATTTGACCAAGAGAAAATATTTCTGGCCAAAGAGTCATCAAAGGGTATGTTTATATGCGTTCTCAAGTACTACTTTTGATGTTACATCAACCATATTGTTAGTCCAAATTTGACCCATTGAACATATATCTGGCCAAAGAAACCTGGAACTTTAATTATCTATACATGATTACTATATCCTTCTGATTTTTCATCAGCCAGGCTATTGTCCATATTTGACAATTGAACATATTTCTGGGTGGAAGAGTCCTTGATCTTTCTATACATACTCATAGACGCTTTCAGATAGTACTTTCAGCCAAAATATTATCCATAATTGACTACTAAACTCATTTCTGGGAGATGGGTTTATGAACTTGATTTCTCTATACATATTAATTGACTCCTTCTGATGTTACAAGAGCAATATGGTATTGTATTGTATCAATGTGATCTATTAAACCTATTTCTGACCAAAGAGTCTAGGAACATTTTTCTATACATACTCATTGATTCCTGATTTTACAAGAGTAGCACTATAGCATTTCAAAATTTGACCAATTGAACATATTTCTGGCCAAAGAGACCTTGATCTTATTCTTTCTATACATGCTCATTGACTCCTTCTGATGTTTCATCAGCCAGATAATTGTCCACAATTGACCTACTGAACATTTTTCTGCCCAAACAATCTATGAACTTGAACTTTCTATACATAATTATAGACTTTCAGACAGTACATCGGACAGACAATTGTCCATATTAATTATTGAACATATTTCTGGCCAACAAGTCCATGAACTTTAACATTCTGTACATGCTTATTGACTCCTTTTAGTGTTTCATCAGCCAGAGGTAGTCCATAATTGACCTTACTGAAAATATTTCTGGTAAAAGAGTCCTCGATTTTAAACTTTCTATACATGTTCATTGACTTCTTCTGATGTTTCATCAGCCAGACTGCAGTCCATATTTGACCTACTGAATATATTTCTGGCAAAAGAGTCCTCGATCTTGAACTTTCTATACGTGCTCGTTGACTCCATCTGATGTTTCACAAGCAGACAATAGTCCATAATTGACCCTCTGAACATATTTCTAGCAAAAGAGTCCCCTGTCTTGAACTTTCTATAGATTCTCAGTGACTCCTTATGTTGTTTCTTCAGCCGTACATTACTTCAGGTTTGACATATTGAACATATTTCTGACCGAAGAATCCTTGATCTTGAACTTTCTATTTATACTGAATATAGACTATTTCAGATAGTACATCGGCCAGACAGTTATCCATAGTGACTATTGAAATTTTTTTCTGGCCAACGAGTCTATGTACTTGAACTTTCTATACATGCTCATTGACTCATTCATCAGACAGACATTTGTCCATAATTGATCCACTGAACATATTTCTACCCGAAGAGTCTTTGAACTTGAACTTTCTATTCATAATTGTTGACTTCTGATGTTTCATCAGCCAGAAAGAAGTCCATTTTTGACCTACTGAACATTTCTGGCAAAAGAGTCCTCGATCCTCTTTCTGTCATGACAGAATACTGGAAACAATTGCAGGTGAATAATATTTATTGGAACTCAAACACAGAATAAGACAATTCAGGAATGAAAGTTCCTCTCAGGGTGCGGTCGCGATCTCGCGAACAGGAAACAGCTCCGGACGGTCCACACAGGGGGAAACGCTCAGACTCGGACACACAGGGACTTCGATGGTCTAGTGCTCGGTGCTGAGTGCTGGTGCTCGGTGATCTGTGCTCGGGTGCGGTGAAACAACAGGGATCCACTGAAGACACGACAACCCGGAAGACGACACGAACATTCACGCAGGAACAGCAAACAACGGATGGACACTGGAATGGAGAGATGAGTGAGTATAAATAGGGAACGGTAATGTGAATCAGCTGAGGTGGGGAATGAGATGATTGCGAACAGCTGGAGCACTGAACAAACACGTGAGCGGGACAACGCCCACTCCCGCAAACTCACAGACATGTAAACAACAATGACACGAGACACAGAGGAAACAATGAATTCACAACCGTGACACTTTCTGGTGTTTCATCAGCCATGCAGTAGTTCTGATTTGACGAACATATTTCTGACCGAAGAGTCCTCGATCTTGAACTTTCTATTAGTACATGTATTAGTACATCTATTTCAGATAGTACATCGGCCAGACAATTGTAGATATTGACTATTGAACACATTTCTGGCCAACGAGTCTGTGAACTTGAACTTTCTATACATTCTCATTGACTCCTTCCGTTGTTTCATCAAGCACACAATAGTCAATAATTGACCTCCTGAACATATTTCTAGTAAAAGAGTCCTCGATCTTGAACTTTCTATACATTCTCAGTGACGCCTTAATTTGTTTCTTCAGCCATAAAGTAGTTTAGATTTAACATGTTGAACATATTTCTGACTGAAGAGTCCTTAATCTTGAACTTTCTATTCATACTTAAAAGACTCTTTCAGATAGTACACCGGCCAGACAACTGTCCATAATGACGATTAAAAAACATTCTGGCTAGCGAGTCTATGTACTTGAACTTTCTATACATGCTCATTGATTCCTTTTAGTGTTTAATCAGCCAGAGAGTAGTCCATAATTTACCTACTGAAAATATTTCTGGTAAAAGAGTCCTCAATTTTGAACTTTCTATACAAGCTCATTGACTCCTTCTGATGTTTCATCAGCCAGACAAAAGTCCATATTTGACATACTTGAACATATTTCTAGTAAAAGGGTCCTCGATCTTGAACATTCTATACATGCTCATTGACTCCTAATGGTGTTTCTACAGCCATAGAGTAGTTCAGATGACATATTCAGTTGACATATTGAACATATTTCTGACTTAGGAGTCCTTGATCTTGAACTTTCTATTCCTACTTACAGACTCTTTCAGATAATACATCGGCCAGACAATGGTCTATACTGACTGTTAAACATATTTCTGTCCAACGAGTCTATGAACTTGAACTTTCTATACATGCTCATTGACTTTTTCTAGACTTTCATCAGCCTTTCTATACATGCTTATTGAGTCCTTATGATGATTCATCAGCCAGACAATTGTCCATAATTGACCTGCTGAACATGTTTCTGCCCAAAGAGTCTATAAACTTGAACTTTTTATATAAAATGATTAACGTCTGGTGTTTAATCAGCTAGACAACAGTCCATAAAAGACCTACTGAACATAAAAGTCCTCGATTGTGAACTTTCTAAATACACTCAGACTCTTTTTGATGTTTCTTCAGCCATACAGTATTTCAGATTTGAAATATTGAACATATTTCTGATCGAAGAGTAATTGATCTTGAACTTTCTATTCATGCTTATTGACTCCTGAGGTTTCATAAGCCAGAGAGCCAGAATTGACTTACTGAACATATTACAGTTTTTCTCGATTGCTTAAACACATTTGCCCACTCTGACATCACATTTTCAAAACAGTTAACACACAGGATAAAACTGAAGCTCAATGGCCAAAATGACTCATTTTGTTAGCAAAACGCTCTAACACTCACAAAACATTAAAAACATGCAACTTAAGCAAATATTTCCATCAAACACCACAACTTGTGGTCAAATTAATTTATTCTTTCAATCATTACACAATGGACAACAAAATACAAAATAAAAAAAAATATGAAATATGATACTTTACAAACTCCAATGGATACTGGAAAAAAAGGAAACCAAAAGGAAACTTATGGGTGGAAATACCTTAAAAAAAAAAAATAAAAAAAAAAAATAATAAAAAAAAAAATAATATATATATATATATATATATATATATATATATATATATATATATATATATATATATATATATATATATATATATAGAGAGAGAGAGATAGAGAGAGAGAGAGAGAGAGAGAGAGAGAGAGAGAGAGAGATTTTATCTTTCACATTTAGTCCATTCGTTCTAATGCACCGAGGGAAATACCTACTTGCATGGCGTATCCATCCCTGGCAGTCCATTGTTTGCCACTACCATATCTACAATGGCAGACTCCTGTTCAATACTAAATATCTTTCCTCTACCACCAGTGTGTGATAGTGTGTGGATTCTATAAAGTAAAAGCAAAAAACATGTCAAAATTGACATTACTGTATGACAGTCACATAAATGGGATTGATAAAACATCTGCATTACTGTAGACACAGTTTGATCTGCTAACAGGGCAATACAGTAAAGCTGAAATACACAGTGGTATACATTACAGTAACACTGTGAATTACCTGTTCTCATTCCGAAAAAGCCTGACAATAGATGCCACAGTGCTCCGAGGACAAGCCATGATTGATGACATGGTCAATAATTGTTGCCCGAATTTCATTTGAAACTTGAGTTTGATTTCGTCCTCTTGCTGCTGCAGCTCCTCCACCACGCATACGGGCTCCTCTTCCTCGGCCCCTCTGCCATGGCCTCTTACTCTCCTTCCGTGCCTATGGCCTCTTTGATCCATGCTTGCAAATAGCAACACAGAGGTGGCATCTTCTATAGATGGATGAGGACTGATTGCTGATTGAAGAGTTGTGCAAATGAGTTTCACACAGGTGCATAGAGTTTTATAATTATGCAAGTACTTTCTATCAGCTGTGAATAGATGTTTTCCTTTTGTTCAACACAGTGAATCCAATAGAGTTCGGGGTCTTTCAATGAGATCTGTGGTAACTGTTTTGACAAAGGGTGTGAAAAATGTGTGAAACAAATGAAAAAGTGTTAAAACATTTGCAAGAGAAGACTTCTGCTGTGCTAATAATGTGATGATGAAGATCAAGCGGATCCCAGTTTCATTTAGTGTGTCTTAGCAAATGAGAAAAACTGTAATGGCCAAAGAGTCCTCAATCTTGAACTTTCTGTACATATTTATAGATTCCTTCTGATAAGCCATATAAAAGTCCAAATCTGACCTATTGAACTTATTTCTTGTCAATGGGTCCTCAAAAGGTTTTAAACTATATAAACTTATAGACTCCTTCTATGTTAAATCAGCCAGACAGAGGCCCCTTTTTGAAATACTGAACATATTTCATGCCTAAGAGTACTTGAAACTTGACCTTTCTATACATACTCGTTGACTCTATCTGATGTTACATCAGCCATACAGAAGTCCATAATTGACCCAAGGAACATATTTCTGGCCAAGGAGTCCTCAATCTTGAACTTTCTATACATACTCATTGTCTCGTTCTGATTCTTCATAAGCCATATATATGTCCATATATGTCCAAGTTAATGTTCAATGATTCTTTGGCCAAAAATATATTCAGAGGGTCACATATAACAGGGACACCTGTTAAAGTGATGTATCATCAGAAGAAGTCTATGAGTATTTAGTAAGTTAACTTGTGAGGACCTTTTTGCCAAAAATATTTTCAATTCGCCAGATATGGACATCTATATAACTTATGAAGAATCAGAAAGAGTCTATGAGTATAGAAAGTTCAAGATTGAGGACCCGTTGACCAGAAATAAGTTCAAAAGGTCAGAAATGGACATCTATATGGCTTAAGAACCAATCAGAAGGAGTCTATGAGATATGCAATGCAAGATAATGTTCAAGAACTCTTTGGCCAGAAATATGCTCAGTAGGACAAAGGGGACCTCTGTATAGATGATTTATCATCAGAAGGAGTCTATAACTTTCTATCGTTTGAAATATTTTGAGGACACTTTGACCAGAAATAAGTTCAAAAGGTCAGATATGGACATCTATATGGCTTATGAAGCATCAGAATGAATAGAAAGCCCAAGATCGAGGACTCTTTGGCCAGAAATATGTTCATTGAGTCAATAATGGACTTCTGTATGACTTTTGTCAGGATGATATAACATCCAAAGATATCAATCTGAATGCATAGTGTTAATCTTTAAGGGCTCTTTGGCCAGTATTATGTTCGCTAGGTCAAATATGGACTTCTGTATGGCTGATTTAACATTAGAAGGACTCTATACTTTATGATAGACAAAATCCTTTTGAGAACTCATTGGTCAATTTTTTTTTCAATCAAGCAAATATGGACTACTGTCTGCCTAATTTAACATTACGAGAAGTCAGTCTAAATGTATAGTGAGTTAATGTTCACGGACTCTGGCCAGGAATATGTTGACCAGAAATAAGTTCAAAAGGTCAGATATGAACATCTATATGGCTTAAGAAGCATCAGAAGGAGTCTATGAGTATTTATAGAAAGCCCAAGATCGAGGACTCTTTTGCTAGAAATATGTTCATTGGGTCAAGTATGAACTTCTGTATGGCTGACATGACATTAGAAAGATTCAATGAGTATGGAAAGGTCAAGTTTCGAGTACTCGGCCAGAAAAAAATTCAGTATGTCAAATATGGACTTTTGTCAGGATTATATAACATCCGAAGATATCAATCTGAATGTATAGTGTTAATCTTCAAGTGCTCTTTGGCCAGTATTATTTTCGGTAGGTCAAATATGGACTTCTGTATGTATATCTTTTCCATATTCCTTATTTCCAAATATCTTTTCCATATTTGACATTCAGTATGTCAAATATGGACTTTTTTCAGGATGATATAACATCCAAAGATATCAATCTGAATGCATAGTGTTAATCTTCAAGGGCTCTTTGGCCAGTATTATTTTCGGTAGGTCAAATATGGACTAGAGGCTGACATTTTTTCGGGAATCCCACGGGTCACGGGATTCCCGTGGGATTCCTGCAGGATGGGAGTCATCTTTGTTATTAATCACGGGATTTGGACGGTACAGGATAAATGGTTAACGGGAGCAGACGGGAGCGGGAATCAACCAATAGCAAAGACGACAAAAAAAGAAAAAAGTAAATGCACCATTTTGTAGTTTCCTTTTAACCTGTTAAGCCTCACCAGTGCGTCGGCGCACTGAAGCGTTTTTTTTTTTTTTTTTAGTTCAAAGTTACTATCAGATTTAATGTTATACATTGACAAACTATACATCATTAAAAAGATATAATACTCAAGTTTCAGTATTTGACAACTATTGTATTCTGAGAAACTTATAGTGACAGTTATTTCTTAATTTGTGTCAGGAGTTATGAAATGAAAAAATGCGTCGATACCTTTAATATGAATTATGCGCGTCAGCCGCTCCCATTCAGAAAAAAACTCCGTGCTGTCGTCATGACAGCGATACACAAAACAACGTCCCTCAGGGCTTTAGCTCAAAAATGTGCAGATTTGGAGAAATATTGATAGATTCTCATAGATTTACATCAGATTTCTATTGACAGGAATAATATTTATTGAATTTATACCCATAATTGTACTCATTATGCAAGAGCATAATTGATGAAAATCGTTAACATGTAATTAAAAAAAACTATAAATGTTAACTATAAATGTATTGTTTACTCAACAATAAATGAGAAAAAGGCAGCTTTATGTGCTGTTTGGGTTTATTAAACTATTGTAGACATGGTGTGAACTGTACTGTTTTTATTTTATTTGCTGTCTAGAAAATCTAGAAACGGGCTCAGCAGCTGGTCTAAAACAGGATGGAGAGCAGATTAAATCAAATTATGTATTAACTAAACACTAATTGAAGAAAAACATATGGGAGCGGTACAGGAGCGGGAGTCAGTTTAAACAGGAGCGGGATGGGAGTGGGAGTCAATTTACCAGGAGCGGGATGGGATGGGATTATTTTTAAAACTTTGGTCTGGGAGTGGGACGGGACAAGATTTCTTTCTATGGGAGTGGGACGGGACAGGAGTGAAAATCCACTCCCGTGTCATCCTCTAATATGGACTTCTGTATGGCTGATTTAACATTAGAAGGAGTCTATACTTTATGATAGACAAAATCCTTTGGAGATCTCATTGGTCAATTTTTTTTTTCAATGGGTCAAATATGGACTACTGTCTGCCTGATTTAACATTACAAGAAGTCAGTCTAAATGTATAGTGAGTTAATGTTCACAGACTCTGGCCAGGAATATATTGACCAGAAATAAGTTCAAAAGGTCAGATATGGACATCTATATGGCTTAAGAAGCATCAGAAGGAGTCTATGAATGTGTATAGAAAGACATTGGGTCAAGTATGGACTTCTGTATGACTGACGTAACATCAGAAAGAGTCAACGAGTATATATGGAAAGGTCAAGTTCCCTTTCGAAAGGGAACTCTACACTACGTCAGAATGACGCAATGGGGAACGCCTCAGGCGTGACAGGTGTCTGAAATCAATATCAAATCACGGCAATCACATTGACCGGCGACAGCCCGTGAATCATTAACGTGAATGATTAACATGCGACCTGCAAGTATAAAAGGGCGCCTTGCAAACATGACAAACATCTTTTCGTCTTCAGGGACTGTTTTGTCTGGTCTTAATGTCAAGCATTAACGGCAATTAGAAAATGAAGCGCACACTTAAGGCAAGTCCTAAGGTAAAGAATTTCATTATATGTGTTGACCCGTGCCCAAGGTTTTTGTTGCCGGGTGACACACATGAAATGTGCATTTTCTGTCTGAGTGAAGAGCACGCACGGGACGCTCTCGAGGGAGCGTCCTGTGCAAATAAAAAAAAAAAAAAAAACCCTCTCAGATGCGTCATCGACTGACGAGAGCGTGTTGCAGGTGGATGACGGAGACGTTTCTCCTACTGGTACTGCAGCGAGTGCTCTTCAGGACGGGCAAGAAATGGCTGATGAGGATGAATTAGATCCAGAGCCTCGTCAGCCATCCTGCCCCGTGTATGCTGAGCTGGTGGTTGATATGGGGCGCGCCGCCGACAAACTTCAGTTGCCATGGCGGCGCGCTCAGGGAGAGATTGCTCGCGGCAGGCTTGACGATCGATTTCTCCCTGAACATATGCCACCAGCTCAGGTGAGCCTTCCTTTCCTTCCTGATCTCCATACTGAGATCGAGAGGGCTTGGAAGAACCCATACTCTGCTCGTATTCACTGACATCAGCGGGGTGATTTCGCTGATGTTGAGTGGATCGGGAAGCATGGGTATGTGTCGATACCGCCGATTGACGAGACGTTCACAAAATATCTCGTGTCTGGGCGGGTGTCGACACTTAAAGCTCCAACCCTGCCATCCAAACCGCTTAAAGTATCAGTTCGTTTGAATGGCAGAGCATACACGGCAGCAGGTCAGGCCGGCGCTGCTCCCCATACCATGGCGGTGCTGCAAGCTTACCAGGCTGACCTGCTGTGGGATCTCGACCAGGGGGCGGGGCTGTCCCCTGAGGCGGTTGCTGAGCTGCGTCGAACCACAGTTTTGTCTCTCCAGGCCTGCTGCCGCGATCGGCCGATCGATGGCAGCGATGGTGGCCACGGAGAGGCATCTGTGACTTAACATGGCTGATATCGGGGAGAAAGAGAAATCCTTTTCTCCTCAATTCACCAGTTTCGCCTTCTAAACTTTTTGGCACCTCCGTGGATGCGGTGGTTGGGAAGTTTAGAGAGGCGAAGGCACACTCAGCTGCTTTTGAAACATGTATACCGCTGAGATCCGGGTCCAAGCCCAGGCAGACGGGAGGCCCTGGTCCCTCTCGGTCCGAGGACCGTAGACAGGACCAGAGGTCCAGTGTCGCCTCTCGTGCGCCCCCTCCATGGAGGAGTAGGACACAGAGAAGGCGAGCCTCCCGCAAGAAGAGGGATCTAAGGGAGGTCATCCAGCGCAAGCGCACACAGCGTGAGTAAGGGTTGATCTCCCTGGAGGGCCTTTTTCTACCAGCCCTCTCTCTCTTCCTGACTCCCCAGGCGTTCTTGCTACATCAGGCCTGGGGCTGGGCCCATGATAGAACTATGTTCTGTTGGCCCGCCTTGGCTTGATTAGTGTGAGCGCCTCTTTTAGGCATGTAAAAGTGGTGGACCCCAGGTTTTTGTGAATCTCTGGTGGAGTCTTCACTCCGCATGCCGCAGGTGAGCTGATTGGTCTTTTAAGAATATCTGTGTGTACAAATAACACTGACATTTATTTCTCTACAGACCTCGTTCCCTGTATAGACCTAGGGAGTCGTACTGGCAAGGAGGAATAAGGTAAAGTAAGTTTTGGACTTCAGGGCCCTGAAGCCTCCCCTCAGTTGGTGGCTGGAACGAATTAGGGAGAAGCTCAAAGAAGATTTGGCTTCCGTGCTGAGTGTGTGATGGCCTTCCGGTCATAACATTTTTTATGCGTGGTGGGCCGCCGCTCATTTCTGTTTAGCCTCAGGGCTATTAGCCACCCAGGGGTAGAGTAGTTGGTCTTCCTAAAAAAAAAAAAAAAAAAAGCTTTTTTGTTTTAGGTTTAGACTGACGCTGGCGCTTCAGATAGATCTTATGTCTTACCTATCGGTTTGTGACATTGATATCCTGAGTACTTCGCTCCCCTGAGCTCTGTAAGGTGTCAGTAGGTTGAGTGTTTCACAGCCTCTCAATCAAGTTGGCTTTGGCTCCTCTGAGCCCTCAGGTAGATCTATGCTTATGGGTCGGCCCTAACCCGGGCCGCCTCTGTAGCTGGTCTAGGCTATGTTTGGGATGTTGGAGGCGTTCTGCTAAGTATAGCTGCCGCATTCATTATGTGTTAGGCTTCCTCCCCTAGATTTCAGCCTCCTCCCTTAAATGGGAGTTGTTGGCCAAGGCCCGCCCCTTTCACTGCATTCAGGGGTGATAGAGTAATGCAGGGTGGTAGTTGAGGTATGATCCTTCAGGCGGGTCAGGCTGTCTTTCGCTCTGCGATGTGATAGTTTGCCAGACCCTGCCGAACAGAGCTACTTGTTTTTAGGCCTCTAGAGCTGGCTCCACTCAGCCCGTTGAGCTGAACCGCTCGAACGATGGGTGAAAGTTGGTTGGCTTGCAAGCAAGCTCCGCTCCCCCAGGCTGGGCACAGGACAAATCCCTGTCACCCTTTGGAGCCACTTGCAGGCCCGCTCCCTGTCTAACATTTCAGGGGCATATGGTGTTACTCCCCCGCTAACGCAGGGTAGTTTTGAGTAATCCATTCTCAGCTCTGTATTATCTACCTCACACCATGATGGCTCCGGTTGAGCAGGGAGTTCTAACTACATTTCATTCCAGTTTTTGAACTCGGCTCCCTTGAAGCCAGAGCATTGCCATGAGCTGACGCCCATGCATATAGTAGGTAGGCCCTTAATGGGGCCTCCACTAGGCAGAGTGGCGTATGTTGTACTCCCCTGCTATAAGGGTATTGCTTTTTGCTGAGTACACTGCCTTTGGCAATGTGATTAGGTACCAGGATGCTGTAAGCGCTGTAGTAACAGTTTTCTGCCATGAAGGCTGCACGGTTAGGTAGTAGGCCCCAGCAGGCCTCTTTGACCGGGTAGCCCCCAAATAGGGCTCCTAGGCCAGCTCACCTTCGGTGGTTGGCCCTGGTAGTTCGGGCAGAAGGCTCACTGCCGAGTAATAGGCCTTAACAGGCCTCCTCGGAGGTGGGTCCCAATATTGTGGAACATACACTAGGACAAAACTATAGGAAAAGTTTTTAATAGTATGGTTCCAGCAGTGTTCATTAAAGTAGCAGAAAGACTCGCTATCAGCTAGTAGGCTCGACCGGGCCTCCCTGTTAGGCGAGTCCCCAGCAGCAGTCACATCCAGCTGATTAGACTGTTTCAGGAAGTAGGCCTCTTCAGGCCTCCCTGAAGATGGGCTCCCACATTTTTGTGGGGGTCAGGTAGTAGGCTTTACTAGGCCTCCCTGAGGGCTAAATCCCTCATACTGTGGTACTAAGTGGCCCTGAGGTTGAACTATCAGTTAGTAGGCCTCATAAGGCCTCCCTGAAGGCAAAGCCCCATAGACAGTCAACTGGACTGCCAGTCTGGCCCAATGTCAGCTGTGGTTTTCAGGTAGTAGGCCTCTCCAGGCCTCCCTGAAAGTAAGCTCCTTCATGTCATGGTTCTCTGGTAGTAGGCCTCACCAGGCCTCCCTGGAGTTGAGTTCCAACATACTTTGAGTTTCCACTTAATGTGGTTTTTCTGGTAATGGGTAGTAGGCCTCTCTAGGCCTCTCTGTAAGCGAACTCCCATGTACTGTGGTAGGCTTCACTAGGCCTCCCTTAAGTTGAGCTCCCACGTTTTGTGGTTGTCATGTAGCAGGCCTCTCCAGGCCTCTCTGTAAGTGAACTCCCATGCACTGTGGTTATCAGGTAGTAGGCCTCACTAGGCCTCCCTGAAGTTGAGCCCCCGCATACTGTGGTTGTCATGTAGTAGGCCTCTCCAGGCCTCTCTGTAAGTGAACTCCCATGCGCTGTGGTTATCAGGTAGTAGGCCTCACTAGGCCTCCCTGAAGTTGAGCTCCCACATACTGTGGTTATCATGTAGTAGGCCTCTCCAGGCCTCCTTGGAAGGTTAGCTCCCACTTACTGTGTGTTTCCACTTAGCATGGTGTTTCAGGTAGTAGGCCTCTCCAGGCCTTTCTGAAAGTGAGCTCCCACGTTTTGTGGTTATCAGATAGTAGGCTTCACCAGGCCTCTCTGAAGGTGAGCTCCCACATACTGTGGTTGTCAGGTAGTAGGCCTCTCCAGGCCTCTCTGAAAGTGAGCTCCCACGTTTTGTGGTTATCAGATAGTAGGCTTCACCAGGCCTCTCTGAAGGTGAGCTCCCACATACTGTGGTTGTCAGGTAGTAGGCCTCTCCAGGTCTCCCTGAGTAGTTTCACTGTGGTGCTGGGTTTTGTAAGCTAGTGGCCGCTTACTTTCAGTTTAGCAGACCTTATCAGGCAGCTACCGAAGGTGAGCTTGCGCCCTGGCTCGACTCAAGTTTGTATTCTCTGCTACGGGTTCCCTCCTGGAACCTCTTTATCCTGCTACAGCCTGGTTGCCTACCAGGTAGATCTAATGCTCCCCTCACTGAGGGTCAGTATGAGTATGTGGTCTCCTGAGTCTGATCAGTCGGTCGTAGGCCTCTCATGAGGCCTCCCAGTTAGATCAGTCCTTAGGCCCTCACAGGCCTCCTTAGTGTTTTGAAACACAAACACTGGGTTGATCCGTGGATCGAGTAGAGAAACTCCCCTCGCTGGCAAGGGTTGTAAAGCACTATGCTGAGTCATACTCTCCAGGATATCCCGTCTCTGAGATCCGGTCCGAGTGGTTCACTGCCTGCTTCGCAGTCCCTCGGGTTGGATGCCTTCCTAAAGGCAAGTGTCCAGAGGCTCTGTCTTCGGACAGACAGGAAGTGGCCAGACTGTAGTGTCTTATATGGTGACACCAGGTCAGGCCTGCCTGGTGGCATTTCAGGTGGCACGTTCCCCTGAATAGTGACTGGCTGGGGTTCCCTCAGGTTCCCTAGCCACATTCCCTAGAAGGGACCCCTTCTAAGAAGTTGAAGTTGTGGTCCTAGGCCCTTGAGCAGGCCCAGGTAGACCTTTCACTAAACTATGTTTATGGAGGTTTTCTGTGGTATCATATAGCTTGGGCTATGACCGTAGGGAGTGCTGTCACTGACAGCCCAGTGTGACCTGGGGGTGAGTGGTTCTAGCGTTCATTTGAATTGCCGGTTCTGACAGTTGTCACTGCCATTGGGCATGCACTCCCCTTAGCATGGTGGCGTTGGTATATCGTTCCCCATTGCGTCATTCTGACGTAGTGTAGAGTTCCCTTTCGAAAGGGAACGTCTCAGGTTACGACTGTAACCTATGTTCCCTGAGAACAGGGAACGAGACACTACGTCTTCCTGCCATGCCTCGGGGCCTGCCTGCAACAGTCCCTTCAGACGATAGGATGTTTGTCATGTTTGCAAGGCGCCCTTTTATACTTGCAGGTCGCATGTTAATCATTCACGTTAATGATTCACGGGCTGTCGCCGGTCAATGTGATTGCCGTGATTTGATATTGATTTCAGACACCTGCCACGCCTGAGGCGTTCCCCATTGCGTCATTCTGACGTAGTGTCTCGTTCCCTGTTCTCAGGGAACATAGGTTACAGTCGTAACCTGAGACGTTTCGAGTACTCCTTGGCCAGAAAAAAATTCAGTATGTCAAATATGGCCTTTTGTCAGGATGATATCAATCTGAATGTATAGTGTTAATCTTTTCGGACTCTTTGGCCAGAAATATGTTCAGTAGGTCAAAAGGGGACCTCTGAATTATCATCAGAAAGAGTGTATAACTTTATATAGTTTAAAAACTTTTGACGACCCTTTGACCAGAAATAAATTCAAAAGGTCAGATATGGATATCTATATGGCTTATGTAGCATTAGAAGGAGTCTATGAGTATGTATAGAAAGTCCAAGATCGAGGACTCTTTGGCCATAAATATATTCCTTGGGTCAAATATGGATTTCTGTAAGGCTGATTTGACATCAGAAGGAGTCGATAAGTTTATAATAGTAAAAAACATTTTGAGGATTCTTTGGCCAAAAATATGTTCAATTGGTCAAAGTCTGGCTGATATAACATCAACAGAAGTCTGTATAGTACGAGAAATATGTAACGTAAGGTTAAAGTTCAGGGTCTCTGAACCAAATATGGTTATAACTATTCCAAATATGGAATTCTGTATAAGCTGATTTAACATCAGAAGGAGTCTATGAGTTTCCAAGAGTGTGTATAGAAAGCCCAAGATCGAGGACTCTTTGGCCAGAAATATGTTCAATGAGTCAATAATGGACTTTTGTATGGCTGACATGACATTAGAAAGAGTCAATGAGCATATATAGAAAGGTCAATTTTAGACTCTTTGACCAGAAAAAAATTCAATATGTCAAATATGGACTTTTGTCAGGATGATATAACATTCATACAGTAGTATAGTGTTAACTGTAACTTTCATACAGCAGTAACATATAGTGTTAATCTTTAAATGTTCTTTGGCCAGTATTATGTTCGGTAGGTCAAATATGGACTTCTGTATGGCTGATTTAACATTAGAAGGACTCTATACTTTATGATAGACAAAATCCTTTTGAGAACTCATTGGTCAATTTTTTTTTCAATCAAGCAAATATGGACTACTGTCTGCCTGATTTAACATTACGAGAAGTCAGTCTAAATGTATAGTGAGTTAATGTTCACGGACTCTGGCCAGTAATATGTTGACCAGAAATAAGTTCAAAAGGTCAGATATGAACATCTATATGGCTTAAGAAGCATCAGAAGGAGTCTATGAGTATTTATAGAAAGCCCAAGATCGAGGACTCTTTTGCTAGAAATATGTTCATTGGGTCAAGTATGGACTTCTGTATGGCTGACATGACATTAGAAAGATTCAACGAGTATATATGGAAAGGTCAAGTTTAGAGTACTCGGCCAGAAAAAAATTCAGTATGTCAAATATGGACTTTTGTCAGGATTATATAACATCCGAAGATATCAATCTGAATGTATAGTGTTAATCTTTTCGGACTCTTTGGCCAATAATATTTTCGGTAGGTCAAATATGGACTTCTGTATGACTGATTTAACATCAGAAGATGTAATGATTGACGGATTTAACATTAGAAGGAGTCTATAGGTAGACTTCCGGTTATGGCGGCAAGGTGAGCAGACGCGTTTTCCTCGTGCTCAATTGCTTTTCAATAAATCCTGCATAATATTCCAGAGAGGTCATATAAAGAGATAAAACTGTAAGCATAAGAGTAAATCACTTCAAACATGCCCAAAAAAGCGGCTAAGGAGAAGAAAACGACGGAGAGCTGTGAGGATGCAGGCCAGGAGCTAGCTGAAGGGGAGCCATGCTCACCGGAGCAGGCACACGCTGTTGTTTCCGCGGACGCTGAACAAGTCGTTAACATGGAAAATCCGTCAACAAAGGACCTCATGCTTGCCATAACCTCATTCAAACAAGACTTTAACACAAAAATTGACGGCGTACTGACGGAAATAAGAATTGTCCAAACGGACGTGAAAGACTGTAGTGGGCGTATCATGGAGGCCGAAATGCGGATATCTACGGCAGAAGATGAGATACAAACCCTGAAAGAAACTATCGAAAAACTTGAGAGCAAGACAAAAAATCTCAACAACAAAGTCGAAGACTTAGAAGGGAGGAGTAGACGTAATAACGTGCGTGTACTGGGCATACCTGAGAAAGTAGAAGGCAATGATACCTGCTCCTTTATGGAAAAATGGATAGCTGATACTCTGAAGATAACGCCGCCGGTTTTGGAGAGAGCGCACCGGATAACAACGAGCCAAAGTTCCACTACGTATCCGAGAACTATCATCATCAAGTGTTTAAACTACAAGGACAGAGAAAATATCTTGAAGGCTGCGCGGATACAGAAAGAGGTGATGTACCAAAACAACAAAATAAGATTCCTTCCTGACCTGCCAACGGAGATGTATAAGCAACAGAGGAGCTACGACGGCGTGAGGAAGCGGTTAAGGGAACTCGGTCTGGACAAGCACCGGGTAATATATCCCGCACGGCTCCTGTTGACCAACAATGACCGCACTGTCGTCTTCAATACACCAGCGGACGTGAACAAATACATCAAGAAACTGGAGCCAGTGAATGAGGATGACTAAATTAAGTGTGACTTGATGAGAACTCTTATTGAACCTAAAATTTCTTTAGATGTGGCTGCTGGAAACTAAGAGGTATGTAGGGCCTAATTCTGATGGAAACGTGACATCGTACTACTTACAGACTTGATAAAGTATTAATAAGACCTGTTTAAAGATATATTTTATTTTGGTTCTTCTTTTGGTTTCTTCTTAAAGTGCAATTAGGCGCTTCTCACGTGAGTGTTGAAAAGTACGTGAAGTATGACACATTTTATTTTTAGTTGATAGATAAACTATCTTATCTGGATTGTTTTTTTCTACATAGACAAGCAATTGAGCTGAGTTTTGGTTTACAGGAGAATAGTTCCTCAGTATAGTGTGGACCTATTCCCGATAATGGAGGGAAGTTATTTAGGGGTTTGGGGGAGCCTGTATGTTCTAGTGAGTCAGGCCTGGGTTCTGGGTGGGTCGCTATCTTCCTTCTCTTTTGGGGTTTTATTTCAAATGGTACCCTTTATAGGTTTTTATTGCTATTCTTGCAAGGTAAGGGTAATTTAAAAGGTAATTTACCTCTCCTTATGTTAATTATGACATTATAACAAATGACAGACGTTTTGATTGAATGTGTATCTTGGAATTGTAGAGGCCTACGTAAACTTACTAAAATAAAACAAGTAATTGGTAGAATAAAACAGCTAAGAGCCAAAATTGTGTTCCTGCAGGAAACACACATGTTAGATCATGAGATAATTAAAATTAAGCGTAGATGGCCAGGTCAGGTACTGTCTTCAGCTTATTATTCGAATTCCAGAGGAGTTATAACTATGATACATAAGTCTATTCCTTTGCGCATTGACAAAATAACTAAAGACCCCAAAGGTAGATTTTTGATTGTACAGGGAAACATTTTATCAACACGGATTAATCTGGTTAATGTATATGGACCTAACGATGATAATGCAGATTTTTATAACGATTTATTTTTGAGAATCTCCACAATGCCCGGAAAACACATTGTGGCAGGTGATTTCAATTGTGTTTTGCAGCCCAGTAAGGACCGGTCATCTGGTATTGATAACACCCATGTAAGGTCTAGAAAAGCTTTACAACATTTTATAAAGGAACTTAACCTGGTGGATATATGGAGGGCTCAAAACCCAATAAAAAGGGAATATTCATGTTGGTCGAGTACTTCTAAAGGATACTCAAGAATAGATTACTTTCTGATATCAGCTGAATTAATTTCATGTATCAGAAATTGTCAATATAGTAGTATTCTTATTTCAGACCATGCTCTTGTATCTTTGACATACGTTGAACCAAAGTTTACTCATAATCGTACTAAATGGAGATTTCAAATACATTGGATGCAAGACAAAAGATTTCTTGAGTTCTTAGGGGAACAAATTGATTATTATTTTGAACATAACACCACCCAAACATCAGCTATAATCAGATGGGAAGCCTTTAAGGCCTTTATACGAGGACAAATTATAAGTTATACGAGTAGGAAGACAAAAGAGAAACAGGAGAAATTTAAAACACTTGAAACAAAAATTCGCATTCTCGAGGAAAAAAGTTTACAAGCAGGCCAAAATACTGATAATATTTTAAAAGAATTGTTATTGTTAAGAACCCAATATAATGAAAAAACACATGAAAAAGCAGCGGCTAATTTATTAAGATTAAAGCAGCAATTTTATGATCAGGGAGAAAAACCAGGCAGACTTCTTGCTTGGCGTATAAAACAACAGGAATCAGAAAGAGCAATTACTGTACTAGTATTGAAGATGAAAATGGAAATATGACTGTAGATCCGATGGAAATTAATAAAGCGTTTAGAAAATTCTACGAAAAGCTATATTGCTCCGAATATAAGGCCACGACTGATGCCCACTCCGCGTTTTTTGATAATCTTAACATTCCTAAAATATCTGAGGAACTTAAAATTAAATTAGATGGTGAGATTATGGCTGATGAAATTATGGAGGCTATAAATACATTAAAAGGTGGTAAAACAGCAGGACCTGATGGCCTGCCCATCGACCTATATAAATATTTCAGTGATAAAATGGTTAAGCCACTCCATGATATGTATATAGAATGTTATAATAGTGTCTGTCTTCCTAATTCTATGAGAGAGGCTTTGATCATTCTTTTACCAAAACCAGGAAAACCGAATACAAAGTGTGGAAATATGCGACCTATTAGTCTAATAAACACAGATACCAAAATAATATGTAAAATCTTGGCAAAAAGGCTAGAGACTGTGCTTCCGGGCATTGTGGGTGATGATCAAAATGGGTTCATTAAGAACAGACAGGGATTTCATAACGTAAGACGTGTTTTAAATATTTTGCATAGCCAAAAAGAGGAAAAGGATACTGCTCTTCTCTCGCTCGACGCGGAGAAGGCTTTCGATAGGATCGAGTGGGCTTATCTCTTTGACGTTATCATAAAATTCGGATTTGGAAACTCCTTTTTACATTGGATCAAATTACTACATTCCAACCCAGTGGCTGAAGTTTTAACCAATGAGATGACTTCTGAGCCATTTAATATTACAAGAGGTTGCCCTCAAGGCTCACCATTGTCTCCACTTTTATTCATTTTGGCTATAGAACCGCTAGCAATAGCCGTAAGAACTAACAAACACATACAAGGGATTACAATGGGTGGCAAGGAACATAAAATTGCTTTATTCGCTGACGATGTAGTGTTATTCCTAAAACATTTAAACGCATCTCTACCTGCACTTTTAGATCTGATCAATCAATTCGGAAATATATCTGGATATAAAGTGAACACATCAAAATCATCGTTATTGTTGCTTAATAAAGATAGCTGTCCAAATACATCACATTTATTTACCTTGAAAATATCACCCAGCTTTACATATCTGGGTATCAAAATTGTTCCCCAACTAGAAAATATAATTTCTACAAATTATAATGCTATAATGGAATCAACATCTAAAGATCTAGAGAGATGGGTATCTTTACCAATTTCATTGATAGGAAGGATAAATATTTTGAAGATGAATATTTTGCCTAAATTTATGTATTTATTCCAAAATATCCCCTTGGCGCCACCAGCTGGAGTGTTCTCAAAGATTAACTCATTATTCAGGAAATTTATTTGGAACAAGAAATGCCCTCGAGTTCGTCTTTCTCTTCTTTATCTTCCATTTGACACTGGAGGGCTAAAATGTCCCAACCTGTACTGGTACTATTTAGCTGCACAATTAAGAACAATAATGTTTTATTTTTCCTCTGGAAATAAACCATCTTGGGTGGATATGGAGTCATGTGGTTTTGCGTTGCCTTTAAACTTGTATATATACTCAGATAAGGTTAAACAACTAAAAACAGTCACCAGGCACCCCATAGTTTGTAATATGATTAGAGTATGGTACGAAGTTAGAGAGTACATGAAAATAGCTGACTCTTTATCCCAGTATAGCCCCATTTGGGGCAATACATTATTCAAACCAGGCACGAAGGACTCAGGATTCCGACTGTGGGTTGAAAAAGGATTAAGCAAAATTAGTGATCTTTTTGAGGAGGTAATGTTGATGTCGTTTGAGCAGGTATCTGCTAAGTATAATATTCCAAGAAAACATTTCTTTAAATACTTACAGATAAGGAGTTTTGTTCTTTCTATGCAGAACCCATCATTAAACTTGCCAGTACTTTCTTCTTTGGAGGAATTAATTAATAAGAAATGCAATAATAAAGGATTAATATCAGTTTTTTACAACTGGCTTGTATCAGGATCTACTGAATCATCAACCCCGAAACTTGAATTATGGAAGATGGGATTGAATGAGGATATATCTGAGGATGAATGGAGACAAGTCTGTAAAAACTCTCAGAAACAGTTAGGTAGCGTTAGCTTAAAACTTCTTCAATATAATTGGTTGATGCAGACTTACATTACTCCTGTCAAGCTAAATAGATTTAATACAAATATTCCTGATACATGCTTTAAATGTAGAGAGGCTCAAGGTTCATTTGTGCATTGTGTTTGGGAATGCAACATTATTAGAGACTTTTGGGTGGAAGTGATTAATATTACAAAGATAATTTTACCCTTGAATATTCCTCTAGATGCAAAAATGATTTTGCTACATTTATATCCAAAGAACCTTAAACTAAATCTTCAACAGCGTAAATTTATAGATTATGCTATACTACAAGCTAAAAGAATGATAGCTCTTAGCTGGAAAAGGCCTGATCCACCAACTATTGGAACTTGGATTAATGCCATGGCACAGTGTATGGCCATGGAAAAAATAACATATTTTATTAAAAACAAAATGGATGTGTATGAAGAAATATGGAAACCGTTTAATTACTACATTAACAACAATAATATTGGTCATTTACTACAGGAGATGTAACTATGTATAGTGTTTGATTGTTTTTTTGTTTCGTTTTGTTTTGCTGGAAAAGGTCACTTTTATGTGTAAAGTACAGTAATGTAGCCTATATTTGGTTTTTGGGTGCCTTGCAATATGTGTTTTGCATTTAGATTGTCTCTTGTGTGAGACTTTTTTGCATTTCTATATGGGAGAAGAGAGTGAAGTTCTCTTGTTGGGGTGGGAAATAACTGTGACGAAATGGAAATGTGTTTCTCTGTTTTCTGTCTTGCATAATCAAAAACAATAAACACATTGTTCAAAAAAAAAAAAAAGAAGGAGTCTATACGTTTATGATAGAAAAAATCCTTTTGAGAACTCTTTGGTAAACATTTTTTTCAATCGGTCAAATATGGACTACTGTCTGCCTTATTTAACATTACGAGAAGTCAGTCTATATGCATAGTGAGTTAATGTTCACGGACTCTGGCCAGGAATGTGTTCAGTGGGTAAAAAATAGACTACTGGCTGGTTAATATAACATCACAAGAAGTCAAGCTGTAGTATAGCAAGATAATATTCAAGAACTCTTTGGCCAGAAATATGTTCAGTAGGTCAAAAGAGGACCTCTGTATAGCTGATTTATCATCAGAAGGAGTCTATAACTTTATATCGTTTGAAATATTTTGAGGACACTTTGACCAGAAATAAGTTCAAAAGGTCAAATATGGACTTCTGTATGGCTGATTTAACATTATGAGAAGTCAGCCTATATGTATAGTGAGTTAATGTTCACGGACTCTGGCCAGAAATATGTTCAGTAGGTCAAAAATAGACTACTGGCTGGTAAATATAACATCACAAGAAGTCAGTCTCTAGTATAGCAAGATAATATTCAAGAACTCTTTGGCCAGAAATATGTTCAGTAGGTCAAAAGAGGACCTCTGTATAGCTGATTTATTATCAGAAGGAATCTATAACTTTATATCGTTTGAAACCTTTTGAGGACACTTTGACCAGAAATAAGT
Source organism: Squalius cephalus (assembly GCF_949319135.1). Taxonomy (NCBI): domain Eukaryota; kingdom Metazoa; phylum Chordata; class Actinopteri; order Cypriniformes; family Leuciscidae; genus Squalius; species Squalius cephalus. Next base: position 23,977,819 of record NC_137133.1, on the reverse strand, counting down.
TCAAAAGGTCAGATATGAACATCTATATGGCTTAAGAAGCATCAGAAGGAGTCTATGAGTATTTATAGAAAGCCCAAGATCGAGGACTCTTTTGCTAGAAATATGTTCATTGGGTCAAGTATGGACTACTGTATGGTTGACATGACATTAGAAAGAGTCAACGAGTATATATGGAAAAGTCAAGTTTCGAGTACTCCTTGGCTAGAAAAAAATTCAGTATTTCAAATATGGACTTTTGTCAGGATGATATAACATCCGAAGATATCAATCTGAATGTATAGTGTTAATCTTTTCGGACTCTTTGGCCAATAATATTTTCGATAGGTCAAATATGGACTTCTGTATGACTGATTTAACATCAGAAGATGTAATTGACTGATTTAACATCAGAAGGAGTCTATACGTTTATGATAGAAAAAATCCTTTTGAGAACTCTTTGGTCAGAAATATGTTCCTTGGGTCAATAATGGACTTCTGTATGGCTGACATGACATTAGAAAGAGTCAACGAGTATATATAGAAAGGTCAATTTTAGACTCTTTGGCCAGAAAAAAATTCAGTTTGTCAAATATGGACTTTTGTCAGGATGATATAACATCCAAAGATATCAATCTGAATGCATAGTGTTAATCTTTAAGGGCTCTTTGGCCAGTATTATTCTCGGTAGGTCAAATATGGACGTCTGTATGGCTGATTTAACATTAGAAGGACTCTATACTTTATGATAGACAAAATCCTTTTGAGAACTCATTGGTCAATTTTTTTTTTCAATCGGTCAAATATGGACTACTGTCTGCCTGATTTAACATTACACGAAGTCAGTCTAAATGTATAGTGAGTTAATGTTCACAGACTCTGGCCAGGAATATGTTCAGTAGGTCAAAAATAGACTACTGGCTGGTTAATATAACATCACAAGAAGTCAAGCTGTAGTATAGCAAGATAATGTTCAAGAACTCTTTGGCCAGAAATATGCTCAGTAGGTCAAAGGGGACCTCTGTATAGATGATTTATCATCAGAAGTAGTCTATAACTTTCTATCGTTTGAAATATTTTGAGGACACTTTGACCAGAAATAAGTTCAAAAGGTCAGATATGGACATCTATATGGCTTATGAAGCATCAGTATGAGTCGATGAGTATGAATAGAAAGCCCAAGATCGAGGACTCTTTGGCCAGAAATGTGTTCATTGAGTCAATAATGGACTTCTGTATGACTTTTGTCAGGATGATATAACATCCAAAGATATCAATCTGAATGCATAGTGTTAATCTTTAAGGGCTCTTTGGCCAGTATTATGTTCGGTAGGTCAAATATGGACTTCTGTATGGCTGATTTAACATTAGAAGGACTCTATACTTTATGATAGACAAAATCCTTTTGGGAACTCATTGGTCAATTTTTTTTTCAATCAAGCAAATATGGACTACTGTCTGCCTAATTTAACATTACGAGAAGTCAGTATAAATGTATAGTGAGTTAATGTTCACGGACTCTGGCCCAAGGTTATTATAGTTTTACTTTTTTAAATTAGTTTTTATTTTAATATCGTTTTCAATTTTGCTTTAAATTTAAGTTTAGTTTTAGTTAGTTTCATTAATGGTTTTGTTAGTTTTAGTTTAGTTTTTATTTTGCAAACACATTTCTATTTAGTTTTTATTTTATTTAGTTTCAGTTTTAGTTTTAGTAATTATAGTTTAGCAGAGCAAACAGAACACTTCCTGGGTAGACCAAAGCGAGACGCATAATTTCAGCAAAGTTTAATGTTTGCCGAGATTACAGTTAACTCTTGTGCAGACATCTTAATAATAAAAATTAAAATAATGGTTTGAGATTGAACAAAGCACCAAATAAATGGAACTTAAAAGTATACAAGAAAAAAAATACGATGAAAAATTCAGACAAACTAATTCATATTAAAGATGAAATCTTGTTAAACATAGTTTACTTTTTTCAATGTAGCAGAGTGACACTGGTACATACAACAACAAAAAAACATCTCAATTAATCTGACAACCTGCTGTGAAGCCAGTGTGATTAAATAATGAAGTATCTAGTGTGTGAGTGAGTGTGTGTGAGTGTGTACATGTTTTTCTATCCCGGTGGGGACTTAAACCTGAATGCACACACACTCACGAGGACTCGTGTCACTGTGGGGACCTAAACTGAGGTAAACAAGCTTATAAATCATACAGAATGAGTTTTTTTGATAATGTAAAAATGCAGAATGTTGTGTGTGATGGGTAGGTTTAGGGTTCGGGTTAGTGTGTGTGTGTGTGTGATGGGTAGGTTTAGGGTTCGGGTTAGTGTGTGTGTGTGTGTGTGATGGGTAGGTTTAGGGGTCGGGTTAGTGTGTGTGTGTGTGTGTGTGTGATGGGTAGGTTTAGGGGTCGGGTTAGTGTGTGTGTGTGTGTGTGTGTGTGTGTGTGTGTGTGTGTGTGTGTGTGTGTGTGATGGGTAGGTTTAGGGGTCGGGTTAGTGTGTGTGTGTGTGTGTGTGTGTGTGTGTGTGTGTGTGTGTGTGTGTGTGTGATGGGTAGGTTTAGGGGTCGGGTTAGTGTGTGTGTGTGTGTGTGATGGGTAGGTTTAGGGGTCGGGTTAGTGTGTGTGTGTGTGTGTGATGGGTAGGTTTAGGGGTCGGGTTAGTGTGTGTGTGTGTGTGTGTGTGTGTGTGTGATGGGTAGGTTTAGGGTTCGGGTTAGTGTGTGTGTGTGTGTGTGATGGGTAGGTTTAGGGTTCGGGTTAGTGTGTGTGTGTGTGTGTGTGTGTGTGTGTGTGTGATGGGTAGGTTTAGGGTTCGGGTTAGTGTGTGTGTGTGATGGGTAGGTTTAGGGGTCGGGTTAGTGTGTGTGTGTGTGTGATGGGTAGGTTTAGGGGTCGGGTTAGTGTGTGTGTGTGTGTGTGTGTGTGTGTGTGTGTGTGTGTGTGATGGGTAGGTTTAGGGGTCGGGTTAGTGTGTGTGTGTGTGTGTGTGTGTGTGTGTGTGTGTGATGGGTAGGTTTAGGCAGCCCGGTCTCACCCCAAAACGTCACATACTGACGCGTCTTGACCATACGGCAACATACGACGAAAAGGGTACCCCTAAAACGTCCATATGAGACGAAGACATAAGCGCGCCAGCAGCGCCTCTTAGCGGTACCCTAACGCATACCTAAACCTACCCATAACCCAAAACGTCACATATGGACGTTTTAGGGGTACCCTTTTCGTCGTATGTTGCCGTATGGTCAAGACGCTTCAGTATGTGACGTTTTGGGGTGAGACTGTGTTAGTTTAGGGGTCGGGTTAGTGTGTGTGTGTGTGTGATGGGTAGGTTTAGGGGTCGGGTTAGAGTGTGTGTGTGTGTGTGATGGGTAGGTTTAGGGGTCGGGTTAGTGTGTGTGTGTGTGTGTGTGTGTGTGTGATGGGTAGGTTTAGGGTTCGGGTTAGTGTGTGTGTGTGTGTGATGGGTAGGTTTAGGGATCGTGTTAGTGTGTGTGTGTGTGTGTGTGTGTGTGTGTGTGTGTGTGTGTGTGTGTGTGTGATGGGTAGGTTTAGGGTTCGGGTTAGTGTGTGTGTGTGTGATGGAAAGGTTTAGGGGTCGGGTTAGTGTGTGTGTGTGTGTGTGTGTGTGTGTGTGTGTGTGTGTGTGTGTGTGTGTGCGTGTGTGTGTGTGTGTGATGGGTAGGTTTAGGGGTCGGGTTAGTGTGTGTTCGTGTGTGATGGGTAGGTTTAGGGTTCAGGTTAGTGTGTGTGTGTGATGGGTAGGTTTAGGGGTCGGGTTAGTGTGTGTTCGTGTGTGATGGGTAGGTTTAGGGTTCAGGTTAGTGTGTGTGTGTGATGGGTAGGTTTAGGGGTCGGGTTAGTGTGTATGTGTGTGTGTGTGATGGGTAGGTTTAGGGGTTGGGTTAGTGTGTGTGTGTGTGTATGTGTGTGTGTGTGTGTGTGTGTGTGTGTGATGGGTAGGTTTAGGGGTCGGGTTAGTGTGTGTGTGTGTGTGTGTGAGTGTGTGTGTGTGTGTGTGTGTGTGTGTGTGTGTGTGTGTGTGTGTGTGTGTGTGATGGGTAGGTTTAGGGGTCGGGTTAGTGTGTGTGTGTGTGTGTGTGTGTGTGTGTGTGTGTGTGTGTGTGTGTGTGTGTGTGATGGGTAGGTTTAGGGGTCGGGTTAGTGTGTGTGTGTGTGTGTGTGTGTGTGTAGTGTCCCGGGACATGTCTCCACATGGATAATAATATTATTAGCAGAAAATCTTTTGTAAAAACAAAGATAACAACAGCACCTTGCAGCCTGTCAACCTTTCATGAAAGCATGACATCTCAAACATACAGTAGGCTTACATAGCGGCGTACGGGTATGTTTGTGCTTGACGGACTTGTTTTGCTGTTGCACCCGCGTCTCGCAAATGAAAGGAAATTCTAAAAACGCTGCGCTCAAGTTAAAAGAAGTTCAACTTACGTCTCATTACCTTGAGTTATTATTTCCCATTCCACTGCCAGAGACGCATCCTTTATGAACAGCCGCTTAGGACTAGCGATGTGTTCGATGGTCCTTCATTGAGCGCGTCACTGGACAGCGGTTAATCGCCTCAGCAACTTCACGTGCGCGAAGCGCAATATACAGGCATTTCCCTACACAGCCACAGGTCAGACTTTCCACCAAAGTAAAGAGCTTATTAAATATGAAAACGATTATTTATTTTTGCTAATTATTATTTTATTTCAGTTAGTTTTTCAGTAACTGTTGTTAGTTTCGTTTAGTTTTAGTTTTTCATTTATTATGAATTTTTTAATTTTATTTCAGTTTACGACAATGTTTTTTGACCAATAGTTTTAGTCTTAGTTTCAGTTTTCGTTTACGAAAATAACCTTGCTCTGGCCAGGAATATGTTGACCAGAAATAAGTTCAAAAGGTCAGATATGAACCTGGCTTAATATGGCTTAAGAAGCATCAGAAGGAGTCTATGAGTATTTATAGAAAGTCCAAGATCGAGGACTCTTTTGCTAGAAATATGTTCATTGGGTCAAGTATGGACTTCTGTATGGCTGACATGACATTAGAAAGATTCAACGAGTATAAATGGAAAGGTCAAGTTTCGAGTACTCGGCCAGAAAAAAATTCAGTATGTCAAATATGGACTTTTGTCAGGATTATATAACATCCGAAGATATCAATCTGAATGTATAGTGTTAATCTTTTCGGACTCTTTGGCCAATAATATTTTCAATCGGTCAAATATGGACTACTGTCTGCCTTATTTAACATTACGAGAAGTCAGTCTATATGCATAGTGAGTTAATGTTCACGGACTCTGGCAAGGAATATGTTCAGTGGGTAAAAAATAGACTACTGGCTGGTTAATATATCATCACAAGAAGTCAAGCTGTAGTATAGCAAGACAATGTTCAAGAATTCTTTGGCCAGAAATATGTTCAGTAGGTCAAAGGGGACCTCTGTATAGCTGATTTATCATCAGAAGGAGTCTATAACTTTATATCGTTTGAAATATTTTGAGGACACTTTGACCAGAAATAAGTTCAAAAGGTCAAATATAGACTTCTGTATGGCTGATTTAACATTATGAGAAGTCAGCCTAAATGTATAGTGAGTTAATGTTCACGGACTCTGGCCAGAAATATGTTCAGTAGGTCAAAAATAGACTACTGGCTGGTAAATATAACATCACAAGAAGTCAATCTCTAGTATAGCAAGATAATATTCAAGAACTCTTTGGCCAGAAATATGTTCAGTACGTCAAAAGGGGACCTCTGTATAGCTGATTTATTATCAGAAGGAATCTATAACTTTATATCGTTTGAAACCTTTTGAGGACACTTTGACCAGAAATAAGTTCAAAAGGTCAGATATGAACATCTACATGGCTTAAGAAGCATCAGAAGGAGTCTATGAGTATTTATAGAAAGCCCAAGATCGAGGACTCTTTTGCTAGAAATATGTTCAGTGGGTCAAGTATGGACTACTGTATGGTTGACATGACATTAGAAAGAGTCAACGAGTGTATATGGAAAAGTCAAGTTTCGAGTACTCCTTGGCTAGAAAAAAATTCGGTATGTCAAATATGGACTTTTGTCAGGATTATATAACATCTGAAGATATCAATCTGAATGTATAGTGTTAATCTTTTCGGACTCTTTGGCCAATAATATTTTCGGTAGGTCAAATATGGACTTCTGTATGACTGATTTAACATCAGAAGATGTAATTGACTGATTTAACATCAGAAGGAGTCTATACGTTTATGATAGAAAAAATCCTTTTGAGAACTCTTTGGTCAGAAATATGTTCCTTGGGTCAATAATGGACTTCTGTATGGCTGACATGACATTAGAAAGAGTCAACGAGTATATATAGAAAGGTCAATTTTAGACTCTTTGACCAGAAAAAATTTCAGTATGTCAAATATGGACTTTTGTCAGGATGATATAACATCCGAAGATATCAATCTTGAATGTATGTGGCCAGTGTGACAACATGTAGTGTTAATCTTTAAGGACTCTTTGGCCAGTAATATTTTCAGTAGGTCAAATATGGACTTCTGTATGGCTGATTTAACATTGCAAGAAGTCAGTCTATATGCATAGTGAGTTAATGTTCACGGACTCTGTCCAGGAATATGTTCAGTAGGTCAAAAATAGACTACTGACTGATTAATATAATATCAATAGAAGTCAAGCTGTAGTATAGCAAGATAATGTTCAAGAACTCTTTGGCCATAAATATGTTCAGTAGGTCAAAGTGGTATAGCTGTAGAGCTGATTTATCATCAGAAGGAGTCTATAACTTTATATCGTTTGAAATATTTTGAGGACCCTTTGACCAGAAATAAGTTCAAAAGGTCAGATATGGATATCTATATGGCTTATGTAGCATTAGAAGGAGTCTATGAGTATGTATAGAAAGTCCAAGATCGAGGACTCTTTGGCCATAAATATATTCCTTGGGTCAAATATGGACTTCTGTAAGGCTGATCTGACATCAGAAGTAGTCGATAAGTTCATAATAGTAAAAAACATTTTGAGGATTCTTTGGCCAAAAATATGTTCAATTGGTCAAATATGGACTACAGTCTGGCTGAAATAACATCACGAGAAGTCTGTATAGTACGAGAAATATGTATAGTAAGGTTAAAGTTCAAGGTCTCTGTCCAGAAATATGTTCAGAAGGTCAAATATGGAATTTAGTATGGCTGATTTAACATCAAGAGTCTGAGTTTCCAAGAGTAAAAAACATTTTGAGGATTCTTTGGCCAAAAATATGTTAAATCGGTCAAATATGGACTACAGTCTGGCTGATATAACATCACGTGATGTCTGTATAGTAGGAGAAATATGGTAAATGTAAGGTAAATGTTCAAGGTCAAATATGAACCTCTGTATGGCTGATTTAAGAATTTCAGAAGGAGTCTATACGTTTAAGATAGACAAAATCCTTTTGAGAACTCTTTGGTCAATGGTTTTTTAATCGGTAAAATATGGACTACTGTCTGCCTGATTTAACATTACGAGTAGTCAGTCTAGTGAGTTAATGTTCACGGACTTTGGCCATAAATATGTTCAGTAGGTCAAAAATAGACTACTGGCTGGTTAATATAACATCAAAAGAAGTCAAGCTGTAGTATAGCAAGATAATATTCAAGAACTCTTTGGCCAGAAATATATTCAGTAGGTCAAAAGGGGACCTCTGTATAGCTGATTTATCATCAGAAGGAGTCTATAACTTTATATAGTTTGAAAATTTTAGATTTTTATAGATAACGTATGTATTGTTGCATTGCACAAACGATCTAACGTTGTGCATCATTGAAGAAAAACATATAGGCTATGCACTTCTTGCATTGCATTGCATTGCACACCAGAACTAACTCATTCTCATGTTTATTAAAGAGATAACATATGTGTTGTTGCATTGCATTACACAAACGATCTAACGTTGTGCACTGAAGAATAACATATAGATTATGCACTTTTCGCATTTCATTGCATTGCACACCAGAACTAACTCATTCCCATGTTCATTAAAGAGATAACATATGTGTTGCATTGCATTGCATAAACGATCTAATGTTGTGCATTGAAGAATAACATAGGCTATGCACTTCTTGCATTGCATTTCATTGCACACCAAAACTATCTCAATCCCATGTTCATTAAAGAGATAACATATATGTTGTTGCATTGCATTGCACAAACGATCTAACGTTGTGCATCACATAGGCTATGCACTTCTTGCATTGCATTGCATTGCACACCAGAACTAATTCATTCCCATGTTCATTAAAGAGATAACATATGTGTTGTTGCATTGCATTGGACAAATGATCTAACATTTTGCAATGAAGATTAACATAGGCTATGCACTTCTTGCATTGCATTGCACACCAGAATTAATTCTTCCCATGTTCATTAAAGAGATAACATATGTGTTGTTGCATTGCACAAACGATCTAACGTTGTGCATTGAAGAATAACAAAGGCTAGGCACTTCTTGCATTGCATTGCATGGCACACCAGAAATAACTCATTCCTATGTTCATTAAAGAGATAACATGTGTTGTTGCATTGCACAAACGATCTATTGTTGTGCATTGAAGAATAACATATAGGCTATGCACTTCTTGCATTGCATTGCACACCAGAACTAATTCATCACCATGTTCATTAAAGAGATCCCATATGTGTTTCTACATTGCTTTGCACAGACGATCTAACATTGTGCATTGAAGAATAATATGTAAGCTATGCTCTTATTGAATTGCATTGCATTGCACACCAGAACTAACTCAATCCCATGTTCATTAAAGAGATCACATATGTGTTTCTGCATTGCTTTGCACAGACGATCTAACGTTGTGCACTGAAGAATAACATAATAGGTTATGCACTTCTTGCATTGCATTGCATTGCACACCAGAACTAACTCAATCCCATCTTCATTAAAGAGATAACGTGTGTTGCTTTGCATTGCACAAACGATCTAACGTTGTGCATTGAAGAATAACATATAGGCTATGCACTTCTTGCATTGCATTGCACTGCACACCAGAACTAACTCAATCCCATGTTTATTAATGAGATTACATATGTGTTGTTGCATTGCATTGCACAAACGATCTAACGTTGTGCACTGAAGAATAACATACAGATTATGCACTTTTTGCATTTCATTGCATTGTACACCAGAACTAACTCATTCCCATGTTCATTAAAGAGAAAACATATAACACATATTATATGTTGCATTGCATTGTACAAACGATCTAACGTTATGCATTGAAGAATAACATATAGGCTGTGCATTTCTTGCATTGCATTGTATTGCACACCAGAACTAACTTCTTCCCATGTTCATTAAAGAGATAACATATATGTTGTTGCATTGCATTGCACAAACGATCTAACGTTGTGCATCACATAGGCTATGCACTTCTTGCATTGCATTTCATTGCTCACCAAAACTAACTCAATCCCATGTTCATTAAAGAGATAACATATGTGTTGTTACATTGCATTGCACAAACGACCAGAACTAAATCCCATTTTCATTAAAGAGATAACATAGGTGTTGCTGTATTGCATTGTATAGACGATCTAACGTGCATTGAAGAATCACATATAGGCTATGCACTTTTTGCATTGCATGTTGCGATATGATTTTGTCAAAGGTTTAATTAGACAGACGAAATGGAAGAAGATCGTGTGGGTGTTTGAATCGAGATCACAGTCTTTTAAAGCTGAATCGTGCAGCTTTACTGTCTTATCTCTCTCTCAGCAAATGAGTAGCGCTACGCTACGTGCGCGAGCCTCGCGAGGGCTTTTCAATGCATTCAGTCTCACATTACCTCACTCAACACTCAAAGATAACGACACTGTTGAAACGAAAGTGGCTAATTTCTGTCAATCTCATCTATAAGCAAGGGCAAAAATAAAGCAATTTAATTTGAATTAATATCGATTCTGTTATAAAAAAAATCAATTTTAAAATCGTTAAAAAAAATACCTAGGCGAATCGATTTTTTCTCCCAGCCCTAGAAGATAAGTTATCTCGTCGTTGTACAACGGAATGAGTTTCTTATTGTGTGCATTGTAAAGCAACAGCTAAAGCAATGATTTCTATACATTCTCATAGACTCCCTTTGTTACATCAGCCACACAAAAGTCCATTTTTGACCTACAGAACATATTTCTAGCCAAAGAGTCCATGAACATTAAGTTACTATACATTACAGATTGACTGCTTGTGATGTTATATCAGCCAGAAAATTGTCCATATTTGACCTATTGAACATTTTTTTGGCCAAAGGGTCCTCAAAAGTTAACTTACTAAATACTCATAGACTTCTGATGATAACATCAGCTAAACAGGTGTCAATATGTAACCCTCTGAATATATTTTTGGCCAAAGAGAACTTTCTATACATATTGACTCCTTTTAATCAGCCATACAAAAGTCAATTTTTGACCCAGCTAATATATTTCTAACTAGAGTCCATGAACATTAACTCACTATACATATACACTGACTTCTTGTAATGTTATATCAGGCAGACTGTAGTCCATATTAGACCTACTGAACATATTAGTTGAAAAAGAGTCCTCAAAATGTTTTTACTATTATAAACTTAAAGACTCCTTTTAATGTTAAATCAGCCATACACAGTCCATATTTGACCAAGCATATTTCTGGCCAAAAAGTACTCAAAACTTGAACTTTCTACACATACTTGTTGACTCCTGATTTTACGTGAGCCATACAGAAGTTCATATTTGACCCAAAGAACATTTCTGGCCAAAGAATCCTCGACCTTGAACTTTCTTATACATACTTATAGACTCCTGATTCTTCATAAGCAATATAGAGGTCCATGTTTCTGGTCAAATGGTCCTCAAATGGTTTTAAACTATATAAATTTCGAGACTGTTTCTGATGTTCAGCCATACAGAATTATATATTCAGCCATACAGAATTCCAAATTTGACCTACTGAACATATTACTGCCCAAAGAATCCTTAAATATTAAAACTATACATTCAGATTTATTTCTTCTGATGGTATACCAGCCTGACAAAAGTCCATATTTGACTTCTGGACAAAGAGTTCTCGAAACATGAACTTTCTATACATACTCGTTGACTCATTCTGATGTTAAATCAGCCATACAGATGTTCCTTTTTGAACTACTGAACATACTTTTAACCAAAGTGTCACGAAACTGCTCCTAGACACGAAGGTAGATCCAAATGCAGCTTTTATTAAGAGGCAATCCAGACACGTAATCCAATAAACAGGCAGTGGGTCAAAACACAGGTAGGCAGTCCAAACAAACAAACAAAAACAAAACAAGACAGGCAGGGGTCAGAGGCAAGAGAGTAATCCAAGGAACAGGCAAGAAATCCGAAAACCAAGAAACAAGAAAACCAGGAAAAACGCTCAGAGTTGCAGTGTGACACTAAACAAAACTTCGCAATGATTGAATGAATGAACAAGGAATAAATAGGCTGAAACTAACAAGGATGATGAGACACAGGTGAATGCAATTAGTGATGATGAGTCTGGGCAGTGAGTTATGGGAAATGTAGTTAGTGAGAGAGTGACAATAGTCGGGTGTGGAGTGCCCTCTGGTGGTTCTCAAGGGCACTCCAGCTGATGACCGTTACACAAAGAGTCTTTGAACATTACATTTCTGTACATATTGAATCCTTTTGATGAGACATTAGCAATACAAAAGTCCACATTTAACCTACTGAAAATATTTCTGGCCAAATATTCCTTAAATATTAACACTTTACATTCAGATTGATTTCTTTTGATGTTATATCAACCAGATGGCAGTCAAAATTTGAACTACTAAACATATTTCTGGCCGAAGAGTATTCGAAACTTGAACTTTCCATACATTCTTGTTGTCTCCTTCTCATATTACGTCAGCCATACAGAAGTTCATATTTGACCTAAGGAGCACATTTCTGGGCAAAGAGTCCTCAATACTGAACTTTCTATACATAATCATAAACTCCTTCTGATGCTTCAAAAGCCATATTGAAGTCCATATCTGACCTATTGAACTTATTTCTGGACAAAGGGTCCACAAATGATTTTAAACTATTTAAACTTAGAGACTCCTTCTGATGGTAAATCAGCAATACAGATGTTCCTTTTTGAACTACTGAACATACATTTGGCCAAAGAGTCTTTGAACATTAACTTTCAATACATATTGACTCCCTTAGATGTTACATTATCCATAACATCCAGACATTAGCCAGACAGTAGTCCAAACTTGACCAACTAAACATCTTTCTGGCCCGAGAGTCCTTGAACTTTCTATAAATACTCATAGACTCCTGATGTTTCATCAGCCGTATATTAATCCATATTTGACCTATTGAACCCATTTCAGGCCAAAGAATGCTTGATCTTGAAATTGGACTTTCTTTAAATACTCATAGACTCCTTCTGATCATCAGATATTTCTGGCCAAAGAGTCATCAAAGGGCTATGTGTTCTCATAAACTTCTTTGAATGTTACAGCAACCAAATATGACTCCAGATTTGACCTTTTAAAAACATTTCTGGCCAGAGAGTTGTTGTGGTAAAAACAATAATTAAACAAACAGCATCACGGCATAAGAGACATCAGGATTCAAATTGTATTTTAAAAGATATTTATTCTTTTAAAAGAGGCTTGGTCACAAAATCACCGCAGCTACCCAGTGAGAGGAGCAAGACCTAAATCACACAGAAAACAGACAGCCTTCTTTATACCCCTTTCTTCAAAGTCAAAATTTTCCATTCACCCTAGTAAACCAGATCTAGCTGGTTTTTAGAAATACAGTGGTCCTTCTAAACCCCCTGGGCTTTACTGTCCTCACACCTGTGAGGTCAAAAGGTCTTTATTTATGGCTAGATATCCCCTCTGCCTTTTGTGAAGACAGTGGCCCTTCTAACCCCCTGGGTTTTACTGTCTTCACACCCGTGAGGTCAAAAGGTCTTTATTTATGGCTAAATAACCCCTCTGTCTTTACTGTGTGTGTCTTTGTTCCTGCCAGGTGCACACATACATTCCAGGAGAGAAACACATGATTGAATTGAAAGAAAACCCACACAATGTCTAAGAAAGTAATTAAGAAAAAAGTAAAATATAAATTTTTCCACAACAGAGTCCTTGAACTTTAACTTTCTCTTCATACTTATACATTCCTTCTGATGTTTCATCAGCCATATATTCGTGAATATTTTTATGAGTGTCTGCAGAGCTGTTAAGAGAGGTGGGGGTCTAGCTGCTCTTTTTAAAGATATCTATCAATGTAAGCAAATATCATTTGGGAATTACTTGTCTTTCGAATATCTGGGTATTGTGTTAAAAGGTGCTCCACGCATTTTACTTATCATTATTTACAGGCCTCCAAAATACTCTTCAGCCTTTGCTGAGGACTTTACAGAACTATTATCAACAATTACATCAGAGTTTGACTGTTTTGCCATTGCTGGAGATTTTAACATCCACATAGATAGTGCAGAAAACAACATGGCTAAAGAAATCAAAAGTGTTTTAAAAACTTTTGATCTGACTCAGCATGTACATGGACCCACACACAATCGTGGACACACTCTAGATTTACTTATCAGTAAGGGTCTAAACATTTCATCGATTGTTATTAAGGATGTAGCACTGTCTGATCATTTCTGTATTTTCTTTGATATATTGATCTCTCCTGCCATTGAAGCTAAATCTGTGTCTGTCAAGAAGAGATGCTTAAATGAGAACACTAGTGTACTATTTATGAAGGCTATATCCTTAACACCAAGTATATCTGCTGACTCTGTTGATTTTCTCCTTGATTCTTTTAACTCAAAAGTTAAAAGTGTAATTGATGATATTGCTTCCGTCAAAGTCAGGAAGAAGAGTGGCAGACAAAAAGCACCTTGGAGAAACTCAACAGCAGTGCAAAATATGAAAAGACAATGCAGAAAAGTAGAGCGCATGTGGCGGAAGACAAAACTTGTAGTCCATTATAACATCTACAAAGACAGCATCCATGCTTTTAATATGGAACTAGGCAAAGCTAGACAGACTTTCTTCTCAAATATTATAAACAGTAATTTAAACAACACACGCACTCTTTTTGCTACTGTAGAGAGACTTACAAACCCCCCAAGCCAGATTCCCAGTGAAATGCTCTCAGACAACAAGTGCAGTGAGTTTGCTTCTTTCTTCTCTGAGAAAATCAATAATATCAGAAAGGTGATCAGCACATCCTTGAGTTGCCCTGGGGTCAGACAGATCAAACCACCTGAGAAAGTAGTTACTATGATTTCAAAGAAATTGATGGCAAAATTTTGGAAGAAACCGTACAGCACCTTAAAACATCAACCTGTGCTCTTGACACACTTCCCACATCATTTTTCAAAAGTGTGTTAAACAGTTTAGAAGCAGATCTCCTAGAAGTGGTAAATGCCTCACTTCTCTCTGGGAGTTTTCCAAACTCCCTGAAAACTGCAGTTGTCAAGCCCCTCCTGAAAAAGAGCAATCTGGATAAGACCATATTAAGCAACTATAGGCCGATCTCAAATCTTCCTTTCATAGGCAAGATCATTGAAAAAGTTGTCTTCAATCAGCTGAACAAATTCTTAAGCTCGAATGGATACTTTGACAATTTTCAATCTGGTTTCCGACCGCAGCACAGAGACAGCGCTCATAAAGATAATAAACGATATTCGCTTAAATACTGATTCAGGCAAAATATCAGTGCTGGTACTACTCGACCTCAGTGCTGCATTTGACACTGTCGATCATAACATACTTCTTGACAGGCTGGAAAACTGGGTGGGGCTTTCTGGGATAGTCCTAAAATGGTTCAGGTCATACTTAGATGGGAGAGGTTACTATGTGAGTATAGGAGACCATAAGTCTGAGTGGACATCCATGACATGCGGAGTCCCTCAAGGCTCAATTCTTGCGCCACTCCTGTTCAACCTGTATATGCTCCCAATGAGCCAAATAATGAGAAAGAACCAAATTGCTTACCACAGCTATGCAGACGACACACAGCTCTACCTAGCCCTATCGCCTAACGATTACAGCCCCCTTTGACTCCCTGTGCCAATGCATTGACGAAGTCAACAGTTGGATGTGTCAAAACTTTCTTCAGTTAAACAAAGACAAAACTGAAGTCATTGCGTTTGGAAACAAAGATGAAGTTCTCAAGGTGAACGCATACCTTCACTCTAGGGGTCAAACAACTAAAAATCAAGTCAGGAATCTTGGTGTGACACTAGAGTCAGACCTTAGTTTCAGTAGTCATGTCAAAGCAATAACTAAATCAGCATACTATCATCTGAAAAATATTGCAAGAATTAGATGCTTTGTTTCCAGACAAGACTTAGAGAAACTTGTGCATGCTTTCATCACCAGCAGGGTGGATTATTGTAACGGACTCCTCACTGGCCTTCCCAAAAAGACCATAAGACAGTTGCAGCTCATACAGAACGCTGCCGCCAGGATTCTGAGCAGAACCAGAAAATATGAACATATCACACCAGTCCTCAGGTCTTTACACTGGCTCCCAGTTAAATTTAGGATTGATTTTAAAGTATTATTACTGGTATATAAATCATTCAATGGCCTAGGACCTCAATACATTGCAGATATGCTCACTGAATATAAACCCAACAGATCACTCAGATCACTAGGATCATATCAGCTAGAAATACCAAGGGTTCACTCTAAGCATGGCGAGTCCACTTTTAGCTATTATGCCAGCCGCAGCTGGAACCAGCTTCCAGAGGAGATCATATGTGCTCCTACTGTAGTCACTTTCAAATCCAGACTCAAAACACATCTGTTTAGCTATGCATTTAATGAATGAGCACTGTGCCACTGCTCGTCCGACTATCTGTACTGTACTGTATTTTATTTTTTATTTTTCTAAACTGTTTTAATTATTCTTATTTCTTTTTATTATTTTAATTTATTCTATGTAAAGCACTTTGAATTGCCATTGTGTATGAAATGTGCTATATAAATAAACTTGCCTTGCCTTGCCTTGCCAATATTTGACCTATTGAACACATTTTTGGCCAAAAAGTCTTCGATATTCAACTTTCTATACAAACTCATACCATACTTTTGATGTTTCATCAGTCAGTCCATATTTTACCTATTGAACATATTTCTGGCCCAAGAGTCGTCAAAGGCTATCTTACTATTAGTTCTCATAAGCTTCTTTAATGTTATATCAACCATAGATTAGACCACATTTGACTGATTTTTCAGATAGACTCTTATGATGTTTCATCAGTAATTCAAAATTGACCAATTGAACATATTTCTGGCCAAAGAGTCCGTACTTTCTATAAGTACTTGTAAGTCCAAACTTGACCAGCTAAACATTTTTCTGGCCCGAGAGTCCTTGAACTTGAACTTTCTAAAAATACTCATAGACTCCTGATGTTTCATCAGCCATATTTTATTTGACCTATTGAACCCATTTCAGGCCAATGAATCCTTGATCTTGAACTTGAACTTTCTATAAATATTTGTAGTTTCCTTCTGATCATCAGATATTTCTGTCCAAAGAGTCATCAAAGGGCTATGTGTTCTCATAAACTTCTTTTTATGTTACAGCAACTAAATATGACATCATATTTGACCGTTTGAACATATTTCTGACCAGAGAGTCCTTTAATTAACTTTAATTTCTATTCATATTTATACATCTGATGTTTCATCAGCCATATATTAGTGAATATTTTACCTATTAAAGACATTTCTGGCCAAAGAGTCCTCGATTTTGAACTTTCTATACATATAAACTTCTTCTGATGTTTCATCAGTAGTTCAAATTTGACCTTTTGAACTTATTTCCGGCCCATGAGTCATCAAAGGCTATCTTACTATGCGTTCTCACAAGCTTCTTTGATGTTACATCAACCATAGATTAGACCACATTTGACCTATTGAACACAATTCTGGCCAAATTTCTATAAATACTTATAGACTTCTTCTGATGTTTCATTATTAACTTGAACTTTCAATAAATATTCATAGATTCCTGATGTTTCATCAGCCAGACAGTAGTCCAAAAATGACCATCTGAAAAATGTTCTGGCCAAAGAGTCCTCAATCTTAAGCTTTTGATACATATCTCCTTCTGATTTTTCATATGGACTCCTTCTGATGTTTCATCAGTAATTCAAATTTGACCTATTGAACATATTTCTGGCCAAAGAGTCCTTGAACTTGAACTTTTTATACTTACTCATAGACTCCTTCTGACGCTTCATCAACTTTACATTATTCCATATTTGACCTATTGAACACATTTCTGGCCCAAGAGTCATCAAAGGCTATCTTAATGTGTTCTCATAAGCTTCTTTGATGTTACATCCACCATAGATTAGACCATATTTGACCCATTGAACACATTTCTGGGCAATATATATAATTCTATACATATTTATAGACTCCTTCTGATGTTCCATCAGACAGACAGTAGTCCACATTTGACCTATTGAACCTATTATTGACTCCTGTTGTTACAAAAGCCATGCAGTATTCTAAAATTTGACCTATTGAATAAATTTCGGGCCAAAGAGTCCTTGATCTTGAACTTGAACTTGAACTTTCTAGACATACCCATAGACTCCTGATGCTTCATCGGCCATATATTAGTCATAAGACATTGCTGTCCTCGATTTTGAACTGTCTATACATACTCATAACGATGTTTCATCAGTAGTTCAATTTTGACCTTTTGAACATATTTCTGGCCAGAATCCTTGAACTTGAACTTTCTATAGATACTCATAGGGCCCTATTTTAACGATCTGAAACGCAAATATCAAACGCGAAACGCAAGTAACTTTGTGGGCGGATCTCGGGCGCTGTTGCTATTATAAATTACTCTTGCGCCAGACGCAAATCTAAAATGGGTTGGTCTGAAGTAGCTACATTACTCATAGGTGTGGTTTGGGCGTAACGTGAAATAAACCAATCAGAGCATCATCCCACATTCCCTTTAAGAGCAGGTGCGCTTGTTCCATGGCGGATTGTTATTATCAGGGACGTGCACAGGGGGGTTGCTCAGGTTGCCCGGGCAACTGCCCATATGTCCTTCTCGACTCACGTTGCCCTTCCGAGGGGGAAAAAAATAAATAAATAAAAAGTACAATGGATGCAGAATTTCACGTAGGCCTAGATAAAAAAAAATCGCAAAGCCTCATTCAATTCCATTCGGGCAGCGAAAGTGAAAGTCAGTAGGGGAAGGGCAAACTCTGTTTACGTGGCTGCAGCGCTGCACGCGACTGGCACCTGAGCTGAGCCTGCATGAGCGGCCCTAGAAGGAGATTGTCGCAGTTGTCGGGTGAGACGACTCAATGTTGTCGGAAAAGGTGAGTTTGTGATGTATAACAAACGAACGATCATCATCAGGGTTCCAGACTGTGACCATTTTTTTGAGAATGTGCGAGTTAAAATTTTATGTGGTCGCATTTGTGTGAGTACATGGTCATGTACTACTCAGTTAAATTCACGCATGAATTTTCCTGCATTGAACTTGTTTTAGCGCCCGCCAAAGTGAATTTTTGTCCCGCCAAAGTCTTATTTGATCGGTGAGTAATGTAGATGAACTGCTGCGCTTGTGACAGGGCGCATGTTTAACTGAAAGAACGAGCAGAGAGAGAGACCCGGGGCCTGTTTCAGAAAGGAGGTTCAACCAACTCTGAGTTAAAACTTGAACTCTGAGTTGACTTACCCTGAGATGGGAAACTCTGAGTTTTCGGTTACAGATCAGCTGAAATTAGTTAGTTCAATCAACTCTGAGTTGACCTACTCTGTGTTAAGCGCGTGCACCACAACTATAAAAAGCCATTATTAATGGAGCGCAGAAATTATGAGTCACCATGGCAACAGCGCCAGACAAAAAGAGGTCTTCATATTTCTCACCAGTACGAACACTATTACTGTAATTTTACAGTATTAGAACATTAATGCTGTAATTTAATTGTAACACAACGCGCGTACACGTCCAATTCGCGAACTAATGACTCCTTTGAACCGATTCATTTTAATGATTGGTTAAAACAACTGATCTTTCCAACAGTGAACTCAGGAGACATCTGAATCAGTGTATAACTAATCAGTAACACTTTACAATAAGGTTCTATTTATTACATAAATTACATAAAAAGTACAGTTTGCTACCTCAAGCTTAACCCTCAGGGGTCTGAGATCACGCCGGCGTGATCTGCTCGATTTTTTTCCTTATGAGTTGATTGAGACCCGAAATTCTCTTTTGACTTTGATTTTACAAAACAAGTTTCATACATCAATCGATTCTGTTAAATGTGTATTATTTTTGTGTATACTCACAATAAAAACAAAGTGTTGTGCTTTTTGCCAAATAAAGAAAAATAAACACGAAGCGAGTTCTGCCTTCTCTCTGTCCGTGTAGTCCATTCTGAAACGCGTCCGAAAATGAACTGTAGCTTAGCGAATACTCAGTCAAACAGGCATTCAGACACACAGGCATGAAGCTTGAATTCTCTACTTTTTAATGAAGTAATTTATATAAAAAACAAATATTCTCATCTTGTGAAATCTGTATTAAAAGAGAGCGATTCCAGTCGACCTCATTAGAGCTAATTCAAATGTAATGTGACTCCGCCCACAGAGAGCGCACGCTATTCAAACGCAAATGGCTGAGGTAATCCACGCAATCCTGTGAACGCCCCTATCATCAGCACAAGAAAACCAAAACACCAGTTTATTCAGAACATTACTTGTTTACAACGCAGCGCTGTGAGGAATAATGACGAATACGAGGAATACGAGCTGAGGAATACTAGTAAGTTTTTCCTTCTCAGGTTTCTGTTTATGAATGAATGAATGGCATAGATGCGCGCTGTTTACCACAGCTGGCAAAAAACAATATTATGTGACAGTTGACTTTCAAACATTCACAGATACCTCAAAACAGAAAGTACAAATCCTTTCTTTAAAACGAATTTCGTTTTGTATCAATTGTATCTTAATTTTAATATTTTTTTCATTAACAAATTTCCTGGATTTAAAGTAAATATAGGCTAGCAATCACAACATAAGGTGCTTGAACTGGAGATCATCAACCAGACCGTAGCCTACTCGCCTCACATGTCTAAAAAATGTGAAATATATTTACATTTACAGCTGGTTCTAAACAAAACCATCCAAAACAAAAAAACTATGTAGCCTAATAAATGTGCGTTTCTCCGGTGCGTTCACTAGCCTACTGCGAAGATAGCCTATCTTATTTTTATTTTTATTTTTTTTATTTATTGCACAAGTCATACATAAATTCATTCATTCATTCATTCATTCATTCATTATTACATGCATGAACGAATAAAAGAATAGAAAAAAAGGAACATGGAGAAGAAAATCTTATGATACCTGTCGCTTATTTGTGCACATCAGAAAAATAAATAAAAAACAGCTACTTTATAAATGGATCAACCCCAATCCTCACCCCAAACACCAAATATTTTCAGTAATACCTATCTTTACACTTAATTATCATCATTTTAAGCGTGTGTAAGCGTATTTCATGAAAACAACGTTACAGTCAGGTGAAATATGAAAGACAACATTTTGTTTAGTAGATTTGGGTACAGTTTTTACTGTAGAATATACTGCCTCGTCAAATAAGCTTTTGTTTAGCAATTTCTATATATAAAATAGCCTACTATTTTTGTCAAAAATAAAGTCATCAACTAAGATGTTAGCTGTTCCAATGTTGGCTATATTCAAAGTAATGAATACATAGATAAAATGTAGGCCTATAATCTTTTTTTTACAAAGAAAGAGTACACTTGAAATATTGTTGAAATTGTAATTATTGTTGTAATTGTAACCTTTTTAATAAAATAGCAAAACATATTTACAAGATAGATGTAAGCAAAATCTTAAATGGTCCTTGCATTGTGGCTCAGTCAGTTGTCACACCTGAGTGAATGGCTCATCATTATGCAGAGTGGGTGGTAATTCAGGTGAAAACCACTCCTCGTTCACGCCCCCCTCGCATATTGGCTTTCCAAGCAAAACCTGTTTTACATCAATTTAAATCAATGTATGGTTTTATGTGAACGATAAAGCAAGACTATTTTCACATAATTTTGAAGAAAAAACTATAGGCGATGATATCCTTTAGTCAAAAGTCTTATTGCCACATATTTAGTATGTGTTTTGTGGCCTTATTTCTGCAACTTTCATTTTTATTTTTTCCAATAACCACGCATAAACATTATTCTCTTAAAAATTCAAACATATACATGCATGTTGATCAGATATTTTGGTAGCCCTGTTTGTGCTATATAGAGTGAATTTACACCTTTGCCATTATCATGTTTATAAATAACTGAAAAAAGCACAAATGTCAGAGCATGTCAGAACACCTCCAGGGCCCAAAACAGCTCAGACTCCAGAGGGTTAAGCTTTAAAATAAATAAAACCACTTGTTTTTTTTGAAAAGCATATGACTACATTTTTCCACACAGTGCTATCAAGAAGAATCGTTAAAGAATCGGATCGATAATCAGAATCGTCAGTGGCATTATTATTGATAAAATCTGTGTTATTATTAGTAGTAGTTAAGGCGATTGAGTGGTGTATTTCAGTGTTTTACTTCTTTGTGTGACCTTTTTTCAGGTCAGAGCAACTGCCCCTCAAAATTCCTGTGCACGTCCCTGGCTATTATAACGGCGGATTTGCCAGGCGCACACCAGGAGCGGTTCACAGCCGAGGAGACCGACGTTCTCGTCATGGCCGTAAAAGATAGAGAAGTGACATTGTATGGGGATGGGAGAAACCCACCACAATATGCTTAGGTTAAACAGGCGTATAATCATTTTGGTAAATGTGTGAGCTAGATTTATGCCTATTTTTTCACATCTTCATGGACACCACAATGATTTCCCTCATGTAGAATATTTTTCCTTGTAATCAATCATGTATGGTTTGCAAAAATGGAAACTGCTACGTCTGTGTGTAGATTTGATGGTATTGGTTTTGAAAAACTGTGTAGAATAAGTTTTAAATTCCTTCATTGAGACAAACACAAACCTCAAGAATCAGCTCGTGAATCTCAATAATGGTGACATGTTTCATGCCGCAATTAATTCTGGGTGCATCATACAAAACTCCTCAGTGGGTCCCAGAATATATTGTGGCATGAAGCATATCACCGTTATTGAGATTCATGCGCTGATTCTTGAGGTTTGAGTGTGTCTAGTCCAAAATGTTTGTTTTACACTAATCATCCAAATGGTGACATCAAACTATTATTTTTAATAAATCATCAACATCTAAATCTCTCTATAAAGATTTTTGTATATGACAGAAATAAATCTGGTTTATAATTGTGAGGTGACAGTGGCAAGGAACCAAAACTCCATCAGGTGGCAGGATGGAGAAAAAAACCTTGGGAGAAACCAGGCTCAGTCGCTCAGTTCTCCTTTGGCTAATGAACGAACAGTGTATGATTATGATTCAGGCAGCATTAAAGGTCAAAAGTCAGATTGGATCGGAACATTCAGAATGTTTATCCAGTTCCATCTGTTTGAAGATCGGAGTCACGCCGGTATGGAGACGAGTTTGTGGAGGATCAGTGCTGATGGCTATCGTGTCGATGAGGCCTTCACAGGGGAGAGTTTATAGTTGACAAAATCTCTGCTGACACTTCAGGGATGCGTTGTGGTCGTGTCTAGGTGCAGGTCCTCCATTTGATCTGGATACGGTCTGGATCCGGCTGACTACATCATGCGTTGTGGTCATGTCTAGGTGCATGTCCTCCATCTGATCTGGATACGGCCCGGATCCGCCTGACCACATCATGCGTTGTGGTCGTGTATGCCATTTTTCTTATGATGTAACAAGTACATCGGGTGTTATAGGAAGTGTTCCCATTTCCGAGTGACCAAGTTTATGCAGCCTAATAATCATTTAACTGATTTGAATAATAGGAATGTATAAAGTTCTATGTGTATGCCAGGTTAGAGATGTGTTTTTAGTCTAGATTTAACCCTCTGGGGTCTAAGGTGTTTTTGGGGTCCTTGAGATGTTCTGACATGCCCTGACATTTTTGCTTTTTTCAGTTGCTTATAAACATATTAATGGCAAAGGTGTAAATTCACTCTATATAGCACAAACAGGGCTACCATCATATGTGAGCACCATGCATGTACATGTTTGTATTTTTGAGAGAATAATGTTTATGCATGGTTATTGAAAAAACTAAAAACTAAAGTTTCTGAAATAAGGCCATAAAACACATTCTAAATATGTGTCAATAAGACTTTTGACTAATGGATGTCGTCTCCTAGGGTTTTTTCTTCAAAATGATGTGAAAATTATCCTGCCTAATCATTCACATAACACAATGCATTGATTTAAATTTTGCAAAACACTTGCTGTCTGGAAAGGCAATATGCGGAGTGGGCGTCAACGATCATGCATATTTAGTGGTTCGCACCTGGAGACAATGGGGCCCACATACTTAATGAGCCATTCATTCAGGTGTGTCACAAGAAAGAATGCAAGAGCAACAGTTGGAAGCATCTCGTGTTTTTTTTATTTTTCCACAAATTGTCACGATCCGCTCAAGAAAGACAGCGAGGAGGATCCAAGTGCAGTTGAGGTGAGGTTTATTAAAAGGGTAATCCAAAGAATGGTCAAAACAGGCAGGGTTCAAAATCCAGTGAAGCAATCCAAAACAGTAAACAATAAACAGGCTCAGGGAACACGGGAAACCAAACGCGGTGTGACAACAACAACGATACACACAGGACATGGAACAAACAGGGCTTTAAATACATGAACAAACTAGATGACAACGAGAGACAGCTGGAAACAGATAACAAACACCTGTGCAATCACACAGACTGGAATTGTGGGAAAGGTAGTTCCTGTGAATGACACCGTGGGGAAATGAGGACATCTAGTGGATACCAGGGGAACACAACCAGACACTGTGACATAACCCCCCCTCTACGGAGTGGCTCCCAGACACTCCAAGACCAGACACGGAACAAAACAAAACTCAGGAGGGAGGTGGCAAGGTGGAGGATCAGGGGGAGGGACGGGGGGCCAGGTCCATGAAGGGAAACAGAAACAGGGGGTAACAGACTCAAAGGGAGCCAGGGTGACACAGACAGTACATTGGGGAAACAGTGCGAAGCAAACAGTTCATCCGGTGGCCGGGGCGAAGCGAACAGTCTCTCGGGCGGCCGGGGCGAAGCGAACAGTCCCTCGGGCGGCCGGGACGGAGACGACAGTCCCTCGGGCGGCCGGGACGGAGACGACAGTCCATTGGGCGGCCACGGCGGTGAAGACCCCTCGGACGGCCACGGCGGTGAAGACCCCTCGGGCGGCCAGGGCGGTGAAGACCCCTCGGGCGGCCAGGGCGGTGAAGACCCCTCGGGCGGCCAGGGCGGTGAAGACCCCTCGGGCGGCCAGGGCGGAGAAGACCCCTCGGGCGGCCAGGGCGGAGAAGACCCCTCGGGCGGCCAGGGCGGAGAAGACCCCTCGGGCGGCCAGGGCGGAGAAGACCCCTCGGGCGGCCAGGGCAGACACTTTCCCTCGGGCGGCCAGGGCAGACACTTTCCCTCGGGCGGCCAGGGCGGAGACTCTCCCTCGGGCGGCCAGGACGGAGACTTTCCCTCGGGCGGCCAGGGCGGAGACATTCCCTCGGGCGGCCAGGGCGGAGACGACCCCTCGGGCGGCCAGGGCGGAGACGACCCCTCGGGCGGCCACGGTGGAGACGACCCCTCGGATGGTGGAACTGGCACCACCGGCTCAAGCACTGGAACTGGCACCACCGGCTCAAGCACTGGAACTGGCACCACCGGAACTGGCACTGGAACTGGCACCACCGGCTCGGGCACTGGAACTGGCACCACCGGCTCAAGCACTGGAACTGGAACCACCGGCTCAGGCACCATCGGCTCGGGCATTGGAACTGGCACCACCGGCTCGGGCACTGGAACTGGCACCACCGGCTCGGGCACTGGAACTGGCACCACCGGCCCTGGAACAGACACCACCGGTCCAAGCGTGCGCGCAGCCCACACACACCACATGGCTGTGGCCATAATGGCCAGTGTCGCGGTCACTGAGGGCTCAGGAATAGATGTCACCGGCTCTGGAACAGGAACAGACACAGACACAGGAACCGACACAGGAACCGACACAGGAACAGAGACTGGCTCCGACTCAGGAACAGACACTGGCTCCGGCCCAGAGACTGGAACAGACACCACTGGCTTAGGAACTGGAACAGACACAGACACAGGAACAGACACTGGCTCCGGCACAGGAACTGGCACCACCGGCTCAGGCACTGGAACTGGCACCACCGGCTCGGGCTCAGGCACTGGAACTGGCACCACCGGCTCGGACACTGGAACTGGCACCACCGGCTCGGACACTGGAACTGGCACCACTGGAACTGAGACCACCGGCACTGGGATCACCGGCTCGGACACTGGAACTGGCACCACTGGAACTGAGACCACCGGCACTGGGACCACCGGCACTGGGACCACCGGCACTGGGACCACCGGCACTGGGACCACCGGCACTGGGACCACCGGAACAGTCATGGAGGGAGTCTTCCTTCTCCTCCTCCGTTTAGGGACCACCAGACTCGGAATCACCGTACTCGGGACCACCGGACTCGGGCTGGGCAGCGGCGATGCATTCTCTCGGCTGGGCAGCGGCGATGCATTCTCTCGGCTGGGCAGCGGCGATGCATTCTCTCGGCTGGGCAGCGGCGATGCATTCTCTCGGCTGGGCAGCGGCGATGCATTCTCTCGGCTGGGCAGCGGCGATGCATTCTCTCGGCTGGGCAGCGGCGATGCATTCTCTCGGCTGGGCAGCGGCGAAGCATTCTCTCGGCTGGGCAGCGGCGATGCATTGTCTCGGCTGGGCAGCGGTGATGCATTGTCTCGGCTGGGCAGCGGTGAAGCATTCTCATGGCCGGCAGACTTGCGTCTCCTATCCCCTCTCTGTCCACGACGGCAAGATGGGGGCTCCGACCCGTCCCTCAGCAACCCGAATTCGAAGAGGGGGCATGGTGGAGGGTAGTGTTGGATTCCCTCTCGACCCACCATTCCTCTGCGAGCTCCCCGGGTCCCACGGAAAATAACCAGACGGGTACCCTTGAAACACTCTCTCCTCTCCCGCTCAGTGGTAGGAGGAGGGATACGAAACCCCAAATTGCTAGATCCATACATTGGTGTATCGTTCTGTCCCGATCCGCTCAAGAAAGACAGCGAGGAGGATCCAAGTGCAGTTGAGGTGAGGTTTATTAAAAGGGTAATCCAAAGAATGGTCAAAACAGGCAGGGTTCAAAATCCAGTGAAGCAATCCAAAACAGTAAACAATAAACAGGCTCAGGGAACACGGGAAACCAAACGCGGTGTGATAACAACAACGATACACACAGGACATGGAACAAACAGGGCTTTAAATACATGAACAAACTAGATGACAACGAGAGACAGCTGGAAACAGATAACAAACACCTGTGCAATCACACAGACTGGAATTGTGGGAAAGGTAGTTCCTGTGAATGACACCGTGGGGAAATGAGGACATCTAGTGGATACCAGGGGAACACAACCAGACACTGTGACACAAATTGTGCTTGCAAATTGGCCTATAATATCAAAAGGAAAACATGTCTAGTAATTGTGCAGTTAATTCTCATACTGTATTTTCAGTTTTGGAATATTTATCCTCTCCCCAAATTTGTCACTAATAAAACACAATAAAAAATTATTTTATTTTAGGTATTATTTTACCTTTTATTAGT
The DNA here is from genome assembly GCF_949319135.1 of Squalius cephalus. Taxonomy (NCBI): domain Eukaryota; kingdom Metazoa; phylum Chordata; class Actinopteri; order Cypriniformes; family Leuciscidae; genus Squalius; species Squalius cephalus. The sequence continues at coordinate 23,950,979 of NC_137133.1, read as the reverse complement.
TTGTTTACATCTACCTTGTATTTTTTTTTTATTAAAAAGGTTACAATTACAACAACAATTCAAGTGTAATCTTTCTTTGTAAAAACTAAAGTATACATTTTATCATACATATTTCAAAGTTAAGGATTCATTACTTGAATATAGCCTAGGCTACATTGGAATAAACACTATAACATATTATTTGATTATTTTTGACAAAACATACTATATTTAACATATGAGCAAAAATTGGCAAACAAAAGCTTATTTGAGGTGGCAGATATTTTACAGTAAAAATGTATAATCTATCCAAAACTAATCAATGAAATGTTGTCTTTCATATGTCTGTAACATAGTAACTTTCATTTTTATTATAAAAAATATAAATGTTAATTTGCAGTTTAATACGTTGCTTATACAAATACATTTTATTTCAACATATTTCACTCGATTTTTACTCAGTAGCTTATAGCAATACAGTTTGCTAAGAGCGAAACATTCACAGACAGAAACGATTCAAATTTAAACCGTCTTTTGCCAGTTGTGGTAAACAGCGGCATCTCTGCCGTTCATTCATTCATTCATTCATGCACAGAAACGCGCCGCACTTGAGAATGAAAAAAAAACGTACTACATTATTCCATAGCCTCGGATCTGTTGCTCCTCGTACTTCTGAGGTAAATTTTCCATTATAGTATTATTCCTCACAGCGCTGCGAGACTGTGTAAACAAGTACAATGATCTGATGTGTTTTCTCGAGCTGATGTGGGCGTTCATAGTTTGCAGGATTGCCTCAGACATTTGCGTTTGAATAGCGCACGCTCTCCGTGGGCGGGGTCACATTACATCTGAATGAGCTCTAATTAGCTCGACTGGAATCGCTCTCTTTTAATGCAGATTTCACAAGATGAGAATATTTGTTTTTTATATAAATTACTTCATTTAAAAGAAGAGAATTCAAGCTTCATGCCTGTGTGTCTGTATGTCTGTTTGACTGAGTATTCGCTGAGTTATGGTTCATTTTCGGACGCGTTTCAGAATGGACTACACTGACAGAGAGAAGGCAGAACTCGCATCATGTTTATTTTTCTTTATTTGGCGAAAAGCACAACACTTTGTTTTTATTGTGAGTATACACAAAAATAATACACACTTAACAGGATCGATTGATGTATAACACAAGCATATAAGATAAAAAGTAATATTTTATTTTATTTATTTGTTTTCACTGATAAGGAAAAAAACGAGCCTATCGCGCCGGCACGATAGCCGACCTCAGGGGGTTAAAGGTGCTGTCTGTAAGAATGACTTAGGTTGAAATACTACAGTCCAAATTCAAAATATCAGAGATTGTTGTTTCTCCCGCCCCCTCCTCCTTAGACTCGACGCTCACGCAGGTTGCCAGTTTGAGGACACACAACAGGAATGAGCGCAATTGACAACGAAAGCTGAGGAGACTTACAGACTGTAAGTTAATGAGTTGATTTATCCATGGTTTAATATGCTCTCATTCATAGAGATTTTTAGATGGATATCAAGGCTTTTTAGGGTTGTGTGGAATCTGCCATCTCTGTGGGGACGCCATGTAAAACGCCTCACTATAAGTAACTGGTTGCCTACTGCAGCTCAGGACTCCTGAGCTCACAGAAACAAGCCAGAACCCTAAGTATATATATATATTGGAAAAGACCAGACACCATCGGGTCTAATAATATATATAATGTCAGTAAGCTCAAAAACAACATAATATACCAATAAGACCGGACACCGTCGGGTCTGTTAAGTATGGGGGATATCAGAACCAGCCAAAGGCGGGTTTTATAATAATAATGGATAATGTGCTTATGAACAGTGACATGACACGTAGATAAGACCAGACACCGTCAGGTCTTAATCATACCAAAAGGACCTTCGCCTGCAGGGAAGGTACTTCCATGTTATAGAACCTCATATGTGGAAGGCGAGGACCAGCCGGCCGCCGCACAAATGTCCTGAATAGGAAACCCAGAGGACCAAGCCCATGATGAAGCCATGCCTCTAGTCGAATGGGCTCTAATACCTATAGGGCAAACCTGACCCACTGAGGTGTACGCCAGAGGTATGACATCCACTATCCATTTTTTTGGTCTGTGGACAGTCTTTGCTTCGTGACTGGATATCCCTTGGATCGGCCACCGAAGCAGACAAAGAGCTGTTCTGATTGTCTAAAAGACGCAGAACACTCCAGATAGATTCTAAGTGCTCTGACAGGGCAGAGCAAATTAGCCTCCCCATCCTCTGTAGAAGGGGGAAGAGCTAATAATGTGATAACCTGTGCTCTAAACGGCGTTGAGAGCACTTTGGGTACATAGCCATGTCTGGGTTTGAGGGTGACTCAAAACCAAATCCAAACTGCAAACAGGAGGGGCTCACAGAGAGCGCCTGCAGATCCCCCACTCGCTTGATAGATGCCAGTGCCAGCAGGAGAGCAGTCTTTAGTGAGAGAGGTTTAAGATCAACCGACTGGAGCAGTTCAAGGTTTCTTCAGGGCCCCAAGGACCGTGGAGAGGTCCCATGACGGCACAAACGGAGGTCTGGAGGGGTTCATCCTCCTGGCTCCTTTTAGAAACCGTACCACCAAGTCGTTTCTTTCTAGCGATTGGCCAGCCACCGGAGCATGATGAGCTGCAATGGCTGCCACATATACTTTGAGCGTGGATGGGGAACAGCCCGTGTCCAACAACTCTTGTAGGAAGGAGAGTACCACTGATACCTTGCATGACCTGGGTTCAAAGAGTTTGTCCGAGCACCAGATGGAGAACACTGACCACTTCAGAGCATAGAGGTGCCTGGTAGACGGGGCCCTAGCCTCAGTGATTGTGTTCAGGACCTTCTCAGGGTGGTCCCTGAGTACCCGTTGAGGGGCCAAACATGGAGGGCCCATAAGTCGGGTCGCGGATGCCATATCGTCCCGTTCGCCTGCGTGAGGAGATCTTTCCTCAGTGGGACAGGGCAGGGGACTTTGTCCGTCATCTGAACCAGCTCTGGAAACCACGGTCTGGATTTCCAGAGGGGGGCCACTAGGAGGACTGGGCATCCGCTCTCCCTGACCTGTTTGATGACCTGGGGGATCATTGAAACAGGGGGAAACGCATAAAGGAGGCGGCTGGGCCAGAGATTGGCCAACGCGTCCCCATTCTTCGAGAAGAACACTGCACAGTGAGTGTTGGTTTTTGAGACGAAAAGGTCGACTTTGGCCTCGCTGAAGACACTCCATATCAGACTGACCGTCTGAGGGTTCAGGGACCACTCGCCTAGGGGAGTGCTGCCCCGTGAAAGCATATCCACACCCAGATTCTGAATGCCAGGGATATGTGCTGCCCTCAGAGAGCTCAGATTGGTTTGTGCCCAGAAGAGGAGGTCTCTTGCCATGGCGTACAGGTTGCCCGACCTGACACCGCCCTGGCGAGTTATGTTGTCCGTGCGGACTAAGACGTGGTGTCCTTTGAAGTTTGCCAGAAACACTTTGAGGGCCAAACAAACTGCTTTCATTTCCAGGCAGTTGATATGTAAGCTCTGCTCTGTGCTCGACCAGAGGCCGGAGGAAGGCTTGCCCTCGTGCAGCGCTCCCAAACCTAGGTTGGGAGCGTCTGTTAAAACGACTTTCCTCCTGGAAATCACCCCCATAGTCACTGCCTATCAGGGTCCGTAAACAACCGTGATTCACCATGAAACGCAGGCTGCCTGACTGCCATGCATGGGCTGGCACACGGCGTTTGAGCCAGTGCTGCAGCGGGCTCATGCACAGTAATCCCATACGGAGTACTGACGATGCGGCTGCCATGAGATCGAGAAGTTTTTGAAACTTCTTTAGAGGTGTGCACTCGCCTGCCTTGAAGGAGGCTGCCAGCTTCTGTATAGAGAGCGCGTGCTCTCGTGTAAGCCGCGCTCTCATCATTGTAGAGTTCATAACAGTGCCCAGAGAAATCACACTCTGGCTGGGGTTCAGTTTGCTCTTGGATAAGTTGATTTTGAGACCCAGGCATTCCAAATTGCTGAGAATCAAAGCTCAGTGTGTCGGTTCTCGACTGTGCCAGAACCAGCCAGTCGTCAAGATAATTTAGCATGCGCACTTCCTGATGCCTCAGAGGAGAAAGGACCGCGTCCATGCACTTCGTAAACGTACGGGCTTGCAGAAGGCTTGCAGAGGAGTCAGAGACGTGAAGTTGTCGCTGAAGGAGAAAAATCTGCTATAATGGCGAATTCGGGTCCTAATATAGACTTGCCACGCCCTATTTTGGCGCCACGCCATTGGATGTGCAGTTGCCGCAGCACAGCCAATGAGTGAGCCAGACACTCACTGTGCTAGCTGTGCAGCTGCAAATGCCTTTTACATTTTAGGCTTCAGTATTATCAAGGAAAAGGAGTTTCCCCACTGCGTATAGCTACGCAATACGAAGTGACCGTTCTCGAAAGGGAACTGGCTGTAGAAGTGTTTTTTAGAGAAACGAGTATGTGAAACATATTTAGTATGTTTACTAAATATCTGCAAACATATTATGGTATTTTTATGCTTTAGTAGAGTAAAAAAGTTACATACAGCACCTTTAAACTGACAGAGTGTGTCTGCTTCTCAAACAATGTTAGGAAGACTATTCCAAAGTCCTTCACAGAAACGAGTGAGCAGTGAGCACCATTTAAAATAATAAAAATATAATACTCAGTATTAAGTTATAGCTTGAGATGTATAATATTTTCATTTGCTACCAGCAGGATACACAAGAAGAACGTTCAACGTGGACATGCAGACGGTTGTCAAATGTCAAATGACTGACAGCAGCGGCTGCAAACAAATAAAGTGCAAAAACATTTAATAGAACATTTCCTTAAATGTATTATAGAAAAACACTGTTGTTTTAGAGGTTTTTCCTGAATTAATTCAAAAGACTGGCAGCAACAGAACATTATTCACTCAAGATGTCTCAAGATGTCAGCACCTTCAATTACAATCCAGTTTGACTTTATTTCTCTCATACTAAAGTTCTTTTTGAGGTTTAGATGCTAATATCTTATTTAAAAAAATGGTGATCAGTGTTTGCTTCAGTTGGGCTCTTGACCCTTGACTTTTTAATATTACTTTTTCTTTTGCTGCTATAACCATGTGTCTCTGATACATGTTTGTTATGGCAAAAAAAAAAAATCTCATCAGAAGATTTTGGTAATGTTTATGTAAGTTTATGTAAAATATATAGAATATTTAATTTTATGTATTATGTATTGAGCATGTATAACTTCACATGATTTACAGTAGCCTTGTGATATTGTGGCATCTGAATAATAACAATCTGTTTTTTGTTTTTTTTACATTATACAGAAAATGTTTTGAGAAGTTTTTTTTTGGGGGGGGGGGCGGTTTGGTGCACAGAAACATTAAGAATCAACTTATGAATCTCAACAATGGTGACAATCAACAAAGCTTTTTTGTGACTTTATAAGCGTGTTTTGTGATGTTCAGATTCAGAGTTGATCTGAATATTTTTTGATTGTCACCATTGTTAAGATTCATGCACTGATTATTGATGTCTGTGTGAGTCGACGTTATCCTGTCAAAACATTTTCTGCATAATGATTTCATAAAATGTTTCGGAGTATCACGGTTTTGTAGGAATTTCTGCAGTATTGGCATGTGAAATTAACAACGAATTTTGAACAATTCAAATCAGAGATTAGACTGGTATCAGTGAATCAGGCCACTAAATGATCAGAGTCAGAGTCAATGATCAGAACACCTGATCAGAGTTTCTCTTGAATGTTCTGCCATAACAAACGTGTGTCAGAGACACAGCTACAGGAGCTATAGAAAAAATTATGTTAAAGTGTCAAGGGTCCAGAGACCAACTAAAGCAAAACAATGATCACCATAATGGTGAAATTAATCGATATTTTTTCAACATCTAAACCTTGATGTTATGCTGAATGTTGCTTTATTTAAGAGGATGTAACTGTGAAGTTGCTGATGCAGTGACATATAGTTGCATTTATTTGTGCATGTAGTTAACTGCAAGAGATTTGCATTTTACAGTGAATGTGTTTGTTAGTAATAATTCAGGAAATACTTGTAAAAACAGTGTTTCTTTGTAAATAGTTCATTGAAAATTTCTGTAAAAGTTTTTTGCACTTTATTTAAATTAGGATATTTTATTTGTTTGGCATTTGTTTGGTAGTCATTGATGTTTTTATATATATATATATATATATATATATATATATATATATATATATATATATATATATATATGTAGCAGGGTGACTGAATCCACTAATGAGGATTTCATTCACCTGTGTTTAATTTAAGCCCCGCCCCTTGTTTGATATTGTTACGAAGTGGAGGACGCAGTAAGATCCATTTGCAGCTTTATTAGAATAATCAACAGGCAGGGTAAATCAGGGGCAGTCAGAACAATGGAGATAATCTCAAAGCAGAAACAGATAACAGGCAAGGGTTGAGGCAGGCGGCAAGAATCACAGTCCAATGAACAATCCGTGTCGAGACAGGCAGCAGAAGAATCAGAAGTCAGTATAAACAATCCAAGGTCAGTAACAGTTCAGCAAACACAGGGAAAACGCTCAGAGATTGTACGCCGGGGCAATGCAATACTTCGCAGTGAACTGAAGCGTGACAGAGGTTTATATGGGTGTATGTGAATGAGCTGCAGGTGTATGAGATGAGTGCTGATGAGCTGCAGGTGTATGTGCAATCAGTCCCAGGTAAGTGGCATGATGGGATGTTGAGTTTTGTGAAGTGATCAGTCTGGTGTGGAGTGCCCTCTGGTGACTCTGAGGCACTCCAGCTGGTGATCGTTACAGATATAAGGGATGTGTGTTTGCCACATGGCATGCGTCTTGGTATCGGCCTTGTGACGTCATCCGTGGTTGCCGCAGGCTTGGACTGTAAGCTGGCTTCCTCGTGTGCTGGCTGCCCACGCCTCACAGGTATGAGTAGCCGTTTTTTTTATATAACAAGAAGAAATTGACCGCGGCTGATTACTTGCATTTTGTTTTCGGTGGCATTGATAGCATGTGTTCCTGTCTGAGCTGCTGTACTGCAATATGGTGTGCGACTGCGAAGCGGTTTGTGCGCCGGGATCATTCTGCGGTATGTAAGATTTTAGTCTTGTGTGTTAATAATTTGCTTCTGTTTTTAATATTATCTTTCTGCTCGGCAGGCCCCCCCGCGTAACTGACGGTCTCTTGGGCTATTCATGTCTTCTGGCATTTAACCCTTCACGTGTGTGTGGGTATTTGTAGTGGATTATTTGGGCAGGTTTGTTTTCCAATTTGGCAGCAGGCCCGGACCTCCAGATACCTCTGCTCTTGGTTGTTGAGTTTCTTTAAATTGCGTTTGTTATTTACTGTGTGTGTATGAGTAGATGCTAATTGATGGTATTCATTTATATTAATGCCAAATGTGAGTTTTTAAAATATCTAGCTATTTATCATTCAACATTGACGAGCAAAATAAACTTTTCTATTTTTCTATATATGTCTCATGTCCTCTCACCCACCCACTCAAAACGAACCTGTGTGCCCTTAGGGCTATTTCCCTGGTTTTCCGGGGTGGCGTAGTCAATCATATATTGCCATTTCTGTTAAAAGTGTGGTAAACCTTTTCTCAATCCTCCTACCACTCGCAACGCCATAGCGCTACAAACATATATATATATATATATATATATATATATATATATATATATATATATATATTTATTATTATTATTATTATTATTATTATTATTATTATTATTATTATTATTATTATTATTATTTTTTTTTTTTACAGTGTAGATAAGGCTCACGTGTGGCTCACTTTTGGGTTTTCTGATGTACTGAAGGCTGAGAATCGGTACCAACATTAAAAGCTATTCAGGCCCAGTGCAGGGCCAATTATGGGTAAGTAATTTGCTGAGACTCGGGCGAGTTATGGCCCATGTGTGACCCTTGTCTTTAATCCAGAGTTTTGTCACGCCAGGTCCGTCAGTCTTTGAGGCATGTGGGCCATGGGAAAAGGGGCTGTGTGGACCGGAGATCAGAGATGTGCACTAATCTTTCAGGAGAGGAAGAATATTTTTGAAATGTTTGACGACAAGCAGTTAATCAAATGGTATCGTTTGGACAGAGCAGGCATCATCTTTGTCAGCGCTGGTTAATGTTGAGCTGAACCTTTTATAACATGTTTTCACTGTTCGACTAATTCACCAAGCAGTAGCACTTATTCCTCCCACCAGTTTGGTTTTCTTTTGAAATCCATGGCTGATTATATCATATCATATAAATACTATAATTTATATCATAATTTTTTTAAACAATGTTTTACAAAAAAACTAACAAAAAAAAAGTTATTTTACAAGAATTTCCTGGATTCATTTTGTGAAACACTCTCTGTAAAACTCCAATGTAACTATCACTGCATCAGCAACTACACAGTTAATGCCTTTAAATAAAGCAACATGCAGCATATCATCAGTGTTTCTTCTTTTCATAGACTGAAGCACAGGCTCTGCTCTTCAGCACAATGGTAATCTCAAACAAAAATGGTGCTAAATAGCACTAAAAGTGGTTCACTGGCTTGTAATCATAGGGGAACCACTTTAAGTGCTATATAGCACCTATCTCTAAAGGTGCTATACAGAATATTTGTCAAATGGTGTTATGTAGAACCATAAGAGTCTTGTGTGGGCCCTGGAATATTTCCTTATAGGGGGGCCTTGAGGGCAAAAAGATAGAGTGTAGGCAGGCCAGTTAACAGCACACTGGTTTAAAATTTGTAATTAAGAGATGGTGGAAACCGTGTCTATCTTTCATTTCCAATGTGAATATCAGGGGTGCCCAATCCTGCTCCTGCTTATCGACTGCTGTTATTAGTAGACTCCACATTTGGCCATATCTTTAGAAAATGCAATCACAAATGATATATTTCTGGTAAAACTAAGATATAATTCTAATTTGATTCTAATTATAATTAAAAGTAACATTCTGTTGTTGGAGAGTGTTGTGATATAAACTACAGCAGTGCTCAGTATATTAAATCATTAACCAACAAATTAAATCTTACACAGCAAAAGAGTTAAATTAACTCTGCTCAGAGTACATATGGTCACACTCTACAGAGTGTTAAAGTAACTTTGAATAAAGATGTTCTGACCAAATCGTCTTAAAAAAAAAAAATTGGCAAGTTTAATCTAGTCATCAGACATCACAGCTTGACATATAGTAGATGCTTTAATCCAAACAATGTTTTACAAATGAGAAATGCTACAGGAGCAATTCATCTAAATTACACAATTACAAATGTTCAAATATGGCTAGGAGTAGGCTATGTTTAATTAACTGCTATGTGTATTTTTCACCACGTTTACAGCATTCATTAAGAGCGCCTACAGAACATAGGATCTAACAGTCATTCTGTAGTCTTTTCAGTTGTAGTGCTCCTACCTAAAAAAAGTTATAAAAAGGGGGAGGCTGTACAGTCAGCAGATTGGTATGGAAAAGAAACATCTTCAGGGTGATACAAGACCACACTGCAAAATGATCTCGCTTATGCAGCTACTTGACATATAAGTAAATAATAGAACACAATTAAATTATGCTGTCTGTTGTGTCCAGTATAGAAAGCCTTGCGTCCGGTGTAGACACTGATTTTAAAGACAAGAAAATATGACAAGGCATATCTCACCATCAGATTACCAGTACAACGGTGGGTAATGAAGAGAGACCACAGTCTTATGTGTGCCTCAAAATATAAAGCTTCTGACAGTATGAAGCCAAAGAAGTTAAGACGGCACTTATAGGAGACTTCACATCACAAACACAAAGAGAAGCCCACTGAAGTTGATTAGTTGTAGTACTGTATTAATTACAATGTTTCAAAGAAATCCTATAGGATTTTTGCAAGTAAGGTCACTCTCAGACATGTCTGAGAGTGTCTTAATGTACGTGTTTATGAAGAAGTTTAGAAACCACTGTAATCCAGTAAAATTACACTGCGGTAATAAGAATCATTATTTAGAGTGATCTTGTTTTTTTTATTTTGTCTTTTTTGTAATATTTTTTGGGGACAATGTCCTTAGTTCTCATGAAAATGATGGTCCTAAAATAGGCTTTCCTATTTTTTCTTTTGATTTTGAGGTGAAACATGCTGTAATGAGATAAACTCTTATAGGGGTTTGATAGTGAGCGTCAGCTCTTTGCCCAGCGGAGGGACAATGTATTTCTCTTCTCTGAGTAAACGCAGTAACAGGTCTTTAGCATCTTCAGGCCACCGGTACAGACGAGTGCTCTGCAGCCACAGTGGAACATGACTCTGCAGAGAAAGCAACAGATTGTAAACTTACGGCCATCTTCATATATATATATATATATATATATATTTCCTTTCAAACATGTATTTCGTCTCATGCCCTGGCTTAGTACATACATTTTGTTTTTGGAGACTTACTTGATTAGCATTGGGAAACAGCACTGGTACCAATCTGAAGTTCAAACATCTCTGCAGAATAAATTCATTTTGGATCTGAAAACAAAAAACAAAAAAACGGAATCAATCAAAAACATGCACAGCGAACCCAGAGGGGAAGTGAATTTATTAGATACCAAAACTATAAGAGTATAAAATATCTTACATATACTGTAAGAATATAAATTATAATACAAAAATATAATTTAACACATGCAGACTTATCTTGGCTTAAAAGTATAGTTCAGCCAAAAAGAAAAATTCTCTCATCATTTACTCTAAGTCGTTCCAAGCCTACATGAGCCAGGGGGGTTGATCGGTATCAACGGGGGGCAAATGCTATCATTGTTTTTTGGCAAGGTATACACCCCTAGTATTAGAAAAATCAGGATAGCAGTGCAGTTTTTTTAACAATGTGTTTATTGTTTTTGATTATGCAAGACAGGTGTAACCGCACTGGGTAGCATTAGCTCAAATGATCTATAGGGAATTCTAATAATTACTCATGAATATGATTAATATATTGCATATTACAGTTACATTAAATTATCAAAGTTGAAAGTAGATCGATTGTAGGCTATATATGAATAATCAATCACAACGAATTATAATTCCTCATTCATATATCAATAATCTTATTTCAGATCGATTCTATGAGATAACCCTTAATTGAAATTAATGTAATTATCAAACGGTTGTTTGTCCAGCAAAACGGCCGTAAGATTAATTTAACAATTTCTCAACAAAAATTATCTCTTTCTTATAATTCAAAGAAAGCTATTTTCTGGCCATGAAAACAACTCTCCTGTTCTTATAAACAAATTTGTTCTGATAACAAATCGTAAAGCTTTTAGCTAGGATCAACATTTCATTGACTTCGTAATATGGGCATTTTAGACAGAAGCAATCAAGTATATATAGTTTTTAATAAAATTGAACTAAGAATACATCGAACTACAATTCACACAGAATATATGTATATACACGGATCATATGTCTATGTACAGAACATACAGTTAAACAATACAAGTTAACGAATAACAGTAAGAGGGGGAATAAAATGATCAGAATTAGAGAAAGATAGACTGACAGAAAAGGATGAGAGAGAGAATGAGAGAGAGGGAGAAAGTGAAAGCAAAATGGGCGATCAGAGATCGCAGTAGGCTATGGCAAAAATCACAGGCAATGTAACCTTTAAGAGAGACAACAAGAAATCAAATCACCTTGAAAAAGGGAATAGGCAACTTTAACCAGCATTTAGATTTCGATACTTGCATGTGGTCTGTTGTGTTGAGGCACAAGGCGCGTGTGTCGTTCTGAGTGAAGGCATGCGTGTTCTCCCGTGTCTTCCGGTGTGAGCAGACTCGCGCGAAGTTTTAAAGGTTCACCGAACGTGAAGTTACCAACGAAACAATTCACAGTTCATCTCCCTCATGGAGGGAGAGGCGAATATGAAAATGAAACTTAGTAAAGAAAAGAAAAACGGAGAAGAGCTCCCGAAGGAGCCATGGATCTTCTCTCACCGAACGATGAGGGTTCGTAAAAAGTGCTCTCTGGACAAGGTCGGTCTTCTTATGGAAAGACTTAACGTACGCCTACTTTGCGTACGCGGACCAATCATCTTAGAGCATCTCGGGCGGGAAGATTCTCTTTGTGTGTTAATGCAGCCCGACCCTCGTGTGGAATCACGAGGAGGCAGAATATGATATTATGCTCGGGGAATTAAAACGCATGGAACCATAACGTTTATCACAGTCTCTTATCAAAAATCTCCTTCGTCATACAAAGGGGATTAAAACAAGACCAAGAACGAATATTGACAAGGATAGACACAGGGATACATTCTTTTGTTGAACAAAGGCACTTTAAGATTACATTACTGTAATTCAAAAACACAACTACTCTAATATCACACTGGGGAACATGCAAATCACCCAGAACACTCTTTGTACATTTGTAATAGTTGGTAAAATGAAATTTTACTAGTGGAAGTCCATATATGTCAATGTGTGTGTGTTAATGTGTGTTGGAATGTCGGTCGCGTTGCGTTCTCCATTATCTCTCTTGCAGAGGAACTGGATGAGCTGCTGAAGCCATAAACTTTATGACCTGCCATGAGATCGGGTTACGGGGTGCGATTCCACTTGGAGAAACATTCTTCAAAAATACATTTCGGAGCCAAACACTAGAAGATCATAACTATATGATCAAAACCAAAACTAATAAAACATGCATACAGGAAGGTCAGATACAAGTCTGAGTTACATACAAAGGACGTGCGTGTGTAAATGTGTGTGTGTGTGTGTGTGCGTGTGTGCGTGTGTGGGTGTGTGGCGTGTGTGGAGATCTCCTGGCCACCTGGGTCTCTTTGGTGCAGAGAGAAAGGGGGTTTGGAATGCAGAACATTGTCCTGGAGTGCGTCTAGGGTGCTATAAAGTTCTCGGGGGAGCCGTAAAAGTTGCCACAAGGCAGACCTAGCGGCTCCAGGGCTATGAGTTACATTTACAGGTTAAACGTTAAAAGTTTTGCCAAAATTTATAATGACAAGGCTTCTGGAGTTTTGTGTGCAGGGAAAACAGAATCATGATTCTTGCACATTCGTTACAGTCCCCCTTTTCGTAGGATGAAGTCCCTGCGTGGACATCATCGGATGGCAATCATCACGATGGGCAGATGACAGGTGAATCATGATGGTCGTGTAGCAGGTGGACCATGATGGTAGGATGGCAGGTGGTCCTTAGAAGCTGAGGATTCAGCTTGCGGCGGTTCGGCGTGGTCTCTGACTTGGCACCCCCTTTCCGGGGATTCCCTCATAGAGATGCACAGCGCAGTGTCGGCAGCGGTACAGGCTCGGACCGCAGATGAAGTGTTCAGAACGGGCCGTCGAGACAGTGCTCGGGGGCTGTGTTAATGAGTTGGGACCCCCTTTCCTCAATCCTGAGTCCCAGTTCTGGATCTAAGGTGAAGTTGTCGTTCTTGGAGGATGGGAGTTCCAGTGCTGTCCGGTACTCTTTGCTCGGAAGATGGTACAATGCCAAGGTCATCAAGGTGTAGGATGGCACCTTTCGGTACTTGAATCCACATCCTCTGGTTGAGCATGTTGACACGGCTGGTTGTATCATGCTGGTTGTAAGTTAGAGTAGCTGTACGCACGGGAGTGTTGACGAGCCATCTGTCACCTGCAATCTCTGCTTGTGTCTCTGTGACTTGTGTGCGAGACTTAGCTTCGGCAGGGCAGCGGGTGTCGCTGACCAGGGGTTGCAACCCGCCGATTCCTTCAGCGTTGTCTCTGAGGAAGGGTTTGCTAAGGCAGAGATAATGGATGTCTTTGGGCACAGGACACATGTGCAGATTTGGGGCCAGGTACAGCTGTGGGTTACCGTCGTGGTTGGCTACCACATCTGGAATGTGTGTCTTGATGTGGGTGTTGCTTTCCCAAAACCCAACATTGACAATGTCTTTAAGTCTGTAGATTCGGTTTGACTCGATGATAGGCAGATTTAGGAGAAAGCCCACTTCTCTCTGCTCGGGATCGACGTAGAGTGGGATGGCACTACCCAGAGAGTAGGCCAGGTGTATTTGTAGAGGGTCAGCTGACATGTTGATGGCGGAAGCCAGCACAGTTATCACAAGGCTTGAGGGTATCATGTACGGTGGGGTTCTTCCCGTGGCTGGGCTGTCATTGGAGGAGCTAACCTCCCACAGCATGTCTGTCGTTAGCGCTGTAACCAGTTGAGTCTGGGCAAAGTCATTCTGGAAGATAGTAAACAGCGGTTCCATGGATTTCACTGTCTGGTTCGCTGCATTGACACTGGACATACCAATGTTAAACAGAGTTCTGGCGGCAGCGGCGACTCCGAGCAACGCTCCCAGGAACCGTTTGGAACGGTGGTTGGTGCTTAGGAGTCCTGATTGTGTAACAGTCTACTTTCTCAAGTTGGTTGAACATGTATTCGACCTTGGCCTCGGCGTGAGAGAGGGAGTCCTCTGTCCATCGGGCACTTGCCCAGCTGTATTGGGCTACGGTGCTGGGGTAGTGTGCTCTGTAGGCCGGGTGGGGCTGGATGAGTCGAAAATGCACTTGCTGGGTGTAGGTCCTGTAGTCGGTGATCAGGAGTCTCGGTTGTTCTCTCGGTGGCAGCTGTCCTCTGGTTGGCTGACAGCACAGCATGGCGAACCACAGCAGCAACCTGGTACAGACAACAGGGAGAGAGAGAGAAAAAGGGGAGGAAGAAGCCAGCGAGGGTTGTCTTTGGTTGGACAGGTCAGTCTTTTTACTTTATGGGTGGCAACTAGGTTTAGCTCGCCTTGGCCCATGTTTTGCCACATCTTGCTGCAGGCATGTCGTTTGCTTCAGTGTCTCGTCAGTGGCTCTGGTGCTGCGGTGTGCAGCACATGATGCGTCATGGAAATACATTGGCATTATCCCCCTTTTGCACCATGGCATTACAAGCCTTGGCATTGTGATGTCAGACGGTGCACAACCCAGAATGTGGTTCTGTTCACGCAGCCTCTGTGACCTGACCTGACCTCTGTGACCTGACAGTCTGGCTCTGGCAGAAGTTCTCGTGACCTCTGTGACCTGACAGTCTGGCTGTGACTGGAGGGAGTGAAATTCTCGTACTTGAGCCCAGACTTTGAGCTGTTTCAAGTCTAGTAACGGTTCAAAGCGATCTAGAAGGTCTCTGCCGATGAGGAACGGAAAAGTGTCCATTTTTGAGATGAACACGGGATGGACTAGACTCAAAGGACCAATTGTCAGGTGAATGTGAGCTACCTGTTCTAGCCGGATGTCATTTTGGCTGTATGACTGCACGTTCAGTTCACAAGTTTGAGGTGTAAGAGTTCAATCTTGTCTCTTAGCTTCAATTTGGAGTCTTTTGAAAAGTTGAGATGAGATCACCGTAATGTCTGATCCTGTGTCGATCAGGGCTTCCATGCTCACTTCCTTTTCCAACGTGATGTTCAGGAGGAGTTTTCGGCCCACCCCCTTTTCGACGAGGTTGCCCAGGAATGTTGGCATCGGGGCAGGTGTGACGATCGATGGGTGGTTAGGACCGGTCTCGTGTCACTCGCTGCGGAGGCAGTTAGTCAGAACAGCATTTTCTGGTACCTTGGGATAGTGGTACCTGGTGTGAGGGATTGTGCTGTCTCGTTCAAGGTGTGCAGCTGTCAGCTGTGGAGCTTGGGTGATGCTGTCACCTTGTGATGTGACAGTTAGCTCTGTGGTCTGTGGATGACGAGCAGTGTTCGGGGTGCTTGGCTCAGTCAGATGGCAGTTAGACAGGGTGTTGGTTTCAGTTCTTATGCTTAGACATAAGATGTCTGGTTCGTCTTTGTCTTCCTTGCGCGTTTTCCTGTAAAGAAGCTCTTTCAGCACACTCAGGATCTCTGCTGTTTCAGACGTGGCTGCGCTGTGTTTTTCTGATGTGGGCTCAGGATTGAGCTTACCAGTGTCGTGTCGAGAGTGGTTCCACTGCCGGCTGTCGGGGCTTTGTGTCCTGGACGGTGGGGATCGGCTCTTTTTGGGTCGCCGGTCCCAGAATCTTTCAGAGCGCTCGCTCTGGTGCTTTGGACGAGCACCAACACGGTTGTGCTGCCCTCTGCTGGCTTGGAACGGTCTTGACTCTCTGTAAAAAGGTCTGTGACTGTGGTGTTGTTGGGCGCCCTCTAGGGTCAACTCTGAACAGTGTTCAGAGACAGAGTAGATTGTGGGGTTTTTCACAGTCTTTTCAGAAATAGTCTTTTGCTTGGTGTAAGCTTTATGGGCTAAGTCTCTTAACTGTTGTGTAGACATGCTACGCGGACATGCTGAGAGTCCGATATGAAAACTCAAACTGTGATGAAGGTTTCGGATGAACAGAGTTTTAAAGTTGACATCCTGTTCTATACCTGGTTCGTTGCGTGATCCGAAAAAGGCTTTTCGTAGACGACTGTAGTAGGCTTGTGGGTTTTCAAGTCGGCCCTGTTTGAGGTTCATAGCGTTGATAAACCCTTCGTCTGAATCAGCAAATTCATGAATCAAAGCTTGTCTTAGCTGTTGGTAGTCTGCTTTGACAGTCTCTGGTTGACGGTCTAGAAAACTACTCACATCACAATTGGACGTGATTCTTAACAGATACAAATTGTACCAAGCTGTCAAGTTGGCGACAGTTTGCAAGTGAAAGTCAATGTCCTTTAGATAAGCGTGAACGTCATGACCTCCTGCAGGATCTGGATTGAACATAGGAATGCTTCGAGCTAGCTTGTCAAGTTCTCGGGGGGCCGTGCCGTGGTTAGTGGCATGGGTTGTCTGGAGGGGTCCTCTCTTCGCTGCTGACAGGTGGTCTTGGAATCTGGCTGGTGATGTCTTGAGCCGTGGGCTTACACCCCCCTTTTCAGCTCTGGGTTCTTGGCTGAAAGGGTTGGAGTGGCTGGCCGGGAGAAACTCTGTGGTGTGTGTTTCTCCATTCCAGCCACTCTGTAATCTGTAAGAATGTTTCAGTTCTGCATGAACAGTGTCAAGTTCATCTTGGAGCTCGTCTCTCTGCAGAGTAAGCTCGCCGATTTTAGCTCGGGCCGCTTGCAAGTGTTTTTCGCAGGCCCTGGCTTTAGTGTCTGTTTCTTTTAGTTCAGTCTCTGCTCTCTCTAGGAGAGCGTCACTTTGTGGAGTTTTTCGTCAAGTTCTTTTCGGGCTTCTCTCTCCAACTGTTCTCTTTGGTCTGCGTCGAGGTGAAGATCTTGCAGGGCATTTCGAAGTCTTTCTACTTCTTTCTGTAGCTCTGGATCTGTGGTGTCCTCTTTCTCGCGCTGGTTCTGGGTCTCGAGGAGGAGCTGATCTAGGCGGCTCTGGGTTCGGGCCTGGTCCGTCCAGGCCTCTTCCGCTTGAAGCTTTAGCGTTGCGGCTTGCTGCTCCAGGTCGATATTGCTCCGTTCGCTGAGCCGTGCCTGGGCGACGAGGAGGTGAGCTAGGGTCCCGGTGATCCTGGCGAGTTCTTTGTGGGTGTAACTCTGGCTAGGATCCTGTGCCATCAGCTGGTCCAGCTCAGTATCCAGCTGCGTTTGGTTCAGATGCTGCAGGTCACTGGCGTCCTTGGGAAGGAAGGTGTTCGTCATCGCTTCCAGCCATGTCGCTAGGTGCTCCCGACGGACCGCGGGACTGGATGCACGGGACATATTGGCTTCGCTGTAGGCGAGAGAAACACAGCACACACACAGAGAGACCAATGCAAGTTCGTTCTACGGTTAACAAGCTATACTCATACGGGCTATGCCGTTTATGAGAATTTTGGGGCTAACTGATGCAAACAGTTAGACAGTTTGCGGAGCCAATTAACTTGGGTCAACGAAGGACCCGAACTAGAGATTTGACAGGCAGTAGCCTCGCGGGTCACGTGATGACACCGGCTGCTTGGTTTGTCGCTCTATTATTTAGCTTCCTTGGTGGCTCTCACAGGTTACTGTCTCTAGGTGAAATGAAAGAACCAAATCACAACAGAACAAAGGATAGAAAAGATCAAAGTGAAACAAGCCACTTGAAATGAGATAAAACAATAATAACACGCTATGTGTTAGGGGGAATAAGGAGGCCTAAGCTATTACCACTGCTAGGGGTTCGGTGATAGGGCCAACAGGTGAGTGGGGGCTATCGGGGTAGAAAACCTAGGAAGATGGTGTGGCTTGGAGAAGAGATGGGCCAAACACTTAAAATATCCGGGAGATATCTAGTGTTCTGTGGCTAGATTTAGTTTACCTGCGGTGAATTGAAGTCTCTCAGGTGGAAACCAACGGGCACGGTCAGCCTCCCTGGCGCTCCCAAACACGCAACCACAGTGTCCTCGGCCCTCCGTTACTCTGTGTCGCGTTGCGCCCTCTCAAACAGCTTGTGACTTTAAACACAACTTGGCAAGCCCAGATGTCAACCGCCAGACAGCACTGCAAAATTGGGCTGTTCCCCAGAACCCTCCCAGAAGGAGTGACCTCTTTTTAGGCCCCGGTTTAGGTACTTGGTCCCAGAAATTGCCTTGTTTGTGTCGGCTGGACTGGTTGACTACCTTTAGAGTGCCAAATTGCTGATGTCGCCACTGCGGGCCGCAACGACGGACAGAGATAAAAGAAACCGAGATTCACGCACAGCCAGTGTTGGTAACGCTGGTCGGGCAACCTTGCTGGCGTGAAACCAGCAGAGATGACTGCAACTCACCACAGTGCTCTAGTGAATGCCACCTATAAATACACAAAGGATAAACAAGTGAAACTTAAAGTGAATTAAAGCTAGTTTGTTTAAACCAAATGGATTATTTATGTAGCAATCAGAGTCAAATTTTTACTAAATAATAATAAAACGAAAAGGAAATTATGATAATGATTGTAATTATCAAAATAACCTAACCCAAAAGAGAGAAGGGGAAAAAAAAATAGAAATAAAATAAAAGAAATAAATTAAAAATCAAAATAGAAAGGGACAGGATTGAAACACGGGAGAAGAAGCAGGCCGCAGTAGCTGGTTTTCACCACAAGGAGGCGTGCTCCCTCTCTGTGCTTAACCTGTTAAGCTGCAACCCCACTTTTGAAAAATCCCCAGAAATGACATACCCAAACTGAAACAGATACAGTTCATGAACCCTTTGCACTAAAAGCACAAGTATGATCTCATTTGAAAGCTGACACCTGGTAGTTTATTGTAAATGTAGAATTAATTATTGTCATAATGATTTTTTTTTTTTAAATAGCTTCAAAGTTTTGTAAAGTTATTAGAATTTTTTTTTTATGAAACATATTAATGAAAATAAAATTGAAGTTGGCACTGGAGCAATCTAGAAATGCACTACAGCTAAAGCCACATGTCTGACCATGTTATATTTAAAATATGAAGATAATAAGTCTAAAACTCTGTATTTAGTTAAATGTTTTTCAAGATCATGTCATGACTTTATTTTGATTAGGCTACTCTAAAAATGCTACTGATGTTTAGTCGTCTTCTAAGCATCCATTCAGTCTTTTGTCTCTATTGTTTTGTGGTGCAAACGAGCCCCATTCAGTCTCAGTCTCCCCCTGCACACATTCACACCTCTCCAGACTGGTTATGGCTCTAAATATGCATTTCTTTTGTCTGCATTATAGTTACTAACGACTGGCTATTCACATGCTATTCATAGGGTTTCAATCCCTAATTTCTTTTATCAAAGTTCTCACTTCACATTTGAAGTGCACTAAATAGTGGTCAAATGCACTAAAACATATCAGTAAGCATTCTTATTTAGAACAAAATTCATAAAAGAATAACCCCTGGTGGCAGGTGCACCTGGGCTAGCTAGCATGTTAGCTTAGCACACCATCAATACACGACCATTTATGAGATTAAAACCATGTTTGTGCTCCAAACTTACTTCATAACGCAATCGAGTGTTTTAAATAATCTTCTCTGATCTAATTTGGCTTCAGATAAAAAAAAAAATCAGACAGAAAACATTATTTATAGTTTTATGCACGATGATAAAGTCTATATCGATTAGCATTACATTATAAATATAATCTATTATTATGAAAATACCTGGCATGGCTTGAAGAACACAGGCAAATCAAATATCATAGCAAACATGTTTATTGTCTTCAAAACATCTTTTATCTGCATATTACAGCGGGATCTCTTGTTAGCTTTGTGTGTATCAGTGACGTCCTGGAATGTCACATGATCATGGCTCTTCTTCATGTTCCATATATGGATTATTTTTTGTGCATATAGCGCCCTCAGGCTATTGGTATGAATTGAAAACACTGCACATCTCAGTAAGAAGCGCTCACAATGATTACATCGACACATTTGGGTATAAATTCAATAAATATTATTCCTGTCTTTAGAAATATGACGTGAATCTATGAGAATATATCAATGTTTCTCCAAGTTTGCACATTTTTGAGCTAAAAGCCCTGAAGGACGTTGTTTTGTGTATCGCTGTCATGACGACAGCACGGAGTTTTTTATGAATGAAAGCGGCTGACGCGCATAATTCATATTAAAGGTATCGACTCATTTTTTCATTTCATAACTCCTGACACAAATTAAGACATAACTGTCACTATAAGTTTCTCAGAATACAATAGTGGTCAAATACTGAAACTTGAGTATTATATCTTTTTAATGATGTATAGTTTGTCAAGGTATAACATTAAATCTGATAGTAACTTTGAACTATATAAATAAAAAAACGCTTCAGTGCGCCCACGCACTGGTGAAGCTTAACAGGTTAACCTGGTGAACAGAAAACTTAATTCAAATTAAAAATTCAAAACTTGTTTAAATTAAAATTTAAAATAAGCATGTAAGGAAATGTAAAAATCAGAATGATATCCTATAATAATCCAGATACACTAAAGTATCAGTCCTATGTATAAAAATAATCAGGAGAGAAAGACGATATAAAAGAGTGAAAGGAGGAAAATAGTGATGCCGACTTAGTATCCACAAGGCCACACGATGGTGCTGTTTCCTCCAAGTGGATATCAGTGGCTGAATAGACAACTCAATTTAAATTTAAAATTCAAACTAGTTTAAATCAAATTTAAATGAGCATGTAAAGAAAATGTAAAAGGAGAACTCAGAATAATATCCCATAATAATTAATGGTAACAGTGAAGTATCATCAATAATTATAAAATAATCAAAAGAGAAAAGTAGAAAATAGGCAATTCAGAATTGAGGAAAGAAAAAAAAAAGGAAAGAGAGCTCAATAAACCGACTTAGAAGGTGGTGGCCACCAGGTGGCGTACCTCCTTCCAAGTGGACTATCAATGGCTGGACTGAGAACTTAATCCAAGTTTTAATTCAAATCTCGTTTGAACCAAACTTAAAACAAGTGTAGCAGTCAAAAAGCAGGAAAATGGTCTAACCCGAAATAATATCTGCATAAGCAAAGCTGTAAATGCAAATAATTATTGAGAGTTTGACCACAAATTCAATCATCACAGGGACAATGAAATTAGCAGTAAGAGAGTATTATCTGAAACGGCCACGAGATGGCGTAATTGCGCTCATGCAGGCTGAAGTCAGAAGGCGGGCGTAATTTGAAACTTCTAAACACTTGACGCCCTCTGGTGTTTTAGTCAGCGGAATTACAACCCATTACAATGTGATTCAAAAATTAAGAGCGTTTCTATGCGTCGATTTTCTGCAAAAATCACGAGTACAAAATTCAGATTTCAGCGGATCTTTCTGTGTCAGTTTACTGCACAGAAGGGTGTTTGCAGGATTCTTTTCCTTGCTAGTACACAAAAACGTACGCGACAGTATATTTTCCTGTTGTTACAAAACTTAGATTTTCCCTAAATCTAACAAAACTCCAATTTACAAATCTATCATCAAACCTGTGTTGTTTATATGATTTTTGATTTGCGTAAGTTCACAGTGAGTAGCTAAGTCACTGAGTAACCCACAGGAGAAATCGTCATAGCTGAACATTATTGGACTAACAATTCAAACTAGCGAAAATTAATTTAGGCCTTTTATCTACTGCTGAAAAGGGGAAACTCGCCCAAATCAGACTTACGTCTCGCACTAAAAAAAGATTTCTTCGTCTTAATAGGCGGTTTTAGATAATATTAACATGTACACTGCAAAGAGTTTGTTTCGTCTTTACAGGCACAGGTTTAATATTATGATCTGCAGTTTACTCACATTTAACAGTGTTAAAATTGTCTAGGCATATTTTAGCAACTTGTTAAAATGTAACGTTACTGACTTCGGCTTTTTGCCTCAGTCAGTTAGGAGTGAGTTCGCGTTTTGCGACTTCTCACAATTTCATAATTTCATAATGCGCAAAAATTATTAATAACCATATCCACAGATTGAAACTGAATTGCTCATAAAACAAAGTTTGATATGCCCCTAAATTTCTCCACCATCCATGTAACCGCACTGGGTAGTACATTAGCATTAGCTCAAATGATCTATAGGGAATTCTAATAATTACTCATGAATATGATTAATATATTGCATATTACAGTTACATTAAATTATCAAAGTTGAAAGTAGATCGATTGTAGGCTATATATGAATAATCAATCACAACGAATTATAATTCCTCATTCATATATCAATAATCTTAGTTATTTCAGATCGATTCTATGAGATAACCCTTAATTGAAATTAATGTAATTATCAAATGGTTGTTTGTCCAGCAAAACGGCCGTAAGATTAACTTGACAATTTCTCAACAAAAATTATCTCTTTCTTATAATTCAAAGAAAGCTATTTTCTGGCCATGAAAACAACTCTCCTGTTCTTATAAACAAATTTGTTCTGATAACAAATCGTAAAGCCTTTAGCTAGGATCAACATTTCATTGACTTCGTAATATGGGCATTTTAGACAGAAGCAATCAAGTATATATAGTTTTTAATAAAATTGAACTAAGAATTAGGGCTGTGAAAAGATTAATCGCGATTAATCGCATCCAAAATAAAAGTTTGTGTTTACATAATAAATGTGTGTGTACTGTGTATCATTATTTTGTATATATAAATACACACACTTGCATGTATATATTTAAGAAAAATGTGTTATTTATATATACAAATATTAATATTTATATCGTCGCTGTCCGATGAAAACCGCGTATGTCCATTTTGCCGATTTTGAGATTTTTCGACGGATAGAATGTCCAGGTTCATTTCCGTATACAGTATGTTTCACATGTCTAAATGACCAATGAAAAGTTGTGAAATCATGTCATCTGATTTTCACGTATATCCATTTGGTGTCAAAGCTGTCAATCACGCCGCGTATCTCCCGCCCAGTGGCGGCATCTCGCCGGTCTAAGCGTCTCTGGAAGCTCAGCATTGTATAGCCGAATAACTCTGTGAGGTAAAGTATCAGCAAATGTTTGTTTTTGACAACTGTTCAAGTTTATTATATATTCGCAATATATTCACAACTGTTATTTACCGGTAAATGGTCTAGACGAAGTAATTGTCACTGTTTATTGAGGAGATGTTAACGCACGGGTCTGTTAATAACATTTAATAAACTGAGCGTATTTTAATAAACTGAGATGTAAGCTATTTAATAAAATGAGCGTAGCCTATTCATCTGTCAATATGAAACGCGACTTGGCCATTCTAATTAATGATCGGAAGAACACGTATCGACCACCGTTACTGTAAAATATGCACGTATGTCCATTTAAACTCGATTTTGGTCAAATGTGGATTATATCATTACACTGGCAAGAATATGGTTACATTTAAAGATGCCGTACCAAATATGACAACGCTATTCAACTGCTTTAGAATTACGGTGTTTTTTTCACTTCCTGAAAAGTAACCGTTTTGGACATACGTGAGTTTCATCGGGCAGCGGCGATATATAATATAAATTATATTTAAATATATACAGTATATACATGCAAATATTTCTTAAATAAATACATGCATGTGTGTGTATTTATATATACAAAATAATGTTACACAGTACACACACATTTATTATGTAAACACAAACTTTTATTTTGGATGCGATTAATCGCGATTAATCTTTTCACAGCCCTACTAAGAATACATCGAACTACAATTCACACAGAATATATGTATATACACGGATTATATGTCTATGTACAGAACATACAGTTAAACAATACAAGGTAACGAATAACAGTAAGAGGGGGAATAAAATGATCAGAATTAGAGAAAGATAGACTGACAGAAAAAAGGATGAGAGAGAGGGGAAAGTGAAAACAAAATGGGCGATCAGAGATCGCAGTAGGCTATGGCAAAAATCACAGACAATGTAACCATTGAGAGAGACAACAAGAAATCAAATCACCTTGAAAAAGGGAATAGGCAACTTTAACCAGCATTTAGATTTCGATACTTGCATGTGGTCTGTTGTGTTGAGGCACAAGGCGCGTGTGTCGTTCTGAGTGAAGGCGTGCGTGTTCTCCCGTGTCTTCCGGTGTGAGCAGACTCGCGTGAAGTTTTAAAGGTTCACCGAACGTGAAGTTACCAACGAAACAATTCACAGTTCATCTCCCTCGTGGAGGGAGAGGCGAATATGAAAATGAAACTTAGTAAAGAAAAGAAAAACGGAGAAGAGCTCCCGAAGGAGCCATGGATCTTCTCTCACCGAATGATGAGGGTTCGCAAAAAGTGCTCTCTGGAGAACTCTAGGTCGGTCTTCTTATGGAAAGACTTAACGTACGCCTACTTTGCGTACGCGGACCAATCATCTTAGAGCATCTCGGGCGGGAAGATTCTCTTTGTGTGTTAATGCAGCCCGACCCTCGTGTGGAATCACGAGGAGGCAGAATATGATATTATGCTCGGGGAATTAAAACGCATGGAACCATAACGTTTATCACAGTCTCTTATCAAAAATCTCCTTCGTCGTACAAAGGGGATTAACCCTCTGAGGTCGACAAACGCGCAGGCGCGTTTTGCTGGATTTTCTCCACATTGTATACAGAAAAAAGAAATATAAAAAAAGAATCTGTGATATTTCTCCTTTTGTATGTGTCCACTTACAATCAAATCAAAACATTGTGCTTTTGTAAAATAAAGAAAATAAACAGGGTGTGCGTTCTGCCTCTCCGTCGCGGTGAACTTTTTTTTCTTGAGCACGTCTATAAACTGAAACAAAACTCAGCGAATACTTGTCACACATTTATGAGCCATATACCTTTATAAACATTTAAGTGTGTACTTTTAAATGATCGGATTCAAAACGAAAACAAATATTCTCTGTTTAAGTAATTTGTGTAAAACCAACAAGATGTCCAGCTTCTCAAACGCTTGCTCATTACAGTTAATTTGGCCACGCCCACTCGCGCAAAAGATATTCACATGCAAATCTCCACATGGAACGCGAACTCGCTCAACAACAAAACACTTCACTTCACTTTTTGTCGAGTTTGAAAGACGTGCCTGAGCTTACATTGGATTTAGGCTACCTCAGAAGAAGAAGAACGCGATTTGAAGACAAGAAAGATGTAAGGTAAGAAATTCTTACATATTAGTTTGTTATTGTTGCATAAATGTCACGTTGCAGTTGAACTGTTGCTAGATATATGGGGAATATTATAATATTTAGACCCGTGTTTACTGTTACTGTGTTTGTGGATATCTGCTCAAACGTAGATATGTATATGGTAACCATAATGTTTTATATTTGAGCGCGATCGCGTTTGAATGTATCATATTTTGGATAGCGATTGCGTTTGAATGTATCATATTTTGAAAAATCCAGAAAAATCTAATATTTATTTCCAAAATCGTGCAGGCCTTTCTCTTGATATCAGTATGTTCACTTTTTTTTTTCAGGGCCCAGATGCCACTGAGGACTTCAACATTCACATGAGTCTCTGTACGTGAACATGGTAAAGTGAAAATCTTGGAAATGAAAGGTATGTACAATGTTTTTAGGAATGGCACAAAGGTCTCTGTCTTTGAAGTGCTTTTTTGGCATTTGTTGTGTATCTTTGGATTATGTTGTGTTGTAAATAAATCCAAACAATTTAAAAGCCATTCTTTTTTAAATCTCCTCATTTACAGTATTGTGCAAGGTTGCTCAGAATGACAGGGCCTGATAGCTCCTAATAGGGCCGTTAGGGGAGGTTCTTTGTCTTTCTCAGGTGTGAAAAGCTTACATATTAATGAGCTCCCGTATAAAGCTTTTTCACACAAAACACGTCGTAAAATTTTTAAATCAATATGTTGTCTTATCTGAATGAGCAGTCAGGGTGATTTTCACATAGTTTTGCAGCAAATATTCTAGGCAACGTCATACAATTTTCAAAAGTCTTGTGAAGAAATAATCAGTATGGGTTTCATGGCCTTATTTCAGTGAGAATTTTTTTTTGTATTTTCACAAACCACGTATAAATGTCATTATCTCAAAACTACAAACTTTTACATACATGCTGCTGATATATTATTGTAGCAGAGTTTGTGCTGAATACAGTGTAATTAGACTTTAGCCATGAAAATGTCACAAGTAACAGAAATAACCAGAAATGTCAGAGCATGTCAGAACACCTCCAGGGCCCAGAAAACAGCTCAGACCTCAGAGGGTTAAAACAAGACCAAGAACGAATATTGACAAGGATAGACACATAGGGATATGTCACCGCTAGGGCCGAGGACAACCACCACTCCAGAGGAGCTACACCAAGACACACCAAAAGCCAGACAACGACATGATGTAAAAACCTGATTCTTTTTATTGAATATAAAAACACTTTAAAGGAATGTCACTGCCCCAGAACTCTTCATAAGGGCCACTCATCGGAATGGGGCTTCAGTGGAGGAAGGCTCAGGTCGGCCGCTAGTTGATCACCTCCTTGCACGGATTGGTACAGGGGGAAGGGGAAGGGACAAGGGACGGATGCCTTCGGTTAAGCAACAGCAGGGACGGAGAAACTCTGCTCACAGGACCACAATAGAAGGGGGGAGGGGAAAAAGGGACGAGGGACAGATTGGTCCAAAGGCCAGGACCTTCAGATGGCAGACAGTAGGCCAACGTAAGTAATGAGTAGGACACAGGAGGCTACAGGTAAGGATCGACAGACGGTGGATTTTCTCTTCTCACAGGACAGCATCAGATAACTGAGTGTCACCTCTCTTTCACAGGACGACGGGGATTGGACGGAGGACCAGGACCTTTTTGGTGGGGAGCAACGAGCAGTATATGGTAGGCAGAAGGCAATAACCGTCCGATCAAATGCAGAAGTCAGCAGTAGGTGACGGGCAGGGTACAAGGGACTACAGGTGGGTGGCAACAGACAGTGGGCTTTCTCTTTTCACAGGACAGCGTCAGCTAACTGGGTGTCACCTTCCCAGCGGCAGTTGGAGTGCAGCGACGGATAATAGGATCCCTCACAGGGCAGCGATGGCAGAACGCGGTGGCGGATAGCAGTTTCTCTATGTTCACAGAACAGCAGTGGTGAGTACCGAATCCAGCAGTTAACAACTGAGTCTTCTTTCCACAGAACAGCGATGACAGCATGCAGTGACGGATAACAGGTTCTCTATGTTCACAGAACAACAGTGGGGAGTACAGAATCCAGCAGTTAACAACTGAGTCTTCTTACCACAGGACAGCGATGGCAGCATGCAATGGCGGATAGCAGTTTCTCTATGTTCACAGAACAGCAGTGGTGAGTACAGAATCCAGCAGTTAACAACTGAGTCTTCTTTCCACAGAACAGCGATGACAGCATGCAGTGACGGATAACAGGTTCTCTATGAAAACTGCTCTTCCTGCTCAGCTACTGTTCGGACGCTCTTGCTTACTGCTCCGCGCTTTGCTCTATCGCTTTTACATTTTATCTCCTAGGGGTGTAACCCCGGCATCCTGGCCAAATTTGCCCCTTGGCCCCTGTCCATCATGGCCTCCTAATCATCCCCATATACTGATTGGCTTCATCACTGTCTCCTCTCCACCAGTAAGCTGGTGTGTGGTGGGTGTTCTGCCGCAATATGGCTGCCGTCGCATCATCCAAGTGGATGCTGCACATTGGTGGTGGTTGAGGAGATTCCCCCATCTATGTAAAGCGCTTTGAGGTCTCAGAAAAAGCGCTATATAAATGTAACGAATTATTATTATTATTATTATTATTTTATATTTTATTTCCTTTTATCACCTAATTTTAACTTCAGCAAACAGCACAGTGCTAAGACAACAAAGTTTGGATTACTACAAAAACGCAGAATTCTTTTACCCGACCAGCTTACATTCCGGGAAAGGAAAACACAACTGCCTACATTCATACGGATAAGAGAAAATGCCTCTTCAGGTTCAAGAATCTACTTGCTGCACTAACTGCCACAGACTTTTACAAAGGATTGCAGTTCTCGAAACAAAGTTACTTACGGGACCACCAAACCAGACGGAGCACACAACAGAGCTTCGTCATGAACACCCTCAGCATACCGGTGAGTCCCATGAAACTAGTGCTCCTCGACAGATAGAGAAACAAGCCGATCGACTTACTAATCGATGGCACAAACAGGGAGCTAGACCCAAAGGCACTCGAGACACCAGATTGTCACGAGCATCACATATTGCCGCAGTAGCATCCTCTACCCCAGATACAGCTCTGACAAGGATTGCAAACATTGGTCTTCTACCACCGCCTATACATCTTGAGAACAGATTTGAAGTACTAATGAATGTAAATGAGGAATCCCCAAATGTGATGAATGTGACCGAACACAGACTGAATGGGCCAGTAGCTAACACTGATGCTAACCGGCGCTCAAGGTCGAGCAGACAGCGGCACTCAGCTCAGAGCGCAGCCGAGCCCAGGACTCTGATAGTGGGGGACTCCATAATTAGAAACATTAGCGGCAGGGATACAACTACATGCTGCCTTCCACAAGCAACAACTTCTGATATAAACAGGGAACTTCAGAACATTCTGATGAAACATAAGACTGCAAATCGACTCATCATACATGTGGGGAAGAATGATATTCATAAAGAGCAGTCAGAACTCCTTAAGAAGGATTTCAATGAACTTTTTGAAACACTTAAAAGACTGAAAGTTCAAACATTCATCAGTGGACCTCTCCCAGCAAGAGGAACAAACAGGTTTTCACGGTTGCTTGGGCTAAATACATGGCTGCAAAAAACCTGCAATATAAAAGGAGTAAACTTCATTGACAATTTCAATCTTTTCTGGAGTCAGAGACAACTTTTTCATCGGGATGGCCATCACCCAAACAAACTTGGTTCAAGATTGTTAAAGGACAACTTCTACTTCTCCCTCAATCATCCTTCTGCAGTTTGTGCCAATCCACTCAATCTGAACGGCACACACACACATGGACACAGTATGAATGACCACGGGACTTCACTTCAGCAGCAAAATGGACATGCAGTTGACATATCACACAAGGACAATGATAGCACCACTCCACCACAACAACCTCTGCTCACAGACACAATCTCAGCTGAGCCCTGCCCACAGAGAAACATATCAGAACTGCTTGAAGATTCAACACCCAAGGACGACTTCCTGGAAAACAGCCAGGGAAGCCAGGACAGCATATCACAACCTCCTATAACACCAGAGCAACAGCCCCTTTCACCAGACACGCTATCCCTCTCTCCAGCATCGCCACTTCTGTGTTTCTCACAGAAAATGGAAGAACTGGTGTATGCTGGAACCAGACTATCCCACTCTTTTGCAAGCCCCCAGATACCAACCAAAAAACGACAGGCACCATTACCACCCGCACCAAAGCCTGCGGGCCCAGCTCGCCCTCCCCCTCCTGTGAGAGCTCTTCGGCCTCTACCACAACGCCAGGGCCCACACCCTCCTCCATCTGCTCGAGGTGAACCAAAAACAACTGATACCAGCTCTCAGTGATGTGTTTTGGGTCCCCGCTCTGATAACAGTAACTTTCTCAAATGTTTACAGAACAAGCGGGAACCCAGTGTGCCTGTATCTTTCTCTATTGCTGTTCTATTACAAGATAGAAAATCTAAGGCCTTCAATAGCCGTGCAGCAAACCTAACTAATCTGGTGCCTATTACACGTCAAAGTAAGATTGATGTGGGGACAAAAAGTAAGACTGTTAAGTTAGCACTTTTAAACATTCGTTCACTTAAAAATAAATCACTTCTAGTCAACGATTTAATAACCACAAACAACCTGGATTTTATGCTTCTAAATGAAACCTGGCTAGAAGACAGCTACAGTGCAACAATCCTCAATGAAGCAGCCCCTCCTAACTTTACTTTTATGAGTGTCTGCAGAGCTGTTAAGAGAGGTGGGGGTCTAGCTGCTCTTTTTAAAGATATCTATCAATGTAAGCAAATATCATTTGGGAATTACCCTTCTTTCGAATATCTGGGTATTGTGTTGAAAGGTGCTCCACGCATTTTACTTATCATTATTTACAGGCCTCCAAAATACTCTCCAGCCTTCGCTGAGGACTTTACAGAACTGTTATCAACAATTACATCAGAGTTTGACTGTTTTGCCATTGCAGGAGATTTTAACATTCACATAGATAATGCAGAAAACAATATGGCAAAAGAAATCAAAACTGTTTTAAAAACTTTTGATCTGACTCAGCATGTACATGGACCCACACACAATCGTGGACACACTCTAGATTTACTTATCAGTAAGGGTCTAAACATTTCATTAATTGTTATTAAGGATGTAGCACTGTCTGATCATTTCTGTATTTTCTTTGATATATTGATCTCTCCTGCCACTGAAGCTAGATCTGTGTCTGTCAAGAAGAGATGCTTAAATGAGAACACTAGTGTACTATTTATGAAGGCTATATCCTTAACACCAAGCATATCTGCAGACTCTGTTGATTTTCTCCTTGATTCTTTTAACTCAAAAGTTAAAGGTATAATTGATGATATTGCTCCTGTGAAAGTCAGGAAGAAGAGTGGCAGACAAAAAGCACCTTGGAGAAACTCAACAACAGTGCAAAATATGAAAAGACAATGCAGAAAAGTAGAGCGCATGTGGCGGAAGACAAAACTTGTAGTCCATTATAACATCTACAAAGACAGCCTTCATGCTTTCAATATGGAACTAGGCAAAGCTAGACAGACTTTCTTCTCAAATATTATAAACAGCAATTTAAACAACACACGCACTCTTTTTGCTACTGTAGAGAGACTGACAAACCCTCCAAGCCAGATTCCCAGTGAAATGCTCTCAGAGAACAAGTGCAGTGAGTTTGCTTCTTTCTTCTCTGAGAAAATCAATAATATCAGAAAGGTGATCAGCACATCCTTGAGTTGCACTGAGGTCAGACAGATCAAACCACCCGAGAAAGTAGTTA
The DNA here is from genome assembly GCF_949319135.1 of Squalius cephalus. NCBI lineage: Eukaryota > Metazoa > Chordata > Actinopteri > Cypriniformes > Leuciscidae > Squalius > Squalius cephalus. The sequence goes on along the minus strand of NC_137133.1, from coordinate 23,919,721 downwards.
CTATGTCTGATTTCAAAGAAATTGATGGCAAAATTTTGGAAGAAACTGTACAGCACCTTAAAACATCAACATGCGCTCTTGACACACTCCCCACATCATTTTTCAAAAGTGTGTTAAACAGTTTAGAAGCAGATCTCCTAGAAGTGGTAAATGTCTCACTTCGCTCTGGGAGTTTTCCATATTCCCTGAAAACTGCAGTTGTCAAGCCCCTCCTGAAAAAGAGCAATCTGGATAAGACCATATTAAGCAACTATAGACCGATCTCAAATCTTCCTTTCATAGGCAAGATCATTGAAAAAGTTGTCTTCAATCAGCTGAACAAATTCTTGAGCTTGAATGGATACTTTGACAATTTTCAGTCTGGTTTCCGACCGCACCACAGCACAGAGACAGCGCTCATAAAGATAATAAACGATATTCGCTTAAATACTGATTCAGGCAAATTATCAGTGCTGGTACTACTTGACCTTAGTGCTGCATTTGACACTGTCGATCATAACATACTTCTTGACAGGCTGGAAAACTGGGTGGGGCTTACTGGGATAGTCCTAAAATGGTTCAGGTCATACTAAGATGGGAGAGGTTATTATGTGAGTATAGGTGACCATAAGTCTGAGTGGACATCCATGACATGCGGAGTCCCTCAAGGCTCAATTCTTGCACCACTCCTGTTCAACCTGTATATGCTCCCAATGAGCCAAATAATGAGAAAGAACCAAATTGCTTACCACAGCTATGCAGACGACACACAGCTCTACTTAGCCCTATCGCCTAACGACTACAGCCCAATTGAATCCCTGTGCCAATGCATTGACGAAGTCAACAGTTGGATGTGTCAAAACTTTCTTCAGTTAAACAAAGACAAAACTGAAGTCATTGTGTTCGGAAACAAAGATGAAGTTCTCAAGGTGAACGCATACCTTCACTCTAGGGGTCAAACAACTAAAAATCAAGTCAGGAATCTCGGTGTGTCCCTAGAGTCAGACCTTAGTTTCAGTAGTCATGTCAAAGCAATAACTAAATCAGCATACTATCATCTGAAAAATATTGCAAGAATTAGATGCTTTGTTTCCAGACAAGACTTAGAGAAACTTGTGCATGCTTTCATCACCAGCAGGGTGGATTACTGTAATGGACTCCTCACTGGCCTTCCCAAAAAGACCATAAGACAGTTGCAGCTCATACAGAACGCTGCCGCCAGGATTCTGAGCAGAACCAGAAAATATGAACACATCACACCAGTCCTCAGGTCTTTACACTGGCTCCCAGTTAAATTTAGGATTGATTTTAAAGTATTATTACTGGTATATAAATCATTCAATGGCCTAGGACCTCAATACATTGCAGATATGCTCACTGAATATAAACCCAACAGATCACTCAGATCACTAGGATCATATCAGCTAGAAATACCAAGGGTTCACTCTAAGCATGGCGAGTCTGCTTTTAGCTATTATGCCAGCCGCAGCTGGAACCAGCTTCCAGAGGAGATCAGATGTGCTCCTACAGTAGTCACATTCAAATCCAGACTCAAAACACTTCTGTTTAGCTATGCATTTACTGAATGAGCACTGTGCCACTGTTCGTCCGACTGTTTGTACTGTGTTTTATTTTATTTTTCTAAACTGTTTTAATTATTCTTATTTCTTTTATTATTTTAATTTCTTCTATGTAAAGCACTTTGAATTGCCATTGTGTATGAAATGTGCTATATAAATAAACTTGCCTTGCCTTGCCTTGCCTATGTTCACAGAACAACAGGGGTGAGAACAGAATCCAGCAGTTAACAACTGAGTCTTCTTACCACAGGACAGCGATGGCAGCATGTAGCGGCGGATAGCAGGTTCTCTATGTTCACAGAACAACAGTGGTGAGTACAGAATCCAGCAGTTAACAACTGAGTCTTCTTACCACAGGACAGTGATGACAGCATGCAGTAACGGATAACAGGTTCTCTATGTTCACAGAACAACAGTGGTGAGTACAGCCTCTAGCAGTTAACAACTGAGTCTTCTTACCACAGGACAACGATGGCAGCATGCGGTGGCGGATATCAGGTCCTCTATGTTCACATTAATTCTTGGTACTCCACCAGACTAGATGGTCTCCGACTAAGTTTTCAAAGTGCTGGTAACATCAAACGTTCAAACACTCGTGCATGTATCATCACTCTAAATATTCAACATGCTCACTTCAATCGTCAGACACTGCAATGACACACCGCTTAACAGTGAAAAGTGTACCTTCACTTCAGCTCATCGGGGCCGGCCGATCCACTATGAGGATACTTTCAAAAGGGAGACACCGAGTTCAACCAACAATCTGCAATTCAGACCCCACTCATTTCCCTCGCCACGCCAACCGTCTTTACTTCCGCTGCCGTCCTGCCGCCTCTGCCTCTTGTCTTTTCATAACCTCGACTTTGATCACAACCGCTCTGCTTGCCTGCGCACTCCTCCCTTCAACCTGCCGCTTCTCTCTCTTCAAACCGCCACGCACCCTCACTCGTTCCCAACACACGCTCAAATAGCCACTTGATTATCCACCGCAGCTGTTGCTCATCACTATGGGCGGCCATGACAGGCCGCCGGAACCGGCCTGGTGTTACACCGGAACTGTTTCCCCAAGGGAACTCGTTCCGTTCATCGTAGTTCTATTCGTCACCCGGTGACAGATACATTCTTTTGTTGAACAAAGGCATTTTAAGATTACATTACTGTAATTCAAAAACACAACTACTCTTATATCACACTGGGGAACATGCAAATCACCCGGAACACTCTTTGTACATTTGTAATAGTTGGTAAAATGAAATTTTACTAGTGGAAGTCCATATATGGCAATGTGTGTGTGTTAATGTGTGTTGGAATATCGGTCGCGTTGCGTTCTCCATTATCTCTCTTGCAGAGGGACTGGATGAGCTGCTGAAGCCATAAACTTTATGACCTGCCATGAGATCGGGTTACGGGGTGCGATTCCACTTGGAGAAACATTCTTCAAAAATACATTTCGGAGCCAAACACTAGAAGATCATAACTATATGATCAAAACCAAAACTAATCAAACATGCATACAGGAAGGTCAGATACAAGTCTGAGTTACATACAAAGGATGTCATCTTACTGAGTTACATACAAAGGACGTGCGTGTGTAAATGTGTGTGTGTGTGTGTGTGTGTGCGTGTGTGGGTGTGTGTGTGGCGTGTGTGGAGATCTCCTGGCCACCTGGGTCTCTTTGGTGCAGAGAGAAAGGGGGTTTGGAATGCAGAACGTTGTCCTGGAGTGCGTCTAGGGTGCTATAAAGTTCTCGAGGGAGCCGTAAAAGTTGCCACAAGGCAGACCTAGCGGCTCCAGGGCTATGAGTTACATTTACAGGTTAAACGTTAAAAGTTTTGCCAAAATTTATAATGACAAGGCTTCTGGAGTTTTGTGTGCAGGGAAAACAGAATCATGATTCTTGCACATTCGTTACACAGGTAACAGAGAAACACATTTCCATTTCGTCGCAGTTATTTCCCACCCCAACAAGAGAACATCACTCTCTTCTCCCATATAGAAATACACAGAAGTCTCATACAAGAGACAATTTAAATGCAAAACAAATATTGCAAGGTACCCAAAAACCAAATATACATTACTGTACTTTACACATAAAACAGGCAGCAGAAGAATCAGAAGTCAGTATAAACAATCCAAGGTCAGTAACAGTTCAGCAAACACAGGGAAAACGCTCAGAGATTGTACGCCGGGGCAATGCAATACTTCGCAGTGAACTGAAGAGTGACAGAGGTTTATATGGGTGTATGTGAATGAGCTGCAGGTGTAAGTGCAATCAGTCCCAGGTAAGCGGCATGATGGGAAGTTGAGTTTGTGATGTGATCAGTCTGGTGTGGAGTGCCCTCTGGTGACTCTCAGAGGCACTCCACCTGGTGATCGTTACATAGCCCCTCCCCAAAGAGCGGCTTCCAGATGCTCCAAAAACAGTCCAGGAGGGAGGTGGAGCGGAGGAGGATCCGGGGGCGGGAAGGAGGGCCAGGTCCGTGGGGCAGAAAAGGACCTGTAGATTGCAGCAGAACGGATGTCCAGGGTGGATCAGGCTGTGCAGGCGACCAGGGCGGATCAGGCTGTGCAGGCGACCAGGGCGGAGCAGTTCGTTCAGGAGGCCAGGGAGGAGATGACCCTTCGAATGGCCATGGCAGAGACGACCCCTCGGGCGGCCACGGCACAGGAATAGACACCGGCTCAGGAACTGGAACAGACACCGGCTCAGGAACTGGAACAGACACCGGCTCAGGAACTGGAACAGACACAACGGCTCAGCGGCGGCCATCTTGTCCGAAGACACTGGCTAAGCGGTGACCATCTTGTCCTGAGACACTGGCTCGGCGGAGACCATCTTGTCCTGAGACACTGGCTCGGCGGTGGCCATCTTGTCCGAAGACACAGGCGCAGAAAGAGGAAGAGGAACAGATTCAGGCTCAGGAACAGATTCAGTCTCGGCGGGACGAAACTCTTGACGGCCGGACGTGACGTGAAGCTCAGTCTCTGGATCGGCAGAAGTGACGTGAAGCTCAGTCTCTGGATCGGCAGAAGTGACGTGAAGCTCAGTCTCTGGATCGGCAGAAGTGATGTGAAGCTCAGTCTCTGGATCGGCAGAAGTGACGTGAAGCTCAGTCTCTGGATCAGGATCAGCGCGCTCTGAGCTTGACGAGACCAGCGGCGGCGAGGGCTTTGAGCTGGGTAGGACCAGCGGCGAAGAGGACTCTGAGCTGGTTAGGACCAGCGATGAAGAGGGCTTTGAGCTGGACAGGACCAGCGATGAAGAGGGCTCTGAACTGGATGGAACCAGCGGCTAAGAGGGCTCTGAGCTGGGCAGGACCAGCGGCGAAGAGGGCTCTGAGCTGGACGGAACCAGCGATGAAGAGGGCTTTGAGCTGGACAGGACCAGCGATGAAGAGGGCTCTGAGCTGGACGGAATCAGCGATGAAGAGGGCTCTGTGCTGGACGGGACCAGCAGTGAAGGCTCTGTGCTGGACGGGACCAGCGGTGAAGAAGGCTCTGTGCTGGACGAGCCCAGCGGTGAAGAGGGCTCTGTGCTGGACGAGACCAGCGGTGAAGGCTCTAGCTTGGCGGGCATGACGCTCTCAGTCTCAGGGGTGGCGGGCATTACGCATACTGCCTTGGCTTCGGCAGATTTGGCGTGAAGTGCGGGCTCGGCTGGACTGGCGTGAAGTGCAGGCTCGGCTGGACTGGCGTGCCACGGAAGGAAGCTCTCCAGACATCTGGAGAGTGCCTCTCTCCAATCTAGACCGGAGAGATCGGGGAGCTCCCTCGGGTCGACCTCCTTAGCCCCCAGCCGGTAGCACAACTTAATTGCCTCGTCACCCAGAGAGCAAGAGGCAGCGAGAGGAACAAACCCCCAGGTGTACTGGAACAGATCGAGGCTATCCAGGGCCAAGGCCGCGATCTGTCCAGCGAACTCCCGGCTCATGCTGGGAAGATCAGGCGAGATCCGTACTGCTGGATTGCTGGAGGTCATAGCTGCTGGATCTGGGTGTGGCGAAGTATTCTGTTACGAAGTGGAGGACGCAGTAAGATCCATTTGCAGCTTTATTAGAATAATCAACAGGCAGGGTAAATCAGGGGCAGTCAGAACAATGGAGATAATCACAAAGCAGAAGTCGATAACAGGCAAGGGTCGAGGCAGGCGGCAGGAATCACAGTCCAAAGAACAATCCGGGTCGAGACAGGCAGCAGAAGAATCAGAAGTCAGTATAAACAATCCAAGGTCAGTAACAGTTCAGCAAACACAGGGAAAACGCTCAGAGATTGTACGCCGGGGCAATGCAATACTTCGCAGTGAACTGAAGAGTGACAGAGGTTTATATGGGTGTATGTGAATGAGCTGCAGGTGTAAGTGCAATCAGTCCCAGGTAAGCGGCATGATGGGAAGTTGAGTTTGTGATGTGATCAGTCTGGTGTGGAGTGCCCTCTGGTGAATCTCAGAGGCACTCCAGCTGGTGATCGTTACAGTGCCATGGCATTAATCCAAGTTCCAATAATTGGTGGATCAGGCCTTTTCCAGCTAAGAGCTATCATTCTTTTAGCTTGTAATATAGCATAATCTATCAATTTACGCTGCTGAAGATTTAGTTTAAGGTTCTTTGGATATAAATGTAGCAAAATTATTTTTGCATCTAGAGGAATATTCAAGGGTACAATTATCTTTGTAATATTAATCACTTCCACCCAAAAGTCTCTAATAATGTTGCATTCCCAAACACAATGCACAAATGAACCCTGAGCCTCTCTGCATTTAAAGCATGTATCAGGAATATTTTGATTAAACCTATTTAGTTTGACAGGAGTTATGTAAGTCTGCATCAACCAGTTATATTGAAGTAGTTTTAAGCTAACGCTACCTAACTGATTCTGAGAGTTTTTACAGACTTGTCTCCATTCATCCTCAGATATATCCTCATTCAATCCCATCTTCCATAATTCAAGTTTCAGAGTTGTTGATTCAGTAGACCCTGATACAAGCCAGTTGTAAAAAACTGATATTAATCCTTTATTATTGCATTTCTTAGTAATTAATTCCTCCAAAGAAGAAAGTACTGGCAAGTTTAATGATTGGTTCTGCATAGAAAGAACAAAACTCCTTATCTGTAAGTATTTAAAGAAATGTTTTCTTGGAATATTATACTTAGTAGATATCTGCTCAAACGACATCAACGTTCCCTCCTCAAAAAGATCACTAATTTTGCTTAATCCCTTTTCAACCCACAACCGGAATCCTGAGTCCTTCGTGCCTGGTTTGAATAATGTGTTGCACCAAATGGGACTATACTGGGATAAAGAGTCAGCTATTTTCATGTACTCTCTAACATACCATACTCTAATCATATTACAAACTATGGGGTGCGTGGTGACTGTTTTCAGTTGTTTAAACTTATCTGAATATATATACAAGTTTAAAGGCAACGCAAAACCACATGACTCCATATCCACCCAGGATGGTTTATTTCCAGAGGAAAAATAAAACATTATTGTTCTTAATTGTGCAGCTAAATAATACCAGTACAGGTTGGGACATTTGAACCCTCCAGTGTCAAATGGAAGATAAAGAAGAGAAAGACGAACTCGAGGGCATTTCTTGTTCCAAATTAATTTCCTGAATAATGAGTTAATCTTTGAGAACACTCCAGCTGGTGGCGCCAAGGGGATATTTTGGAATAAATACATGAATTTAGGCAAAATATTCATCTTCAATATATTTATCCTTCCTATCAATGAAATTGGTAAAGATAACCATCTCTCTAGATCTTTAGATGTTGATTCCATTATAACATTATAATTTGTAGAAATTATATTTTCTAATTGGGGAACAATTTTGATACCCAAATATGTAAAGCTGGGTGATATTTTCAAGGTAAATAAATGTGATGTATTTGGACAGCTATCTTTATTAAGCAGCAATAATGATGACTTTGATGTGTTCACTTTATATCCAGATATATTTCCGAATTGATTGATCAGATCTAAAAGTGCTGGTAGAGAGGCGTTTAATTGTTTTAGGAATAACACTACATCGTCAGCGAATAAAGCTATTTTATGTTCCTTGCCACCCATTGTAATCCCTTGTATGTGGTTGTTAGCTCTTACGGCTATTGCTAGCGGTTCTATAGCCAAAATGAATAAAAGTGGGGACAGTGGTGAGCCTTGAGGGCAACCTCTTGTAATATTAAATGGCTTAGAAATCATCTCATTGGTTAAAACTTCAGCCACTGGGTTGGAATGTAATAATTTGATCCAATGTAAAAAGGAGTTTCCAAATCCGAATTTTATGATAACGTCAAAGAGATAAGCCCATTCGATCCTATCGAAAGCCTTCTCCGCGTCGAGCGAGAGAAGAGCAGTATCCTTTTCCTCTTTTTGGCTATGCAAAATATTTAAAACACGTCTTACGTTATGAAATCCCTGTCTGTTCTTAATGAACCCGTTTTGATCATCACCCACAATGCCCGGAAGCACAGTCTCTAGCCTTTTTTGCCAAGATTTTACATATTATTTTGGTATCTGTGTTTATTAGACTAATAGGTCGCATATTTCCACACTTTGTATTCGGTTTTCCTGGTTTTGGTAAAAGAATGATCAAAGCCTCTCTCATAGAATTAGGAAGACAGACACTATTATAACATTCTATATACATATCATGGAGTGGCTTAGAAATCACTTTTTTGAGCTCATGAAGTTACTAACCCCCTAAAATAAATTCCGTTTTTGAAATCTGGTGTATATCTGGTTTAGGCTCATGCTAGGGATATTGTCAATATTCTATAATATGGTGCTTGGTATCGTTGGAAAGGGGACCTTTTAGGCTTTCATTTAAGCCCAGTACTGAATCTGTCTGACAAACACAGAGGTCACAAGACTTCTTTAAACCAGAAATAACACACATATTTTCACAATTTCCACCTAAACTGTATGCTTTCTTTTATCCCTGTGGCATGAAAGAACACCATGGACACAAAACTCAACAACTTCAATACTCAAGGCACTCTGATGACTTAGAAAATGTATAATATACCCATACTATTTATTTGTGAGAGCCTTAAATTAGACTTGTGCAGCCAGTACAAGTCTTCAAAATAGAATAGAGCCAATAGAATGGACAAATAGCATACCCTATTAGTCCAGGGCCAAATGGCCTATTTATTCATGTACAGTTGTAATAAAAAGTAATTGTTTCAATAGTGTTGTCAACATAACACTTGCAAGTGGTTTAACAAAATGTTTCTATCATGTATTTGATATTCACCCACTTTCAGTTAGAATGTCAGAAAGTAGCTCATGCATGGAATGTTGATGGATTTTGACAGTTTGACAAGGTTTTGTCAGTTTTGTGAAAAGATTGTTGGTTCATTTGACTGGTTATAACAACATTACCAACTATGTCATCTTCAATCAACTTCTATTGAGTTCCAGGGGTATTAAATGTAAGTACAAAATACTTTTTCTCTTGTGCTTGTGAATTGGTGGGGAATAGTAGCAGTAGCTAATGTAAGCTTGGTGTTTTTAGCAAGCTAGCTATCTAGCAGGCTAGCTAGCTTGCAGGTTAAACAGTGTAACAGTAACTGCTACAGTGCAGTCAGGGCTCTCAAGTGTCACGTGACAGTCACTCATTTCGGTCTTTTGTCATGCCCTCTCACCACACATTTTATTTCTCACTCGGAAAAACAACACTCGGTTACTAACGTAACCTCGGTTCTCTCTAGAGAGGGAACGAGTGTTGCGTAAGTTTAGCTTACACTATGGGAAAACTCCTTTTCTCGAGAATACTGAAGCAAAAAATTATCCTTAATTTTTAGAATGTAAAACGCATTTGCTGCAGCAGGCAGACCTAGGCGAGACAGCTCGCGCACCTATTGGCTGCTCTGCGGCAACTGCTGCAACCTATCAGTGCGTCAGACATGACGTCAGCGCCAATGAGAGGCTCGCCTCGCGCTGTCGTCATGGCCCGCCAAAATGGGTGTGGCCTTAGCCTATAAATACCCATCGCCCAGGTTGCACAATGATTTCAGTCGACTGGAAGCGAAACCATAGCGCAGCACAAGCACGGCACGCTACGCAACACTCGTTCCCTCTCTAGAGAGAACCGAGGTTACGTTAGTAACCGAGTGTCGTTCTCTTACGAGAGTACTCTTGTGTTGCGTAAGTTTAGCTTACACTACGGGAACCCTATGTAAAGCGCCGTGCGTGCTGAGGTTCCAACACTTATGTCCCAAGGGCAGTAGCCCGGGGCTCATGTATAAGTGAAGCGATCGCAACGGCAGAACAGGGCGGGACGACTCGGTATTATGAGATAGGTTCATTCACATATATACAGTTAAGGCAGTATAACAACCTTGAAACTGCATAAGCCCACAGAACGTTGCAGCATATCAACAGTCTAATCAAACCGAGTTGGGTAGACAATGTTAATATGGCATAATCAGACTGAGAACAGCCTGGCCTGTAAGGCGGGTACTTCCAGATTATAGAACCTTACAAATGTAGAAAGCGAGGCCCAGCCTGCTGCCATACAAATGTCATGAAGTGAGACCCCACTTGTCCAGGCCCACGACAAGGCCATGCCTCTAGTCGAGTGGGCCCTAACCCCCAAAGGGCAACCCAGGCCCTTGGACGCATAAGCCGACGCAATAGCGTCTACGATCCATCTGGACAGGGTCTGTTTCGAGATGGCTAGCCCTTTGACGCGGCCACCGAACGAAACGAAAAGCTGCTCCGTTTGCCTAAAGGCAGCAGAGCGCTCCACATAAATCCTTAAAGCCCTTACTGGGCAGAGGAAGTTAACCCCAGCCTCACTGTCAGACGCAGGGAGGGCCGAAAGGGAAATAACTTGCGCTCTAAAAGGGGTCGCAAGCACCTTTGGCACGTAACCATGCCTTCCCTACAGTGAATGTCGCTGCTAGGCGCTGGATCACTGCCGCGCGTTCTCGCGTCAGGTGCGCCACCATAGATCTGGAGTCCAACTCTATCCCCAGAAAGGATATTTCCTGGCTGGGGAATAGAATACTTTTGGCCCAGTTGATTCTGAGACCCAACTGTTTCAGATGGGCCAGCAGTAATGCTTTGTGTAACGCCAGTTCCTCCTTCGACTGTGCTATAATTAGCCAGTCGTCCAGATAGTTCAGGACTCTCACGCCCCTTCATCTGAGGGCTGCGAGCGCCGTGTCCATGCACTTCGTAAATGTACGAGGTGCTAAAGACAGGCCGAACGGAAGGATGGTGTACTGATAAGCCTGGCCCTCGAAGGCGAATCTCAAGAATGGCCTGTGACGGGCTACTATTTGGAACTATTTGAAAATAGGCGTCTTTCAGATCCACTGATATAAACCAGTCCCCCGGTCGAATTTGAGCGAGGATTTGTCTGGTTGTGATAATTTTGAACGAGCGTGTCATCCGCACTTTGTTCAAACGTCTGAGATCTAGTATAGGGCGGAGCCCGCCATCCTTCTTTGGTACTAAGAAGTAACGGCTGCTCTCGGCCGAGGGGACGGTCTCCACTGCCCCTTTTCTCAGCAAATTCGCTATCTCGGTGCGAAGTAGGTGTTCTACTTCCTGATTCACCGAAGTTTCGACCCGGGCTGTGAAGCGCGGCGGTCTGCGAGCAAATTGTAGCGAATTGTAGAGAGTAGCCCTGTTTCACTGTCTTTAGCACCTATTTTGAGACCCCTGGGATCAATTCCCATGCTTTCGCGTGAATGGCCAGAGGTAGAATGAAATCTGGGCTCCGGTCGCTCGGATTCGGGGACCCGGAAACCCAGCCATGATGACGTACTTCGTTCACCATGCTCATTTCGAATGGGGCAGAAGGCATTTCGTGCGGTGGCTCTGTAACTGGCACCCTGGCCGTAGAAACGTAAAGGAGGCAGTGAGGGCGCTGTTCTTCGAGTGGGCGGCTGCTTCTTAGCGCGGCCTGCTGCAGAGCTGGAGCGCCGCGGCAAAAAGTGTCTTATAGCTTGAGACGTTTTCTGCACCTCCGAGTATCGCTCCGTAAAGCCCTTCACCTAGGGACCGAAGAGACCAGCTGGTGAAACAGGAGCGGCAAGAAAGGTGGCACGGTCAGACTCAGACATGTCGGACAGTGTTAGCCACAGGTGACGCTCTGTGACGGTGAGGTAGGCCATGTTGCGGCCAATGGCCTGGGCAGTGGCTTTAGAAGCTCTGAGAGCTAAGTCCGTCGCGCTCCTTAAGTCCGTCACACACTCCTTTGTTGGTCCAGCCTCGTCCAGTGAACGGAGAAGGTTGGCCTGGTAAATTTTTTTGGCCTGTTTTCTGGGCCCTGGAGGTGTTCTGACATGCTCTGACATTTGTGGTTATTTCTGTTACTTGTGACATTTTCATGGCTAAAGTCTAATTACACTGTATTCAGCACAAACTCTGCTACAATAATATATCAGCAGCATGTATGTAAAAGTTTGTAGTTTTGAGATAATGACATTTATGCGTGGTTTGTGAAAATACAAAAATAAATTCTCACTGAAATAAGGTCATGAAACCCATACTGATTATTTCTTCACAAGACTTTTGAAAATTGTATGACGTAGCCTAGAATATTTGCTCTAAAACTATGTGAGAATCACCCTGATTGCTCATTCAGAGAAGACAATATATTGATTTAAACATTTTACGACGTGTTTTGTGTGATAAAGCAATATGCGAAGGGGCGGATCATCTCATTAATATGAAAGCTTTCCACACCTGAGAAAGACAAAGAACCTCCCTAATGGCCCTATTAGGAGCTTATCAGGGCCCATCATTCTGACCACCCTTGCACAAAGAATGAGGAGATTTAAAAAAGAATGGCTTTTAAAATTGTTTGGATTTATTTACAACACAACATAATCCAAAGATACACAACAAAAAAGTACCATGTTCATGTACAGAGACATGTACTGTGAACGTTGAAGTCAGCAGGACTCAGTGGCATCTAGGCCCTGAAAAAAAAAAAAAAGTGAACATACTGATATCAAGAGAAAGGCCTGCACGATTTTGGGAATACATTTTAGATTTTTCTTGTTAAAATTGCTTTTTAAAATTCACAGAATACACACACACACTCACACAAATGTTTCCAACAATATATTATATAATGAACACCAGGTTTGTTGTGCCTTGTAGGTATAGGCTATGCGCAGTGCTGCATAAAATAATAACAATATAGCAGCCTATATATATTTTCAAAAAGATTTCAGTAACAACTAAGCTAGAGAAAAATATATTGATTATCATGTTACTTCAAATGTTTCCATCCGTTATGATGATATGAAATGAGATAATAATAAAAACATGAAGCCGTTTGGTGCGTTTTGCTTTCATCCAAAATATGATGTGTACATTCAAACGCGATCGCGCAGGAAAATATGATACATTCAAACGCGATCGCTATCAAAAATATGATACATTCAAACGCGATCGCGCTCAAATATAAAACATTATGGTTTCCATAATACGTTTGAGCAGATATCCACAAACACAGTAACAGTAAACACGGGTCTAAATATTATAATATTCCCCATATATCTAGCAACAGTTCAACTGCAACGTGACATTTATGCAACAATAACAAACTAATATGTAAGAATTTCTTACCTTACACCTTTCTTGTCTTCAAATCGCGTTCTTTTTCTTCTGAGGTAGCCTAAATCCAATGAAAGCTCAGGCACGTCTTTCAAACTCGACGAAAAGTGAAGTGAAGTGTTTTGTTGTTGAGGTAATGAGCGAGACGCGGTCCATGTGGAGATTTGCATGTGAATATCTTTTGCGCGAGTGGGCGTGGCCAAATTAACTGTAATGAGGAAGCGTTTGAGAAGCTGGACATCTTGTTGGTTTTATACAAATTACTTAAACAGAGAATATTTGTTTTCGTTTTGAATCCGATCATTTAAAAGTACACACTTAAATGTTTATAAAGGTATATGGCTCATAAATGTGTGACAAGTATTCGCTGAGTTTTGTTTCAGTTTATAGACGTGCTCAAGAAAAAAAAGTTCACCGCGACGGAGAGGCAGAACGCACACCCTGTTTATTTTCTTTATTTTACAAAAGCACAATGTTTTGGTTTGATTGTAAGTGGACACATACAAAAGGAGAAATATCACAGATTCTTTTTTTATATTTCTTTTTTCTGTATGACTATAAATGACTGAGTAATTTAAGTTTATAGTGCTACAATGTGGAGAAAATCCAGCAAAACGCGCCCGCGCGTTTGTCGACCTCAGAGGGTTAACATTAGCTCAAATTATCTATAGGGAATTTTAATAATTAATCATGAATATGAATATAATCAGGCTTTCCTGTAGCTCAGTGGTAAGAGCATTGCGTTAACAACGCAAGGTTGTGGGTTCGATCCCAGGGGATTGCACATACCTATGTATAAATGTATAGGATAATGCAATGTAAGTCGCTTTGGATAAAAGCGTCTGCCAAATGCATAAATGTAATATTTTGCATATTACAGTTACATTAATTTATCGAAACTGAAACTAGATCGATATGTATATATGAATAACCAATCACAACGAATTATAATTCCTCATTCATATATCAATAATCTTATTTCAAATCGAAGTTATGGGATAACTTTCAATGGAATTAATTTAGTTATCAAACAATCTGTTTGTCCAGCAAACATTAACGTAAGATTAACTTCAACTCTCAAAGAAAATTTTCCTTCTTACAAACGCAAGAAAGAGTATTTTTTTCTGGCCTTGAAAAAAAAACCCAACTCGCTGTGTTTATAAAATTAGGTTACTTAAATCGTAACAAGATAAAGCATGTAGCTTGGATCGAAAAATCATTGACTTCGTAAAATGAGCATTGAGACAATCAGGAATATATGGAATTTAATAATTGAACTAATGAATACATAACTACGATTCACACAGAGTAAATATGTATGTATATACAGAACACGTAAACAAAAACAAGACTAAACGAATAACAGATGAGAGAGGGAGAGGATGAAAGGGAGAAAGTGAAACTAAAGTTCAGGATGAGAGAGATCACCGAGATGATCTCAGCATGGCAAAATCACAGGCAATGTAACCTTGAGAGACAACAAGAAATCAGATTACATTAAAAGTTCAATAAACTTATCTTGCAAAATGGTTCTCTTTGTTGCTGAAGAACGCAGAGTCGTGCGTGCGTCGTTAAGAGCAGCGTGCGTGTGTTTCTTTAAGAAAGCAGGGCTTGCTTCGGTGAGCGCGGCCGCGGGCTGTTCAAGTCTCTTTAAAGTTGAAGTTGCCGGCTACGTTTGCTTCGCTGAACGTAGGGAGAGTCCGAGGACGAAAATAAAGAAAAGACTTAAAGAAAAAGAAAAACGGAGAACGCTCCCAAAAAGGGAGCCATATGGATCTTCTCGCTGACGAAGAGGGTTCGTAAAAATGCTCCCTGAAGATTTTCTGAGTTGGTCTTTTATGGAAAGGATGGTTTGACGCCTACTTTGCATACGCAGACCAATCATCTTAGAGCATCTCGGGCGGGAAGATTTTTCTTTGTCTTGTAAGACAACGCCCACTCGAATGAGTCATGAGGGATATCAAATTTGAGACGATTTGCTCAAGACATATGAAATGTGTAAAACAATGTACATTACTGCATTCTGCTATCGAAATTCGACTCTGTTAGATTGCGAGGATTACAGAGATATGAAACTTGTCATAGGAAGATTGTAGGAACACCAAGTTACATAAGATATGCATAATTACAAACATTTTAAAGTTCATTACATGGCTAGAAATAAGGTTTACCCAAAATGTGTTGTACACTAGGCTACAAATGGAGATGAAGCTTAAGGAACTAAACATGGTACACACCTGATTTGTCTAACCTTATTACCAAAGTTTACCAGAATACACAAACTACACCACGTAAAAGAAAAATTATGAGATGGGAAATTACATCCATGTTTACATTTCTTTAGTGGGGGGGGGGGGCAATTGCCAGAGAATGTTGGTGAACATTCTCTAACTAAAACACTATTGATTAAAGAATACATTTCAAAACCACACCTCTATTATAAAGCAAAACTAATCACACATACATAATGGAATTGTAGATATATTAAAGGATATTCCTAAATTCTACTACAAAGGTGTGTGTGTGTGTGTGTGTGTGTATGTATGTATGTATGTATGCGTGTGTGGGATGACTCTAGAAAGTTTCGTTATCTCTTTGGTGCAGAGAGAAAAGGGGGTTTGGAATGCAGAACGTTGTTCTGCAGTGTGTCTAGGGTGCTATTAAATGTCGTAAAAGTCCATTTGCTCCAGTCTCTCTGGAGCCTGGCGTATGATTTGTAATTTTGAAGTCAGGAGGTTACAAGCTTTGGTAAGCTTAGCAAAGAACGTTTTGGGCAGGAATGTGCTTAGAAAACACAGAGAGTCCGAATTTGTTAATTCAGAATCAAACGAACGAATGATTCAAATAGCCCAGTCGCTACATCTCCCCCTTTACGTCAGATGAAGTCCTTGTGTGGACATCATCGGACGGCAACCATCGCGATGGCAGAGGACAGGTGAATCATGATGGTCGTGTAGCAGGTGGATCATGATGGTCGAAGGCAGGTGGTTCTTGGAGCTGAGGATTCAGCTCGATGAGGTTCGGCGTGGTCTCTGACTTGGCACCCCCTTTCCGGGGATTCCGTCTGAGACCTTCGGACACAGCTTTCGTGAGCTTGGCTGTATCGCATCTCGTTGAGTCTTCTGTACAGGATGGAGGCCAACCTAGTGTCAGGGTGTGGCTGATTACCTGCAGAGGTGCACAGCACAATGTCGGCGGCGGTCCAGGCTCGGACCGCAGATGAAGTGTTTAGAACAGGCCATCGAGACAGTGCTCGGAGGGCTGTGTTGACAGGAGCAGGGTCAATGAGTTGGGACCCCCTTTCCTCAAACCAGAGTTCCAGTCCTGGATTTAAGGTGAAGTTGAAGTTCTTGGAGGATGGGAGTTCCAGTGCTGTCTGGTACTCTTTGCTCGGAAGCTGGTACAATGCTAGGCCATCAAGGTGTAGGATGACACCTTTCGGTACTTGAAGTCCCGTATTCTGGTTGAGCATGTTGACACGGCTGGTTGTGTCATGCTGGTCGTGAGTGACAGTGGCTGTGCGCACAGGTGTGTTAGCAAGCCACCTTTCACCTACAATCTCTGCTTGCGTCTCTGTGACTTGTGTGTGAGGCTTAGCTTCGGCAGGGCAGAGATAATGAATGTCTTCAGTCAAAGTACACGTGCGGGTTTGAAGCTGAGTACAGTTGTGTGTAGCTGTCATGGTAGGCCACCACGTCTGGAGGCCTTATCTTGATGTGGCTGTTGTTTTTACAAAACCTGACCTTGACAATGTCTGTAAGTCTGTAGACTTGGCTTGACTCGATGATAGGCAGATTTAGGAGAAAGCCCACTTCTCTCTGCTCGGGATCGACGCAGAGTGAGATGGCGCTACCCAGAGAGTAGGCCAGGTGTTTTTGTAGAAGGTCAGCTGGCGTGTTGATGGCGGAAGCCAGCACAGTTAGCATCAGGCTTAGTATCAGGTACGGTGGGATTACACCTGTGGCTAGGCTGTCATTGGAGGGGCTAACCTCCCACAGCATGTCTGTCGTTAGCGCTGTAACCGGCTGAGTCTGGACAAATTCACTCTGTAAGACAGTAAACAGCGGCTTCATGGAGTTCGCGGTCTGGTTCACTGCATTTACACTGGACATACCAATGTTAAACAGAGTTCTGGCGGCAGCTACGACTCCGAGCAACGCTCCCAGGAGCCGTCTGGAGTGGTGGTTGGTGCTTAGGAGTCCCGATCGTGCGACAGTCACTTTCTCAAGTTGGTTGAGCATGTGTTCGACCTTGGCCTCGGCATGAGAGAGGGAGTTCTCTGTCCATTGGGCACTTGTCCAGATGTATTGGGCTACGGAGCTGGGGTAGTGTGCTCTGTACACCAGGCAGGGCTGGATGAGTCGAACATGCACTTGCTGGGTGTAGGTCCTGCCGTCGGTGATCTGGTGGCAGCTGTCCTCTGGTTGGCTGACAGTACAGCATGGCGAACCACAGCAGCAACCTGGTACAGACAACAGGGAGAGAGAGAGAGAAAGGGGAGGAAGAAGCCAGCGAGGGTTGTCTGTGGTTGGACAGGGCAGTCTTTTTACTTCGTGGGCGGCGACTAGGTTTAGTTCGCCTTGGCCCATGTTTTGCCACATCTTGCTGCCGGCTTGTTGCTTGCTTCAGTGTCTCGTCAGTGGCTCTGGTACTGCGATGAGCAGCGCAAGATGCGTCATGGAAATACATTGGCAGTATATCCCCCTTTGTGCGCCATGGCATTATAAGCCTTGGTATTGCGATGTCAGTCGGTGCACAACTCAGAATGTTGTTTTGTGCACGCAGCATGTGCGTGGTGTCATGCAGTGGTCTGAGGCACTGGTTGTCAGTGAGTTCAGATGGCATGCAAGGGTGGTTGGAGGGGTTTGAGAGGTGGGCATTTAAAGTCTTTATGTGGATGTCAGAAGCCCGCATGTCCGTTATGGTTGTCTTTGCAAACAGCGGAGCCAGCGTAAGCGGCTCTGAGGTAGGCAGTTGAGCTTGTAAAGGTCTTATGCTGTGTGTAATCTTCACTTTCTTTAGGGTGGGTGGGTGGGTGGGTTGAAAGTGACCACAGCTTGTTGTTTGGTGCGCCAGGCTTGGCGATGGCTTGAGTGAGGTCATGTCGCTGCAGGTCAGTCATGACCTTGAGGCAGCAGGTGTCAAAGTCTTTGGTGGGCTGTAAGGTGCAGGGTAGCACAGTTGAACCTTGACTTGGTGCTGAGTCTGTGTCTTCATGGCTGGCTGTGGGAGTTCCCATGAACTCTGTGACCTGAAAGTCTGGCTCTGCGGAATTTCCCGTGACCTTTGTGACCAGACCGTCTGGCTGTGACTGGAGGGATTGAAGTTCTCGTACTTGAGCCCAGACCTTGAGCTGTTTCAAGTCCAGTAACGGTTCAAAGCGATCTAGAAGGTCTCTGCCGATGAGGAACGGAAAAGTGTCCATTTTTGAGATGAACACTGGATGGACTAGACTCAAAGGACCAATTGTCAGGTGAATGTGAGCTACCTGTTCGAGCCGGATGTCATGTTGACAGTATGACTGTACGTTCAGTTCACAAGTTTGAGGTGTAAGAGTTTGATCTTGTCTCTTAGCTTCAAATTGGAGTCTTTGGAACAGTTGAACTGAAATTATCATAATGTCTGATCCTGTGTCGATCAAGGCTTCCATGCTCACTTCCTTTTCCAACGTGATGTTCAGGTAGAGTTTTCGGCCTGTGCCCTTTTCAATGAGGTTGCCCAGGAACATTGGCATCGGGGCAGGTGTACCGGTCAGTGGGTGGTTAGGACCGGTCTCGTGTAGCTTGCTGCGGAGGCAGTTAGCCAAAACAGCATTTCCTGGTACCTTGGGATTGTGGTACCTGGTTTGAGGAAGTGTGCTGTTTCGTTCATGGTGTGCAGCTGTCAGCTGTGGAGCTTGGGTGATGCTGTCACCTTGTAATGTGACAGTTAGCTCTGTGGTCTGTGGCTGACGAGCAGTGTTCTGGGTGCTTGGTACCGGTCTTATGCTTAGACATAAGATGTCGGGCTCGTCCTTCTTGTCTTTCTTGCGACGTTTCTGGTGAAGAAGCTCTTTCAGCACCCTTAGGATCTCTGCTGTCTCAGACGTGGCTGCACTGTGGTTATCTGATGTGGTGGGCTCAGGATTGAGCTTACCAGTGTTCTGGAGAAAGTGGTTCCAGGTTCGACGGTCTGGGCTTGGAGTTCTGGACGGCGGGTGATGCTGGTCCCACAATCTTTCAGAGCGCTCGCTCCGATGCTTTGGATGAGCACCGTCACAGTTGTGCTGCCATCTGCTGGCCTGGAACAGTTTTGATTCTCTGTGGTAAAGTCTGTGACTGAGGGGTTGTTGGGCACCCTCTGTGTCTAGCTCTGAGCAGTGCTCAGAGACGGAGTAGATTGTGGAATTTTTCACAGTCTTTTCAGAAATAGTCTTTTGCTTGGTGTAAGCTTTATGGGCTAAGTCCCGTAACTGTTGTGTAGACATGCTACGCGGACACGCTGAGAGTCAGATATGAAGACTCAAACTGTGATGAAGGTTTCTGAGAAACAGAATTTTAAAGTTGACATCCTGTTCCATACCTGGTTCGTTGCGTGATCCGAAAAAGGATTTTCGTAGACGACTGTAGTAGGCTTGTGGGTGTTCAAGTCGGCCCTGTTTGAGGTCCATAGCGTTGATAAACCCTTCGTCTGATTCTGGATCAGCAAATTCATGAATCAAAGCTTGTCTTAGCTGTTGGTAGTCTGCTTTGACAGTCTCTGGTTGACGGTCTAGAAAACTACTAACATCACAATTGGACGTGATTCTTAACAGATACAAATTGTACCAAGCTGTCCAGTTGGCGACAGTTTGCAAGTGAAAGTCAATGTCCTGTAAATAAGCAAAAATGTCATGGCTTCCTGCAGGATCTGGGTTGAACGTAAGGAATGTTTCGGGCTAGCTTGTCAAGTTCTCGGGGGGCCGTGCCGTGGTAAGTGGCATGGGTTTTCTGGAAGGGTCCTCCCCCTTTCGCTGCTGACAGGTGTTCTTGAAAGCTGGCTGGTGATGTCTTGAGCCGTGGGCTTACATCTCCCTTTTCAGCTCTGGGTTCTTGGCTGAAAGGGTTGGGGTGGCTGGCCGGGAGAAACTCTGTGATGTGTGTTTCTCCGTTCCAGCCACTCTGCAGTCTGTAAGAATGTCTCAGTTCTGCATGAACAGTGTTAAGTTCCTCTTGGAGCTCGTCTCTCTGCAGAGTAAGCTCGCCGATTTTAGCTCGGGCCGTTTGCAAATGTTTTTCGCAGGCCCTGGCTTTTGCGTCTGTTTCTTTTAGTTCAGTCTCGGCTCTCTCTAGGAGAGCGTCACTTTGTTGGAGTTTTTCGTCGAGTTCTTTTCTGGTTTCTCTCTCCAACTGTTCTCTTTGGTCTGTGTCGAGGCGCAGATCTTGCAGGGCATTTCGAAGTCTTTCTACTTCTTTCTGTAGCTCTGGATCTGTGGCGTCCTCTTTCTCTCGCTGGTTCTGGGTCTCGAGGAGGAGCTGATCTAGACGGCTCTGGGTTCTGGCCTGGTCCTTCCGGGCCTCCTCCACTTGAAGCTGTAGCGCTGCTGCTTGCTGCTCCAGGTCGATGTTGCGCCGTTCGCTGAGCCTCGCCTGGGCGACGACGTTGTGGGCGACGCTGCTGACGATCCTGGCCCAGTCTTTGTAGTTGTAGCTTTGGGTAGGATCGTGTGTTATCAGCTCGTCTAGCTCGGTGTCCAGTTGCGTTTGGCTCAGATGCTGCAGGTCACTGGCGTCCTTGGGCAGGACGGTGTTCGTCATTGCTTCCAGCCATGTCGTTAGGTGCTCCCGACGGACCGCGGGACTGGATGCACGGGACATATTGGCTTCGCTGTAGGCGAGAGAAACACAGCACACACACAAAGAGACCAATGCAAGTTCGTTCTAAGGTTAATGAGCTATACTCATACGGGCTATGCCGTTTATGAGAATTTTGGGGCTAACTGATGCAAACTGTTAGACAGTTCGCGGAGCCAATTAACTTGGGTCAACGAAGGACCCGAACTAGAGATTTGACAGGCAGTAGCCTCGCGGGTCACGTGATGACACCGGCTGCTTGGTTTGTCGCCCTATTATTTAGCTTCCTTGGTGGCTCTCATAGGTCACTGTCTCTAGGTGAAATGAAAGAACCAAATCACAACAGAACAAAGGATAGAAAAGATCAAAGTGAAACAAAACACTTGAAATGAGATAAAACAATAGTAACACGATATGTATTAGGGAGAATAAGGAGGCCTAAGCCTACTACTAGGGTTTAAGCTAGGCCAACAGGTGAGTGGGGGCTATCGGGGTAGGAAACCTAGGAAGAGGGTATGGCTTAGAGAAGAGATAAAGGTGGGCCATACATCTAGAATATACCTGAGGGAATATCTAATATTTTGTGGCTTAGACAGGAAATGGGTTTTACTAAATTTAGTTTACCTGCGGTGAATTGAGGTCACTCTGGTGGGAACCCGTGGCTCAGTCAACCCCTCCGACGGTTCCCAACACTTGACCGCAGTGTCCTCGGGCAGCTTCGTTTTCTCCCTGTACCTCGCTGCGCCCTCACAAACAACTTGCGACTTTAAAACACAACCTGGCAACACCAAGGTGTCCCCGGCCAGACAATACGGCAAAATTGGGTTTTAGCCCGGAACTCTCCGAAGAGTGGCCCACTTTTAGGCCTCAGTTCGGGTTTATTGTCCCAAAATTTGTGAAAATTTACAAAATTTGCTTTGTGTGTGTTGGCTGGCGCGGCTGACCTTTGGAGTGCCAAATTGCTAATGTCGCAGTTGCGTGCCGCAACGATGGTACGGGATTTGGAAGTGTCCGAAACTCACGTAACGGCAAGTGTCAGTAACGCCGGTTGGGCAACCTCGCTCGCGGAAACCAACCCGAGATGACTGCAACTCCCCACAGTGCTCTAGTGAATGCCACCTATAAATACATAAAGGATAAACAAGTGAAACAAAGTGAATTAAGGCTAGTTTGTTTAAACCAAATGGATTAATTATTTGTGTGGCAATCAGAGTCAAAGGGTTTACTAAATAATAATAAAATGAAAAGGAAATTATGATAATGATGGTAATTATCGAAATAACCTAACCCAAAAGAGAGATAGAGAAAAAAAATTAGAAAGAAGAGAATTTTTTTTTTTTTTAAATCAAAATAGAAAGGGACAGGATTGAAACACGGGAGAAGAAGCAGGCCGCAGTAGCTGGTTTTCACCACAAGGGGGCGTGCTCCCTCTCTGTGCTTAACCTGGCAAACAGAAAACTTAATTCAAATAAAAAATTCAAAACTTGTTTAAATTAAAATTTAAAATAAGCATGTAAGGAAATGTAAAAATCAGAATGATATCTTATAATAATCCAGATACACTAAAGTATCAGTCCTATTTATAAAAATAATCAGGAGAGAAAGACGATATAAAAGAGTGAAAGGAGGAAAATAGTGATGCCAACTTAGTATCCACAAGGCCACACGGTGGCGCCGTTTTCTCCAAGTGGATAGCAGTGGCTAACAGACAAACACATCTGAATTTGAGTTCAAAACAGGTTTAAAATCAAACTTAAATGAGCATGTAAGGGGATTGAAAAATCAGGATGATATCCTCCAATAATTAACGATAACAGTGAAGTATCATTAAAATTATAAGATAATCAAAAAAAAAAAAAAAAGTAAAAGTAGAAATACGCAATTCAAAATAGAATTGAAAAGAGAGGCAAGAGAGAGACTGAAAGCTTTGAACTGACTTAGCAGTATACAGCCACTAGATGGCTCACTTCCTTCTAAGTGGGCCACTCAGTGGTTGACTTGAGACACTTAGTTACACTATTAAACAATAAAATCTAAATTCAAATCATGTTTGAACCAAAATCAAAGTAAGTGTGAACAGTCAAAGGCAGGAAAAATTGTCTAACACAAAATAATATTCGCACGAGCAAAGCTGTAAATGCAAATAATTATTGAGAAGTTAGACGGCTAATTCAATAATAACAGGGAAATAGACATTCGCACTAAGAGAGCATTATCTGGAACGGCCACTAGGTAGTGGACTTCTAAGTGGCTCTCTATGGCTGTATTGGGATTTACTTTAAGTTTTACAAACTCAAAGTAAATGTACCAGTCAAAAGCAGAAAAATGTGTCTAACATGAAATAATATTTGCACAAACCAGGCTGTAAATGCGAATAATTATTTAGAGTTTAGACATTCATTCACAGGGAAAAGAATTTCAGCAGTAAAGAGAGCGTTATCTGATAACTGACCACGAGATGGCGTAATTGCGCTCATGCAAGCTGAAATCAGAAGGCGGGCGTAATTTGAAACTTCTAAACACTTAAAGGACGCCCTCTGGTGTTTGGTAAGCGGAATTACAACCCATTACAATGTGATTTCAAAAGCTAAGGGCTTTCAGCTCGCGTCATGCGCTGATTTTCTGCAACAAATCACAAATAGACAAAAAGGCAAAGGTTTTTTCGGACCTTTGGGTGCTAATATTGTACAAGAGCGTGAGGCAGGATTTCTTCGCTGCAACAACACGCATATGTTAAACAACAGGAATTTTACGTCTGTTGCATTCCCATACGCACTTTATCAAAATAGCACTTTATAATTTAAGTGTGTTGGTTTACAATTGGGTAGCTAGGCCAATTTTTCGACCAGGAGTTTTACCGTTTATTTTTGAATATCACTGTGGTTAACCACGAATTCAATAACGATATTTGCATGCAAGGCCAATATATGTTTAGAAGGAATCTCGCTTAAAAACATATTTATTAATACCGGTACTACGCACGTGAGAATTCTACGTTCACAGCAATTTGAAACAAATATTAGAAATGTATCAACTGCAGAGAGATTCTTTCGTCTCTAACAGGACATCTGTAATATTAATACTGCAGTGTATAGCATTTAACAGTGCTAAAATTGTCTAGGCATATTTTAGCAATTTGTTAAAATGTAACGTTAGCCTACTGACTTCGGCTTTTTGCCTTGGTCAGTTAGAGTGAGTTCGCGTTTGCGACTTATCTCACAATTTCATAATTTCATAAAATGTGTGCACAAAAATTATTAATATTCATATAAACAGATTGAAACTGAATATTGCATATAAAACAAAGTTTGAGATTGCCTAAAATTTCTCCACCATAAAACATGTAACCGCACTGGCATTAGTAGTACATTTAACATTAGCTCAAATGATCAATAGGGAATTTTAATAATTAATCATGAATATGATTAATATTTTGCATATTACAGTTACATTAATTTATCGAAACTGAAACTAGATCGATATGTATATATGAATAACCAATCACAACGAATTATAATTCCTCATTCATATATCAATAATCTTATTTCAAATCGAAGTTATGGGATAACTTTCAATGGAATTAATTTAGTTATCAAACAATCTGTTTGTCCAGCAAACATTAACGTAAGATTAACTTCAACTCTCAAAGAAAATTATCCTTCTTACAAAAGCAAGAAAGAGTATTTTTTTCTGGCCTTGAAAAAAAAACCCAACTCGCTGTGTTTATAAAATTAGGTTACTTAAATCGTAACAAGATAAAGCATGTAGCTTGGATCGAAAAATCATTGACTTCGTAAAATGAGCATTGAGACAAACAGGAATATATGGAATTTAATAATTGAACTAATGAATACATAACTACGATTCACACAGAGTAAATATGTATGTATATACAGAACACGTAAACAAAAACAAGACTAAACGAATATGAGAGAGGGAGAGGATGAAAGGGAGAAAGTGAAACTAAAGTTCAGGATGAGAGAGATCACCGAGATGATCTCAGCATGGCAAAATCACAGGCAATGTAACCTTGAGAGACAACAAGAAATCAGATTACATTAAAAGTTCAATAAACTTATCTTGCAAAATGGTTCTCTTTGTTGCTGAAGAACGCAGAGTCGTGCGTGCGTCGTTAAGAGCAGCGTGCGTGTGTTTCTTTAAGAAAGCAGGGCTTGCTCCGGTGAGCGCGGCCGCGGGCTGTTCAAGTCTCTTTAAAGTTGAAGTTGCCGGCTACGTTTGCTTCGCTGAACGTAGGGAGAGTCCGAGGACGAAAATAAAGAAAAGACTTAAAGAAAAAGAAAAACGGAGAACGCTCCCAAAAAGGGAGCCATATGGATCTTCTCGCTGACGAAGAGTGTTCGTAAAAATGCTCCCTGAAGATTTTCTGAGTTGGTCTTTTATGGAAAGGATGGTTTGACGCCTAGGCCTACTTTGCGTACGCAGATCTTAGAGCATCTCGGGCGGGAAGATTTTTCTTTGTCTTGTAAGACAACGCCCACTCGAATGAGTCATGAGGGATATCAAATTTGAGACGATTCTCTAACTAAAACACTATTGATTAAAGAATACATTTCAAAACCACACCTCTATTATAAAGCAAAACTAATCACACATACATAATGGAATTGTACATATATTAAAGGATATTCCTAAGTTCTACTACAAAGGTGTGTGTGTGTGTGTGTGTGTGTGTGTGTGTGTGTGTGTGTGTGTGTATGTATGTATGCGTGTGTGGGATGACTCTAGAAAGTTTCGTTATCTCTTTGGTGCAGAGAGAAAAGGGGGTTTGGAATGCAGAACGTTGTTCTGCAGTGTGTCTAGGGTGCTATTAAATGTCGTAAAAGTCCATTTGCTCCAGTCTCTCTGGAGCCTGGCGTATGATTTGTAATTTTGAAGTCAGGAGGTTACAAGCTTTGGTAAGCTTAGCAAAGAACGTTTTGGGCAGGAATGTGCTTAGAAAACACAGAGAGTCCGAATTTGTTAATTCAGAATCAAACGAACGAATGATTAAAATAGCCCAGTCGCTACAAGGAACAGAGAGATATCCCCTGTCTTTCGCGCCGTTGACCGCGGAGAGCGTCGAAGAGACAGAGGACCTCAGCCTGGCCGAGTACGGGGCTCCCCATGACCTGGAGAGCTCAGGGAGGAAGGGAGTGGGCCTCAGAACAGGTGCAGAGCGGAGTCCTGGCAGAAAACAGCCATCCAACCTGTTGGGCGTGGGCTCCTCGGGCATATTCCAGTCAAGGCCGTGGAGGACCTCATGAGGAGGCGGAGAAGCTCAGCGTTGACAGAGGCCCTTACGCTGGACTCTCTATATATGAAGCGTTCAGATGCAAAAGCCTCTAAGTGCCATCTGAAATTTTCTTCTAGAATGATCATTTTTATTAAGCTTGTATATTTAAGTTCAGTAATTTCTCTTAAATGACAATTAATAGGTTATTTTCATTGCCATTTAAGTGAAATTACTGAACTTAAATATACGAGCTTGTTAAAAATGATCATTCTAGAAGAAAATTTCAGATGGCACTTAGAGGCTTTTGCATCTGAACTCTTCATATATATATCTCTGTGTTTTCTGAGATTTGGAGGAGTCATCATATTTTGAGAAAAATAAAGTTTTAATAGGCTATTACAAGAATAAAGTCACTATATTTCAGAAAATAATCTTAGTCTGATGTGCATTACGTGATTGCTCTGCTGATACGGTAGATCTCAGACCTTCTGACAGACTCAGAGCCCTGTTTGGGTCTCTGGTCTCTGAATGAGACAAAGTTTAGGGAAGTGGATGTACGCTGCTGTACGTCGTAGGTGGAAACCCGAAACTACGGCAGAAATACACGGAGCTCAAACGCGACACATCTGCCGCAGCATCTCCACAGCAGCAAGCGTCCATTATAAACCTGAAGATGCACAGACCACGGATGGCGTGCTGCTCATCTCTCTATTTTACAGCGATTGATTCCTGCCGGTTCCATAATGAGACTGGCGCGGCCAGAGACATTTTGGGCGCTGCGGCATATTAAATATATTATAAATAGTTTTTCCGCGTGAGAAATACAATGTGTGGCGAGAGGGCGTGACAAAAGACCGAAATGAGTGACTGTCACGTGACACTTGAGAGCCCTGACTGCACTGTAGCAGTTACTGTTACACTGTTTCATAGATTAATCTATGCCAGTCTAGATTAATCTATGACAGCCAGTTTAACCTGGAAGCTAGCTAGCCTGCTAAAAACGCCAAGCTTACATTAGCTACTGCTACTATTCCCCACCAATTCACAAGCACAAGAGAAAAAGTATTTTGTACTTACATTTAATACCCCTGGAACTCAATGGAAGTTGATTGAAGATGGCATAGTTGGTAATGTTGTTATAACCAGTCAACTGAACCAACAATCTTTTCACAAAACTGACTTTTTAAAAAACCTTTCAAACTGTCAAAATCCATCAACATTCCGTGCATTAGCTACTTTCTGACATTCTAACTGAAAGTGGGTGAATATCAAAATACATGATAGAAACATTTTGTTAAACCACTTATAAGTGTTATGTTGACAACACTATTGAAACAATTACTTATTACAACTGTACATGAATAAATAGGCCATTTGGCCCTGGACTAATAGGGTATGCTATTTGTCCATTCTATTGGCTCTATTCTATTTTGAAGACTTGTGCTGGCTGCACAAGTCTAATTTAAGGCTCTCACAAATAAATAGTATGGGTATATTATACATTTTCTGAGTCCTCAGAGTGCCTTGAGTATTGAAGTTGTTGAGTTTTGTGTCCATGGTGTTCTTTCATGCCACAGGGATAAAAGAAAGCATACAGTTTAGGCGGAAATTGTGAAAAAATGTGTGTTATTTCTGGTTTAAAGAAGTCTTGTGACCTCTGTGTTTGTCAGACAGATTCAGTACAGGGCTTAAATGAAAGCCTAAAAGGTCCCCTTTCCAACGATACCAAGCACCATATTATAGAATATTGACAATATCCCTAGCATGAGCCTAAACCAGATATACACCAGATTTCAAAAACGGAATTTATTTTAGGGAGTTAGTAACTTCATGAGCTCAAAAAAGTGATTTCGCTACCACCGCTGCACTGCTATCGTGATTTTTCTAATACTAGGGGTGTATACCTTGCCAAAAAACAATGATAGCATTTGCATTGGCATTGGAATATAGCTGTGATCCCCAGTCAAAATTCGAAATCCTTTTAGTCACTTGTTTATTTCAATTTTTTTTCACAGGGTTATAATACAACAGACGTTTAGGCTTGCAGGCCTTCTTTAGTGTGTTGAATTCTCCAATCCTTTCAACCACTATTTAAACTCATATTAAAACTCATTTAAAACTCAAACTTAATTACACTGAAGTAATCAAAATTGACCAGTGTTAAAAATCACTCTTAAATGTGTTCAATAGCAATTATCCACATACAATATGATCTTGTTTAACACATTCACCAACAATCCTCATGAATCACAAGACATACATTTACACTAAGCAAAATAACAGAGGATCCCACAATCAAAAAAAAAACAAAAAAAAAAAACATGGAAATATTAAAAAACCTTATGCATTAATCCAGGTAACCACATCAAATTCACAGCAGTGAAAGATCAAATGATTGAAGTCATCAGAAATACATTGTCATTAATCAACACTGATCTTCACACTTAGAATATTTAATTTATAGGCTATATGACATTTGTAAAAATCATGTCGTAATCTATCTTTACATCAGAAAACAGAAAAATCTAATTTTATGCCACTTATGCCATAAGGAGCCAGTCATTTTAATTTATAAATCCAAAATGCTTCTCGTTTCAATAATTCTTTATTTATATCACCATTACATGATATGTCCCATTTCGCTGAAATGACTAACTCAGTGATTCCCAACCCCCGGTCCCCGGACCGGTGCCGGTCCGTGGACCCGTTAGTACCGGGCCTTGAAATATTCCCAGAATAATATTTATTTTTTTATTTTTTTATAATAATAATAATTTTCTTTTTTATATGCTTTTTTAAGTGCTATGACGTCATGTTATTTAATCCAAAACCTAAACAATAAAGAGATTAAAATGTGTTTCTTTGAGCGCCTTGCGATTGCTTAGCAACGCGTCATATCTGAACGGACTGCAAAAAAGCGCGCTGCACCTGAAGTGACAGGGAAGTGGAGAGATGAGCGGGCCGCGATATTTTTTTCAATGGCTAATTTCATTGCGGACAGTTCTGGTAAAAGGAAAGGCGATGACCAACTCGAAAATAGCGAGAGAGAAAAAGTCACGCTTCATAAATACGATACCTCATACATTAGGTATGGATTTATGACAACAGGCGATGCCGTGGCGCCAAATCCGTTGTGTATTATTTGTGGTGAAAAACTGTAAGCTGGTTTTCGTTCATATTTGTAAAGCAGACCTTTTTAAATTTCGTTTTATTGTATCCTGGAATTTTTGTGCATTGTTTTGGATGCATATGTTTTTTATGGATGCTCAGGAAGAACAGCTGGTCTTGTGCACAGCTACAAATATAGTAATATCAATAAGCAGTTCATGC
Organism: Squalius cephalus; assembly: GCF_949319135.1. Lineage (NCBI taxonomy): Eukaryota > Metazoa > Chordata > Actinopteri > Cypriniformes > Leuciscidae > Squalius > Squalius cephalus. The sequence goes on along the minus strand of NC_137133.1, from coordinate 23,890,202 downwards.
TCACATTAAAATAGTTTTGTTCTCATTGGTCTGATTTGGTATTTTTTGTTAAAGGTTAAAGTTTAATCTCTAATTTTATACTTTTAAAAATGATTGGCTGAAATCACTAAGTTATGTGTTTGCTATTGTATTCTGAAACTGTCTGATTGTTGAAACTGGCACTTATTTTCATACAATTAGCCTTTGTTGTCACCTGTTGGTGTGTGAAAACACTAAGTTGCTGTTGAAGTGATTGTCTTTAGTGGTTCTGGAGAGATTTGACAGGTGAAATGGACTGGTATTTTCATACAATTTGCCATTACTGCCACCTGCTAGTGAGTGAGTGCTGTGTGAGTTGCTTTTGAAGTAGACCTAATTGTATGGCAGTAAAGGGAAATATTTTGTGAACCGGTCTGAAAGTTTAAAAAGATTGGTATATTCATACAAGTAGCCTTTGTTGCCATCTAGTTCATTATGCAAATGATAGGCTGTTACTGTTTTACACAGTGATATGTTCCAAACGATGCATCTTAAAATTGACAACTGGTCCCTGGAATTTTTTTTATGAATATGCTGGTCCCTGGCACAAAAAAGGTTGGGAACCCCTGCCAAATCAGCTTTCACTGGCCAAAGACCACCCAAGAGGCCGTCTGACTGACATGTAAAGCAACCAATCACGGTTCGTTTTGTTCGGCATCAAGTTTAGGTGTGTGAAAATGTAAAGTTTATGTCTCTACAATAACTCTGTAGATCTTGACAATCTAAGATTGTAGATCTTACAAGATGAACCTTATCAATAAAATAAATTTAAGAAGCTTTCACACAGATCTATATAGAAGGATCTGAAAAGTCAGCTGTCAACCAACTCTCACCTGAGTGTGTATGTATTTGGTGTGTAGTCCATGCTGATCAGATCCATCTCCTTCAACATCCATCTTATACTTTGGACTGATCACTATAATGATTAACACTGACTTCTGCATAAAAAATAATAATAAAAAAATCAGATTCCAACAGAAAGCAGAGAATATAAACATACTGGCAAATTTTGCCTGAAATTGCTCAATATTAATTCCTTATTTATAGAATGTATGTGATCATTTTCATAACAGCACTCCTACACAGGTGATATTGCTCAATTTAACTACAGCCCAAGATTGACTACAATACTACATTCAGTGTTGTTCAAGAAATCAATTTCAAACTTTTGTTTTTTCTTGTTTTAAAATCTAAATGAAGCACCCAGAGTAAACAAAAACTCAATTAAAGGTGGAGTACCAGGGGGAGAGTTACAAATGATGTTTAAACAAAAAGAGCAATGTTTTAATAGCATCAAAAGTCACAGTATTTACACTTTTTGGAAGAAACAATCTATGAATGCTTACAGTATTTACATGTATTTATATATTAAGCTGTTTTTCTTTTTATATTACACACACATCACTTTTCAAAAACATTTCAGCTCTTTTCCTGCCACTGTAATAATAATAATAACTAGAATGTACATTTCCTGAAGAAAATGTGAAGTGGTGCTTGCAGTGGCAAAATTCACCACTGGGCAGATGCTAACACAATTACCATGTTGTGATACCATGATATACCACATTTTAGCATTATTTACCACGATTTACCATGTTTCTAAGATGATTTACTGAAATTTACCACATTCCAGCATGATTTACTATGATTAACATGTTGTTAGAATGATGCTAGCATGTTTAGCATGTTGTTAACATGATTAGCATGTTGGTAGCATGATGCTAGCATGATTAGCATGTTGCTAGCATGCTTTTAACAAGATGCTAGCATGATTAGCATTTTGCTAGCATGTTTTTAGTTAGATGCTAACATGATTAGCATGTTTCTAGCATTATGCTAGCTTGATTAGCATGTTGCTAGCATGATTCTAGCTTGATTAGCATGTTGCTAACATGATGCTAGCTTGATTAGCATGTTGGTAGCATGATGCTAGCATGATTAGCATGTTGCTAGCATGATGCTAGCTTGATTAGCATGTTGCTAGCATGATGCTAGCTTGATTCACATGTTGCTAGCATGATGCTAGCTTGATTAGCATGTTGCTAGCATGATGCTAGCTTGATTAGCATGTTGCTAGCATGTTTTTAGCAAGATGCTGTTGCCAGGTGGTTGCTAGGGTGTTCTGGGTGGTTGCTATGGTGTTGCTAGGCAGTTGCTAAGGTGTTCTGGGTGGTTGCTAGGCAGTTGCTAGGGTATTCTTGGTGGTTGCTAGGGCGTTTCCAGGTGGTTGCTAGGGTGTTCTTGGTGGTTGCTATGGTGTTGCTAGGCAGTTGCTATGGTATTCTGGGTGGATGCTAGGGCGTTGCTAGGCAGCTGCTAGGTGTTCTGGGTGGTTGCTAGGCAGTTGCTAGGGTGTTCTGGTTGGTTGCTAGGCAGTTGCTAGGGTGTTCTGGGTGGTTGCGAGTGCCTTATGTACGGCACTCGGCCTGCGGCCTCGTGCCTATGGCCGAATAGGCACAATCATGGAGTGATTTCGCAAGGCCACGAGTGTAATATTGCTTTAAAAAATAAAATAAAAAATTAAAAAATGTTTTTTTTTGTTATAGGGTGGTTGCTAGGGAGCTCTTAGTGGTTGCTAGGGTGCTGTAACTGGTTGCTAGGGTGTGGCTATGAAGATTTTAGGCCATTACTTATTGGCTGCTTGATAATATAAATCCTCTGAGGGAGAGAGAGAGGGAGAGATGCAGGGGTGTCAGGCCCTTTGGAGTCTGTGTGTGTGAAAACGTCGGTTTGGATTTGAATTTTTTTAGAATGCCCAATGTTAAGTCAATGGGACTTTTTTGGCCGCTTTTTCGTCCGCTGTGCGAACATCGTACACCCGATCGCTTAGAAAAGTCATAGCACACCTCTCCTCAATGAGCCGGTCGATTTGACACCTCACTCAGGGGTCTGAGATAAACGGTGCGGGGCGCATTACGCGCCAAACTTTGCCCAGAATAATAAGAAGAACTAGAATGTACATTTCCTGAAGAAAATGTGAAGTGGTGCTTGCAGTGGCAAAAATCGCCACTCGGTTGCTAGGGTGTTGTACATGATTGCATACGAGCCAACAACCATGTCTGTACGATGTTGTGGAGCTGAAATATGGCTTCTATATGTTGCAATATGGTTGCTAGGTGGCTCTAAATGGTTGCTAGGGTGTGAATACACAGTTACCATGGTGATATTTACAGACTGTTTTCCAACTGAAACTAATGAGCCAACCCCCATCTCTATACAATATTCTGATGCAGAGATGTAGGTCTTGTAAAATGGTTGCTAGGGTACTCTGTTTGGTTGCTATGGAGTTGCTTGGCAGCTGCTAATGATGAAACTGCAAAGGCGTCTTGTCAGTATGAATGATATAAACCAACTCCCATCTCTATACGATGTTCTGATGCAGAGATATACGTTTTGCTAAACGGTTGCTAGGGTACTCTGTTTGGTTGCTAGGGTACTCTGTTTGGTTGCTAGGGTGTAGCTTGGCAGCTGCCAATCATGAAACTCCAAAGGCTGCTTGTCAGTATGAATGATATAATCCAACTCCCATGCCTCTGTGACATACAGAATGGAAGATATCCCTCTTTGGATTTTGGTTGCTAGTGTACTCTATTTGGTTGCTAGGGAGTGGCTTGGCAGCTGGCAATCATGAAACTCCAAAGGCTGTTTGTCAGTATGAATGATATAATCCAACTCCCATGCCTCTGTGACATACAGAATGGAAGATATCCCTCTTTGGATTTTGGTTGCTAGGGTACTCTATTTGGTTGCTAGCGAGTGGCTTGTCAGCTGCCAATCATGAAACTCCAAAGGCTTCTTGTCACTATGAATGATGTAAACCAACTCCCATGCCTCTGCGACATTCAAAATGGAAGATATGCCTCTTTGGATTTTGGTTGCTAGGGTACTCTGTTTGGTTGCTAGGGAGTGGCTTGTCAGCTGTCAATGATGAAATTCCAAAAGCTTCTTGTCAGTATGAATGATATAATCCAACTCCCATGCCTCTGTGACATTCAGAATGAAAGATATGCCTCTTTGGATTTTGGCTGCTAGGGTACTCTGTTTGGTTGCTATGGAGTTACTTGGCAGCTGCCAATGATGCAATTCCAAAGGCTTCTTGTCACTATGAATGATATAAACCAACTCCCATGCCTCTGTGACATTCAGAATGGAAGATATCCCTCTTTGGATTTTGGTTGCTAGGGTACTCTGTTTGGTTGCTAGGGAGTGTCTTGGCAGCTGCCAATCATGAAACTCAAAGGCTGCTTGTCAATATGAATGATATAAACCAACTCCCATGCCTCTGTGACATTCAGAATGGAAGATATGCCTCTTTGGATTTTGGTTGCTAGGGTACTCTGTTTGGTTGCTATGGAGTTACTTGGCAGCTGCCAATGATGAAATTCCAAAGGCTTCTTGTCACTATGAATGATATAAACCAACTCCCATGCCTCTGTGACATTCAGAATGGAAGATATCCCTCTTTGGATTTTGGTTGCTAGTGTACTCTGTTTGTTTGCTAGGGAGTGGCTTGTCAGCTGCCAATCATGAAACTCCAAAGGCTGCTTGTCAGTATTAATGATATAAACCAACTCCCATGCCTCTGCGACATTCAGAATGGAAGATATCCCTCTTTGGATTTTGGTTGCTAGGGTACTCTGTTTGGTTGCTAGGAAGTGGCTTGTCAGCTGCCAATCATGAAACTCCAAAGGCTTCTTGGCACTATGAATGATATAAACCAACTCCCATGCCTCTGCGACATTCAGAATGGAAGATATCCCTCTTTGGATTTTGGTTGCTAGGGTACTCTGTTTGGTTGCTAGGGAGTGGCTTGTCAGCTGCCAATCATGAAACTCCAAAGGCTTCTTGTCACTATGAATGATATAAACCAACTCCCATGCCTCTGTGACATTCAGAATGGAAGATATCCCTCTTTGGATTTTGGTTGCTAAGGTGCTCGACAATGGTTGCTAGGGAGGGGCTTGGAAGTGTTGAGGTGATTCATGATTGGCTGTTTGCTGCCCCGAGTCAAATGAGACCACCCCCATGTTTCTATGACAATTAAGTCTGGAGATATCTCTTTGAACTCTTTCAATGGAAGTCTATGGAACTTGTTGCTAAGGGGCTCTAAATGGTTGCCAGGGCGTGGCTTGATAGCTTCACAATGATCTTGAGAGACTGATTGGTCGTCTGAGTAAAATGAGCCCTCCCCCTTGTCTCTATGACACTGTGATCCAGAGCTACGTTCAATACAAAGTCCCTATGCAATTTACCATAGTAGGAAAAGCATGTGTGTTTCACGGGACTTTCCTTCCCCATAGTAAGTCAATGGGGCAACTTTGGGCATCTCCTGCCCCCCAGGGGTGCAACTTTTACCCCATTGTGAGGTATGTTCTTACAGAGCCTGTTAGCCTCTTCAAATGTGGCAAATCACACGTTTCTGCGAAATCCTCGCTCCGAGCTACGAGTGCTCAAAGTTTGTTGCAATGTTAAGTCAATGGGACTTTTTTGGCCGCTTTTTCGCCCCTGGGGCGAACACCGCACCCCCGATCGCTTATAAAAGTCATAGCACACCTCTCCTCAATGAGCCGGTCGATTTGACACCTCATTCATGGATCTGTGACAAACGGTGCGGGACGAGTTACGCGCCAAACTTTGTGTGGAATAATAATAAGAAGAACTAGAATGTACATTTCCTGAAGAAAATGTGAAATGGTGCTTGCAGTGGCAAAACTCTCCATTCGGTTGCTAGGGTGTTGTACATGATTGCATGCGAGCCAACAACCACGTCTGTACGATGTTGTGGAGCTGAAATATAGCTTCTATATGTTGCAATATGGTTGATATGTGGCTCTAAACGGTTGCTAGGGCGTTGCTAGGGTATTCTGGGTGGTTGCTATGGTGTTGCTAGGCAGTTGCTAGGGTGTTCTGGGTGGTTGCTATGGTGTTGCTAGGCGGTTGCTAGGGTATACTGGGTGGTTGCTAGGCGGTTGCTAGGGTATTCTTGGTGGTTGCTATGGTGTTGCTAGGCGGTTGCTAGGGTATTCTGGGTGGTTGCTAGGCGGTTGCTAGGGTATTCTTGGTGGTTGCTAGGGCGTTGCTAGGTGGTTGCTAGGCTGTTCTGGGTGGTTGCTATGGTGTTGCTAGGGTATTCTGGGTGGTTGCTATGGTGTTGCTAGGCGGTTGCTAGGGTATTCTGGGTGGTTGCTATGGTGTTGCTAGGCGGTTGCTAGGGTATTCTGGGTGGTTGCTAGGCAGTTGCTAGGGTGTTCTGGGTGGTTGCTATGGTGTTGCTAGGCGGTTGCTAGGGTATTCTGGGTGGTTGCTAGGCGGTTGCTAGGGTATTCTGGGTGGTTGCTAGGGTATTCTGGTTGGTTGCTAGGGCGTTGCTAGGGTATTCTGGGTGGTTGCTATGGTGTTGCTAGGTGGTTGCTAGGGTATTCTGGGTGGTTGCTATGGTGTTGCTAGGCGGTTGCTAGGGTATTCTGGGTGGTTGCTAGGGCATTGCTAGGGTATTCTTGGTGGTTGCTAGGGTGTTCTGGGTGGTTGTTATGGTGTTGCTAGGCAGTTGCTATGGTATTTTGGGTGGATGCTAGGGCGTTGCTAGGCAGTTGCTAGGGTGTTCTGGGTGGTTGCTAGGCAGTTGCTAGGTGTTCTGGGGGGTTGCTAGACAGTTGCTAGGGTGTTCTGGGTGGTTGCTACGGTGTTTTTGGTGGTTACTAGAGCATTTCTAGACATTGCTAGGGTGTTCAGGATGGTTGCTAAGGTATTTTTTTAGTTGCTATGGTGTTACTAGGTGGTTGGTAGTTGTCAAAGATGGTTACTATGGAGTTTTTATAGAGTTATTAAAATCTTTAATAACGAGTGCCTTGAGTACGGCACTCGGCCTGCGGCCTCGTGCCTATGGCCGAATAGGCACAAGCATGGAGCAATATCGCAAGGCCACGAGTGTAATATTGCGTTAAAAAATACAAAAAAATGTAAAAAACATTTTTTTTTGGTTTAGGGTGGTTGCTAGGGAGCTCTTAGTGGTTGCTAGGGTGCTGAAACTGGTTGCTAGGGTGTGGCTATGAAGATTTTAGGCCATTACTTATTGGCTGCTTGATAATATAAATCCTCTGAGGGAGAGAGAGAGGGAGAGACGCAGGGCTGTCAGGCCCTTTGGAGTCTGTGTGTGTGAAAACGGCAGTTGGGATTCAAATATTTTTAGAACTCCCAATGTAAAGTCAATGGGACTTTTTTGGCCGCTCTTTCGTCCGCTGTGCGAACATCGTACACCCGATCGCTTAGAAAAGTCATTGCACACCTCTCCTCAATGAGCTGGTCGATTTGACACCTCACTCATGGGTCTGTGACAAACGGTGCGGGGCGCATTACGCGCCAAACTTTGTCCAGAATAATAATAATAATAATAACTAGAATGTACATTTCCTGAAGAAAATGTGAAGTGGTGCTTGCAGTGGCAAAACTCGCCACTCGATTGCTAGAGTGTGGTACATGATTGCATACAAGCCAACAAACATGTCTGTACGATGTTCTGGTGCTGAGATATGGCTTATTCATGTTGTTCAGGTGGTTGCTAGGGTATTCTTGGTGGTTGCTAGGGCGTTGCTAGGCAGTTGCTAGGGTGTTCTGGGTGGTTGCTATGGTGTTGTTAGGCGGTTGCTAGGGTATTCTGGGTGGTTGCTAGGGCGTTGCTAGGGTATTCTGGGTGGTTGCTAGGGTGTCGCTAGGCAGTTCCTAGGGTGTTCTGAGTGGTTGCTATGGCGTTGCTAGGCGGTTGCTAGGGTATTCTGGGTGGTTGCTAGGCGGTTGCTAGGGTATTCTGGGTGGTTGCTATGGTGTTGCTAGATAGTTGCTAGGGTGTTCTGGGTGGTTGCTATGGTGTTGCTAGGCGGTTGCTAGGGTATTCTGGGTGGTTGCTAGGGCGTTGCTAGGGTGTTTTGGTTGTTTGCTAGGCGGTTGCTAGGCAGTTGCTATGGTATTTTGGGTGGTTGCTAGGGTGTTCTGGGTGGTTGCTAGGCAGTTGCTAGGTGGTTGCTATGGTGTTGCTAAGCAGTTCTGGTTGGTTGCTAGGTGGTTGCTAGGGTATTCTTGGTGGTTGCTAGGGTGTTGCTAGGTGGTTGCTAGGGTGTTCTTGGTGTTTGCTATGGTGTTGCTAGGCAGTTGCTAGGGTGTTCTGGGTGGTTGCTAAGCAGTTGCTAGGTGTTCTGGGTGGTTGCTAGGCAGTTGCTAGCATGATGCTAGCATGATTAGCATGTTGCTAGCATGTTTTTAGCAAGATGCTGTTGCCAGGTGGTTGCTAGGGTGTTCTGGGTGGTTGCTATGGTGTTGCTAGGCAGTTGCTAAGGTGTTCTGGGTGGTTGCTAGGCAGTTGCTAGGGTATTCTTGGTGGTTGCTAGGCAGTTGCTAGGGTATTCTTGGTGGTTGCTAGGGCGTTGCTAGGTGGTTGCTAGGGTGTTCTGGGTGGTTGCTATGGTGTTGCTAGGCAGTTGCTATGGTATTCTGGGTGGATGCTAGGGCGTTGCTAGGCAGTTGCTAGAGTGTTCTGGGTGGTTGCTATGCAGTTGCTAGGTTTTCTTGGTGGTTGCTAGGCAGTTGCTAGGGTGTTCTGGGTGGTTGCGAGTGCCTTATTTGCGGCACTCGGCCTGCGGCCTCGTGCCTATGGCCGAATAGGCACAAGCATGGAGCAATTTCGCAAGGCCACGAGTGTAATATTGCTTTAATTTTTTTTAAAAAAGCCGTTGCTAGGGTGTTCTGGGTGGTTGCGAGTGCCTTCAGTATGGCACTCGGCCGTATGGCCGAATAGGGTGTTCTGGGTGGTTCAGTACGGCACTCGGCCTGCGGCCTCGTGCCTATGGCCGAATAGGCACAAGCATGGAGCAATATCGCAAGGCCACGAGTGTAATATTGCGTTAAAAAATACAAAAAAATGAAAAAAACATTTTTTTTTGGTTTAGGGTGGTTGCTAGGGAGCTCTTAGTGGTTGCTAGGGTGCTGAAACTGGTTGCTAGGGTGTGGCTATGAAGATTTTAGGCCATTACTTATTGGCTGCTTGATAATATAAATCCTCTGAGGGAGAGAGAGAGGGAGAAGACGCAGGGGTGTCAGGCCCTTTGGAGTCTGTGTGTGTGAAAACGTCGGTTGGGATTCAAATATTTTTAGAATGCCCAATGTTAAGTCAATGGGACTTTTTTGGCCGCTTTTTCGTCCGCTGTGCGAACATCGTACACCCGATCGCTTAGAAAAGTCATAGCACACCTCTCCTCAATAAGCCGGTCGATTTGACACCTCACTCAGGGGTCTGAGACAAACGGTGCGGGGCGCATTGCGCGCCAAACTTTGTCCAGAATAATAATAAGAAGAAGAAGAAGAATAACTAGAATGTACATTTCCTGAAGAAAATGTGAAGTGGTGCTTGCAGTGGCAATATTCGCACTTGGGCAGATGCTAACACAATTAATATGTCGTGATACCATGATATACCACGTTTTAACATTATTCACCACGATTTACCATGTTTCTAAGATGATTTACTACGATTTAACACATTCCAGCATGATTTGTTATGATTAACATGTTGTTAGAATGATGCTAGCATGATTAGCATGTTGTTAACATGATTAGCATGTTGGTAGCATGATACTAGCATGATTAGCATGTTGTTAGCATGCTTTTAACAAGATGTTAGCATGATTAGCATGTTGCTAGCATTATGCTAGCTTGATTAGCATGTTGGTAGCATGATGCTAGCATTATTAGCATGTTGCTAGCATGATGCTAGCTTGATTAGCATGATGCTAGCTTGATTAGCATGTTGGTAGCATGATGCTAGCATGATCAGCATGTTGCTAGCATGCTTTTAACAAGATGCTAGCATGATTAGCATTTTGTTAGCATGTTTTTAGCTAGATGCTAACATGATTAGCATGTTGCTAGCAATATGCTAGCTTGATTAGCATGTTGCTAGCATGATGCTAGCTTGATTAGCATGTTGCTAACATGATGTTAGCTTGATTAACATGTTGCTAGCATTATGCTAGCTTGATTAGCATGATGCTAGCTTGATTAGCATGTTGGTAGCATGATGCTAGCATTATTAGCATGTTGCTAGCATGCTTTTAACAAGATGCTAGCATGATTAGCATTTTGCTAGCATGTTGTTAGCATGATGCTAGCTTGATTAGCATGTTGGTAGCATGATGCTAGCATGATTAGCATAATGCTAGCATGATTAGCATGTTGCTAGCATGATGCTAGCTTGATTAGCATGTTGCTAGCATGTTTTTAGCAAGATGCTGTTGCCAGGTGGTTGCTAGGGTGTTCTGGGTGGTTGCTATGGTGTTGCTAGGCAGTTGCTATGGTGTTCTGGGTGGTTGCTAGGTAGTTGCTAGGGTATTCTTGGTGGTTGCTAGGCAGTTGCTAGGGTATTCTTGGTGGTTGCTAGGGCGTTGCTAGGTGGTTGCTAGGGTGTTCTGGGTGGTTGCTATGGTGTTGCTAGACAGTTGCTATCGTATTCTGGATAGATGCTAGGGCGTTGCTAGGCAGTTGCTAGAGTGTTCTGGGTGGTTACTAGGCAGTTGCTAGGTGTTCTGGGTGGTTGCTAGGCAGTTGCTAGGGTGTTCTGGGTGGTTGCGAGTGCCTTATGTACGGCACTCGGCCTGCGGCCTCGTGCCTATGGCCGAATAGGCACAAGCATGGAGCAATTTCGCAAGGCCACGAGTGTAATATTGCTTTAATTTTTTTTAAAAAAAGCAGTTGCTAGGGTGTTCTGAGTGGTTGCGAGTGCCTTCAGTACGGCACTCGGCCTGCGGCCTCGTGCCTATGGCCGAATAGGGTGTTCTGGGTGGTTCAGTACGGCACTCGGCCTGCGGCCTCGTGCCTATGGCCGAATAGGCACAAGCATGGAGTGATTTCGGATGGCCACGAGTGTAATATTGCTTTAAAAAATAAAAAAAATAAAAAAACTTTTTTTTTTTTGGTATAGGGTGGTTGCTAGGGAGCTCTTAGTGGTTGCTAGGGTGCTGTAACTGGTTGCTAGGGTGTGGCTATGAAGATTTTAGGCCATTACTTATTGGTTGCTTGATAATATAAATCCTCTGAGGGAGAGAGAGAGGGAGAGACGCAGGGGTGTCAGGCCCTTTGTGTCTGTGTGTGTGAAAAAGTCGGTTTGGATTTGAATTTTTTGGAATGCCCAATGTTAAGTCAATGGGACTTTTTTGGCCGCTTTTTCGTCCGCTGTGCGAACATCGTACACCCGATCGCTTAGAAAAGATATAGCACACCTCTCCTCAATGAGCCGGTCGATTTGACACCTCACTCAGGGGTCTGAGACAAACGGTGTGGGGCGAGTTACGCGCCAAACTTTGGTCCAGAATAAGTATGAGCAATAACAATAGTGTTGCTTTGAAAAGCACCACTAACTAGAATGTACATTTCCTGAAGAAAATGTGAAATGGTGCTTGCAGTGGCAAAACTCTCCACTCGGTTGCTAGGGTGTTGTACATGACTGCATACGAGCCAACAACCATGTCTGTACGATGTTGTGGAGCTGAAATATAGCTTCTATATGTTGCAATATGGTTTATATGTGGCTCTAAACGGTTGCTAGGGCGTTGCTAGGCGGTTGCTAGGGTATTCTGGGTGGTTGCTAGGCGGTTGCTAGGGTATTCTTGGTGGTTGCTAGGCCATTGCTAGGTGGTTGCTATGGTGTTGCTAGGCGGTTGCTAGGGTATTCTGGGTGGTTGCTATGGTGTTGCTAGGCGGTTGCTAGGGTATTCTGGGTGGTTGCTAGGGCGTTGCTAGGGTATTCTGGGTGGTTGCTATGGTGTTGCTAGGCAGTTGCTAGGGTGTTCTGGGTGGTTGCTAGGCGGTTGCTAGGGTATTCTTGGTGGTTACTATGGTGTTGCTAGGCGGTTGCTAGGGTATTCTGGGTGGTTGCTAGGCGGTTGCTAGGATATTCTTGGTGGTTGCTAGGGCGTTGCTAGGTGGTTGCTAGGCTGTTCTGGGTGGTTTCTATGGTGTTGCTAGGCGGTTGCTAGGGTATTCTGGGTGGTTGCTATGGTGTTGCTAGGCAGTTGCTAGAGTGTTCTGGGTGGTTGCTAGGCAGTTGCTAGGTGTTCTGGGTGGTTGCTAGGCAGTTGCTAGGGTGTTCTGGGTGGATGCTAGGGCGTTGCTAGGCAGTTGCTAGAGTGTTCTGGGTGGTTGCTAGGCAGTTGCTAGGTGTTCTGGGTGGATGCTAGGGCGTTGCTAGGCAGTTGCTAGAGTGTTCTGGGTGGTTGCTAGGCAGTTGCTAGGTGTTCTGGGTGGTTGCTAGGCAGTTGCTAGGGTGTTCTGGGTGGTTGCGAGTGCCTTATGTACGAATGGCCGAATAGGCACAAGCATGGAGCAATTTCACAAGGCCACGAGTGTAATATTGCTTTAATAAAAAAAAAAAAAGCAGTTGCTAGGGTGTTCTGGGTGGTTGCGAGTGCCTTCAGTACGGCACTCGGCCTGCGGCCTCGTGCCTATGGCCGAATAGGCACAAGCATGGAGCAATATCGCAAGGCCACGAGTGTAATATTGCGTTAAAAAATACAAAAAAATGTAAAAAACATTTTTTTTTGGTTTAGGGTGGTTGCTAGGGAGCTCTTAGTGGTTGCTAGGGTGCTGAAACTGGTTGCTAGGGTGTGGCTATGAAGATTTTAGGCCATTACTTATTGGCTGCTTGATAATATAAATCCTCTGAGGGAGAGAGAGAGGGAGACATGCAGGGCTGTCAGGCCCTTTGGAGTCTGTGTGTGTGAGTCGGTCGATTTGACACCTCACTCAGGGGTCTGTGACAAACGGTGCGGGGCGCATTACGCGCCAAACTTTGTCCAGAATAATAATAAGAATAAGAATAATAATAATAATAAGTATGCAAGAGAACACTAATGATGCCTTGCTTTCAGCAAGCACCATTAATAAGTATGAGCAATAACAATAGTGATGCTTTCAAAAAAGCACCACTAATAATAAGTATGCAAGAGAACACGCTAGGGTGTTCAGGGTGGTTGCTAAGGTATGTTTGGTAGTTGCTATGGTGTTACTAGGTGTTACTAGGTGGTTGGTAGTTGTCAAAGATGGTTACTATGGAGTTTTTATAGAGTTCTTGAAATCTTTAATAATGAGTGCCTTCAGTATGGCACGAGGCCTGTGGCCTCGTGCCTTTGGCCGAATATGCACAAGCATGGAGCAATATCACAAGGCTACGAGTGTGATATTGCTTTAAAAAATGTAAAAAAAATTTTTTTTAATTATTTATTGTTTTAGGGTGGTTGCTAGGGAGCTCTTAGTGGTTGCTAGGGTGCTGAAACTGGTTGCTAGGGTGTGGCTATGAAGATTTTAGGCCATTACTTATTGGTTCCTTGATAATATAAATCCTCTGAGGGAGAGAGAGAGGGAGAGATGCAGGGGTGTCAGGCCCTTTGGAGTCTGTGTGTGTGAAAACGGCAGTTGGGATTCAAATATTTTTAGAACTCCCAATGTAAAGTCAATGGGACTTTTTTGGCCGCTTTTTCGTCCGCTGTGCGAACATCGTACACCCGATCGCTTAGAAAAGTCATAGCACACCTCTCCTCAATGAGCCGGTCGATTTGACACCTCACTCAGGGGTCTGAGACAAACGGTGCGGGGCGCATTACGCGTCAAACTTTGTCCAGAATAATAATAATAAGAAGAAGAAGAATAACTAGAATGTACATTTCCTGAAGAAAATGTGAAGTGGTGCTTGCAGTGGCAAAACTCGCCACTCGGTTGCTAGAGTGTGGTACATGATTGCATACAAGCCAACAAACATGTCTGTACGATGTTCTGGTGCTGAGATATGGCTTATTCATGTTGTTCAGGTGGTTGCTAGGGTGTTCTGTGTGGTGCTACCCTTACGAAAAAAAAGTATACTTCAAGTTCATTTTATGAAGTATACTTGAGTAATGTTCAAGTATATTTTTAAGTATACTTTATGTAGTAAGTATACTAATGTCAATATGTACTAGTAGTAAACTTGTAAGTGTACTATTTTAATACCGCTTGGGACTAAATTGGCCCACTTGAAGTATATAAAAGTATATGTTTAAGTGTACTATAAGTGTAACAGTAGTAAACTTTAAGTGCACAACTAGTTTTCTTTTAATGTACTCTCAGTAAACTACTAGGTTAGTAGTTTTATACTACAAGTTTTCTTTAAGTGAACTTAACATTATACTTATAGTTTACCATTTCTATATTATTTTTACTCTTTTAGTGTACTCTCAGTAAACTATTAGTTTATTAGTTTTATACTACAAGTTTACTGAGAGTACACTAAAAGAGTAAAAATAATATAGAAATGGTAAACTATAAGTATAATGTTAAGTTCACTTAAAGAAAACTTGTAGTATAAAACTACTAAACTAGTAGTTTACTGAGAGTACATTAAAAGAAAACTTGTAGTATAAAACTACTAAACTAGTAGTATTCTTTAAGTGAACTTAACATCATACTTATAGTTTACCATGTATATATACTTCCGGCATACCAATCATAAATGTTTGAGGAGGGATTAACATGATGCCGACAGTGCAGCAACGCTGAAGGAGATTTATAGATCACATTACTCTTAGCTTTTTGCTATAACGATTGTGCCTTTTAAACTCACAGTTATAGCAGCCAGAGAAAATATAATGTTTAAATATCAAAGGCTAGAGCCCAACTAAAGCCAACACCTTTCACCATCATGGTGACTACAAATGAAACGATAAATAATCAACATCTAAACCTCTGTTGATTCTCAACAAGAAATTTTGTAGACGTCTGATAGAAATAAAGTCAGTCTGTTTAGTAATAAGTTAAGCTGGTAATGTTCGTCTTCGGTTCAAACTTGCAATGGCACACTCTGCGCACTGTCACCTGTTTAAATAGGCCACGCCCCTCCCTTACAGAAGCTTAACATTATCTCAGCTTAACATGATTAGTGCAATGAATCTTTCAGCTAAATAGTACAAACAACTAATGTTGTTTAGTAATGATAGCAGGTTTTTACTAAACATAAAAGAATAAGTAATGATTACTCGTAAGCTTAATTAGAAACAGAATCTGGGTTTACAGTGCTTCATCGTTCTGATTGTTTTTAAGACTATCCAATTGCGCCCAGAGGAATTTGAGCTACGGTAGTTTCTCCAGACCCTACACTCAGTTTCAACTGAGAAGGGTCTGGTGTTAACCAGGCTACCATTTATATATTATTTTTACTCTTTTAGTGTACTCTCAGTAAACAACTAGTTTAGTAGTTTTATTCTACAAGTTTACTTTTAATGTACTCTCAGTAAACTACTAGTTTAGTAGTTTTATTCTACAAGTTTTCTTTTAATGTACTCTCAGTAAACTACTAGTTAAGTAGTTTTATTCTATAAGTTTTCTTTAAGTGAACTTAACATTATACTTACAGTTTACTATTTATATACAATTTTTGCAGTTGCAGTAGGCCTGCAGTACACTACTATGTTCAAATGTTATTTTTTATACTTGAAAAATACCCTTAATTCTACTTTAATTTTAAAAACATTTTATTAGCTTCATCCTTTTTTATCAACACTTAAATGTCAGTAAGTTTCATAAAGAAAGGGAACATTTTGTTAAAATAGTTGAGAAAAATCACATTTTTGTCAAAGACTACGCCTTGATCAGATCAAGAACGATGATCAAAACACAGGTGGAGTAGATCGAGTCCAACACCCCCAAAGCTTCACAGTCGTTTTCTCTTCATGGGTTAGGCCTACACTTCATTTCATTTGGAAACATTAAGCAGTTTTGATTTACAAGCTGTTTAATGTTTGATGTCACATTATTTTACATTTGAGTGAGCAATCTTCTATCACATGTTTCAGCTTCTTCTTCTCCTGTGTTTTGATCCAGAGATCCTGTTTTATGTTTTACATATCTGTTTTATAGCAACACTTTAATCAATATTTTCAAACAAAGTTTCATAAGACTGTATATGAAAAACGATGTAAAAAAAGTATATTTAATAGGCTACTCGATCAAAAGAGTTAACACAACTACAAGCCAAGTATACTTTGAATAATTAAAATTTTAAGTATATCTTGATCAAAAGATTGAGTACAAGTATAGGCCAAATATACTTGGACTTTTCTCTCAGTATAAGTCTAGTACACTTAAGTGTATTTAAGTATATTTTTGAGAAGTATGTAAAATGTAGACTAAAAGTATGCTTTCTTCTTTTTAGTTTAAAAGAAGTATACTAACACTTGAATAAACTTATTTTCCATGCTCATTTTATTTACTCTATAAGCTATTCCACCCGAAACTTTGTTACTATATAAAGCTGAACATGTTAGTTTATAAGACGGTGTGTAATATTATGTTTTTAAAAAAGTATTTAATAAGCTCCTCATTAAAAATAGTAAACACAAGTACAAGCTAAAAATACTTAGAATACTTAATTATACTTTTAAGTATATCTTGATCAACAAGTATAGGCTAAATATACTTAGACTTTTCTGTCAGTATAAGTCAAGTATACTTAAGTGCAATTTGAAGTATATTTCTGAGAAGAACATAAAGTATATTTCTGAGAAGTATATAAAAAGTAGACTGAAAGTATACTTTCTTATTTTTAGTTTAAAAGAAGTATACTAATAGAACACTTGAATAAACTTCTTTTTCGTAAGGGTAGGGCTTTGCTAGGTGGTTGCTAGGCAGTTGCTAGGGTGTTCTGGGTGGTTGCTATGGTGTTGCTAGGCGGTTGCTAGGGTATTCTGGGTGGTTGCTAGGGCGTTGCTAGGCAGTTGCTAGGGTATGCTGGGTGGTTGCTATGGTGTTGCTAGGCGGTTGCTAGGGTATTCTGGGTGGTTGCTACGGCGTTGCTAGGCGGTTGCTAGGGTATTCTAGGTGGTTGCTATGGTGTTGCTAGGTGGTTGCTAGGGTATTCTGGGTGGTTGCTAAGCAGTTGCTAGGGTGTTCTGGGTGGTTGCTATGGTGTTGCTAGGCGGTTGCTAGGGTATTCTAGGTGGTTGCTAGGGCGTTGCTAGGCAGTTGCTAGGGTATTCTGAGTGGTTGCTAGGACGTTGCTAGGCAGTTGCTAGGGTTTTCTGGGTGGTTGCTATGGTGTTTCTAGGCGGTTGCTAGGGTATTCTGGGTGGTTGCTATGGTGTTGCTAGGTGGTTGCTAGGGTATTCTGGGTGGTTGCTAGGGCGTTGCTAGGCAGTTGCTAGGGTGTTCTGGGTGGTTGCTATGGTGTTGCTAGGCGGTTGCTAGGGTGGATGCTAGGGCATTGCTAGGCAGTTGCTAGGGTATTCTGGGTAGTTGATAGGCGGTTGCTAGGGTATACTTGGTGGTTGCTAGGGCGTTGTTAGGTGGTTGCTAGGGTGTTCTGGGTGGTTGCTATGGTGTTGCTAGGCAGTTGCTATGGTATTCTGGTTGGATGCTAGGGCATTGCTAGGCAGTTGCTAGGGTGTTCTGGGTGGTTGCTAGGCAGTTGCTAGGTGTTCTGGGTGGTTGCTAGGCAGTTGCTAGGGTGTTCTGGGTGGTTGCTAGGCAGTTGCTACGCAGTTGCTAGGGTGCTCTGGGTTGTTGCCAGGTGGTTGCTAGGGTGTTCTGGGTGGTTGCTATGGTGTTGCTAGGCAGTTGCTAAGGTGTTCTGGGTGGGGTCTAGGGCATTGCTAGGCAGTTGCTAGGGTGTTCTGGGTGGTTGCTACGGTATTTTTGGTGATTACTTGAGCATTTCTAGACATTGCTAGGGTGTTCAGGGTGGTTGCTAAGGTATTTTTGGTAGTTGCTATGGTGTTACTCGGTGGTTGGTAGTTTTCAAAGATGGTTACTATGGAGTTTTTATAGAGTTCTTAAAATCTTTAATAACGAGTGCCTTCAGTACGGCACTCGGCCTGCGGCCTCGTGCCTATGGCCAAATAGGCACAAGCATGGAGCGATATCGCAAGGCCACGAGAGTAAAATTGCTTTAAAAAATAAAAATAAAATAAAAAAAAGTTTTTTTTTGGTTTAGGGTGGTTGCTAGGGAGCTCTTAGTGGTTGCTAGGGTGCTGTAACTGGTTGCTAGGGTGTGGCTATGAAGATTTTAGGCCATTACTTATTGGCTGCTTGATAATATAAATCCTCTGAGGGAGAGAGAGAGAGGGAGAGATGCAGGGGTGTCAGGCCCTTTGGAGTCTGTGTGTGTGAAAATGTCGGTTTGGATTTGAATTTTTTTAGAATGCCCCATGTTAAGTCAATGGGACTTTTTTGGCCGCTTTTTCGTCCGCTGTGCGAACATCGTACACCCGATCGCTTAGAAAAGTCATAGCACACCTCTCCTCAATGAGCCGGTCGATTTGATGCCTCATTCAGGGGTCTGAGACAAACGGTGCGGGGCGCATTACGCGCCGAAAAGTTGTCCAGAATAATAATAATAACTAGAATGTACATTTCCTGAAGAAAATGTGAAATGGTGCTTGCAGTGGCAAAACTCTCCATTCGGTTGCTAGGGTGTTGTACATGATTGCATGCGAGCCAACAACCACGTCTGTACGATGTTGTGGAGCTGAAATATAGCTTCTATATGTTGCAATATGGTTGATATGTGGCTCTAAACGGTTGCTAGGGCGTTGCTAGGGTATTCTGGGTGGTTGCTATGGTGTTGCTAGGCAGTTGCTAGGGTGTTCTGGGTGGTTGCTATGGTGTTGCTAGGCGGTTGCTAGGGTATACTGGGTGGTTGCTAGGCGGTTGCTAGGGTATTCTTGGTGGTTGCTATGGTGTTGCTAGGCGGTTGCTAGGGTATTCTGGGTGGTTGCTAGGCGGTTGCTAGGGTATTCTTGGTGGTTGCTAGGGCGTTGCTAGGTGGTTGCTAGGCTGTTCTGGGTGGTTGCTATGGTGTTGCTAGGGTATTCTGGGTGGTTGCTATGGTGTTGCTAGGCGGTTGCTAGGGTATTCTGGGTGGTTGCTATGGTGTTGCTAGGCGGTTGCTAGGGTATTCTGGGTGGTTGCTAGGCAGTTGCTAGGGTGTTCTGGGTGGTTGCTATGGTGTTGCTAGGCGGTTGCTAGGGTATTCTGGGTGGTTGCTAGGCGGTTGCTAGGGTATTCTGGTTGGTTGCTAGGGCGTTGCTAGGCGGTTGCTAGGGTATTCTGGGTGGTTGCTAGGGCGTTGCTAGGGTATTCTGGGTGGTTGCTATGGTGTTGCTAGGTGGTTGCTAGGGTATTCTGGGTGGTTGCTATGGTGTTGCTAGGCGGTTGCTAGGGTATTCTGGGTGGTTGCTAGGGCATTGCTAGGGTATTCTTGGTGGTTGCTAGGGTGTTCTGGGTGGTTGTTATGGTGTTGCTAGGCAGTTGCTATGGTATTTTGGGTGGATGCTAGGGCGTTGCTAGGCAGTTGCTAGGGTGTTCTGGGTGGTTGCTAGGCAGTTGCTAGGTGTTCTGGGGGGTTGCTAGACAGTTGCTAGGGTGTTCTGGGTGGTTGCTACGGTGTTTTTGGTGGTTACTAGAGCATTTCTAGACATTGCTAGGGTGTTCAGGATGGTTGCTAAGGTATTTTTTTAGTTGCTATGGTGTTACTAGGTGGTTGGTAGTTGTCAAAGATGGTTACTATGGAGTTTTTATAGAGTTATTAAAATCTTTAATAACGAGTGCCTTGAGTACGGCACTCGGCCTGCGGCCTCGTGCCTATGGCCGAATAGGCACAAGCATGGAGCAATATCGCAAGGCCACGAGTGTAATATTGCGTTAAAAAATACAAAAAAATGTAAAAAACATTTTTTTTTGGTTTAGGGTGGTTGCTAGGGAGCTCTTAGTGGTTGCTAGGGTGCTGAAACTGGTTTCTAGGGTGTGGCTATGAAGATTTTAGGCCATTACTTATTGGCTGCTTGATAATATAAATCCTCTGAGGGAGAGAGAGAGGGAGAGACGCAGGGCTGTCAGGCCCTTTGGAGTCTGTGTGTGTGAAAACGGCAGTTGGGATTCAAATATTTTTAGAACTCCCAATGTAAAGTCAATGGGACTTTTTTGGCCGCTCTTTCGTCCGCTGTGCGAACATCGTACACCCGATCGCTTAGAAAAGTCATTGCACACCTCTCCTCAATGAGCTGGTCGATTTGACACCTCACTCATGGGTCTGTGACAAACGGTGCGGGGCGCATTACGCGCCAAACTTTGTCCAGAATAATAATAATAACTAGAATGTACATTTCCTGAAGAAAATGTGAAATGGTGCTTGCAGTGGCAAAACTCTCCATTCGGTTGCTAGGGTGTTGTACATGATTGCATGCGAGCCAACAACCACGTCTGTACGATGTTGTGGAGCTGAAATATAGCTTCTATATGTTGCAATATTGTTTATATGTGGCTCTAAACGGTTGCTAGGGCGTTGCTAGGGTATTCTGGGTGGTTGCTATGGTGTTGCTAGGCAGTTGCTAGGGTGTTCTGGGTGGTTGCTATGGTGTTGCTAGGCGGTTGCTAGGGTATACTGGGTGGTTGCTAGGCGGTTGCTAGGGTATTCTTGGTGGTTGCTATGGTGTTGCTAGGCGGTTGCTAGGGTATTCTGGGTGGTTGCTAGGCGGTTGCTAGGGTATTCTTGGTGGTTGCTAGGGCGTTGCTAGGTGGTTGCTAGGCTGTTCTGGGTGGTTGCTATGGTGTTGCTAGGGTATTCTGGGTGGTTGCTATGGTGTTGCTAGGCGGTTGCTAGGGTATTCTGGGTGGTTGCTATGGTGTTGCTAGGCGGTTGCTAGGGTATTCTGGGTGGTTGCTAGGCAGTTGCTAGGGTGTTCTGGGTGGTTGCTATGGTGTTACTAGGCGGTTGCTAGGGTATTCTGGGTGGTTGCTAGGCGGTTGCTAGGGTATTCTGGGTGGTTGCTATGGTGTTCTGGGTGGTTTCTATGGTGTTGTTAGGTGGTTGCTAGGGTATTCTGGTTGGTTGCTAGGGCGTTGCTAGGGTATTCTGGGTGGTTGCTAGGGCGTTGCTAGGCAGTTGCTAGGGTATTCTGGGTGGTTGCTATGGTGTTGCTAGGTGGTTGCTAGGGTATTCTGGGTGGTTGCTATGGTGTTGCTAGGCAGTTGCTAGGGTATTCTGGGTGGTTGCTAGGGCGTTGCTAGGGTATTCTTGGTGGTTGCTATGGTGTTGCTAGGCAGTTGCTATGGTATTTTGGGTGGTTGCTATGGTGTTGCTAGGCAGTTGCTATGGTATTTTGGGTGGATGCTAGGGCGTTGCTAGGCAGTTGCTAGGGTGTTCTAGGTGGTTGCTAGGCAGTTGCTAGGTGTTCTGGGGGGTTGCTAGACAGTTGCTAGGGTGTTCTGGGTGGTTGCTACGGTGTTTTTGGTGGTTACTAGAGCATTTCTAGACATTGCTAGGGTGTTCAGGATGGTTGCTAAGGTATTTTTTTAGTTGCTATGGTGTTACTAGGTGGTTGGTAGTTGTCAAAGATGGTTACTATGGAGTTTTTATAGAGTTATTAAAATCTTTAATAACGAGTGCCTTGAGTACGGCACTCGGCCTGCGGCCTCGTGCCTATGGCCGAATAGGCACAAGCATGGAGCAATATCGCAAGGCCACGAGTGTAATATTGCGTTAAAAAATACAAAAAAATTTAAAAAACATTTTTTTTTGGTTTAGGGTGGTTGCTAGGGAGCTCTTAGTGGTTGCTAGGGTGCTGAAACTGGTTGCTAGGGTGTGGCTATGAAGATTTTAGGCCATTACTTATTGGCTGCTTGATAATATAAATCCTCTGAGGGAGAGAGAGAGGGAGAGACGCAGGGCTGTCAGGCCCTTTGGAGTCTGTGTGTGTGAAAACGGCAGTTGGGATTCAAATATTTTTAGAACTCCCAATGTAAAGTCAATGGGACTTTTTGGGCCGCTTTTTCGTCCGCTGTGCGAACATCGTACACCCGATCGCTTAGAAAAGTCATTGCACACCTCTCCTCAATGAGCTGGTCGATTTGACACCTCACTCATGGGTCTGTGACAAACGGTGCGGGGCGCATTACGCGCCAAACTTTGTCCAGAATAATAATAATAATAATAATAAGTATGCAAGAGAACACTAATGATGCCTTGCTTTCAGCAAGCACCATTAATAATAATAATAAGTATGCAAGAGAACACTAATGATGCCTTGCTTTCAGCAAGCACCATTAACTAGAATGTACATTTCCTGAAGAAAATGTGAAGTGGTGCTTGCAGTGGCAAAACTCGCCACTCGGTTGCTAAAGTGCGTTTAGCTAGTTTTTAGCAAGATTATAACAAAATGATCATCATGCTAGCATTATAAGCATGTGACTAACATAATGCTAGCATGTTGCTAGCATGATGCTAATATGATTAGCATGTTGTTAGCATCATGCTAGCATGTTTTTAGCAAAAGCTAACGTGAATGTAGCTAGCATGATTAGCATGTTGTTAGCATGATGCTAGCATTTTTTAACAAGATGCTAACATGAATAGCATGTTTGCTAGCATGTTTGTAGCAAGAAGCTAGCATGATTAGCATGTAGCTAGTATCATGCTAACATTATTAGCATGTTGCTAGCATCATGCTAGCATTATTAACATCATGCTAGCATCATGTTAGCATGATTAGCATGTAGCTAGCATGATGCTAGCTTGTTTTACCACGTTGCTAGCATGGTTTACCATGATTTACCATAGTTTACCATGATTTACCACAATTTACCATAGTTTACCAGATTTACTATAGTATACCATGATTTACCATGTTCAAGTATGATTTACTATGATTCTAGCATGATTTGCCATAGTTTACCATGATTTACCACGATTTACTATAGTTTACCATGATTTACTATAGTATACCATGATTTACCATGTTCAAGTATGATTTACTGATTCTAGCATGATTTACCATAGTTTACCATGATTTACCATAGTTTACCATGATTTACCACAATTTACTATAGTTTACCATGATTTACTATAGTATACCATGATTTACCATGTTCAAGTATGATTTACTGATTCTAGCATGATTTACCATAGTTTACCATGATTTACCATAGTTTACCACGATTTACCACGATTTACCACGATTTACTATAGTATACCATGATTTACCATGTTGAAGTATGATTTACTGATTCTAGCATGATTTACCATAGTTTACCATGATTTACCATAGTTTACCATGATTTACCACGATTTACCATAGTTTACCATGATTTACTATAGTATACCATGATATACCATGTTCAAGTATGATTTACTGATTCTAGCATGATTTACCATAGTTTACCATGATTTACCATAGTTTACCACGATTTACCATGATTTACTATAGTTTACCATGATTTACTATAGTATACCATGATTTACCATGTTCAAGTATGATTTACTGATTCTAGCATGATTTACCATAGTTTACCATGATTTACAACGATTTACCATAGTTTACCATGATTTACTATAGTATACCATGATATACCATGTTCAAGTATGATTTACTGATTCTAGCATGATTTATCAGTTTACCATGATTTACCAGTTTACCATGATTTACCACGATTTACTATAGTTTACCATGATTTACTATAGTATACCATGATTTACCATGTTCAAGTATGATTTACTATGATTCTAGCATGATTTACCATAGTTTACCATGATTTACCATAGTTTACTATGATTTACTATAGTATACCATGCTTTACCATGTTTTAGTATGATTTACTATGATTCTAGGATGATTTACCATAGTTTACCATGATTTAGTCAAAAGAGCCAAGTCCCATCTCTATACTATGTTTTGATGCAGAGATATACGTTTTGTTAAACGGTTGCTAGGGTACTCTTTTTGGTTGTTATGGAGTTGCTTGACAGCTGCCAATGATGAAACTGCAAAGGCTTCTTGACACTTTGAATGATATAAACCAACTCCCATGCCTCTGTGACATTCAGAATGGAAGATATCCGTCTTTGGATTTTGGTTGCTAAGGTGCTCGACAATGGTTGCTATGGAGGGGCTAGGAAGTGTTGAGGTGATTCATGATTGGCCGTTTGCTGCCCCGAGTCAAATGAGACCACCCTCGTGTTTGTATGACAATTCAGTCTGGAGATATCCCTTTGATCTATTTCAATGGAAGTCTATGGGACTTGTTGCTAAGGTTCTCTAAATGGTTGCTAGGGCGTGGCTTGATAGCTTCACAATGAGCCTGAGAGACTGATTGGTCGTCTGAGTAAAATGACCCCGCCCCCTTGTCTCTATGACACTGTGATCCAGAGCTACGTTCAATAGAAAATCCCTATGCAATTTACCATAGTGGGAAAAGCATGTGTGTTTCACGGGACGTTCCTTCCCCATAGTAAGTCAATGGGGCAACTTTGGGCAGCTCCTGCCCCCCAGGGGTGCAACTTTTACCCCATTGTGAGGTATGTTCTTACAGAGCCTGTTAGCCTCTTCAAATGTGGCAAATCACACGTTTCTGCGAAATCCTCGCTCCGAGCTACGAGTGCTCAAAGTTTGTTGCAATGTTAAGTCAATGGGACTTTTTTGGCCGCTTTTTCGCCCCTGGGGCGAACACCGCACCCCCGATCGCTTATAAAAGTCATAGCACACCTCTCCTCAATGAGCCGGTCGATTTGACACCTCATTCATGGATCTGTGACAAACGGTGCGGGACGAGTTACGTGCCAAACTTTGTGTGGAATAATAATAAGAAGAACTAGAATGTACATTTCCTGAAGAAAATGTGAAGTGGTGCTTGCAGTGGCAAAACTCGCCACTCGGTTGCTAGGGTGTTGTACATGTTTGCATTCGAGCCAACAACCATGTCTGTACGATGTTGTGGAGCTGAAATATGGCTTCTATATGTTGCAATATGGTTGCTAGGTGGCTCTAAATGGTTGCTAGGGTGTGAATACACAGTTACCATGGTGATATTTACAGGCTGTTTTACAACTGAAACTAATGAGCCAACCCCCATCTCTATACAATATTCTGATGCAGAGATGTAGGTCTTGTAAAATGGTTGCTAGGGTACTCTGTTTGGTTGCTATGGAGATGCTTGTCAGCTGCTAATGATGAAACTACAAAGGCTTCTTGTTAGCATGAATGATATAAACCAACTCCCATCTCTATACGATGTTCTGATGCAGAGATATACGTTTTGCTAAACGGTTGCTAGGGTACTCTATTTGGTTGCTAGCGAGTGGCTTGTCAGCTGCCAATCATGAAACTCCAAAGGCTTCTTGTCACTATGAATGATATAAACCAACTCCCATGCCTCTGCGACATTCAGAATGGAAGATATGCCTCTTTGGATTTTGGTTGCTAGGGTACTCTGTTTGGTTGCTAGGGAGTGGCTTGTCAGCTGTCAATGATGAAATTCCAAAGGCTTCTTGTCATTATGAATTATATAATCCAACTCCCATGCCTCTGTGACATTCAGAATGTAAGATATGCCTCTTTGGATTTTGGTTGCTAGGGTACTCTTTTTGGTTGCTATGGAGTTACTTGGCACCTGCCAATGATGCAATTCCAAAGGCTTCTTGGCACTATGAATGATATAAACCAACTCCCATGCCTCTGTGACATTCAGAATGGAAGATATCCCTCTTTGGATTGTTGTTGCTAAGGTGCTCGACAATGGTTGCTAGGGAGGGGCTAGGAAGTGTTGAGGTGATTTATGATTGGCCGTTTGCTGCCCTGAGTCAAACTTGTGTTAACCCCATCTCTTTATGATGTTCTGATGCAGAGATATAGGTCTTGCAAAATGGTTGCTAGGGTACTCTGTTTGGTTGCTAGGGAGTGGCTTGGCAGCTGCCAATCATGAAACTCCAAAGGCTGCTTGTCAGTATGTATGATATAAACCAACTCCCATGCCTCTGTGACATTCAGAATAGAAGATATCCCTCTTTGGATTGTTGTTGCTAAGGTGCTCGACAATGGTTGCTAGGGAGGGGCTAGGAAGTGTTGAGGTGATTTATGATTGGCCGTTTGCTGCCCTGAGTCAAACTTGTGTTAACCCCATCTCTTTATGATGTTCTGATGCAGAGATATAGGTCTTGCAAAATGGTTGCTAGGGTACTCTGTTTGGTTGCTAGGGAGTGGCTTGGCAGCTGCCAATCATGAAACTCCAAAGGCTGCTTGTCAGTATGTATGATATAAACCAACTCCCATGCCTCTGTGACATTCAGAATAGAAGATATCCCTCTTTGGATTGTTGTTGCTAAGGTGCTCGACAATGGTTGCTAGGGAGGGGCTAGGAAGTGTTGAGGTGATTTATGATTGGCTGTTTGCTGCCCTGAGTCAAACTTGTGTTAACCCCATCTCTTTATGATGTT
This sequence comes from Squalius cephalus, assembly GCF_949319135.1. Lineage (NCBI taxonomy): Eukaryota > Metazoa > Chordata > Actinopteri > Cypriniformes > Leuciscidae > Squalius > Squalius cephalus. Next base: position 23,863,915 of record NC_137133.1, on the reverse strand, counting down.
CTGATGCAGAGATATAGGTCTTGCAAAATGGTTGCTAGGGTACTCTGTTTGGTTGCTAGGGAGTGGCTTGGCAGCTGCCAATCATGAAACTCCAAAGGCTGCTTGTCAGTATGTATGATATAAAACAACTCCCATGCCTCTGTGACATTCAGAATAGAAGATATCTCTCTATGAATTTTGGTTGCTAAGGTGCTCGACAATGGTTGCTAGGGAGGGGCTAGGAAGTGTTGAGGTGATTCATGATTGGCTGTTTGCTGCCCCGAGTCAAATGAGACCACCCCCATGTTTCTATGACAATTCAGTCCTGAGATATCCCTTTGATCTCTTTCAATGGAAGTCTATGGGACTTGTTGCTAAGGTGCTCTAAATGGTTGCTAGGGCGTGGCTTGATAGCTTCACAATGATCCTGAGAGACTGATTGGTCATCTGAGTAAGATGAGCCCTCCCCCTTGTCTCTATGACACTGTGATCCAGAGCTACGTTCATTACAAAATCCCTATGCAATTTACCATAGTAGGAAAAGCATGTGTGTTTCACGGGACATTCCTTCCCCATAGTAAGTCAATGGGACAACTTTGGGACGCTCCTGCCCCCCAGGGGTGCAACTTTTACCCCATTGTGAGGTATGTTCTTACAGAGCCTGTCAGCCTCTTCAAATGTGGCAAATCACACGTTTCTGCAAAATCCTCGCTCAGAGCTATGAGTGCTCAAAGTTCGTCGCAATGTTAAGTCAATGGAACTTTTTGGGGCGCTTTTTCGCCCCTGGGGCGAACACCGCACCCCCGATCGCTTATAAAAGTCATAGCACACCTCTCCTCAATAAGCCGGTCGATTTGACACCTCATTCATGGGTCTGTGACAAACGGTGCGGGGCGAGTTACGCGCCAAACTTTTGTCCAGAACAATAAGAAGAAGAAGAAGAAGAATAAGTATGAGCAATAACAATAGTGATGCCTTGCTTTCAGCAAGCACCACTAATAAGAAGAAGAATAACTAGAATGTACATTTCCTGAAGAAAATGTGAAGTGGTGCTTGCAGTGGCAAAACTCGCCACTCGGTTGCTAGAGTGTGGTACATGATTGCATACAAGCCAACAAACATGTCTGTACGATGTTCTGGTGCTGAGATATGGCTTATTCATGTTGTTCAGGTGGTTGCTAGGGTGTTCTGTGTGGTGCTAGGGCTTTGCTAGGTGGTTGCTAGGCAGTTGCTAGGGTGTTCTGGGTGGTTGCTATGGTGTTGCTAGGCGGTTGCTAGGGTATTCTGGGTGGTTGCTAGGGCGTTGCTAGGCAGTTGCTAGGGTATGCTGGGTGGTTGCTATGGTGTTGCTAGGCGGTTGCTAGGGTATTCTGGGTGGTTGCTACGGCGTTGCTAGGCGGTTGCTAGGGTATTCTAGGTGGTTGCTATGGTGTTGCTAGGTGGTTGCTAGGGTATTCTGGGTGGTTGCTAAGCAGTTGCTAGGGTGTTCTGGGTGGTTGCTATGGTGTTGCTAGGCGGTTGCTAGGGTATTCTAGGTGGTTGCTAGGGCGTTGCTAGGCAGTTGCTAGGGTATTCTGAGTGGTTGCTAGGACGTTGCTAGGCAGTTGCTAGGGTTTTCTGGGTGGTTGCTATGGTGTTTCTAGGCGGTTGCTAGGGTATTCTGGGTGGTTGCTATGGTGTTGCTAGGTGGTTGCTAGGGTATTCTGGGTGGTTGCTAGGGCGTTGCTAGGCAGTTGCTAGGGTGTTCTGGGTGGTTGCTATGGTGTTGCTAGGCGGTTGCTAGGGTATTCTGGGTGGATGCTAGGGCATTGCTAGGCAGTTGCTAGGGTATTCTGGGTAGTTGATAGGCGGTTGCTAGGGTATACTTGGTGGTTGCTAGGGCGTTGTTATGTGGTTGCTAGGGTGTTCTGGGTGGTTGCTATGGTGTTGCTAGGCAGTTGCTATGGTATTCTGGGTGGATGCTAGGGCATTGCTAGGCAGTTGCTAGGGTGTTCTGGGTGGTTGCTAGGCAGTTGCTAGGTGTTCTGGGTGGTTGCTAGGCAGTTGCTAGGGTGTTCAGGGTGGTTGCTAAGGTATTTTTGGTAGTTGCTATGGTGTTACTCGGTGGTTGGTAGTTTTCAAAGATGGTTACTATGGAGTTTTTATAGAGTTCTTAAGATCTTTAATAACGAGTGCCTTCAGTACGGCACTCGGCCTGCGGCCTCGTGCCTATGGCCAAATAGGCACAAGCATGGAGCGATATCGCAAGGCCACGAGAGTAAAATTGCTTTAAAAAATAAAAATAAAATAAAAAAAAGTTTTTTTTTGGTTTAGGGTGGTTGCTAGGGAGCTCTTAGTGGTTGCTAGGGTGCTGTAACTGGTTGCTAGGGTGTGGCTATGAAGATTTTAGACCATTACTTATTGGCTGCTTGATAATATAAATCCTCTGAGGGAGAGAGAGAGAGGGAGAGATGCAGGGGTTTTCAGGCCCTTTGGAGTCTGTGTGTGTGAAAATGTCGGTTTGGATTTGAATTTTTTTAGAATGCCCCATGTTAAGTCAATGGGACTTTTTTGGCCGCTTTTTCGTCCGCTGTGCGAACATCGTACACCCGATCGCTTAGAAAAGTCATAGCACACCTCTCCTCAATGAGCCGGTCGATTTGACACCTCACTCAGGGGTCTGAGACAAACGGTGCGGGGCGCATTACGCGCCAAACTTTGTGTGGAATAATAATAAGAAGAACTAGAATGTACATTTCCTGAAGAAAATGTGAAGTGGTGCTTGCAGTGGCAAAACTCGCCACTCGATTGCTAGAGTGTGGTACATGATTGCATACAAGCCAACAAACATGTCTGTACGATGTTCTGGTGCTGAGATATGGCTTATTCATGTTGTTCAGGTGGTTGCTAGGGTATTCTTGGTGGTTGCTAGGGCGTTGCTAGGCAGTTGCTAGGGTGTTCTGGGTGGTTGCTATGGTGTTGTTAGGCGGTTGCTAGGGTATTCTGGGTGGTTGCTAGGGCGTTGCTAGGGTATTCTGGGTGGTTGCTAGGGTGTCGCTAGGCAGTTCCTAGGGTGTTCTGAGTGGTTGCTATGGCGTTGCTAGGCGGTTGCTAGGGTATTCTGGGTGGTTGCTAGGTGGTTGCTAGGGTATTCTGGGTGGTTGCTATGGTGTTGCTAGATAGTTGCTAGGGTGTTCTGGGTGGTTGCTATGGTGTTGCTAGGCGGTTGCTAGGGTATTCTGGGTGGTTGCTAGGGCGTTGCTAGGCAGTTGCTAGGGTATTCTGGGTGGTTGCTAGGGCGTTGCTAGGGTGTTTTGGTTGTTTGCTAGGCGGTTGCTAGGCAGTTGCTATGGTATTTTGGGTGGTTGCTAGGGTGTTCTGGGTGGTTGCTAGGCAGTTGCTAGGTGGTTGCTATGGTGTTGCTAAGCAGTTCTGGTTGTTTGCTAGGTGGTTGCTAGGGTATTATTGGTGGTTGCTAGGGTGTTGCTAGGTGGTTGCTAGGGTGTTCTTGGTGTTTGCTATGGTGTTGCTAGGCAGTTGCTAGGGTGTTCTGGGTGGTTGCTAAGCAGTTGCTAGGTGTTCTGGGTGGTTGCTAGGCAGTTGCTAGCATGATGCTAGCATGATTAGCATGTTGCTAGCATGTTTTTAGCAAGATGCTGTTGCCAGTTGGTTGCTAGGGTGTTCTGGGTGGTTGCTATGGTGTTGCTAGGCAGTTGCTAAGGTGTTCTGGGTGGTTGCTAGGCAGTTGCTAGGGTATTCTTGGTGGTTGCTAGGCAGTTGCTAGGGTATTCTTGGTGGTTGCTAGGGCGTTGCTAGGTGGTTGCTAGGGTGTTCTGGGTGGTTGCTATGGTGTTGCTAGGCAGTTGCTATGGTATTCTGGGTGGATGCTAGGGCGTTGCTAGGCAGTTGCTAGAGTGTTCTGGGTGGTTGCTATGCAGTTGCTAGGTTTTCTTGGTGGTTGCTAGGCAGTTGCTAGGGTGTTCTGGGTGGTTGCGAGTGCCTTATTTGCGGCACTCGGCCTGCGGCCTCGTGCCTATGGCCGAATAGGCACAAGCATGGAGCAATTTCGCAAGGCCACGTGTGTAATATTGCTTTAATTTTTTTTAAAAAAGCCGTTGCTAGGGTGTTCTGGGTGGTTGCGAGTGCCTTCAGTATGGCACTCGGCCGTATGGCCGAATAGGGTGTTCTGGGTGGTTCAGTACGGCACTCGGCCTGCGGCCTCGTGCCTATGGCCGAATAGGCACAAGCATGGAGCAATATCGCAAGGCCACGAGTGTAATATTGCGTTAAAAAATACAAAAAAATGAAAAAAACATTTTTTTTTGGTTTAGGGTGGTTGCTAGGGAGCTCTTAGTGGTTGCTAGGGTGCTGAAACTGGTTGCTAGGGTGTGGCTATGAAGATTTTAGGCCATTACTTATTGGCTGCTTGATAATATAAATCCTCTGAGGGAGAGAGAGAGGGAGAGACGCAGGGGTGTCAGGCCCTTTGGAGTCTGTGTGTGTGAAAACGTCGGTTGGGATTCAAATATTTTTAGAATGCCCAATGTTAAGTCAATGGGACTTTTTTGGCCGCTTTTTCGTCCGCTGTGCGAACATCGTACACCCGATCGCTTAGAAAAGTCATAGCACACCTCTCCTCAATAAGCCGGTCGATTTGACACCTCACTCAGGGGTCTGAGACAAACGGTGCGGGGCGCATTGCGCGCCAAACTTTGTCCAGAATAATAATAATAAGAAGAAAAAGAATAATAAGTATGAGCAATAACAATAGTGATGCTTTCAAAAAAGCACCACTAACTAGAATGTACATTTCCTGAAGAAAATGTGAAGTGGTGCTTGCAGTGGCAAAACTCGCCACTTGGTTGCTAGGGTGTTGTACATGATTGCATACGAGCCAACAACCATGTCTGTACGATTTTGTGGAGCTGAAATATGGCTTCTATGTGTTGCAATATGGTTGCTAGGTGGCTCTAAATGGTTGCTAGGGTGTGAACACACAGTTACCAGGTTGATATTTACAGACTGTTTTCCAACTGAAACTAATGAGCCAACTCCCATCTCTATACGATGTTCTGATGCAGAGATATACGTTTTGCTAAACAGTTGCTAGGGTACTCTATTTGGTTGCTAGCGAGTGGCCTGTCAGCTGCCAATCATGAAACTCCAAAGGCTTCTTGTCACTATGATTGATATAAACCAACTCCCATGCCTCTGCGACATTCAGAATGGAAGATATGCCTCTTTGGATTTTGGTTGCTAGCGTACTCTGTTTGGTTGCTATGTAGTTACTTGGCAGCTGCCAATGATGCAATTCCAAAGGCTTCTTGTCACTATGAATGATATAAACCAACTCCCATGCCTCTGTGACATTCAGAATGGAAGATATCCCTCTTTGGATTTTGGTTGCTAGGGTACTCTGTTTGGTTGCTATGGAGTTGCTTGGTAGCTGCCAATGATGAAACTGCAAAGGCTTCTTGTTATTATGAATGATATAAACCGACTCCCATGCTTCTATGACATTCAGAGTGGAAGATATCCCTCTTTGGATGTTGGTTGCTAGGGTACTCTGTTTGGTTGCTAGGGAGTGGCTTGGCAGCTTCCAATCATGAAACTCCAAAGGCTGCTTGTCAGTATGAATGATATAAACCAACTCCCATGCCTCTGTGACATTCAGAGTGGAAGATATCCCTCTTTGAATTTTGGTTGCTAGGGTAACCTGTTTGGTTGCTATGGAGTTGCTTGACAGCTGCCAATGATGAAACTGCAAAGGCTTCTTGTCATTATGAATGATATAAACCAGGGCTATTCAATTAGTTTCATTCGAGGGCCGCATTATCAAATCAAAAAGTTGAGGTGGGCCGGTGGGTTGGTTTGGGGATATAGCTTATTTATTGAAACATAACAGTTTCAATAAATAAGTTAAAGTAACCCTAAAAAAGTGTGGTATTTACTTGAAAATGTGGTAGCCTACCCAACAGTATGCAAATATATAAAACCATAATAAATAAAAAACTTGCTAATTTACAGCTGTGTACAACTATTTTCCTTGGAACAAATAAATGATTTATACAAACTTATAGCTGTTGGTGAGAAATAATAATTATTTTATTTATAATTGTTATGCTTAAATGAAAATATTCTGACAGTGAAATTTGTTAACCACAGGCTACTCACTCCCACTGTATAAAAATGCCTAAACACAAGTTAAAAACTATATGCACCTTTACAAAGAAACTGACATAATTTCATAACAAGCATTAATTATATATTCCTCTACCCATCTAATAAAACTAATGCAATATAAATCACTATACTATTATACTAATATTATAGTATATATATATATTTACTATATTTATTTATTACTACATAGTATTCAATATAAATATTGCACATTTCTACCCAACCATGGTAAATTACTACAGTACATTCACGGTAAATGTTTGTAAGGGTGATTAGGGGATTTAAAGTCTTCTAATTTCATTCATGCCACAATGTTTCTCCTGCTTTCCTCATCAGTCTTGTTGGGAATGTTGAGGCTGTTTCATCCGATTTAATACTAATTAAATCATCGAGTGATTTCTTGGTTTGTAACAGAGAGGTTTCTGTCGAACTGAAACGCTTCCCACTGGTTGTCGCAACGCTGTTTAATATAGTGTCCGGGACCGGGAGTAAACGCAACTCCGCGCTGGTCCGTGTTTAAACAACTAGTGAAACAACTGAAAACAGCGCTATTTGTTGTTATACTGTACTGAACGAGAAACCGCTTCAGATGATTCAGTGACGGAGCAGTCCGAATGAATCCGAATAGTTTTAGACCGTTATGCAAGCGCGTTTAGAAAGAATCGAACCAAAAGAATGATTCATTCACGAATGATTGGTATCGCTGGTTCAGTCGACATAAATTCGGGACACATAACTGCTGAAATATTCACCGCCAGGAAAAGAGGAGGAGGGAGGTTGGTGCCGTTGGGCCGCATGGAGATGATTGGCGGGCCGCATTTGGCCCGCGGGCCGCCAATTGAATAGCCCTGATATAAACCAACTCCCATGCCTCTGTGACATTCAGAATATAAGATATCCCTCTTTGGATTTTGGTTGCTAAGTTGCTCGACAATGGTTGCTAGGGAGGGGTTAGGAGGTGTTGAGGTGATTCATGACTGGCTTTTTGCTGCCCCGAGTCAAATGAGACCACCCCCATTTTTCTATGACAATTCAGTCCGGAGATATCCCTTTTATCTCTTTCAATGGAAGTCTATGGGACTTGTTGCTAAGGTGCTCTAAATGGTTGCTAGGGCATGGCTTGATAGCTTCACAATGATCCTGAGAGACTGATTGGTCATCTGAGAGAAATGAGACCGCCCCCTTGTCTCTATGACATTGTGATCCAGAGCTATGTGCAATACAAAATCCCTATGCAATTTACCATAGTAGGAAAAGCATGTGTGTTTCATGGGACGTTTCTTCCCCATAGTAAGTCAATGGGGCAACTTTGGGCAGCTCCTGCCCCCCAGGGGTGCAACTTTTACCCCATTGTGATGTATGTTCTTACAGAGCCTGTCAGCCTCTTCAAATGTGGCAAATTACATGTTTCTGCGACATCCTCACTCAGAGCTATGACTCGTCAAAGTTTTTTGCAATGTTAAGTCTATGCGTTTTTTTCGGCCCGTTTTTCGCCCCTGGGGCGAACACCGTACCCCCGATCGCTTATAAAAGTCATAGCACACCTCTCCTCAATGAGCCGGTCGATTTGACACCTCATTCATGGGTCTGTGACAAACGGTGCGGGGCGAGTTACGCGCCGAAAAAAAAGTGGAATAAAAAAATAAATAATAATAAGTATGGAGGATAACAATAGTGATGCCTTGCTTTCAGCAAGCACCACTAACTAGAATGTACATTTCCTGAAGAAAATGTGAAGTGGTGCTTGCAGTGGCAAAATTCGCCACTGGGCAGATGCTAACACAATTACCATGTTGTGATACCATGATGTACCACGTTTTAGCATTATTTACCACGATTTACCATGTTTCTAAGATGATTTACTAAGATTTACCACATTCCAGCATGATTTACTATGATTAACATGTTGTTAGAATGATGTTAGCATGATTAGCATGTTGTTAACATAATTAGCATCTTAGTAGCATGATGCTAGCTTGATTAGCATGTTGCTAGCATGCTTTTAACAAGATGCTAGCATGATTAGCATTTTGCTAGCATGTTTTTAGCTAGATGCTAACATGATTAGCATGTTGCTAGCATTATGCTAGCTTGATTAGCATGTTGCTAGCATGATGCTAGCATTATTAGCATGATGCTAGCATGATGCTAGCTTGATTAGCATGATGCTAGCTTGATTAGCATGTTGGTGGCATGATGCTAGCATGATTAGCATGTTGCTAGCATGCTTTTAACAAGATGCTAGCATGATTAGCATGTTGCTAGCATGTTTTTAGCTAGATGCTAACATGATTAGCATGTTTCTAGCATCATGCTAGCTTGATTAACATGTTGCTAGCATTATGCTAGCTTGATTAGCATGTTGCTAGCATAATGCTAACATGATTAGCATGTCTCTAGCATGATGCTAGCTTGATTAGCATGTTGCTAACATGATGCTAGCATGATTAGCATGTTGCTAGCATTATACTAGCTTGATTAACATGTTGCTAGCATTATGTTAGCTTGATTAGCATGTTGCTAACATGATGCTAGCTTTATTAGCATGTTGCTAGCATGATGCTAGCTTTATTAGCATGTTGGTAGCATAATGCTAGCATGATTAGCATGTTGCTAACATGATGCTAGCTTGATTAGCATGTTGCTAGCATGATGCTAGCATGATTAGCATGTTGCTACCATGTTTTTAGCAAGATGCTGTTGCCAGGTGGTTGCTAGGGTGTTCTGGGTGGTTGCTATGGTGTTGCTAGGCAGTTGCTAAGGTGTTCTGGGTGGTTGCTAGGCAGTTGCTAGGGTATTCTTGGTGGTTGCTAGGCAGTTGCTAGGGTATTCTGGGTGGTTGCTATGGTGTTGCTAGGCAGTTGCTAGGGTGTTCTGGGTGGTTGCTATGGTGTTGCTAGGCAGTTGCTATGGTATTCTGGGTGGATGCTAGGGCGTTACTAGGCAGTTGCTAGGCGTTCTGGGTGGTTGCTAGGCAGTTGCTAGGGTGTTCTGGGTGGTTGCTAGAGTTTTTTGGTGGTTACTAGAGCATTTCTAGACGTTGCTAGGGTGTTCAGGGTGGTCGCTAAGGTATTTTTGGTAGTTGCTATGGTGTTACTAGGTGTTGGTAGTTGTCAAATATGGTTACTATGGAGTTTTTATAGAGTTCTTAAAATCTTTAATTTCGAGTGCCTTCAGTACGGCACTCGGCCTGCGGCCTCGTGCCTATGGCCGAATAGGCACAAGCATGGAGCGAAATCGCAAGGCCACAAGAGTAAAATTGCTTTAAAAAATAAAAAAAAATAAAAAAATGTTTTTTTTTGGTTTAGGGTGGTTGCTATGGAGCTCTTAGTGGTTGCTAGGGTGCTGTAACTGGTTGCTAGGGTGTGGCTATGAAGATTTTAGGCCATTACTTATTGGCTGCTTGATAATATAAATCCTCTGAGGGAGAGAGAGAGGGAGAGACGCAGGGGTGTCAGGCCCTTTGGAGTCTGTGTGTGTGTGAAAACGTCAGTTTGGATTTGAATTTTTTTAGAATGCCCAATGTAAAGTCAATGGGACATTTTTGGCCGCTTTTTCGTCCGCTGTGCGAACATCGTACACCCGATCGCTTAGAAAAGTCATACCACACCTCTCCTCAATGAGCCGGTCGATTTGATGCCTCACTCAGGGGTCTGAGACAAACGGTGCGGGGCGCATTACGCGCCAAACTTTGTCCAGAATAATAAGAAGAATAATAACTAGAATGTACATTTCCTGAAGAAAATGTGAAGTGGTGCTTGCAGTGGCAAAATTCGCCACTGGGCAGATGCTAACACAATTACCATGTTGTGATACCATGATGTACCACGTTTTAGCATTATTTACCACGATTTACCATGTTTCTAAGATGATTTACTAAGATTTACCACATTCCAGCATGATTTACTATGATTAACATGTTGTTAGAATGATGTTAGCATGATTAGCATGTTGTTAACATAATTAGCATCTTAGTAGCATGATGCTAGCTTGATTAGCATGTTGCTAGCATGCTTTTAACAAGATGCTAGCATGATTAGCATTTTGCTAGCATGTTTTTAGCTAGATGCTAACATGATTAGCATGTTGCTAGCATTATGCTAGCTTGATTAGCATGTTGCTAGCATTATGCTAGCATTATTAGCATGATGCTAGCATGATGCTAGCTTGATTAGCATGATGCTAGCTTGATTAGCATGTTGGTAGCATGATGCTAGCATGATTAGCATGTTGCTAGCATGCTTTTAACAAGATGCTGTTGCCAGGTGGTTGCTAGGGTGTTCTGGGTGGTTGCTATGGTGTTGCTAGGCAGTTGCTAAGGTGTTCTGGGTGGTTGCTAGGCAGTTGCTAGGGTATTCTTGGTGGTTGCTAGGCAGTTGCTAGGGTATTCTGGGTGGTTGCTATGGTGTTGCTAGGCAGTTGCTAGGGTGTTCTGGGTGGTTGCTATGGTGTTGCTAGGCAGTTGCTATGGTATTCTGGGTGGATGCTAGGGCGTTACTAGGCAGTTGCTAGGTGTTCTGGGTGGTTGCTAGGCAGTTGCTAGGGTGTTCTGGGTGGTTGCTAGAGTTTTTTGGTGGTTACTAGAGCATTTCTAGACGTTGCTAGGGTGTTCAGGGTGGTCGCTAAGGTATTTTTGGTAGTTGCTATGGTGTTACTAGGTGTTGGTAGTTGTCAAATATGGTTACTATGGAGTTTTTATAGAGTTCTTAAAATCTTTAATTTCGAGTGCCTTCAGTACGGCACTCGGCCTGCGGCCTCGTGCCTATGGCCGAATAGGCACAAGCATGGAGCGAAATCGCAAGGCCACAAGAGTAAAATTGCTTTAAAAAATAAAAAAAAATAAAAAAATGTTTTTTTTTTGGTTTAGGGTGGTTGCTATGGAGCTCTTAGTGGTTGCTAGGGTGCTGTAACTGGTTGCTAGGGTGTGGCTATGAAGATTTTAGGCCATTACTTATTGGCTGCTTGATAATATAAATCCTCTGAGGGAGAGAGCGAGGGAGAGACGCAGGGGTGTCAGGCCCTTTGGAGTCTGTGTGTGTGAAAACGTCAGTTTGGATTTGAATTTTTTTAGAATGCCCAATGTAAAGTCAATGGGACTTTTTTGGCCGCTTTTTCATCCGCTGTGCGAACATCGTACACCCGATCGCTTAGAAAAGTCATACCACACCTCTCCTCAATGAGCCGGTCGATTTGATGCCTCACTCAGGGGTCTGAGACAAACGGTGCGGGGCGCATTACGCGCCAAACTTTGTCCAGAATAATAAGAAGAATAATAACTAGAATGTACATTTCCTGAAGAAAATGTGAAGTGGTGCTTGCAGTGGCAAAATTCGCCACTGGGCAGATGCTAACACAATTACCATGTTGTGATACCATGATGTACCACGTTTTAGCATTATTTACCACGATTTACCATGTTTCTAAGATGATTTACTAAGATTTACCACATTCCAGCATGATTTACTATGATTAACATGTTGTTAGAATGATGTTAGCATGATTAGCATGTTGTTAACATAATTAGCATCTTAGTAGCATGATGCTAGCTTGATTAGCATGTTGCTAGCATGCTTTTAACAAGATGCTAGCATGATTAGCATTTTGCTAGCATGTTTTTAGCTAGATGCTAACATGATTAGCATGTTGCTAGCATTATGCTAGCTTGATTAGCATGTTGCTAGCATGATGCTAGCATTATTAGCATGATGCTAGCATGATGCTAGCTTGATTAGCATGATGCTAGCTTGATTAGCATGTTGTTGGCATGATGCTAGCATGATTAGCATGTTGCTAACATGCTTTTAACAAGATGCTAGCATGATTAGCATGTTGCTAGCATGTTTTTAGCTAGATGCTAACATGATTAGCATGTTTCTAGCATCATGCTAGCTTGATTAACATGTTGCTAGCATTATGCTAGCTTGATTAGCATGTTGCTAGCATAATGCTAACATGATTAGCATGTCTCTAGCATGATGCTAGCTTGATTAGCATGTTGCTAACATGATGCTAGCATGATTAGCATGTTGCTAGCATTATACTAGCTTGATTAACATGTTGCTAGCATTATGTTAGCTTGATTAGCATGTTGCTAACATGATGCTAGCTTTATTAGCATGTTGCTAGCATGATGCTAGCTTTATTAGCATGTTGGTAGCATAATGCTAGCATGATTAGCATGTTGCTAACATGATGCTAGCTTGATTAGCATGTTGCTAGCATGATGCTAGCATGATTAGCATGTTGCTACCATGTTTTTAGCAAGATGCTGTTGCCAGGTGGTTGCTAGGGTGTTCTGGGTGGTTGCTATGGTGTTGCTAGGCAGTTGCTAAGGTGTTCTGGGTGGTTGCTAGGCAGTTGCTAGGGTATTCTTGGTGGTTGCTAGGCAGTTGCTAGGGTATTCTGGGTGGTTGCTATGGTGTTGCTAGGCAGTTGCTAGGGTGTTCTGGGTGGTTGCTATGGTGTTGCTAGGCAGTTGCTATGGTATTCTGGGTGGATGCTAGGGCGTTACTAGGCAGTTGCTAGGCGTTCTGGGTGGTTGCTAGGCAGTTGCTAGGGTGTTCTGGGTGGTTGCTAGAGTTTTTTGGTGGTTACTAGAGCATTTCTAGACGTTGCTAGGGTGTTCAGGGTGGTCGCTAAGGTATTTTTGGTAGTTGCTATGGTGTTACTAGGTGTTGGTAGTTGTCAAATATGGTTACTATGGAGTTTTTATAGAGTTCTTAAAATCTTTAATTTCGAGTGCCTTCAGTACGGCACTCGGCCTGCGGCCTCGTGCCTATGGCCGAATAGGCACAAGCATGGAGCGAAATCGCAAGGCCACAAGAGTAAAATTGCTTTAAAAAATAAAAAAAAATAAAAAAATGTTTTTTTTTGGTTTAGGGTGGTTGCTATGGAGCTCTTAGTGGTTGCTAGGGTGCTGTAACTGGTTGCTAGGGTGTGGCTATGAAGATTTTAGGCCATTACTTATTGGCTGCTTGATAATATAAATCCTCTGAGGGAGAGAGAGAGGGAGAGACGCAGGGGTGTCAGGCCCTTTGGAGTCTGTGTGTGTGTGAAAACGTCAGTTTGGATTTGAATTTTTTTAGAATGCCCAATGTAAAGTCAATGGGACATTTTTGGCCGCTTTTTCGTCCGCTGTGCGAACATCGTACACCCGATCGCTTAGAAAAGTCATACCACACCTCTCCTCAATGAGCCGGTCGATTTGATGCCTCACTCAGGGGTCTGAGACAAACGGTGCGGGGCGCATTACGCGCCAAACTTTGTCCAGAATAATAAGAAGAATAATAACTAGAATGTACATTTCCTGAAGAAAATGTGAAGTGGTGCTTGCAGTGGCAAAATTCGCCACTGGGCAGATGCTAACACAATTACCATGTTGTGATACCATGATGTACCACGTTTTAGCATTATTTACCACGATTTACCATGTTTCTAAGATGATTTACTAAGATTTACCACATTCCAGCATGATTTACTATGATTAACATGTTGTTAGAATGATGTTAGCATGATTAGCATGTTGTTAACATAATTAGCATCTTAGTAGCATGATGCTAGCTTGATTAGCATGTTGCTAGCATGCTTTTAACAAGATGCTAGCATGATTAGCATTTTGCTAGCATGTTTTTAGCTAGATGCTAACATGATTAGCATGTTGCTAGCATTATGCTAGCTTGATTAGCATGTTGCTAGCATTATGCTAGCATTATTAGCATGATGCTAGCATGATGCTAGCTTGATTAGCATGATGCTAGCTTGATTAGCATGTTGGTAGCATGATGCTAGCATGATTAGCATGTTGCTAGCATGCTTTTAACAAGATGCTGTTGCCAGGTGGTTGCTAGGGTGTTCTGGGTGGTTGCTATGGTGTTGCTAGGCAGTTGCTAAGGTGTTCTGGGTGGTTGCTAGGCAGTTGCTAGGGTATTCTTGGTGGTTGCTAGGCAGTTGCTAGGGTATTCTGGGTGGTTGCTATGGTGTTGCTAGGCAGTTGCTAGGGTGTTCTGGGTGGTTGCTATGGTGTTGCTAGGCAGTTGCTATGGTATTCTGGGTGGATGCTAGGGCGTTACTAGGCAGTTGCTAGGTGTTCTGGGTGGTTGCTAGGCAGTTGCTAGGGTGTTCTGGGTGGTTGCTAGAGTTTTTTGGTGGTTACTAGAGCATTTCTAGACGTTGCTAGGGTGTTCAGGGTGGTCGCTAAGGTATTTTTGGTAGTTGCTATGGTGTTACTAGGTGTTGGTAGTTGTCAAATATGGTTACTATGGAGTTTTTATAGAGTTCTTAAAATCTTTAATTTCGAGTGCCTTCAGTACGGCACTCGGCCTGCGGCCTCGTGCCTATGGCCGAATAGGCACAAGCATGGAGCGAAATCGCAAGGCCACAAGAGTAAAATTGCTTTAAAAAATAAAAAAAAATAAAAAAATGTTTTTTTTTTGGTTTAGGGTGGTTGCTATGGAGCTCTTAGTGGTTGCTAGGGTGCTGTAACTGGTTGCTAGGGTGTGGCTATGAAGATTTTAGGCCATTACTTATTGGCTGCTTGATAATATAAATCCTCTGAGGGAGAGAGCGAGGGAGAGACGCAGGGGTGTCAGGCCCTTTGGAGTCTGTGTGTGTGAAAACGTCAGTTTGGATTTGAATTTTTTTAGAATGCCCAATGTAAAGTCAATGGGACTTTTTTGGCCGCTTTTTCGTCCGCTGTGCGAACATCGTACACCCGATCGCTTAGAAAAGTCATACCACACCTCTCCTCAATGAGCCGGTCGATTTGATGCCTCACTCAGGGGTCTGAGACAAACGGTGCGGGGCGCATTACGCGCCAAACTTTGTCCAGAATAATAAGAATAATAATAATAAGTATGGAGGATAACAATAGTGATGCCTTGCTTTCAGCAAGCACCACTAATAATAAGTATGGAGGATAACAATAGTGATGCCTTGCTTTCAGCAAGCACCACTAATAATAATAAGTATGGAGAATAACAATAGTGATGCTTTCAAAAAAGCACCACTAACTAGAATGTACATTTCCTGAAGAAAATGTGAAGTGGTGCTTGCAGTGGCAAAAATCGCCACTGGGCAGATGCTAACACAATTGACATGTTGTGATACCATGATATACCACGTTTTAGCATCATTTACCATGATTTACCATGATTCTAAGATGATTTACTACGATTTACCACATTCCAGCATGATTTACTAAGATTAACATGTTGTTAGAATGATGCTAGCATGATTAGCATGTTGTTAACATGATTAGCATCTTGGTAGCATGATGCAATCATGTTTAGCATGTTGCTAGCATGCTTTTAACAAGATGCTAGCATGATTAGTATTTTGCTAGCATGTTTTTAGCTAGATGATAACATGATTAGCATGTTGCTAGCATTATGCTAGCTTGATTAGCATGATGTTAGCCTGATTAGCATGTTGGTAGCATGATGCTAGCATGATTAGCATGTTGCTAGCATGCTTTTAACAAGATGCTAGCATGATTTGCATTTTGCTAGCATGTTTTTAGCTAGATGCTAACATGATTAGCATGTTGTTTGCAATATGCTAGCTTAATTAACATGTTGCTAGCATGATGCTAGCTTGATTAGCATGTTGGTAGCATAATGCTAGCATGATTAGCATGTTGCTAGCATGATGCTAGCTTGATTAGCATGATGTTAGCATGATGCTAGCTTGATTAGCATGTTGCTAGCATGATGCTAGCTTGATTAGCATGTTGGTAGCATAATGCTAGCATTATTAGCATGTTGCTAGCATGATGCTAGCTTGATTAGCATGTTGGTAGCATAATGCTAGCATGATTAGCATGTTGCTAGCATGATGTTAACTTGATTAGCATGATGTTAGCATGATGCTAGCTTGATTAGCATGTTGCTAGCATAATGCTAACATGATAAGCATGTTGCTAGCATTATGCTAGCTTGATTAGCATGTTGGTAGCATAATGCTAGCATGATTATCATGTTGCTAGCATGATGTTAGCTTGATTAGCATGATGTTAGCATTATGCTAGCTTGATTAGCATTTTGCTAGCATGATGTTAGCTTGATTAGCATGTTGGTAGCATAATGCTAGCATGATTATCATGTTGCTAGCATAAAGCTAGCTTGATTAGCATGATGTTAGCATGATGCTAGCTTGATTAGCATGTTGCTAGCATGATGTTAGCTTGATTAGCATGTTGCTAGCATGATGCTAGCATGATTATCATGTTGCTAGCATAAAGCTAGCTTGATTAGCATGATGTTAGCATGATGCTAGCTTGATTAGCATGTTGCTAGCATGATGTTAGCTTGATTAGCATGTTGGTAGCATAATGCTAGCATGATTATCATGTTGCTAGCATGATGCTAGCTTGATTAGCATGATGTTAGCATGATGCTAGCTTGATTAGCATGTTGCTAGCATGATGCTAGCATGATTAGAATGTTGCTAGGATGTTTTTAGCAAGATGCTGTTGCCAGGTGGTTGCTAGGGTGTTCTGGGTGGTTGCTATGGTGTTGCTAGGCAGTTGCTAAGGTGTTCTGGGTGGTTGCTAGGCAGTTGCTAGGGTATTCTTGGTGGTTGCTATGGTATTCTGGGTGGATGCTAGGGCGTTGCTAGGCAGTTGCTAGAGTGTTCTAGGTGGTTGCTAGGCAGTTGCTAGGTGTTCTGGGTGGTTGCTAGGCAGTTGCTAGGGTGTTCTGGGTGGTTGCTAGGCAGTTGCTAGGGTGTTCAGGGTGGTTGCGAGTGCCTTATGGCACTCGGCCTGCGGCCTCGTGCCTATGGCCGAATAGGCACAAACATGGAGTGATATCGCAAGGCCACGAGTGTAATATTGCTTTAAAAAATACAAAAAAATGTAAAAAAAAAAATTTTTTTGGTTTAGGGTGGTTGCTAGGGAGCTCTTAGTGGTTGCTAGGGTGCTGAAACTGGTTGCTAGGGTGTGGCTATGAAGATTTTAGGCCATTACTTATTGGCTGCTTGATAATATAAATCCTCTGAGGGAGAGAGAGAGGGAGAGATGCAGGGGTGTCAGGCCCTTTGGAGTCTGTGTGTGTGAAAACGGTAGTTGGGATTCAAATGTTTTTAGAACTCCCCATGTAAAGTCAATGGGACTTTTTTGGCCGCTTTTTCGTCCGCTGTGTGAACATCGTACACCCGATCGCTTAGAAAAGTCATAGCACACCTCTCCTCAATGAGCCGGTCGATTTGACACCTCACTCAGGGGTCTGTGACAAACGGTGCGGGGCGCATTACGCGCCAAACTTTGTGTGGAATAATAAGAATAATAATAAGTATGAGCAATAACAATACATACAACCGGCGTAGCGTCATAGAACGTCTCTGAAAAGGTTCACGCCCACTTTTAGGGGAAAACAATCCGGCGAGCGCCATACACAGAAACGGATCGAGGACGTGTACTAACCCTTACAAACATGTAATTTGTATTTAAACATTTTTTTTCACACAGTAGGCTACCCCTATTATGTATTTGTATTTAATTATTTTTTTCCACACAGTATTTTGTATTTTGTATTTTATTTTAAATACATTTCCATGTATTTATGCCCATCTCTGCCTGCCATCATCATCAATATCTTGCTGTTATGGAAATATCATGAATTACGGATGATGCTATCGAAAGCTAAATCAGGCTAGTTGTATAGCTGGACAGAAAAGTGCACTCAGTAGCTACTCTAAATATAAAGACACAATATTATACATTTAAAGATGTTTACTTCTTAAAACCGTAGTAAAATCATTCACTGGCTACCTGGTGACTCGATGAGGTACGAGTAAATGTCCGGGTAAACCACTGGTTGGGGTTGTTATCCCGTTTCATTCTACCAGCGTCAAATTGGTCTATGTTTTTAAGTTGCCCAAATTAAGTTTATAAATGTATCATTCACGCTCTATGGAAGGCAGGGTGGACATATAATTACTCGACATATTTCATCTAAGTGATTTCTGAAGTTACACACGTCTGCCGGCTGTGTACGGACGTTGTTTTGTGCCGCTATTTTGTATTGAAGTCTATGGGAAGTCTGGCTTGTTTTCCCCTAAAAAGGGGCGGTTACGAAATTGACAGTTAAGTTCCCGGATGTGCCGGTTGTATGTATAGTGATGCCTTGCTTTCAGCAAGCACCACTAATAAGTATGAGCAATAACAATAGTGATGCTTTCAAAAAAGCACCACTAATAAGTATGCAAGAGAACACTAATGATGCCTTGCTTTCAGCAAGCACCATTAATAATAATAATAAGTATGCAAGAGAACACTAATGATGCCTTGCTTTCAGCAAGCACCATTAATAAGTATGAGCAATAACAATAGTGATGCCTTGCTTTCAGCAAGCACCACTAATAATAAGTATGAGCAATAACAATAGTGATGCCTTGCTTTCAGCAAGCACCACTAATAATAAGTATGGAGGATAACAATAGTGATGCCTTGCTTTCAGCAAGCACCACTAATAACTAGAATGTACATTTCCTGAAGAAAATGTGAAATGGTGCTTGCAGTGGCAAAACTCGCCACTCGGTTGCTAGAATGTGGTACATGATTGCATACGAGCCAACAAACATGTCTGTACGATGTTCTGGTGCTGAGATATGGCTTATTCATGTTGTTCAGGTGGTTGCTAGGGTGTTGCTAGGGTGTTCTGTGTGGTTGCTAGGGCGTTGCTAGGCGGTTGCTATGGTGTTGCTAGGCGGTTGCTAGGGTATTCTGGGTGGTTGCTAGGGCGTTGCTAGGCAGTTGCTAGGGTGTTCTGGGTGGTTGCTAGGGCGTTGCTAGGCGGTTGCTAGGGTATTCTGGGTGGTTGCTAGGGCATTGCTAGGCAGTTGCTAGGGTATTCTGGGTGGTTGCTAGAGCGTTGCTAGGCGGTTGCTAGGGTATTCTGGGTGGTTGCTAGGGCGTTGCTAGGGTGTTCTGGGTGGTTGCTAGGCGGTTGCTAGGCAGTTGCTAAGGTGTTCTGGGTGGTTGCTAGGTGGTTGCTAGGCAGTTGCTATGGTATTCTGGGTGGTTGCTAGGTTGTTGCTAGGCAGTTGCTAGGGTGTTCTGGGTGGTTGCTAGGCGGTTGCTAGGCAGTTGCTAGGGTGTTCTGGGTGGTTGCTAAGGTGTTGCTAGGTGGTTACTAGGGTATTTTGGGTGGTTGCTATGGTGTTGCTATGTGGTTGCTAGGGTATTCTGTGTGGTTGCTAGGGCGTTGCTAGGCAGTTGCTAAGGTGTTCTGAGTGGTTGCTAAGGTGTTGCTTGGCGGTTGCTAGGATATTCTTGGTGGTTGCTAGGGCGTTGCTAGGTGGTTGCTAGGGTGTTGTGGGTGGTTGCTATGGTGTTTTTAGGCAGTTGCTATGGTATTCTGAGTGGATGCTAGGGCGTTTCTAGGCAGTTGCTAGGGTGTTCTATGTGGTTGCTAGGTGTTCTGGGTGGTTGCTAGGGTATTCTGGGTGGTTGCTAGGGCATTGCTAGGCAGTTGCTAGGGTGTTCTGGGTGGTTGCTATGGTGTTGCTAGGCGGTTGCTAGTGTATTCTGGGTGGTTGCTAGGACGTTGCTAGGCAGTTGCTAGGGTGTTCTGGGTGGTTGCTATGGTGTTGCTAGGCAGTTGCTAGGGTATTCTGGGGGTTGCTATGGTGTTGCTAGGCAGTTGCTAGGGTATTCTGGATGGTTGCTATGGTGTTGCTAGGCAGTTGCTAAGATGTTCTGGGTGGTTGCTAGGCGGTTGCTAGGGTATTCTTGGTGGTTGCTAGGGTGTTGTTGGTGGTTGCTATGGTGTTGCTAGGAAGTTGCTAAGGTGTTCTGGGTGGTTGCTAGGCGGTTGCTATGGTATTCTCGGTGGTTGTTAGGACGTTGCTAGGTGGTTGCTAGGGTGTTGTGGGTGGTTGCAATGGTGTTTCTAGGCAGTTGCTATGGTATTCTGGGTGGATGCTAGGGCGTTGCTAGGCAGTTGCTAGGGTGTTCTAGGTGGTTGCTAGGTGTTCTGGGTGGTTGCTAGGCAGTTGCTAGGGTGTTCTGGGCGGTTGCTCTGGTATTTTTGGTGGTTACTAGAGCGTTTCTAGATGTTGCTAGGATGTTCAGGGTGGTTGCTAAGGTATGTTTGGTAGTTGCTATGGTGTTACTAGGTGGTTGGTAGTTGTCAAAGATGGTTACTATGGAGTTTTTATAGAGTTCTTAAAATCTTTAATAACGAGTGCCTTCTGTATGGCCGAATATGCACAAGCATGGAGCAATATCACAAGGCTACGAGTGTGATATTACTTTAAAAAATGTAAAAAAAAATTTTTTTAATTATTTATTGGTATAGGGTGGTTGCTAGGGAGCTCTTAGTGGTTGCTAGGGTGCTGAAACTGGTTGCTAGGGTGTGGCTATGAAGATTTTAGGCCATTACGTATTGGCTGCTTGATAATATAAATCCTCTGAGGGAGAGAGAGAGGGAGAGACGCAGGGCTGTCAGGCCCTTTGGAGTCTGTGTGTGTGAAAACGGCAGTTGGGATTCAAATATTTTTAGAACTCCCGATGTAAAGTCAATGGGACTTTTTTGGCCGCTTTTTCACCCACTGTGCGAACATCGTACACCCGATCGCTTAGAAAAGTCATAGCACACCTCTCCTTAATGAGCCGGTCGATTTGACACCTCACTTCTTCTTTGGCTCTCAACGAAGGCGGTCGCATTTTCTTCCCCTCCTGTCCCTTATCTCCCCTGCTTTGCTGCTCTCGTCTCGTCTACTGTCTTGTATGTACTTTGAGAGACTCTCTCCGCACTGCTCTCCAAACTAAGAAATTATGGATTTGATCAACTGGTCTCTCAACGCAATTGACACCATCTTCTCGACGAGAAGTTTGGGTTCGGGGGAACCTGATTGCCCTGCCGGAACGTTCGCAGCTGGCTACACGATGGACGCGTGGGAGAGGTGGCGGGTCGTGTGTCTGGCGGCTCTTTCCGTGGAGGACATTGAAGATATCTACCTATTCGGAACCATGATAACAGGTTTTCTGCTGTTTGGATTAGGCATTGCCCTGGTTTATCGAGGAATAAAGAAGACGGTGACAGCTGTCCAAAGCCCCACAAGGCTGCCCGTCATGATTGAAGCAGTGGGCAGAGCTGTCAGCACTCAGACTGTGACTATGAACCACTATATGGATAACATCATGGAGAAGCTCACAGCTTTGCAAAGGAAAATGGATCGTTTCGGAGACCAAGATGGACCAGGAGCTGTGTAAATTGGAATGCGGCTACTCGTCCCAAGACCAAACAACCACAATCTTATCTGCTTTCGGCCCCCCTCTACCAGCACTGGCCTTGGCCGAGGCCACTGCTGCAACAACAACTCCTCCGTAAGAGCACTGCAGTGAGACGCTCTTGCGTCCCTCCCCCCATTCCCCACTGACATCTGTTGATTGTTGACTCTGTCTGGGACCTGATCAAGGTTGACTCCATGGCAACTGCTGTGTATCGCTATGACATCCTGCGGACTGAGGCACCTAGATTAGGATGTCAGGCGTAGCGACTCTCCAGGCCTACACATACACGAACTCTTACACATATACAGATATGCAATCACCCCCCCTCCCCCCATCCCTCGCCTTCGACGCTTTGTACCACCAGTCTGACAGGCGGGTCTGTGACCAGCGCCGAAAATGGCTGCAGGAACCGGATGGCTGCTTGCCTGTGCTGGGTTACCTCCATTCCCCACTCCCCTTCCCTGTTGCAAGTCTTGTGTGTTCATGTTGTGTACTGATTATGTGCAAATGTTGCTGATGTGTTTTTTACTGTTCCCAAACTGTACTCCTTACAGGAGCATAGTCTGGGGGTTGCCTTTTTTTTCTCCTCACCTCTCCTCATGTTATGCTGTATTTTTTTCCTCAATCCTCTGTCTTCCTGTCCTGTCTACCCCCTTGTCATATTGTATGTATGTTTGTATGGACAGGTTGATGGCTAATTTCACTGGTACTTGTGACTATGTGACAATAAAGGCTACTACTACTACTACAATAGTGATGCCTTGCTTTCAGCAAGCACCACTAATAATAATAAGTATGCAAGAGAACAATAGTGATGCCTTGCTTTCAGCAAGCACCACTAATAAGTATGAGCAATAACAATAGTGATGCCTTGCTTTCAGCAAGCACCACTAATAATAATAAGTATGCAAGAGAACAATAGTGATGCCTTGCTTTCAGCAAGCACCACTAATAAGTATGAGCAATAACAATAGTGATGCCTTGCTTTCAGCAAGCACCACTAATAATAATAAGTATGCAAGAGAACAATAGTGATGCCTTGCTTTCAGCAAGCACCACTAATAAGTATGAGCAATAACAATAGTGATGATTTCAAAAAGCACCACTAATAAGTATGCAAGAGAACACTAATGATGCCTTGCCTTTGGCAAGCACCATTAATAAGTATGAGCAATAACAATAGTGATGCCTTGCTTTCAGCAAGCACCACTAATAAGTATGAGCAATAACAATAGTGATGCCTTGCTTTCAGCAAGCACCACTAATAAGTATGAGCAATAACAATAGTGATGCCTTGCTTTCAGCAAGCACCACTAATAAGTATGAGCAATAACAATAGTGATGCCTTGCTTTCAGCAAGCACCACTAATAAGTTTAAGTACAATATCAGTAAGTTGGCTCTCTCAAGCCAACTTAATAATAAGTTTAAATAGGATTTCAGTAAGTTGGCTCGCTCAAGCCAACTTAATAAGTTTAAATAGGATTTCAGTAAGTTGGCTCTCTCAAGCCAACTTAATAAGTTTAAATAGGATTTCAGTAAGTTGGCTCTCTCAAGCCAACTTAATAAGTATGAGCAATAACAATAGTGATGCCTTGCTTTCAGCAAGCACCACTAATAATAATAATAATAATAATAATAATAATACAAAATTCTTACATTTTTTAAAAAACTGTCCATCCATTTGTTGATATCCATTTCTCTAACTCTGTCTTCAAATATATCAATCTAAAAAAAAGAAAATGGTATTTGTTGTTTATTATATCTAGTATACACATGTGATAAACAATAAATGTTTAAATAATAGACACTGTAAATAAGCAAAAAGTAGGCAATCTTACAGCCGGTCTGAATCCTTGATTATTCAAAAAACTCACGAAGGGCATCAACTCTGCTGCAGTGTCCACAGAGTATGTTATGAAAACATCTCCTGAAAATCATAAAAGTTATATGTCAGAGTTCAAGGTGATCTGAAAATCTGTCTTTGAAGCATGACTCACTGCAGTCATCGGGAAGACTGATGTTGCGCTTCAGTGTTTGAAGGTGGCCGACAGCAGCTGGTTGGGATGGCTGGACAGACACTTCTGACATGAGCTCTCTCACAGGAGCTGTGCTCTGATGGGATGTAACGTGAGGAGGCCTCACAACAGCCGCTTGTCTAGAGATGGGTCTCCAAAGGGAAGCAAAACGTTGAGATATGAACAGTTCAGTGTGTCATAACTTAAATTAAACGTGATGATTATTTCAAACTTTCTATTATTCCTTTTGAGTTTATAAAACGGATGCATTTTTAGTAATCAGAATTGTTTTACTGCTTTGAGTTAAAATTAAGTTAAAAGGTTTTTGTTTTGTTTGTGATGATCACAGGGCTGGCAACCTGTAGTGCTTGACCAGTTACCCAGTGAAGCCAAGTGAATGGGCGACCTTCTGGGAAAGTTAATTAACTCAAGTTTTAAATTAGTACAACTTTATATTCACAAATAGGATGAATGCACTTAACTTATTGTCAAAATATTGACAATAAAATGAAAAAAAGGTTTTTCGGGGCAGGGCTTTAGCTTCCTTAATTAAATGGACAATGATATTTTTTATTTTACTGACTTATTGCTACAGTATGTTATTGCTATACATACGTTATGTTACATATGTTATTGCTATACATACTGTGGTTGTCTCTGAGTTATAGCATGCACATTTAGAAAGCATTTGTAACTAAAAAACTCCTGGTAATAATGTGTTTTCAGTATTCTTTCCACAGTGCTGAATGTCATGGTTACTGTGGAACACGGAACACCTCACTTATATGATTTAATGGTGAAATTTGTTATTTTTTGTGTTAATTCAGGTGTATTTTGACCAAAAACAATGCACTGTGGCTTTAATTCAGAGTGAGCAGTGCAGCAAACACTGACTCTGCACCGAAGCGATGCCGTAATACAGGGACGTGCATAGGGGGGTTGCTCAGGTTGCCCGGGCAACTGCCCATATGTCTTTCTCGACTCACGTTGCCCTTCCGAGGGGGAAACAAATAAATAAATAAAAAGTACAATGGATGCAGAATTTCACGTAGGCCTAGATAAAAAAAAAAAATCGCAAAGCCTCATTCAATTCCATTCGGACACCGAAAGTGAAAGTCAGTAGGGGAAGGGCAAACTCTGTTTACGTGGCTGCAGCGCTGCACGCGACTGGCACCTGAGCCTGCATGAGCGGCCCTAGAAGGAGATTGTCGCGGTTGTCGGGTGAGACGACTCAACTTTGTCGGAAAAGGTGAGTTTGTGATGTATAACAAACGAACGATCATCATCAGGGTTCCAGACTGCGACCATTTTTTTGAGAATGTGCGAGTTAAAATTTTATGTGGTCGCATTTGTGCGAGTGCATGGTCATGTACTACTCAGTTAAATTCACGCATGAATTTTCCTGCATTGAACTTGTTTTAGCGCCCGCCAAAGTGAATTTTTGTCCCGCCAAAGTCTTATTTGATCGGTAAATAATGTAGATGAACTGCTGCGCTTGTGACAGGGCGCATGTTTAACTGAAAGAACGAGCAGAGAGAGAGACCCGGGGCCTGTTTCAGAAAGGAGGTTCAACCAACTCTGAGTTAAAACTTGAACTCTGAGTTGACTTACCCTGAGATGGGAAACTTTGAGTTTTCGGTTACAGATCAGCTGAAATTAGTTAGTTCAATCAACTCTGAGTTGACCTACTCTGAGTTAAGCGCGTGCACCACAACTATAAAAAGCCATTATCAATGGAGCGCAGAAATTATGAGTCACCATGGCAACAGCGCCAGACAAAAAGAGGTCTTCATATTTCTCACCAGTACGAACACTATTACTGTAATTTTACAGTATTAGAACATTAATGCTGTAATTTAATTAAAGGGATTACTCTTAATTCTTCTGTAATTTAAAGTAAAATCTGATGTAATTGCATTAGACTAGAACAATTCTGTATATTTAACATACATTTTTAAAAGGTATATGTTTAATGTAACCTTCTCCCTCTACACACTTTGGTCAATTCAAGAATAATTCATGCAATTGTATATTGTTTATTTGAAAGCATTAAAAGTGCAGTTTCTTGTCTCTCCTTGTATTGTTCAAGTGGTTGAGGTTGATATGGGATTTAGTAATAAGTAGACCAATGCTTTCTAAAGATAGTCATTATTACATTAATCTAATTACACTGTTGAAGATGTCATTTGTCATTAGTAATACAAGTAACTTACCCAATTGTTATAATATCAGAGGTGAAACTGGAAGAACAGTATGTTATTCAACCTAATTTTAATTTTCATGTAGGGACAATCCTGCAGGTATTAAAAGAACATGGCAGCAGCTGAAAATTAAATATAAAAACATAATTCAATCAAGTAAGGCTTGAGCATATCATGGGTGTAGGCCTGACTTTACAAACATTTGACATATTAAATAACTAAAGCATCCAGTGTCTAGCAGTGCAGCAGCATTTTTGGCTGAGGGAATTTCTGGAGGGACTTCAGAACCAGTCACTCCAAGGGCCTCATAAAATGTAAGAGGTTTACATATGTTATTTTTTATATAGGCTATTTTTGATATTTCCATTTATTTTACTTTGGGTTGGGTTTTTTGTTGGTCCCAACAGATTCTGATGGTAATATCTGTCTTTTGGAGCCTCCTGTCCCAACAGAATCCCAGGCAGTTGTAAGTAGCCACTCAATACACCAGAAATGATGACAAATAGTGTTATAAAGTGTACTCAACCAAATGCTCATCTTCACAGGACGATGGGGCTAAAGAGTTTCTGCTGCCACAGAGAGGCCTACAGAGGTAATGTTAATATGATGTGTCTACACATCAAACAGTCTACACATTCTGATTATTTCACATTTTTATGTGGAGTAGCCTATAGAATCAAAGTTTAAATCTAAGTATAAACAGGTATTCATATCTCTCCCTCTGCCCCCAGAGTGTGGAAGAAGAGCAGGAGGAGGGTCCATCAACTTCTGGTGCACAGATTAACACAGTTCAATGATTTCCAGTAAATGCCACAGTTTAATTCTGTAGAATTTGTTTAGAACTACATTATGTAACTCTAATCTACTACTGTATTTTCAGTTGCCAGTTAAGGAGATAGAAAAAATAGAAAAAAAAAAAACTGCAGTAAAAATAGCAATATTTTATTTATTAATAAAAGATTAATTTGATTAATAAAAATGTACTGAAAGAATGAATGAGGTGTTTAAACACCACTTCCTCTTTAAAAAAGGGGAGGAGACCGATAGAAACTCTGGGTTTACCGAAGAAAACCTGCTCCCGACCAGGTTAGGTTCACAGAGTAAGTTACCATGGTAACTGACTCTGAGTATAAGTTACCTCTCTTTCAGAAACGGGCTTGACTTACTCTGCTTTCTCAGGTTTAACATACCTCCCATTCTGAAACAGAAAACCCAGAGTTTCCCTCATTTCAGTGTTAACATACTCAGAGTTTTCACTTAACCTCCTTTCTGAAAGGCCCCTGCTCTCTCTCCTTGGCACATATTAATCAAAATAAATTGATACGGTGGTAAAAGGTCGGAAGACCAAAAGTTTCATGTGGAGCATTCGGAGATTTTTTTTCCTGAATTACCGCTGGGCTGGGTGTGAATTGTGCTAAATAAGTTGCCTTATCTTCTCTGAAAAGCGTTCCGGACATTCAGCTGACATAAAACAACACTTTAATTAAACGAAAAAAAAAAAACTATCCAGTGATGAAATGTTTTCTGTGTTGACACAAATCTTGGATGTGTCCATGTCCTAACTGCTGGGATAATCACACAACGCGCGTACACGTCCAATTCGCGAACTAATGACTCCTTTGAACCGATTCATTTTAATGAATGGTTAAAACAACTGATCTTTCCAACAGTGAACTCAGGAGACATCTGAATCGGTGTATAACTAATCAGTAACACTTTACAATAAGGTTCTATTTATTACATAAATTACATAAAAAGTACAGTTTGCTTACTCAAGCTTAAGCTTTAAAATAAATAAAACCACTTGGTTTTTTTAAAAAGCATATGACTACATTTTTCCACACAGTGCTATCAAGAAGAATCGTTAAAGAATCGGATCGATAATCAGAATCGTCAGTGGCATTATTATTGATAAAATCTGTGTTATTATTAGTAGTAAAGGTTATTGAGTGCTGTATTTCAGTGTTTTACTTCTTTGTGTATATATATTTTAATAAAGACCCTGTTATTCTCAGTCCTTCATATAGCCCGTGAGCCCTTTTTTCAGGTCAGAGCAACTGCCCCTCAAAATTCCTGTGCACGTCCCTGGGTCTATATCAGCCTTAATATGTAGAAGGCAATGCTGCTTCTGCTCTGTTCCTGCCGTGCGCCTCTGTGTGTAGTGGGAATGAATCCTCTAATTTGTTAACATGTGCGGCGAAAAAAATATGCGCTGCTCAAGCTCTGCTTGCATATACAGTATGAAACAGGTCTTGTTTACAGGGTACTTCCTCAACAGTCAAGTTACATTATATTCCGCTTTATATAATATAGACTGTTTCAAAGCAGCTTCACACTAATAAACAGGAAAATAATAGTTTTAATGTTGTAAAATTAAACTTTTATATATATATATATATATATATATATATATATATATATATAAAAGTTTAATTTTATTATATTATTATATATTAATTGTCTTTTTAAACCCTACCTGAGCAAGCTAAAGACAACAGTGGCATTGATGTATCCATCTGTCTGACATCCCAACTCCACAAGTTGTTTTTGCATCAAGCTTTTTTTATGTTAAAAAAGCAAGGCAAATTAGTTTTGGCTACTTTAGGATATGACTACTTTAATTTTTGTTGTTTAAAACTAGAATTGATTGGTAGTTGGCACATTATGTATTGTAAATTAAAAATAAAAAAAGATTTATGCAGTCACCTGTTCTGAGCATAATATCTTGCATGCTCAGGTAGGGGCTGATGTAGCGGATAGTTGGGCCGTGGATAATTTGCAGGTTGCTTATGCCAGTGATATAAAACCTCTGGTGGGTACTCATCTATAAAGACAAAACACAGAATTCAATTTCTATGCAGTTAAGTGATGGCTACATTATCTGCAGAGGCTACTCATTCAGACCCACCTGGAATCTTTGTGCACGGAGCTCTGCAGATTTCCATAGAATTGGAACACCAGTCATTCTAAAAGTTCTACACCTCCCCTGCCCCATTTAGTCTTTGTTAAATATTTTGGCAAACCGAACAAAAGAATACAGGCTTTCAAAATAGTCTCTGTGGTGATCCACCAAAATGAAAAATCTTGATGAATCACACAAACATTTTTTCTTCTAAATTAAAAAAAACAAACATCTACTGGACATTTTTCTTTATTTCACTCTTCATTGTTAGCTAACTATGGTTTCAGTATTTGCTAAATATTTGGCTTATCAGCCAAGCTAAATATAGAATATAAATATCCGCATAAGGGTACTGTGACATTTTGAGGTTTTTGAGTTCTGTTTTTGAATCTGTTTCAGTGTTTTCAGTTTCTGTGATCCGTTTTCCCCTGTCTTCTGTGATTTTGGTCTAGTCCTGTTTTCCCCGGTCTGTTTAATTAGTTCATCTGTGTCAGCTGTGTCTTGTTAATCATCCTGTTTGCCCGTGTATATAACCCCAGTGTTTTTCCTCAGTCTTGGTCTGTTGTCGTCTATGTATGGTTGGTTTGATTCCTGGAGTTTTGCCTTTTGATTTTGAAATGTGAAATTATTTCAGTTCTGGTAAATAAATACTTCTTTTTGAATTACTTGAATCCTCGTCTCAGCATCCTGCCTGCTACAACCCTGACAGAACGACAGACCACACAAATAAGAAAATGTGCTTGGATCGACTCACAGAGGTGATTAAGGAGAGCCACGACCTGCTGGATTATACGGTGAAGTTCTGTGATATGGCTAAAGACTGGGATGTATGTGATGAAACTATTATCACTGCATATATGATCGGTGCAGTAAGCATCGATCCTCGTCCTCTCCCCGATTTTTCGGGGTTGAGCTGGAGGGAAGCTGTTGCCATCTGCTGGGAGAGTTTTACCCCCAAGTACGCCCCACATCCAGCCAGCCCAACCGATTCAGAACCAGTCGCCAGTCCAGTTCCAAGTCTTGTTCCGAAGCCTGCTCCGAGTCCAGCACAGTTTAAAAAGATCGCCTGGCCCAGAGCACGAAAGCTCATCTCCAATAGTGCTGATCTGGCGTCGAAGATGTTTGACCCAGCTTGGGTGTCCGTCAGAGGAGCTCTCCAGTTTGCCCCACGATCCAGAACCCGATCCAGAATCCGAATCTTCCGTCAGCACCACCGAATCAAGTGAGTCAAATCCAGATGATTCAAGTGTGTTTCGTCCTCGTGACTCAAGCGAGTCGAGTCCAGTTCCGAGTCCAGTTCCACATAAAGCAGTCGCCTGCCCGCCAGAGCCAGTCTTCGAGCAAGAGCCAGAGCCAGTCTTCGAGCAAGAGCCAGAGCCAGTCTTCGAGCAAGAGCCAGAGCCAGTCTTCGAGCAAGAGCCAGAGCCAGTCTTCGAGCAAGAGCCAGAGCCAGTCTTCGAGCAAGAGCCAGAGCCAGTCTTCGAGCAAGAGCCAGAGCCAGTCTTCGAGCAAGAGCCAGAGCCAGTCTTCGAGCAAGAGCCAGAGCCAGTCTTCGAGCAAGAGCCAGAGCCAGTCTTCGAGCAAGAGCCAGAGCCAGTCTTCGAGCAAGAGCCAGAGCCAGTCTTCGAGCAAGAGCCAGAGCCGCCTTCACCGCTGGTCCCGTCCAGCCCAGAGCCGCCTTCACCGCTGGTCCCGTCCAGCCCAGAGCCGCCTTCACCGCTGGTCCCGTCCAGCCCAGAGCCGCCTTCACCGCTGGTCCCGTCCAGCCCAGAGCCGCCTTCACCGCTGGTTCCGTCCAGCACAGAGCCTTCACCACCGCTGGTCCCGTCCAGCCCAGAGCCTTCTTCACCGCTGGTCCCGTCCAGCCCAGAGCCTGCCTTCTTCACCGCTGGTCCCGTCCAGCCCAGAGCCGCCTTCACCGCTGGTCCCGTCCAGCCCAGAGCCGCCTTCACCGCTGGTCCCGTCCAGCCCAGAGCCGCCTTCACCGCTGGTCCCGTCCAGCACAGAGCCTTCACCACCGCTGGTCCCGTCCAGCCCAGAGCCTTCTTCACCGCTGGTCCCGTCCAGCACAGAGCCTGCCTTCACCGCTGGTCCCGTCCAGCCCAGAGCCGCCTTCACCGCTGGTCCCGTCCAGCCCAGAGCCGCCTTCACCGCTGGTCTCGTCCAGCCCAGAGCCGCCTTCACCGCTGGTTCCGTCCAGCACAGAGCCTTCACCACCGCTGGTCCCGTCCAGCACAGAGCCGCCTTCACCGCTGGTCCCGTCCAGCACAGAGCCTTTACCGCTGGTCCCGTCCAGCCCAGAGCCGCCTTCACCGCTGGTCCCGTCCAGCCCAGAGCCGCCTTCACCGCTGGTCCCGTCCAGCCCAGAGCCGCCTTCACCGCTGGTTCCGTCCAGCACAGAGCCTTCACCACCGCTGGTCCCGTCCAGCCCAGAGCCTTCACCGCTGGTCCCGTCCAGCCCAGAGCCTGCCTTCTTCACCGCTGGTCCCGTCCAGCCCAGAGCCGCCTTCACCGCTGGTCCCGTCCAGCCCAGAGCCGCCTTCACCGCTGGTCCCGTCCAGCACAGAGCCTTCACCACCGCTGGTCCCG
The DNA here is from genome assembly GCF_949319135.1 of Squalius cephalus. Taxonomy (NCBI): domain Eukaryota; kingdom Metazoa; phylum Chordata; class Actinopteri; order Cypriniformes; family Leuciscidae; genus Squalius; species Squalius cephalus. The sequence continues at coordinate 23,832,831 of NC_137133.1, read as the reverse complement.
TCCAGCCCAGAGCCTTCTTCACCGCTGGTCCCGTCCAGCACAGAGCCTGCCTTCTTCACCGCTGGTCCCGTCCAGCCCAGAGCCGCCTTCACCGCTGGTCCCGTCCAGCCCAGAGCCGCCTTCACCGCTGGTCCCGTCCAGCCCAGAGCCGCCTTCACCGCTGGTTCCGTCCAGCACAGAGCCTTCACCACCGCTGGTCCCGTCCAGCACAGAGCCGCCTTCACCGCTGGTCCCGTCCAGCACAGAGCCTTCACCGCTGGTCCCGTCCAGCCCAGAGCCGCCTTCACCGCTGGTCCCGTCCAGCCCAGAGCCGCCTTCACCGCTGGTTCCGTCCAGCACAGAGCCTTCACCACCGCTGGTCCCGTCCAGCCCAGAGCCTTCTTCACCGCTGGTCCCGTCCAGCCCAGAGCCTGCCTTCACCGCTGGTCCCGTCCAGCCCAGAGCCGCCTTCACCGCTGGTCCCGTCCAGCCCAGAGCCGCCTTCACCGCTGGTCCCGTCCAGCCCAGAGCCTTCACCACCGCTGGTCCCGTCCAGCCCAGAGCCTTCTTCACCGCTGGTCCCGTCCAGCACAGAGCCTGCCTTCACCGCTGGTCCCGTCCAGCCCAGAGCCGCCTTCACCGCTGGTCCCGTCCAGCCCAGAGCTGCCTTCACCGCTGGTCCCGTCCAGCCCAGAGCCGCCTTCACCGCTGGTTCCGTCCAGCACAGAGCCTTCACCACCGCTGGTCCCGTCCAGCACAGAGCCGCCTTCACCGCTGGTCCCGTCCAGCACCGAGCCCTCATCGCCGCCCAGCACCGAGCCCTCATCGCCGCCCAGAACCGAGCCCTCATCGCCGCCCAGCACCGAGCCCTCATCGCCGCCCAGCACCGAGCCCTCATCGCCGCCCAGCACCGAGCCCTCATCGCCGCCCAGCACCGAGCCCTCATCGCCGCCCAGCACCGAGCCCTCATCGCCGCCCAGCACCGAGCCCTCATCGCCGCCCAGCACCGAGCCCTCTTCACGGTCCCCATCAGCCCGGTCAGAGACTGTTTATAACCATCCTTCTTTGGTACCTGGGACTTTCTCCAAGTATTTTTTGGGGGGGGGCCAAAGGCCTCCGTCCTGGCCACTCGAGGGACCATGGCCACCCGAAGGGTCCTCACCGCCGTGGTCGCCTGAGGGGACATCACCGCCCTGGCCACCCAAAGGGTCCTCACCACCATGGCCACCCGAAGGGTCCTCACCACCATGGCCACCCAAAGGGTCACCACCGCCCTGGACGCCCGAGGGTCCGACAGCTCCGCCCTGGACGTCCGAGGGTCCAACAGCTCCGTCCTGGCCATGCCCACAGCCTGCTCCGCCGTGGCCACACCCGCAGCCTGATCCGCCGTGGCCACACCCACAGCCTGCTCCGCCGTGGCCACACCGGCAGCCTGATCCACCGTGGCCACAGCCTGCTCCGCCATGGCCACACCCGCAGCCTGATCCACCGTGGCCACACCCACAGCCTGCTCCGCCATGGCCACACCGGCAGCCTGATCCACCGTGGCCACAGCCTGCTCCGCCATGGCCACACCCGCAGCCTGATCCACTGTGGCCACAGCCTGCTCCGCCATGGCCACACCCGCAGCCTGATCCACCGTGGCCACACCCACAGCCTGCTCCGCCATGGCCACACCCGCAGCCTGATCCACCGTGGCCATGCCCGCAACCTGCTCCGCCCTGGAGGCTTTCTGCCTTGTCTCCCTTGCCTTGTCTCCCCCGTCAGCCTCCAGGGCGCCCACCCTCCCACCCCTTTGGATGTTTTATACGGCGCGAGGACGCGCCTTTGGGGAGGGGGGGGTACTGTGACATTTTGAGGTTTTTGAGTTCTGTTTTTGAATCTGTTTCAGTGTTTTCAGTTTCTGTGATCCGTTTTCCCCTGTCTTCTGTGATTTTGGTCTAGTCCTGTTTTCCCCGGTCTGTTTAATTAGTTCATTGTGTCAGCTGTGTCTTGTTAATCATCCTGTTTGCCCGTGTATATAACCCCAGTGTTTTTCCTCAGTCTTGGTCTGTCGTCTATGTATGGTTGGTTTGATTCCTGGAGTTTTGCCTTTTGATTTTGAAATGTGAAATTATTTCAGTTCTGGTAAATAAATACTACTTTTTGAATTACTTGAATCCTCGTCTCAGCATCCTGCCTGCTACAACCCTGACAGGTACATTCGGGTATAAAAATATGAAAATACTTTGTAGTGCCTTAAAGTTGAGTCGTTTATCAGTAAACTTGTAATTATGAATGTGACATTTGGTCAAAAATATAAGTAAATTAATCGAATAAAGGCACTTTTCATCCTTTTTAAAATATTAAGTGAAGCCAAAAAAAAAAAAAAAAAAAAAAAATCCCATAAGTGAGAGATCTTGAACACTGAAATTTTCTCTGATAAATTAATCAATCTCTTCCCACAAGTCCATAGAGAATGTGATTACCAAGTACTACATGTTCCTGGATCAACATCTTTGTTAGTCCAGGAACAACATTCCAATCAACCAATCATATTCAAGGGACAAGTTTACAGTGTTATGTCAAGTTTAGGCTTATATAGGCATGACTATGTTGATCCAGGAACATGTCTTACTTGGCAAAATCACGGTGACCATTTCAATTTAAATAATGAGGACATTTGGTAACACTTTCTATGAAGTCCATGTTTATAATGAATTATAGCTCCATTTATACTTATAAGTAATTATTACTTGTCAGGAAAACAGACTCAGCGGAAACGGTAAGTAATGTAATAGGGGACAGTTTATATTAGTTTATATTATATTATTAAAACAGATGCAGTGAGATGGGAATGCAGATGATCATAAAACAACAACCAGAGTGAGAATAAATATATTAATCCAAATGGATGAGTTGCTCCACACACACCTTAGATTGCTGATGAATGGAAGGATGATATTGTTCTCTTATCTTAAAGGTGTATTCAGGAGGAAATGGAGGATAACGGAGCCAGGAGATGGAGATCGCAGGAATGGAAGATAAAAGGTAGACATAGAGGCAAGTATCCACAGATAAATAGCACATACACAGCAATCCCCAGAGTTAAATTAGCTCTGCTCAGAGAACATTTGGAAAGAGAAACACAAGAACTACAACTGACTTCCAGCCACAGCCTTAGATGAAATCAACTGAAAATAAAAATCTTAGCAGTGTTACAAAGACCACAAATTCACATAAAAAGCCAAGAGTCAAACTGCCCAACTAATGCTGTGTACACACCAAAAGATCTTAAGATCTTATAATATTTTCAAAATGTGATAGACCACAAAAAATCCTAGATTTAAGCGTTTTGCTCCTATAGTGTGTGGTGTGCCATGATGTGACAAAGACAGCACACCACACATGAACAGATTTTCAACCAGAGTCTCGACTGTGAACACAGGAAATCTCGCAAAATCTCGCATGGCGGATGATATGTAGGACGAAATTGCTATGATAGTGTTTGGAATGATTTTCACAGAAAATTCACGTGAAAAAAAACATTGTACCCACCATTATATATAACCTTTTATACAGAAATATATTCATTCTTTATTGTCTTTATTTATTCTTTATTGGATTTATTGTCTCTTTAGAAAAAGTTATTTAATCCCTCTATAGAAGCTCACTGAACCCTTAACACTCAGCTTCCTGCAAGTGTGTGTGTGTGAGAATGACCGTGTCTTCCATCATATCGTTTTCTGATTGATATTGTTTTGTTTCACGTGATAATCTCCAGAACGTGCGCGCGTTTGTCCTCGGAGTTCCCCCCACACATCAGGATTTCTGATCGTAAATATTAAACATGTTGAATATTTACGATTCACGATCGGGGTGGCTTTGATGTTCTTCCGAGCAGGTTCGGACACTCTTAACACACCTCACACCAAGGGGAAATCTGATAAGATAATCGGGAAATCGGCCCAAAATCAGCCTGATTATCTTTTGGTGTGTACCCAGCATAAAGGAAATGCTGATCACCATTATGGTGACCAAAACATTTCAATAAAACATCAACATCTAAACCTCTGTTAATTCTCAATAAAACTTATTTTGCCGTATGACAGAATAAAGACAATCTGGTTAGTAATAAGTGAAGCTGCTGGTAATGCTGTTTGTGGAGTTGTTTAATCCTCCTCTGCTGAGATCTTGAGAGATTTATCGTCTTCTTTATCTTCAGATGATTTAATCTAAGACTGAGGCTGGAAGTCAGTTGTCGTTCTTGTGTTTCTCTTTCCTTCAGTTATTCTGCTTGTTAGCAGCAGGTGTTCATCACTAATGCTCAATCATCACTTAATTATTCACTAAATTATGTCATTGACTTTAACTCTGATTCAGAGTTACTTTAACACTCTTTAGAGTGGGACCAAATGTTCTCTGATCAGAGTTAATTTTACTCTGGGGATTTTGCTGTGTAGGCGTCTTATGACGAAGACCAGACATTGGAGGTGTGTGTGGTGCAGGCTTTTATGCAGCGTGGTGAATGAGATGATTGATTACAGACCAGGTGGGAGATGAAGTGAAGGTGGAGCTTGGCGATTCTGTGACATTATTATTCTATAAATATATTTATAAAGACTCATTAAGACTTATACTGCATTATAAGAAAATGTATAGTTACATTTATATTATTTTTATAACTACTAATAAGTCATGCATTTGCTTTTTCAATATGCATACTGATAATCTATTATACTCTTTTTATTTATTTTATAACTCATATATCTCATTTAATTTATTTTATAACTGTTTTAATTTTCCTACCTTTTATTTTGTGATTATTTTAATTCCTTTCTGTAAAGCACTTTGAATCGCCACAGTGTATGAAATGTGCTATATAAAATAAATTTGATTTGCCTTGCCTATTACAGTTACATAAACTTTTTTAGTAATTCAGATTTATTTCTGTCAAATAAGTGAATATATTGTTATTAATAGCTGTGTTGTGTTCTTATAAATACTTATTGTGTGATAATATAGTTACTAAGCTCTATAAATGCATAATTGATGGCTTTCAGTAAAGTGAAACCACTGAATGCAATTTTCCTAAAGCAAATGTTAAGAAATCACGAAGATGTGCTCATTATACATTTAAAGTTGCTGCTATAAGCAATTTATTTTAAAACTGCTATAAGTAATACTATGCATGTCTGAGGAGATTTTAACAAATCAAAATTATCATGCATGACCTCTAATGCAAACATTAGCCATCAAAGACATAATTGATAACTAATTGGTACAACAAACAAGTGTCTCTGGAACTATTTTATATTTGATCATTTATAAATCAGTGTATAATGCATTATGAGCATGCACATTGAAAATGCATGAATTATAAGTAATTATAACAAATAATATAAATGTAAATGTAAGAAATGTGTTCTTATAATGCAGTATAAATCTTAATAAGTCTTAATAAACATATTTATAGAATAGTAATACTTATAATAAATGGGGCTATAATTAATTTAATTCACTTCATAATTCACTTCATAGAAAGTTTTAACAGAGATTTATTTTACCTTATTTCTAATATAAATCCTCTAGAGTATAACTTAAAGATCTTCAAAACAAACCTCTTCAAAATAAAAAAAGTTTGGTTTAACTTGAAGAAATTGTGACAGAAATATATTAGGCTACTATTGCACAGTAGAATGTACTTCTCAAAGAGATGATAATAATAATAATAATAATAAATTCCTCCATGTTTTAATTTTAACAGTAAACCTTTTATTCAGCACTTTGGCTGCATTTGCACTGCAGGTCTTGATGCCCAATTCCGATTTGCTGACTATATCCGATTTTTTTTGACAACCCGCTTACATCATCTTTTAAAAGAGACCCATATCCGATATTTGCATTTACACTATACACTGCCAAAACAACCAAATGTAGACGTTATGACCGGGAAAATGAAGTAAAACAGCTCGATATGCAATGGATGCAGAAGCAGACAAAATTAGTGATGTGCGGATCGCGGTTATATCCACAGGGGCTCTGCAGATAATCCACGGATCGGGCGGGTCAAGTAGGCTAATAAAAATAACATTCTGATTAATTTCGGGTGGGTCGCGGGTGGATATGATAAATCATTATTAACGAAAATATTAACTACATTCTCTAAAATATGAGCATGTTCCATTCCAGTTTAAGTTTCAAGGGAGTAAAGCCTGTTTATGCCATTAAGAAAATTAAATTCTTGTATTATTCATCATTGTATTATTAGAGATGAGCGCATCAACCGTCGCCGAGTCCGCTGTTGAAGGTGATGATCATCCATTTATCCTCACGCGTAACAACACATAAGAATAATAGTAATTTGACCATCGGGTGCGGATACTTAAATCAGAGAAAATTATTGGCGTGGGTGAGTGGTGGGTGGATGGTTTGTTTTTGGCTGCGGATTCGGGCATCATAATTATCCAGTGTTTTGCTTTCCGCACTATTTTCAATGGTCAGCAAAACATTGCTCTCGTAAGGCGGAGAAAAAAATCACTGCACTTGTGTTGAGACTTCGTCCTCCATCGCGCCGAAGTCATGTGATCACAATTGGTGTCCACCTGAGTTGACGTTCCTTTTTTAATTATGGACGACTCGCATTTACTGGGGAATATCCGATTTGTCTGCTTACATGGCACACGCAAATGCACGTATCCGATTCATATCCGATTTATTACCACATATGAGTGAGGCCTGAATCCGATCTGAGAAAATCGGAATCCATGCGGTTTTTTCCTGCTTACATTTACATTTACATTTATTCATTTAGCAGACGCTTTTATCCAAAGCGACTTACAAATGAGAACAATAGAAGCAGTTAAACTAACAGTAGGACAACAAAATGCAAGTGCTATGACCCTTCTCAGTTTAATCTAATGCAGAACTTTTTTTTTTTTTTTTTTTTTTTTTTATAGTTATAGAACAGAATAGAATAGAGTAGTAGAGAAAGTGTTAGTATTACTGGATCAAGTGCTGTCGAAAAAGAAGCGTCTTCAGCCGTTTCTTAAAAGTGGCTATAGACTCAGCCGCTCTGGTTGAATTAGGCAGATCATTCCACCAGCAGGGAACAGTCATGAGCCCCGTTTACATGCACACTTTTTTGCTATTCTGATTGAGATCGTTCTGATTGACGGATTCCGGTTGACTGTTTACATGGGATGTTATCTAAACCGATCTGGTGTTTACATGTGCTGACGCTTTCAGTCGAAGTCATTTTCTGACATGCGCACACAGCTTGTCTGACGGATCTGGAAGCTCATTATTTCCACGTTTTCAATCCTGTCAAGATGGTGCATCACTTAATTGTCGCGTTTAGTTGTAGGCATCAGACGCGTTTCCACTGTCGGGCCAGTGCGAGCCATAAACGGGCCGTTTTATTGTATTGTGTAGGCTATTGTTCTTTGTTAATTATTGTCTTGTTTTGTAGCCTATTTGCATCAGTTTTTCATTCTCATACTCATATCACACTCATGATAGCATATAATTAAATATAGGCCATCATTATTGTAAAAAAAAAAAAGAAGAAAAAAAAGGAAGTTTTATCAGAAAACTGATCGGAAAGAAATCACTGGAAACAGCCTGATCGATCGCAAAACAAGAGCGACTGTTTGCTGGCATTTTTGTTGTTTAATTGAATTTTAAAACCCAAGAATAGATGTTTTACCACAGGTTTACAATAAAAATCGATACATTTATCATAATGAATTAATTTGTGTCAAAATTGCACACTAGTCACAGAAATAAAGTGGTTTACCGTTTATGACGTTTGTGAACGTTTACAAAAGAAAGAGGACACAAAACTTATTCGCGTCTGTTTCTGTTTATTTGGTAGCCTAGTAACAGGACGTATTTACATCACATTTAGAAAGAATGTTAATTTCTACAAATATGCCACCAAAAATATGACCTGAGGAGCTTTAGCACTCTCTCCCAGAAGGATACAGTTATATTTTCAGTCAGAGAAAAAGAGGATAGTCCGAGACATAGGCTACTGAAAGATAAAATAAAAACAGGATTATGATTTGTCTGATTTCTTCAAGCATATTTTCCATGTTTACTATGGTAATGTTTAGCGTGCATAGTTTTTTTGCATCGGGTATAAATATTCCTACCTTATACGGTGATCAGAATCCACATCAGATCACAAACAGAAGGCATTATGTTAGCTGACAGAATTATCTGGCGCAAAACCAGGCATGCGCAGAAAGACGTACGCTCAAAGTAATCGGAACAGCTCGTTTACATGGTGTAATCTTTCGTTTGATCGGTTCATGAAAAGGTTTATTCCACCCCCTTCAATCCGACTGAAATTTCAATCGGTTTGAGCATTTTTATTCCGATTGAGGTGTTGACATGGAGCATTTTCATTCTGATTGGACTTGCACCTGGTTATAATCGGAATACAATGCTACATGTAAACGGGGCTATGGTAAAGGTCCGAGAAAGAGATTTTGTGCCTCTTTGAGATGGCACAACAAGACGCCGTTCACTTTCAGAGCGCAAGTTCCTGGATGGCACGTAAGTCTGAAGTAAAGAGTTAAAGTAAAAGGGAGCAGAACCAGTGGATGTTCTGTAGGCAAACGTCAGTGACTTGAATTTGATGCGAGCGGCAACTGGCAACCAGTACAATTTTGTGAGGAGAGGAGTGACGTGTGCCCTTTTCGGCTCATTAAAGACCACTCTAGCTGCGGCATTCTGGATCAGTTGCAGAGGTTTGACTGTGCAAGCTGGAAGACCGGCCAGGAGAGCGTTACAATAGTCAAGTCTGAATAAAACAAGCACTTGGACAAGGAGTTGTGTAGCATGTTCTGATAGGAAGGGCCTGATCCTCCTAATGTTGTACAAGGCAAATCTACATGACCGGGCAGTTCTAGCAATGTGGTCTGTGAAGTTCAATTGATCATCAATTACCACACCAAGGTTCCTGGCTGACCTAGATGGAGTTATGGATGACGAGTCTAGCATGAATGGTGAAGTTGTGGTGAAGTGTTGGGTTGGCCGGGACCACGAGTAGCTCTGTCTTCGCAAGGTTTAGTTGAAGGTGGTGGTCCTTCATCCAGCCAGAAATGTCTGTCAGGCAGGCTGAGATGCGAGCAGCTACCGTCGGATCGTCAGGCTGGAATGAGAGGTAGAGTTGTGTGTCATCAGCGTAGCAGTGATAGGAAAAGCCATGTTTCTGAATCACAGATCCTAGTGATGTCATGTAGATGGAAAAGAGAAGCGGTCCCAGCACTGAGCCCTGAGGCACTCCAGTAGCTAGATGTTGTGTCTTAGACACCTCACCTCTCCACGATACCCTAAAGGACCTACCTGAGAGGTAAGACTTGAACCATTGGAGTGTGGTTCACGAGATGCCCTTCATCTTTAGGATTGACAGGAGGATCTGGTGGTTAACTGTGTTAAAGGCAGCAGACAGATCCAGCAGGATGAGAACTGAGGAATTGGAGGCTGCTCTTGCCAGTCTCAGAGCTTCAATTACTGAGAGCAGGGCAGTCTCAGTTGAGTGTCCGCTTTTGAAACCAGATTGATAGTTGTCCAAGAAATTCTCCAGATGTGCTGGATTTAGAGTGGGTTTCTTAAGCAGTGGAGTTACACAAGCCTGCTTAAATGCTGTGGGAAAGGTACCAGTGTGAAGAGAGGTGTTTATGATGTGTGTGAGTGTGGGTACAACCGAGGATGAAATGGCTTGAAGTAGGTTAGTGGGAATAGGATCAAGCGGACAGGTGGTAGGGCGACTGGAAAGGAGGAGATTGGAGACTTCTGCCTCTGAGAGTAGAGAGAAGGAGGGTAGAGAGTGTGTGTTAGCTGGAAAAGTGTGTGTGTCAGTTTGTGGATTGGTAAATTGGCCGCTGATGGAGGTTGTTTTATTTATAAAGAATGTAGCAAAATCATCAGCTTTTAGTGTTGATGGAGGAGGAGGAGGAGGGTTGAGAAGAGAGGAGAAGGTTTTGAAAAGCATGCGAGAGTCTGAAGAATTGTTAATTTTGTTGTGATAGTAAGTCATTTTAGCAGTAGAGATATTATCAGAGAAGGAAGAGAGGAGGGACTGATAAAGACCAAGGTCAGTAGGATCTTTCGATTTGCGCCACTTCCTCTCTGCACCCCTGAGTTTCGAACGATGTTCACGGAGAACATCAGATAACCAGGGGGCAGAGGGTGTGGCGCGGGCTGGCCTGGAGGAAAGTGGGCAGAAGTTGTCCAAGCAGGATGTTAAAGTGGAGAAAAGATTATCAGTTGCACTGTTAGTATCTAGTGTTGAAAGCTGATCAGGTGGAGGAAGTGTGGATGAGACCAGAGAGGATAGACGAGAGGGTGAGAGTGAGCGTAGGTTTCGCCGAAAGGTGACCTGTGGAGGAGAGTGTGTTGTGTTCTGTGGCAGGTTGATGTTGAGAGTGAGGAGGAAGTGATCTGAGGTGTGCAGTGGAGTGACCAGTGTATGGTCAGTGGAGCAGTAGCGTGTGTAGATAAGGTCCAATTTATTACCTGATTGGTGAGTAGCCGCAGTAGATACTCACTTGAGGTCGAATGAGGCAAGCAGAGTGTGGAAATCAGCAGCCTGAGGTTTTTCTAGATGGATGTTGAAGTCTCCAAGAACTATGAGAGGAGTACCATCCTTAGGGAAGGATGAGAGTAGCACATCAAGCTCTTCCAAGAAACTTCCGAGCTGCCCTGGGGGACGATATACAACTACAAAATGGATTTTAATAGGGCTAGTGATAGTAATTGAATGTGATTCAAATGAGCTGTTGTCACACAGAGGTGGCAAATGATCAAATTTCCAAACGTTTGAGATGAGCAGACCAGTACCACCACCCCTACCAGTAAGGCGAGGGGTGTGTGAGAAAGTGAATTTAGTGGAGAGGGCAGCCGGTGTGGCAGTGTCCTCTGGTCTGATCCAGGTCTCAGTCAGGGCCAGTAGACTGAGACCCAAGTGACTAAAAATAGATGTAATGAAATCAGCTTTGTTTACAGCGGACAGGCAATTCCAGAGACCAATAGGAAAAGAGAATATAGTACTAGAAGACACCGGAAAAGTATGCAGGTTGTTAGGATTGGACTGCCTCTGACGTGTGACATTTGATTTACGCGTGTTAGTAATAGTAAGGATTTGAAAACACACAGTGTAAGAGGGGTCACAAACAGACAGATCAGATGAAAAGTTGTGTAGAAGAGAAAGGAAAGGAAAAAAACAAGAAAATTAATACTCAAGTGCTTTGTCGGTGTCCTTGCTCGGTGGAGTCGCACAGGTAGATTCGTTGGTCTTTACACTCTTCGGTCTTCACACGATGAGGGCTTCACACGAGGGCTGCCGCAGTGCACTAACCTATTTTATACACGCCTAATACCTCTTTATTGAATACAGCAGGTCCCGCCCTCCTGTTTAGTCAAGCTAAACTTACACGTTCACCGGTCACGTACACGTGCTTACACGTTCACCGGTCATATCCGATCTGTGCTAGCCTGGGAAAACGGTCCGTGTACGTTTTGATAGTTTGTTTTCCAATTTGAAATGAAATAAGCAGAAACGAGAAAACGGCCCCTTATTCGGCTTGATTTTTCGTTTTTTAGTTCACGGGCAAAAAACGAATAAATTACTTCAAAATTTGTTTTCCACATGTGTGCGGTCCTGAGACGCCCCCTTCCGCCGATTGGTCAAGCAAATCTGAGCATGTGACGTCATCGGTCGTCGCTCAGGCCTGTTCAACAAAATAATAGTCCTCTAACGCAGCGGTTCCCAAACTTTTTTTCCTGCGCACCCCCTTCTATGCCCCAACCGGGTTGGCGCACCCCCAATCCCCACTTCAAAAAAATAACGCAACAAAGCTTTGTTTTATCGCCATATAAAGACTCATATTTAATCATGCGCAAATAACCAGAACACGCATGACAATAACAACATCAACAAAGTTTCAATATAATGCAACAAAGCTACGTACAAGCTTCCACTTTTAAGAGGACGAGTGACAGACACAGGCTCAGTAACAGAAAGCACGGTTATTTTCAGCCGCGTAAAAGAAACATTGCAGCAATATTAAATGACCGTAAATGACCGTGGAGCTAGCATCATCATCATAACACAACGGTTATGGAAATTAGAACGTCAGTACATTGAATTAAATTGCAATGAAGTTACAAACGATCCACAACACTAAAGAGAATAGGCTCCAAAATAGATTAAATAAATAAAAACGAGGATCAATCTGATACTTTTCAAGTGCGACAATAAAATTAGCCTACACACGATCCACAACATAATTAAGTAACAAAGAGCATAGGCTCAAACATAAAATAAATTAAAAGAGGATAAATTACAATCGATTGATCGACTTTTCCACATCTTTATGGTATTGTGTGTGTGTGCTCGCGTCTCATATGAGTTTGTGTGCGGAGAGTTTGTGTGTGTGTGCTCGGGTCACATTGAGTATGTGTATGTGCGCGAGTTTGTGTGTGTGTGTGCTCGCGTTTCATATAAGTATGTGTGTGGAGAGTTTGTGTGCGCGCGCGCGTCTTACTTAATTAAGGAATCAGCGGGTCACTTAAGGAATTGTTCAAATTTCATTTTAATACATTTTAGAAGACTTTAACTTAATTGTTAAAGTTTTATGCTTTTATTTGATAAATCCAGGAAAAAAAACAGACAATAGAATTTATACACTCACCTAAAGGATTATTAGGAACACCATACTAATACTGTGTTTGACCCCCTTTCGCCTTCAGAACTGCCTTAATTCTACGTGGCATTGATTCAACAAGGTGCTGAAAGCATTCTTTAGAAATGTTGGCCCATATTGATAGGATAGCATCTTGCAGTTGATGGAGATTTGTGGGATGCACATCCAGGGCACGAAGCTCCCGTTCCACCACATCCCAAAGATGCTCTATTGGGTTGAGATCTGGTGACTGTGGGGGCCATTTTAGTACAGTGAACTCATTGTCATGTTCAAGAAACCAATTTGAAATGATTCAAGCTTTGTGACATGGTGCATTATCCTGCTGGAAGTAGCCATCAGAGGATGGGTACATGGTGGTCATAAAGGGATGGACATGGTCAGAAACAATGCTCAGGTAGGCCGTGGCATTTAAACGATGCCCAATTGTCACTAAGGGGCCTAAAGTGTGCCAAGAAAACATCCCCAACACCATTACACCACCACCACCAGCCTGCACAGTGGTAACAAGGCATGATGGATCCATGTTCTCATTCTGTTTACGCCAAATTCTGACTCTACCATCTGAATGTCTCAACAGAAATCGAGACTCATCAGACCAGGCAACATTTTTCCAGTCTTCAACTGTCCAATTTTGGTGAGCAAATTTGGCGTGCAAATTGTAGCCTCTTTTTCCTATTTGTAGTGGAGATGAGTGGTACCCGGTGGGGTCTTCTGCTGTTGTAGCCCATCCGCCTCAAGGCTGTGCGTGTTGTGGCTTCACAAATGCTTTGCTGCATACCTCGGTTGTAACGAGTGGTTATTTCAGTCAAAGTTGCTCTTCTATCAGCTTGAATCAGTCGGCCCCATTCTCCTCTGACCTCTAGCATCAACAAGGCATTTTCGTGCACAAGACTGCCGCATACTGGATGTTTTCCCTTTTCACACCATTCTTTGTAAACCCTAGAAATGGTTGTGCGTGAAAATACCAGTAACTGAGCAGATTGTGAAATACTCAGACCGGCCCGTCTGGCACCAACAACCATGCCACGCTCAAAATTGCTTAAATCACCTTTCTTTCCCATTCTGACATTCAGTTTGGAGTTCAGGAGATTGTCTTGACCAGGACCACACCCCTAAATGCATTGAAGCAACTGCCATGTGATTGGTTGATTAGATAATTGCATCAATGAGAAATTGAACAGGTGTTCCTAATAATCCTTTAGGTGAGTGTGTGTGTGTGTGTGTATATATATATATATATATATATATATATATATATATATATATATTACACATTTGAATAAATCATTGAGTTTTTAAAGTTTTATGAATTCAATTCACTAGGCATGCTTGATTACTAAAGTTTAATTAAATCATTAAAAAACAAGACAAAAACTCTATAAAAAAGAAAACATAATTTAGGGGAAAAACATATTTCATAAGGAATGTCTTTAGATTAAATTTTATTTAACCATTAAACCTGAATTTGGGCGATGGATGATATCTGATGAAAACAAAATGCTTATGATCTACATGCAAACAGACGTGTGTTAAAGGGGTCATGACATATTTTAATATGTTCCTTTAAGTTCAATTATAATGTTAGTCAAGTTTATTTGCTTATCTTATCTGCAACACATAAATATTCCCCACCTCATTCTGTCCTCAGTCTCATCAGTAAATATATACGGTTTATAAATAATATAATTGGCAAACATTGTATCCCTCTCCTTTTCACCTCACTCCTCACCACTGCTAGATGGGGTATAGAAGTAACAAGGTAAAGTAAGCATTGCTGTGTTGTTGTGGAGGCGGCCAGATGCAAATGTCTACCACAGTGTGGAAGAATAACGTGGGGAAAGTATAAAATAAGTTATTTTAGCAGCTTGGTTTCTCTTGCTCTTTTTGGAGTGAAGAGGAATTTCGAAGTCTGAAACCTATAGTATTTTTATAGCAAAATGACCACTAGTCAAAATGTCAAAAGATTAAAGAAAATTTGATTCCTCATATCATGATCCCTTAAATCATACCAATAACAGACATACCGTAAAATCCTGGCTGTTTTGGTGGAGAATATCTGCAGAAATTTTCACCCAGGTCAGAGCGAAGAGGACTAGGCTTTTCTAGACTCTCCTCATCCTCACTCACAGGGTTTCGGGCATGTGAATATAGGACAGGGGAATTGCAGCGGTTTTGAATGTTGATGCCTGAGAAATCTTCACTCAGATCTTCTATGTGGGCTCTACAGTCTCTCTGAAGGTGTCTTCCAGAACTTTGAGGCAAGTAGAGACTGGGCAGGCCTACAGGACTCACTGTGCGTTGTGAATCACTTATGGAAAGTTTGGTGAATTGACTAACCCTTAAAACTTTAGGAGTAAGCCCACAGCAACCATCTGGGTAATCCTGCCTGCTTACATTGCAGAGACATATCTCAGGGCCGAATCTCCCACTTTTGCCTGCCTCATTAGAGTTGTGTGTCTGGCACTGCTGGCATGTTGGCCAGGCCAGATTTAGAGAAGACGAGGTCATAGACTCATCCATCTCTACAGGCATACTAAGATGTGGACAGTGATCTGTGAAAACAAAACAATTGGACAAATGGAGAAAAAAAGAGAGAGGTTTATGTATGTTGAATGAAAGGAGTAAGCAATAATGTTGTCTATACATTTGGTTGATTCAGACAAATAACTTTTAGAGGCATTGACTTTAATTATTTTAATTAATAAGTTCTGTAATGATGTGGTTCTCAACTGGTGGCAACATGACCTAAAAAGGTGACATGTCTGTTCTAGTGTCACAGAAAGCAGGGACAAACTATGCAAAATAATACGCAACCTGCCATATAATGATGCACTGTTAATAGCATAATAAACTGGCTTATCAACATTAAAAAAAGAAAATCCTTCCCATACACTTTGTTGCTAACTTTCAAGTCACCTCTATTTATATACAGTAGTGCTATAAAAACAAAAATTCACTAAAAATATACATAGGAGAGATCATATAATAATAACAACACTAATAATAATGATGATGATGATGCCTCATTTAGACATATCTGAAGAGATCCCATCCCAATCTGCCGTAACTCATTCTGTGAATATAATGTGTACATTCACATGTATATGGGAACATGTATGTGCAATATATGTACACAATAAAGGTTAAAACTTTGTGAATATTACATGTGATGCTATTTTTGTCTTCATTTATAAATATTTTATATGTATTAATATATGAAAAATATAAGCACTAGTTTTCCATATATGAAGATTTATTATGTAATATATTGCATTATATTTTGCAGTATATTGCCATATATTTCTGTTCCATAAGGATAGTTAGAGATGGCCAATTCTTTGGGCAAGTCTAATTGCATCCTACACACACCCACTCAAAGATCTGCTGGGTGATACAAAGGATTGGTGCTGGGGAAAACCACAAAAAGTGGCTTTTCAGAAATTAAAATCAGAACTGAGTTCAATGTGAGTATTGGCCTAAATGCGACAATGCGGGTTTTTTTAGGGATGACGTCATTACACACACCATTTTATCGGCCAATTATTTATCGGTCTTTGTTTATCTTATATATAAATATAAATAACAAAGACAAAAAACTAAAAACCAATCAATTCCCAAAGGACAAAATCAAGTCTTGCCAGGGAAGAAAAGACTATTTCTTCCATGTCGACTTTAAATGAGATTAAACATTGGCAATGTCTATATCTAAAAATCACTTCCACTGGAAAATTTAACCCCACCATGAATAAACGGAGAAATAAAGCATGCTTAGCCTTTTATGCCATAAAGCGACAATGTCCCATAGAGATCTCGATTACAATATGAGCCAGATTCTAACATCTTCTGTGGCTTGTTGCACAAAGCTGGTTTCACTTACAATACCATACAAGGATCAAGATTCAAGAATATTTTGCCACAAAATTCTCAACAAATCAAAACCATATTGTGTTTTAATGTTTTATTTTGAATGTTTAACATTTGTTTGTAGTTCCAATTATGCTCAGTTTTGTTTCACAGAATTTGTAAAACAAACAAATTTTCCTGTAAAACAGGTTTTCTTTTATCGGAAATATTTTATTGTTATTTTGGGGTGAAATTTGACCCGGGCATGTTCTGGAAGGCTTGGGGATATTCATACAGTATAATACAGGCTTGGTGATGTGATACAGTATGCTGCTGCAATGAATAGTGTAAAACAAAGCTTTTCAAAACAGGTTTACCTTGAGAAGATTCCATTGCTTTTTCCGTATTCTTGAATTCAGACTGTGATTTCTGATGGGGTAAATAACACAAAACCACACAACAAGCTTCAGAAAATTAGATATGAATCAATAGAAGGCATTTTAAGTAAAAAAAAAGTACGGTCAACTACCCCTAGTTCGTGAGGCCTCTTGTGAGTCCAGAGTTGAAAACTCTGACCTCTCTTTATGAAACAATACCAATCGTCAAAGCAATACTCTAAAGTTCAATGCAACTTTTTATTTTAAATAGATCAATAGTTTTAAGATCAAACATATGCACGAATAGACTCGTTTAATGATTACAGGTTTGTCGGTTTCTTACCTGTTCAGAGCTTATACGTGTCTCTTCCTGGACAGCGTCACACCTGCTTTCGGTTCGTTCAGGAAACGTGCACTTATATGCAAATTAGGGGAATTCTACATTCTCTTTATGCAAATATTGCGCAGCGAAAAGTCTGAGCCATCCAATCAAGTTAGAGTACGGGACGATCTGAAATCCAACGCTAAACTAGGCAGGATTTCACATTTTCACCAGAGAAGCGTGTGCAATATGTTATGAGGGAACAACTCATAAAATATTGAATGGTTAATGGTCAAATGGCTGAGAGAAGTGACAGAGAAATAAAAAATTGTAGGTTGTAACATATGACAGCTTAAAATGTTATATATCTGATCTATTTAAAAAAATACACAAGATAAACTAATAGTCTGTCAATAAAATACATTTATATATTTTTCATATAAAATCGTATTTTTAATAATTAAAAATGACTCACTTTTGAGTTTGACAATGAACAAAAACAAGATGACGAAACACTCAGAAATTCAGAAAAACGCATAACTGAACACAGCTCGCAAGAAGAGATGACAAAGACGAGCCAAAACACATTTCTTTAAATAATAATTTCTGAACATTGACTCTCAGTTTTTATTTACATCTTTCTCATGGTTTCTCAATAAAATTCTCAAAAGTAATAAATGTGAATTATTGTTGCTAACGTCATTTGAATAGCGGGGCAGTAACGCAGTGTTACAACACGCCCCACCTGTGCAAAGTTGGGATGTAAATCTGGCTAGTCGTCTGCTTGTTAGAAGCATTAAACTTTAATAGAGGTATCTAAACTGCTAAATAACAGATTGAAGATTGAATAAACTATTTTTAAATAAATGTTCAGCGATATCTTTCAAAGATTTTGAATTTTGGCTAATTTATTTCTATATAGTGTTTATATGGCTAGTAAATACACAAATTGCATCATGTCTGCATGGTGGAAGTGTTTTAACCTTCACTCTACCCTCTGGTTTTGAAATTTAAAAAAATGTGGTGTTCAACGCAGTGGTCCAAGACCTATAGGACTTTTGTCTCACTTGAACCACGAATACGTTTTTCCACAAGAGGTCGACAGACACCTAAATGTTAGATATTTTGAGCTGATTTGAGCTGGATGTTGCATGTAAGCTATTGGAGTTATTTTGAATTTAATTTGAAATTTAAATTTGAAAAGAATGTGAATAATGTGCTTAAATTCTATTATTTATTAATAAAACATAGTCATTTAAAGGTAAAAAAAAAAAACTCCAAAAAAATAGCATTAAAAAATAGAAGAAATATTATAAAAATAAAATTATATAAGCTTCGCCTGTCCTCCCTTTATTTTCAAGCCCCCTACCAACATGCACCCACATGAAGACAGCCTCAGACATGACCTTGCTTGCAAAATCCTATATGATTTATTTGAAACATTGTAATTAATACAGTAGGGTTCAAATGGGCTAAAAGCACACCCTAAGAAAAAAATGCTTTTCTCTACTCCCATAGAAGTTTTTTTTTAACATTAATGTAGATAATGTTCAACAGATTTTGGGCCAGATTTAACACATGACTTTTTGAGATTATAAAAAAGGACTTGGCAAGATGGGAAGTACTACCTCTCTCCCACTGTAAAAAAAAAAAGTTGGGTCAACTTAAAAAAATAAGGCAACTTATCGCAAGCTCTTTTTTGAGTAAACTCCACAAACAGGGACTGAAGTCCACGCAACTAAAAAGATTACGTTAAAATCATAAGTTGCTTCAACATAAATAGTCATGTTTAGCTAATGAATAACAGAACAAAGTATTTTTAGTTGGCTGAACACAAATGGGCCTATTATCTTATAGGCCTATATTGATTTATTATATATTATTTAAATAGTTTAATTAAATAAGAGACAGACCATAACACGAGTCAGATAACTTTTTTTATTTAAACAGTTTGTGTCTGATGCACAACAATGACATTATCGTAGCAAGTCTTGAATTTGTTAACTCAGTGCATGGTACTTACCAATGCATGTTAAAGAACATTAGCCTGAAGTTTCAGTTCACCCAAAAATGAAAAGTCAGTCATCATCAATCCATATTCAGTGCATTCATGAGTCCGAACAAGCATATACTGCTGGTAGATCTGTAATGTCCTCAAGAACAATGGCCTGTTCCAGTATTAGTTGGTCGGAGTTGGTAGTGATGTAACAGCGGCATCTTCGGCCACAGTAAGGATTCCGATCTCTACATCTTTGATGCCGTGGTCTAAAGGATCAGTATCCTGGGAGAATAATTCATGAGATAAGGGTATTAATTGAAGTGTACATTTAAAAATAATAACAACAACAACATTATTATTATTTATGTTGTTGTGTAAATAACCTGAATACATGTAAAACATAAATAGATTAAAAAATGACCAAGAAATGAAAATGAAAATGGTAATTTACCAGAAATGAAAATGAAAATGGTAATTTTCCTGGGTAAACTTGTAGAGTTTTCATGCTGGAAAAGTGGCAATCCCTCAAGATCTGTTTTCTGACGTGTGGTAATGTCACTCACCTAAAAAGAAAGGAAAAAAATATATATATTATTTTAATCTGCAGATGCACTATGACCTTAACTCTTAATAATTTAACATAGGGATCTGCTTTGGGAGTTAAATGTATACAGCACACCCAAAATGATAATTCTGTCATATTTTACTCTTCCTCATGTAATTCCAAATCCATATGACTTGGTCCATAACAAAGATTTTTTTTAAAGAATGTACAGATTGCTCTTTTACATACAGTGGAATCAAAAAAGTAAAATCATAAAATTTGTCAATAAATCATGTACAGTTTCCCAATTGACAACTGCATGAAAAACAGACTGATGTCATAATTAAGTTTATGATATTGATAACTGATATTATAAAGTTATTTACTTACTATTTTCCTCTCTATATGTGTTCATTCAAAGTAGATTCTCATGGTCGACGTTATAGATACACGAAAACTCCATGGAGATCTGTAAAAAACAAGTCAGTTGGAATCACCACAAAGTTTTACTACTAAGTATTCCTAAAATGTTCTAAAGAAATAATAATTAATAATAATCTTTAGAAATAATAATTAAAATAATAATAATATTAACAGTTGCTATTAAATGGTTTACCTCATCCTTTAGAAAAAGTGCAGGTGGCAGGCCATCTCTCTCTGAACTCCTCAACTAGTGTAAATACATAATGAGTAAACATCTCATTTGATATGACAAAACATACAGTTGATTATAAAAATGATAAATACCAGACATGTTCAAGTCCCTAAAGGCCAAATCAAGTCTTAGTTTGTACCTTTTTTAAACAATATTTCTTTCAGCTAACCTAGTAATTGTAATTAACAGTGTTTTAAACTTTCAAAACGGATTTCTACTTCAAAAATGTCTAACATAGCACATCAATTATTACTTAAAAAAATAATGAATTACTTTAAAATAAAAATTTTATTCACAATAAAAAATATTATTTTTAAAATACATAACATTATGCCATTCTGAATGCAGGGAGAGTCACCACGAGAGAGAGAAAAAAAAAAAAAAACCAACTAAACGTGCTGTGTATTTTGAGCTATTTGAGCTGCCGTAGTTTGCTGTAGTTCTAGGCAGTGATGGGTAATGTAGTCTTCCAGAGAGCGCCGGTGGTAACAGTAAACAACACAAAGAGCAATATTCCCGTCAGTGTGTCGTTAATACATACCTGTGACTCTTTGGAAACGCTGGATTGAATAGGCAGGATAACATCAGCATTGGCCTCTTCCAGTATTAGTTGGTCAGAGTTGGTAGTGATGTAACAGCGGCCTGTAACAGTGATGGTGAATTACATCAGGCCATCAGTTTGGGAAGAGCACAAAACATCATATATGACAAATAACATACAGTCGATTATAAAAATGATTAATACATACCAGTGATTGTGCAGAAACGCTGAATTGAAGGCAGCACTTTGCTACCGACTTCTCATCCGTCTATGCTTCTCACCAGCTGCAGACAGAGACCTAACCGCCGAGTCTCACACTGCGCATGCGTTCAGGGTTCAAACTGCGCACGCGCTAACAAAAAACGCGGACTTCAATGAAAACTAAAACGATTTAGTTTGAACAACAAAACATTGTACGTTTTCATCATTTAAGTCACGAATTTGTTGAATCAACTTAGTATGATGCATGAACACTTCCAATAAAAATATCTTAGTTCATTTTACTGTTTTATGTTTATTTGGAGAACTTTCAGTAAGTTGGCTTTTTTACAGTGCCATGTTTGGATAGAAACAGTGAAAATTAATATATTGCTGAGAGGTCTCTTCCCATTTCAATTACTAATTTTAGATACTATTATTGGGCTGCTCAGCTTAGGGCTATGGCTGCTTGGCTTGGTATTAATAAGAAAGCAGAATGGGTTAATATTGAACATAATTCACTTCCTGGAGTCTCTTTGAAAGTTCTGCCCTTCATGGATTTGCAAGCACAGAAAAGAGTGAAGAAAACAAATATATGGATACTGTCACACTCGTGTTCAGGCAGGAAGACAAAGACAGACAGATCAAAACACTCAAAGTTTAATAATTCCTTAAGCAGGCAGACAGGTGATAAAAATAAAATAAAAAATACAGCGGTGTTCAGACAGAGAATGAACGTGAGGGACCAACTTATATAGCAAACAAGAATGATAAATAGAACACAGCTGAACCAAATGAACTCATAATGGTCACAAAGGAGTGGTGGGAAAACAAGAAAAACATGTGACTAATGAAATCAAACTAAACGCTGCGTTCCAGTCCACTTTTAGACACGCACTTGCGAACTTCCCTAAGCACTTCCCCTCGGGGGAATCCCTGCCGCCATTTTGAAGTGCGTTCCACTTCGTGAAGTGGACGAGGGAAGTTTATGGACAGACCCTCGTTCCCTCGATTTTGACCGAGGGAGCGAGTCCGCTTCAAATGTACACTTAAGGCACCTATATGTCCCACAATGCAATATGATTGTGACGTCACCGCATATCTCGTCTAATCACCACCACACAGACAAATCTATGATATATTAATTATATATTTTTTTAATTTAAAACAACCCAAACACACCTATAAACATTTGGATGCTGCATTAAACAAATTCTTAAAGGGAAAAGAATGTAAATAATACATCAACTCCACAGCTGATTCCAAGTGATGAAGCCCATTGCAGTTTCCGCCAGTAGTGGGCACTCGCAATGACGTACATCCGAGTGAACGAGACGAAGGGAAGTTAGCGAGTGAAGGGCATGACAATTTTGGACTGGAACGCAGCAATAGTGACATAATGCCCCCTCTGAGTAGGCGTGACTTTGCGCCTTAAGAAGAACAACATAAACAGATGAGGGAGGGTGGATGGTGGTTGGCCAATGGCACAGACCATAGACTGTAAAAAAAGATGGACGACGCCCCTTCGCTCTCTTCCATTGATGAGAACTGAAGCCGCCAGAGTCCCGATATGGCGCTGACATATTGGAACTTGAGTCTGCGCAGTAGCGATCTCGGGACCAGACCTGCGCAGTAGTGAGCAGGAAGTAAAGCCGCGAAATCAACGCTCCGCCCTCACTCTCGCAGAATGCACTCAGGGAGAGTGGATTCTGCACACTTTTTAAAAAATTGATTGCAGTACGACAAGAGGCTTGTTAAAATAAAGTAAACACAATCTCTTCAGTCCTCCGAAGATCCCGAAAAAAATGTCCGTTGGTGCTTCAGTGACTACTTCGCTCAGAGAACCTGTCAATCACAGCTGTCAATCATGACGTTACACCACCGCATCACGTAACTAACTAAAAAATATGAAGGTAAAACAGTAGCAAACTCGAGAGCTTGCTAATTTGAATGTGAGAACTTGTAAAATTAATATTTGTATTTGTAAGTTGAAATTTATACTTGCAGCTCTGATGTGAAAAGCTGCATCTATCGATTTGCACACACAGACAATACTCAGAACACCTGTGTTTTGAATTCGAAGTTGCAGATTAATAGTTACAAATGTGTAAAGTGTCATTTACATAAACAAAATGACAGGCACAATTGTGTACTACACATTTATCTTTGTGCTTTAGTTCAGTTTCGTTGTACAACCACAAGTCGGCACTCACAACCTCTCATATCTGGCAGTACAACTTCAAATCCTAGCGCTTTGACTTTTGCTACTCTTTTTGCGATATGCCTGTAGCAAAACTCACTCGTGCACTTGTAAATGCAGACTTGAGAGAGCAGAGTCGGGGGCGGGGCTGGGGTCGGAATGAAGTCATTTTATTGGTCGATGCCTCACCAATGAACAACGCCAGCCACAATGCAAACATTTGTATGCATATGTATCAGCTATTTTTTAAAACGCTTGGAAAATATTTTTATGAAATATCATTAGTTTTACTGGAATAGTTTTACAGAATATGAACGCAACGCGTTTAATTGAGACAGTGGTATTAAAAGACCAAACAGGAAACACCATAAAGCATAGCCTATACAGAAAAAAATTGAGCACAGAATATGAACGCAACGCGTTTAATTGTACGTTTTCCTCGAAACCCAAGAAAACGCTTAATGAGGCTTAATGGACCAACAGTTATAAAATAAAAATTAAAAACAATAAAAAAAACACATAATTTGTTACTTTATTAATAAAACATAGGCAGCAAGTTTATTTGCACTGAACACACATTTGCTTATATATATATATATATATATATATATATATATGAAGAGTTCAGATGCTCGTATATTTAAATTCAATAATTTCACTTAAATGGCAGTGAAGATTACCTATTAATTATCATTTAAGTGAAATTACTGAACTTAAATATACAAGCTTGATAAAAATGATCATTCTATAAGAAAATTTCAAATGGCATTTAGAGGCTTTTGCATCTGAACTCTTCATATATATATATATATATATATATATATATATATATATATATATAGCCTATATATATATATATATATATATATATATATATATATATATATATATAGCCTATATATATATATATATATATATATATATATATATATATATATGTGCCAATTCCATTGCAATATGAAAATGCACCTAAATTATCTGATAAGAATGTAAAATGTATACCTTAATATGCAATGTAAGTCGCTTTGGAAAAATGTAAATGTTTTAAATATTCACCCTAGCCTAACTGTTGGACACACAAAAACAAACAAAACATAAATAAATTATATATATATATATACGTACGTGTGTGTGTGTGTGTGTGTGTCTTTTACAGTCTATGGTATATATACCATATATAGGGCATATATATATATGGCATACGTCATATGTTTTACGTCATATTCTGTGCTCATCTGCTTTTCTGTAGTATGCATTAGCATTGTGTCTACTGAGTTTGATAATTTCGTTTATTTATTTTAATATCAGTCTAATGCATTAAGCCATGTTAGTGTTTCAGTGCACGCGGGTTTCGTGACATCATCGAACTCCCATTTCATTGGCTAGGTGCCAACCAATAAAACGGCTCCTTTGACCCCCCTCCTCCCGCCCCCCTTTCCCTCTCACCGCCTCTGAGTTTCAAGTGCACAAGTTAGTTTTGCACCTGATATATCGCGAAAAGAGTAGCAAAAGTCAAGGCGCGAAATTTGAAATTGCAGTGACAGATTTGAGAAGCTGCAAGTGCCTAATTGAGGAAGTACCGCGAATGTGAACGTAAGATTAAACGCAAAATATATATTACAAGTTTGTCTGTCGTTGTAGTTCTGTGAATGGCATTTTACACATTTGTGTCTACTTGTCTGCAGCTTCAGATTCAGAATACAGGTTTGTGACTATTGTTTGCGAGTGCAAATTTCAACATTCAACTTCAGATTTTTATTTTACAGGTTTTCACATTGGAGCTGTGAGTGTAAATGTTCATGTACAAGTACGAATATTTATTGTACAAGTTCTCAAATTCACATTTACATGCTCTCGAGTTTTGCTACTGTTTTACCTTCATAAAAAAATAACTTATTTTTGAAACAGACACTTGAACTTGCATCAGCGTGATAAAAACGACAGCAAATGAAAGAAACCACCTTTAGAAAAAAGATATTTGAAGTGTAATTTAATTGTTTAGTTGGTCTCGCGTCCCGTTGAATAACACGGGGAGGCGGGGCTTATGACCTATACTAGGACCAGTCACTGGGGGGCGATCGAGACGTTTTGGCTTCACTTTTCAGGGCTTGTGCGGCACGCTTGGCACAGACCCAATAGCTCCCATGGCGGAGTCGAAGGAGGGAGGAGCCAAGATGGTGTTAAGGTGGCTGACGGCATCTGGGGGACGACCAACGGAGACAGAGCGGGTGGATCCACTAGCGCAGACCGGGGGTCGAGGGAGCTGAGCGACATCGCTGGTGCAGGAGACCCAGTTGAGACCGAGCACCCGAGGGCTGGTGCAACACCGGTGTGAGCGAGGACAGAGGCGATGCCGACGTGAAGGAAGGAACCCGGGGCACGTTCAAGTTCAAAACGTTGCGCAACGTTTTGCTACGGTTTCCGGGTTGAACGTCATGTTTCCTGGAAACGGCGTGCACCGGTGTGCAACAGGGTTTGAGATACGTTTTCTCTTGTTTGGTGGGTGTGTCAGAACTGCAGTCCAATCAGCAGCAACATGTATATAAAGCACGCAGTATTAAAGTGAACCCGCACAGTGGGTTCAAGGAAAGTAATTTACAAATGTGTTCGATGCAGCTCGGTATACGCAACAACTGAGGATATTAGAAGACATGTTTGTCGTAAGTTTTATTGTAAAAATATAGGATATCAACATAATGATGTAGTTGTTTATATTTTTAGCTTCATTGCAAGTGTATGACATTTGGTATAGAAATAAACAATGGTAATTAAGTACTTTTCCTAAAAATGAGAAAGAAAATACAGGTATTAAAACAGTATGAACTACAAATAAAGTCAGTATGTGAGGCTAAATAGGTGTGTTTTAGTCTGAATTAGGTAAGATGTGTGCTTCCATTTCAGTTTCCACAAATCCCTTCACTCGATTGGGATGTTCTCTTTTGTTCTGGGCGGCAAGTGTAGTAACTGTAACATCGGGCATATTTTGTAGTAGCCTATTAAACACATATTTATACCGACTTAATCAGGCTCCGAAAATTCTTCACAAAGAACACAAAGAATGGCCTTCTCAGCTGCCATAGTTGCAACTCTTGCGTCATCAGAACAGTGTGTTCAACGCATCACCATTTCTGTTTAAAAAAACGTTGTGCAACGTTTTGTCGGGGCTGAACGCAGCCCCGCTGGAGCCGTAGGGGGTGGAGGGACGGAGCGCAGCGGATGGCCTAAAGTCCGTGGCGGAAGTGGTGTGACGACTGACCAAGGGGGAGCTGGTGAGATGAGGGTCTCTGGGGGAGCCGAAGGTGGGAGGAGCCAAGACGTAGCTGCACCAGCCATCAAACAAAGAATTGAATTTTTGCACCAGGAGTGGCATAAAGTCCCCCAACATCAATGTGAAAGACTGGTGGAGAGCATGCCAATACGCATGAAAGCTGTGATTGAAAATCAGGGTTATTGTATTGTGTTGTTTAAAAATGAATATGAACTTATTTTCTTTCCATTATTCAAGGTCTGACAACTCTGCATCTTTTTTTTGTTATTTTGACCAGTTGTCATTTTCTGCAAATAAATGCTCTAAATGACTATTTTTATTTGGAATTTGGGAGAAATGTGGTCAGTAGTTTATAGAATAAAACTAAAATGTTAATTTTACCCAAACACAACTAGTAAAACCAGAGAAACTGATAATATATATATATATATATATATATATATATATATATATATATATATTCATTAGTGTTTTGAATATGAACGAAAGTCTTATGGATTTGGAATGACACATGACATATAATGAAACAATATTTTCATTTTGGGGTGAACTAACCCATTTATAGTCTGATCTGATTAACCATGCTTTCCATAAACAAAACAAGCCATACATTTAAATAAAATAACATATATTATAAAGCCACTTTAATGGCATTAGATTATTTTTTTTTGTTAATTACATTTGATAAACTACACTTTCAACAAAACATTCGCAGGTCTGTAAATGGTGTTTTTATACATGTTTTGCTGTGGTTTCGGATTAGTTTGCGCTGCATATACACAGTTCTGACCAGCAGGCGTCGCCAGCGCGTCGCGTTTCGAGCGCTTCATTACAGAGAATCATTTCGAAAAGCTTCTTTCTCTCATTACCACTGTCTGTTACTATCACTAAATCCTTCTTTATACTTTCGCTTAACAAACGACCGAGCCGAGCCAGCCGAGCACCCTAAGTGTTTATTGTCGACGCACTCGCCATTGTACTATTTTCAGAAACGACAAGGGGCAGTTTAGAGAAAAAAATCGCCTACACCAAAAGTAGTACGTTAGTATGCTTCTCAGATCGCATCAGCATACCTGAATAGGTCATTAAATAAAAGCTGGTGTGAACCGTCGTTTATTTTATAGCTCATGTCATCGGTGTCTGTTTGACTATTTTATGAATTCATTTTTAAAAACAATTAATCTGAGGCTTTTAACGAATTGTAACGTCCCTGTTACTTCCGCTTAACACGAGCCAATCAGCGCGCTTATCTTCTTGTAAGCCAATCAAAAGGCGATTTGTCTTTGGTGCTGACCAATTAGGGCAGAGACAGCGTGGAGCTTCCTTTCTCAGCAGCAGCAGAAGTGAAGTGAGCTGAACTGGCTGACCCAGCTGCTGGCTGCAAGGAATGCTGCAGTGCACTATATGTGGATATGGGCTGGATGGGAATGATTAGGGTTGTCCAACAGTGTCGTGATCGTATTACAGAGGAGGGGGGAGTGAACATTAGGTTTTCTTTTAAATCGGAATATATGTTGTATTTGAAGAGTTTGGGTAGGAATTAAAGCTGTGTTCTTTGGGAATCATTTGCATCATATGATTAGCAGCTAACGAATGTTTGAGCTCCATATTTCTGCAAATCACGCTCTGCTCAAAGCCGCCTATTTCACGCAGCTGGAACAACTAGGATCGGTTGCTGCCTTTATTTATTTGTCAATAGCACCTCATGTTCGGTTCGGTTCTGCAGGGCAACCATGTTTTCATTGAGGATCGTCACGGCGGATTATTACACGAGCAGTCCGATCCGAGAGCTGGACGCCTGTTATTCTGAGTTCAGAGAGAGCGATGTCAAGAAAGTGCCCGTTGTGCGGATCTTTGGGGCAACACCAGCAGGTATGCATGTATACATTTTTGTGGTCATGTTGCGTGAAAATATCACCTAACTTTTGCAAATGTTATCGCACGAGTTTATGCAGTTTCTGGGCCTGTAGTCTTTGGGCATTAAATAAGTGGGGAAGGACCATATTTCTTGGTGTTCTGGAGGTTTTGCGCCATGTTGTCAACATGGTCTGACCGCCGCCATGTGGACGTGTTTACTCCGGCCGTATACCTTAAACCTAAACGCTATCTGTTGACTATCCCTATGCTATATTTGCTTACAAATCATATCTAATGATAGCAATAAATCTATGTCTGATTTCTTAATCACATGAGACTGTCTTCGCTGTGATTTAAGGTTTCACGGAGAAAGACAGACGGGGTCATTGTTCTGTGGTGGTGTTATTAGTGTTTCAACAACATGCATGCACATTTCTTGTCTCAATACCGAGAGTTACTAATTCTGCTATAATAACGCCATGTTTCTTAAAATCACCATAAAATCAAAATATTAAGTTGTTGTTGTTGTTGTTGAAGGAATTCTGCAGTGTTTATTTATAAGTGATTAGCATCAATTATCCGTGGACTTTTTTTTGTAAAGATTTTTTTTTTTTTTTTAAATGAATGCCTCTTGCAACGACTTTTCCGATGACGTGTTCACCGACGTGAGGGCGGGTCAACCTATCACTCACATGAGATTGCAGATCCAATCAATTCCCGATGGACAAAATCAAGTCCCGCGACTTATTTAACCGAAGCTATAGATTGTGAAATTAAACATTTCTCGTTGTTAGTGTTTAATTTCACAATCTATAGCTTCGGTTAAATACTAGTATATGAAACGTATAATTTAAAATACATTAAATACATTAATGACTCGTTAACGTAGTACAAACGTCTTCTATAATGATTTTGTATGATTTGTAACCAGGCACTAAAGCGATTACCCATAAAACGTGCTTTGAACCAATCGGATTGGTTGGGTCCTAAACCCGGACTCATCACACCAAAGTGACCGGATTATTCACCACACCGGCGCTGCACAGACCGATCGGTTTATGACATCAAAGTACCGCGAGAGCAATTCAAAAGCATAAGGAGCCGTCTACTTTCTATTCGCTCTCGCGGTACTTTGATGTCATTCACCGATCGGTCTGTGCAGCGCCGGTTCAAGTCGAACAAGCCTATTATTTTCACGTGACGTCACACCAGCCATTTAACAGTTTTGTGTTAAGTATAATGTAGTAAGACAGTGACATTAAAAGACCAAATTCAGTATAATTGATGCATACTGTACAGGCAATCAGATAAACCCAGAATCTAAACCTAACTCACAGTTTCTCGTTAAAGGGATAGTTCACCCAAAAAAGAAAATTACCCTATGTACTCGCCCTCAAGCCATCCTTGGCGTACATTGTAAAAAAATGTCCTGGTGGCAGTGAATGGGAGCCCAAAATTTGAAGTGCAGTAATCCACAAACTCTGGGGGGTTAATAAAGGCCTTCTGAAGCGAAGCAGTGCTTTTGTGTAAGAAAAACATTTTAAATATTTAAAATGTTATTAAAGCGATATTACACGATGTTTGATGTTGTAGCATCATAAGCTTAGACGCCTCTCGCGGTTTAAACAAATAGGGCTGTGGAACAAACTCAAGCTCCTCTTCTCTTTTATCGAAATCCTCCTACATTTCTATTTAAAATTTCTCGTTTTAGACTTCTAATTCGTGACCGGTGTTTTTATTTTCTCTATCCTCTGCACTTCCGCGTTTGTCATTGTGTCATGCGTCGGGTCAGGGGTTTACTCTTTCGCCAATCATTGTGTATAACCGCCTGCCGGTAGCTAGTTATTAGCCTATAGCTAATAAAGTTTTAAATATTTCTTGCATAAACCCATCGCTTTGCTTCAGAAGGCCTTTATTAACTCCCTGGAGCAGTATGGATTATTTTTTATGATGGATGGATGCATTTTTGGGGCTTCAAAATCTCGCCGGGATATTCTTAAATATAACTCCGATTGTATTAGTCTGAAAGAAGATAGTCACCTTGGATGGCTTGAGGGTGTGTAAATATAATGATATAATTTTCATTTTTGGGTGAACTGTCCCTTTAAGCGTTTCCCCATAGAAAACGATTTTAAAGAAAATGGTCAACCATTTGACGTGTTCCATTAATTTTATGGGGTCAATCTGTGCCAAATCAGCTAAATTTCAGAAACTGCCATGACTCAAATTTTCGATTTTTGTTAATATTTTTTTTTTTTCTGTAGAAATACAAACTTAAATAGTAGATTACCTGTAACTATACATCCATGACATTTAATATTTTTGCTTTCAATAGCTACTATTTTACAGAGGTGCTCAAAATGACAAATTTGGAGAATTTACAGGGGGTTACAGGGGGATACTGAGTCTGACTTTAAATGACTTTGGAAAGATGGCAGCATCATTGATTTTACACAGAAATTAGAATAAAAACTACAAAAATCTAATGACTTTAGCAATCATTGCTGCATTATATACCAATGGAGACGGTTCAAAAATGGGAGCTTTTTCCCCAAAGTTTGCATGCCTGTTACTCTAAAAGTATTAAAGATATCTTAATATTCTTTTAGATTATTATTATTATTATTATTATTTATTTATTTTTTTTAAATTTTGTTTTAAACAAACTTTTCTTTTGGTATCCAAATTAAGGCCCTAATTGGTTCAGTCCCATATACATGGGGATCTCAGTGCAGTTCCATGTTCAAATTGTTAAATTTACTATATGGTCAAAAAATAAATGTGAGTCACTTTTTACACAGCTGATACTTTTTATTGGACTTAAAGAAGAAATGTCTGAAGAACAAATAAAACTGGAAATGTATTATTATGATACTAAAAATTATACTAGAAATGTATTGTGTTTCCCTCTATGAAAACAATTGCATATACAACATGCGATCTCTGAGTGCCAAAAAATGTCCACCATAGTTTGCATGTCTAACTCTATATGTAAATCTTTTTTAGATTCTTACTCCTAATATGAAACTTCTCTTTTGGAATATTAATTCCTATTTGGTTAAATCCCAGAGATACTGGAATGTCAATGCAGTAACATTTGAACTCTTGGTAGCTTCAGATATGAAATTCATCCGGAATGTTTTGTCATGTTAATTAACATTCTTTTTTAAATAATATGACTTGTTGTGTTTGTTTGCTTGGTTTTATTGTATTTATATGATATTTGTATTTTTGTAATTGAATTTTTGCCATGAAAATAGCCTTAGATGCTGACATAGCATTATAAATAAAAAATATATATAGATATTTATTCAAATATAGATTCTTTATAAATACACTTTTGAAAGCAAGTTAATGTGCCTCAACTTGACCATTTCAGTGTATTTTTGGTACTCAGACAGGTAGCCTATGTTGTATGCAATTGTTTTTTTTGATAGAGGGAATCAAGATACATTTCTAGTTTCAGTATTATTTGTTCTTCAGACGTTCTTCTTTAAACGCAGTATTAGTTTGAAAGGTTACCCACATTTGGTTTTTGAACATTAAAAATGGGTAAAATTCAACAATTTGGACATGGAGTTGCATTGGGATCACCGTGTCTGGGATTATAAAAAAAAAACATATAGGTAGAGATTGACTGATATTGATTTTTGTTTATTACCTGTACCAATTATTTGCATCTTTATATGCCTGATAACCTATTACACAGAACTGAAATTTATTTTTATTTCTGTTTTTGACAATCATAACAACAGCACTGAACTGAATTAGTTTTTTTTTAAACTTTTAAACCGCCTGAATAAAAAAAAAAAAACATTTCTACTTTAGTGCAGCTTAATCCCAGTTGCATTTTATTTATAACAACAGCATTAATATTAACAACAGGCAAAATAACTAATTTACAAAGTCTAATGTTTTCAAATGGAGAACATA
Source organism: Squalius cephalus (assembly GCF_949319135.1). Taxonomy (NCBI): domain Eukaryota; kingdom Metazoa; phylum Chordata; class Actinopteri; order Cypriniformes; family Leuciscidae; genus Squalius; species Squalius cephalus. Next base: position 23,800,420 of record NC_137133.1, on the reverse strand, counting down.
AATAAATGACAGGGGGGTCTATCAACTCCCCATAAATGTAAGCATTCATATATGTTGTTTGATGGGCTAAAGAGTGAAGAGAATGGAACACACAGCAATATTCGCTTGAATAAGCATACATGACGCATGCAATTAGCTCGAATATGCAAACATTGTCAGGAAAACTAAACAAAACATTGAGTACATAATCGCAATTGCTGAGTCTATGTTTGATGGTCTATGAAAATACCTGCTGACAGAGAGCTGTTTTTAATCCATGCGTTTGAACTTCTTTTGGAGAGAGAATTAATTTCCACAGAGTTGTGATTATTTAGATGTTTATTAGCTAAATAATGGTTGTAGTAGATGTTGATGGAGTCCTAAATGAGTGGATCATGTTAAAAGCTGCATACGGTGGCCATGCTGATGCTCCTACTCTACACGTTTCAGGAGCTTTTATTCAGTGGAGCATTCGTTCATTTTCAGTTTCTGTAAATTTTATGGCTGGGTATCGATGCAGATGTCGATTCTCGATTTTCGATTCAATGAATTTAATGATTAAATTTTCACCAGCCTCATCACAAAAAATAAATTAATAAAATAGTTTTAGCCAGGGCTGGACCCGAATATTCGTTCGGTGGGTTGGTATTCGATGTGAAAATTTGACATTGGAATATTCTTTTTTTTTTTTTTTTTTTTTTTTGCACACCTGGGATCCCCCGCGAAACGGTTCTCATTCCCGCTTGAATAAGGCCGGCGGCACACTGGCTGCGTGGCGTGTCCGTTTTTATTTCGGCTCCCATGTTAACAGGTTGGAGTTTGCACACTGCCTGCGTGAGACGCGCATCTTAGGCGCGGCTCGAGCCACGCGAAAACGCGTGCATGCTAGAAATAGAACGACGCCTGTTCCAGCAACGGGAGTGTTCTCTAGCTAGAGCGCAGAACAGCGGAGTTTGTATGCCAAAGCCTTTCTTTAAAACGAATTTCGTTTTGTATTAATTGTATCTTAATTTTAATCAGCATTTCATTATCCAATTTCCTGGATTTAATAATGATTAATAATAATTAAATATAGCAGCCAGCGCCTGAACCCGAGATTAAGCTATGATCCATGAACCAAAACTCAGCGTAAAAGGTAGCCTACTCGCCTCACACACCTAAAAAAAAAAAAAAAGAAAGAAAGAAATATATCTATTATCTACAGAAATCTCTACTTTTAAACAGAACCATTAAAAAAAAATATAGCTATATTTAATCTGTATGAAAAGTGCATTTCTCCCGATCACTGCTGCGAAGATCGCGAGTCAGTATATTGTCAACTTCATCTTTACAGAAAACACTTGTTTATTAATAAACAATTAAAATGTCTCATTGTAATATTTTACATATTATTAATCATTACTTTTGCTGGGTCTAGGTGCCGTTTACATGAACACGTCACTGAATCAGCACAGAAAACATAATTTTTCAGGTCCTAGAACCCGAAGAACGTTAGGTCCTGCGTAGAACGTTCACCGAATTCTGAGAGAAATATGTTTCTGGAATAAAATATTAAGTGGCCTTTTTGTTACTTGTAATGAAGCTTGCTTATGGGTGAAATTATTAATAACATGGAATGGTAATTATTGACTTTAGCCTGGATTGATGGCTCGCAATATCGCGATATATATCGTTGGGAAAAAAATATTGCAATGTAATTTTTTTTCCAATATCGTGCAGCCCTAGTTTGAATATAGCCAACATTGGAACAGCTAACATCTTAGTTGATGACTTTATTTTTGACAAAAATAGTATTTTATATATAGAAATTGCTAAACAAAAGCTTATTTGACGAGGCAGTATATTCTACAGTAAAAACTGTATATTTCTTAAACTTTATAAACTTTCATATTTCGCCTGACTGTAACGTTGTTTTCATGAAATATTAGGGCATATTGTTAATTTGCAGTTTAATACGTTGCTTATACAAATAGCCTACATTTTATTTCAACATATTTCAGTCGATTTTTACTCATCTCAGTATAGCAATACAGTTTGCTAAAACATCATCATTCATTCACACACGCGATTTAAATTTAAACTGTCTTTGCCAGCTGTGGTAAACAGCGCGCATCTCTGCCGTTCATTCATTCATAAACAGAAACCCACGTGAAGAAATTCACGTGATAAGGAAAAAAAACTTACTAGTATTCCTCAGCTCGCTCCTCGATATACCCGCACTTCTGAGGGACATTTTCCATTATTATTATTCCTCACAGCACTGCGAGACGGTGTAAACAAGTAATGATCTGAATAAACTTGTGTGTTTTCTCGAGCTGATGGGGGCGTTCACAGGATTGCGCGGATTGCCTCAGCCATTTGCGTTTGAATAGCGTGCGCTCTCCGTGGGCGGAGTCACATTACATCTGAATCAGCTGTAATTAGGTCGACTGGAATCGCTCTCTTTTAATACAGATTTCACAAGATGAGAATATTTCTTTTTATATAAATTACTTAATTTAAAAGAAGAGAATTCAAGCTTCATGCCTGTGTGTCTGTATGCCTGTTTGGCTGAGTATTCGCTGAGCTACAGTTCATTTTCGGACGCGTTTCAGAATGGACTTTACTGGCAGAGAGAAGGCAGAACTCGCTTCGTGTTTATTTTTCTTTATTTGGCAAAAAGCACAACACTTTGTTTTTATTGTGAGTATGCACAAAAATAATACACATTTAACAGAATCGATTGATGTATGAAACTCCTATGGAAAATCAAAGTCAACAGAGTATTTATGAGTTTCTTTTACACTGATAAAAAAAAAGCGAGCTAGTATCGCCGGCGATACCGTCGACCTCAGGGGGTTAAAGGTTAATCTTTACTAAATTTGCAAAAAAGTTATTCAGTGAAGAGCAGTGAGTGATTTCTTTGTCTTTTGTAGTTTGATTAACAATAAAAACAGGCTAAAAATTAGGCTGCTGTCACTTTAAGAATAATGGACGGGTCGGGCCAGTATTGGATAATGGATCCAATATGGTACACGCTTTGTCTTTCTCTACTGTTTACCTTCACTTAAGCCATAACCGGCTATGTTTACTAGGATACTAGCCAAGGCAGATATTTTGAGATAAATCTGAGTGAATTTGTCCGTTCAAGCACAAGGAGAATGTGAAAGATAATTTATTTTATTATTTGCACACTGTCTGAAACTTGCAGCTGAAGCACACACAGAAAGTTGTCTCAGACAGTGTGTGCACACAAAACTTCTCACACAACGTGCGCAAGTTCTTTTCTTGTGCATGAATGCTTAAATTGGCAAGGTTGAAAACAAGTGCAAATTATGAATTTTCGTGACCATGCAGGACTGGCCCGATCAGGACAGTGACTGTTCCTTCAACTGTAACTTTAAGGCGCTCCTGCATTCGCCATGTTAAGCACTGAATGAATGACCATGGCTGCATCCGAAATCGCATACTTCTCTACTATATAGGCCTAGTAGGTGAAAAACAATATGTGACAAAAGAAGTCCGAATTCACAGTACTCACAAAAGAGTAGGCAAAAATTACCCGGATGACCTACTTCCAGCGAGATTCTGAAGTGTGCCCCAACTTACCATTGTTTGGCTTAGGGAGCGTTCGCTTTCTCCCTCTTTGCATGTGTGATAGAAAAAGAGGGAGGGGTCTTGCGTACTACGTAGAATTGACATGCCATATGTAAAATATATTATTTCTTGTTTTTTTTCTGGTCAAAATGTCTGAGTTTGTTTGGAACTATTCTGCCTTTAAGTCTAAGCTGAATATGAGAGAACCACTGCTCGAGAGGACAGAGCTTTAGGTGAGAGACTGCTTCACTGAGACACACACACACACACACACACACACACACACACACACACACACACACACACACACACACACACACACACACACACACACACACACACACGGCTGGATCCAGAGGGTAGCACATGCTCACTCAGACGCATCCCAGCAATGTGTGAGCAACTGTAGTTGCTAGGCAACCAGCCCGGTCATAGCACTGTTCTAACATAGTGTAAGCAAGTGATTCTTCCTTCCCTTGGTGTGACTGCAGTGAAAAATGGAGGAAGACAGTGGCATGTTAAAATAACGAAAGAGATCCAGAAAAATGCTTATAAAAACATGATTTATATAATCAATGGAGAGCTCACATTCCCTGTGTGTGAATCAGCACTAATGTTGAGGCTTGAATACCTGTTTCCAACCACTAGAATGTGGAATTAACTTTTACCTTCTGATCAGACACATTGTATCAGCTATATTCCTATGACGCTGCAGTCTCTCCTGAATAGTGTTTAAAAAATACCCTAGAACTTATGTCCAAGTCCTTGAATATAATACAAGCAATCTCCATCAAACAAGGAAAAACTAAAATTTATTGATATACAATTTGGGCATTGAAACTAGGAAGCTCAACAAAAGGAGCACACATTCTCTTTTCTTGTGAAAACCTCCCTCTGATTCTTCAGTTCAAATATCTTGTCCTAGAAGTGGGCACAAACTAGGAACAAAGACTCATTCAATTTGTTTTCTTTATTTTGAAGACAAAAGATTGCCCAAATTCATCAGAATTGTAAATATGTATAATAGATTGTGTCCATGTTAAACAACTTTCTTCGCAATTTCTGCTTCCAAATCCTTCTTTTCCTTCTGCTTATCTTTCAACCAGACGGTTGATTTCAACTACAGTGCGTTTGATTTGCTAATGAGCTGTGCCATTTGACTTCTGGACTCACTTTCTGCCTCTTCAGCACAGAAGTCAGCATCCTTTTCCAGAGATGCACAAACATATATTTTTTTCAGTTGCTGAATGTCTTCCTCAGCTGCCTTCCTCTTTTGACTGCAGTTCATTGGCTTTTCTCTTGCTCTCCTCATGGAGTATGTATCTTGTTCTTGCTGTTTTAGCTGCATTCAGGAGCTCTTTTGATTTAAAGGCACATAATCACAGATCATCCTCTGCGCTTTACGCTGTATCTTCCTTCATGTTGCATGTTTCTACCTCTTTGTTTACAGAAAACCCCCTTTCAACCATTGCCTGTCCATGACACAAAAGGAGGCACTTTTCCATGCCGATCCGTGGGGCCTGGTCCATATGATTCACGGATCAACAACGATCTGTTACACCACTACTGCATTCTGTTCAATGAATGTTGAGCAATCTACTCTAATCTAAAAATTATGCCCTTCTTTAGTTTAAAAAGAAATGCAAGAAGGCAATCCTCCCACAATTTAATGCTGTGACCATATCAATTTAAGACTTTCCACCTCGCCTTCTCTTTTTCTGTCATTTGGGAAAGACAATTGCTGCTACCACACCCTTTAAAGGAGTGTTGTTTAAAGGAGTGTTTTGCTAAGTGATGGAGATTGCATGTGCAGAGGAGAAATTTGAGAAAATCACATGTGTGTGTGTGCGCGCGTGTGTGAATGTTAAGAGGTGCATGGATTTACGCCGGTAATAATGTCAGTTCTACTGAAAATTTCAGTTCAGTTAGAACCAAATTCATATTTGTACTGATGATTTTAATTTGATTATTTTATATACAATTGTTGATATTTGTGTTTTGAAAATATTTTTTGATTGATGTTTTGACTCCTATCCAATTTTCTACATTTATTTTTATTTTTATTCGGGCTTGTTTAATACATTTCGGGCTACCAAAATCTGAAGAGTGCCAGCCCGAAGGGCCACCAGGGATTTAGAAATTTTGTCCTTGAAATTTTGTCCTTTGAAATTATTTGTCCTTTGTGTAGGGCTGCCCTCGACTAAAGATTTTTCTAGTCGACTAGTAGTCGTTCATTTAAGCGATTAGTCGACTAATCGCGCGTTTATATCTCTAGACTGTGACCAAATGGTCGCATTTTGCAACCATTTTTCCTGCCGGTGCGACAAAATTGTGATATAGGTCGCGGCCTGGCCACAACGTTGCCCAGCATCGAATTGCAAACTAAATGAAAGTTTAGTTACTCATTTGTGCTTCACGGACCGTTTATTAGTTCGGACCAATAATAGACAGCGCAGCACCGCGAGCTACTCGCCACGCCAGTCGCGGGCCGACCTCGATCACACGCAACCGTTACTACACAATAGGGCTGTGCAATTAATTTAATTCCGATTTCGATTTCGATTTTGGCTCCCAACGATCACCAAAATAGTACAATCGAGTAAAAACGATTATTTTGCCATGTTCTGTTTTGAAAGAACGCTCTAATTTTGTTAGCACGCGCACATCCGCCCCTCCCGATGCCATAAACTCTCTCAGCTTGAATGTTTAAACTGATAAGACTTAAAAAGAAGTGAAAATGATAAACTTTAGTTACGATGCAATGCTGGCCCGATTGTGCAACTGACAATTCCGTCATGTCCCGACTCCTAAACGCGAAAGTGTAGTTTCGACGCTTGCCTTGTCCAACCCATTCAGAGAGAGAGAGAAGACGCAGCACCGCTGAACACTCACGCGGTTTGTGAAATTGCGTCTTAGATAAAGTTTTAAAATTATTGATTTGATTTTATAATCTGTGTGGATTAATTTACGCTACTCATACAATCTACATGCTAAAGTGAATCAATGTTTGTGGGGGAATTTCCCGCATTATAAGTGGTAGACCTGCGGGAATTATTAAAATACTCATTGAAGTATATATATATATATATATATATATATATATATATATATATATATATATATATATATATATATATATATATATATATATATATATTTATATATTTATTTATTTATTCAAATTAAAGGTTGTATTTGTTAACATTAGTTAATGCACTGTGAACTAACATGAACAAACAATGAACAGCTGTATTTTTATTAACTAACATTAAAAAATATGAATAAATACTGTAACAAATGTATTTCTCATTGTTAGTTCATGTTAGTTAATACATTAACTAATGTTAACTAATTAACATTATTGTAAAGTGTTACCGCGTCTTTTTAATAAATGCAACACGTTCCCAAAGTCATGTGAAATAATCGTGATTTCAATACTGACCAAAATAATCGTGATTATGATTTTTTCCATAATCGAGCAGCCCTACTACACAACGCTGGGAGATCCAGTGAAGAAATCCTTTGAATTCGCCACAGAATTAATAACATCGCTGCGAGATCCATTGAGAAACATTCAGATTCGGATTCAGAGTTCTCTGTTATAAATCGTAGATATCAGATGAAACCGCGCTGACGTTCTACTGTCGGGCCAAAAGCGAGCGTGCTAGTGCGTGCCAGGGCCAGTTGCGTTTCCAGTGTCACTTCCGGTGCTTGATCAGGCCTCGTCGGGACTTCCTTGGGGCCAACGGCCAGGTTTTATTGGTCCGCCGAATACCTTGGTCCAAAAGCAGGCCAACTCGGGCTTGAGGAGTGGCTACGAACAGGGGCGGAGTTGATCTGAGTCTGGAGACGGCAGCGCCGGATGACTTCATATACCAGCTAACATCAGCGTTAAAGACTATGAAATTAATTTTAGCTCAAAACTCACTTTCATGTTTGAATACCTTCTGTTTGTGATCCGATGCGTGTAAGGCAGACATGTTTATATGCGATGCAAAAGACTATGCATGCGACCCATTACCATAGTATGGTAAATATGACCGCTTGAAGAAATCAGACAAATCATATAGGTTATCACAAGCATGTTTTTATTTTATCTGTCACTATACGTCTCGTCTCTTTATGCCGGACTGTCTGATATCAATATTTAGCTCCGCATATGTCATAAAATTAACCAACTCTAGTTTTCCGGGAGCTTCCTCTTTTTCTCTTACTGAAAATATAACTGTATTGGGACTGTGCTAAAGCTCCTCAGGTCATTTTTTTGGGTGGAAAATTTGTAGAAATGATAATTCTTTATAAATGTGATATAAACATACTGTCCTGTGACTAAATTAACAGAAACTGATGCGGCTGAATAAGTAGGCTACGCTTGTCCTCTTTCTTTTGTGAAATAACGGTAAATCACTTTATTTCTGTGTGACTAATTTGCAATCTTGACACAAATTAATTCATTATGGTCAATGCATCACTTTTTATTGTAAACCTGTGGTAAAACATTGATGCAAAAATGCCAACAAACGGCAACAAACGGCATTTTTATCATGTTTGTTTTGCGATCACGCTAGTTTCCAGTGATTTCTTTCTGATTATTTTTTTTCTGATAAAACTTCCATTTGTTGGTGAAATGATGGGTTTGTGTTATGCTGTTCCAGAGAGGCGTGTTACGGGTGGGTTTTAGTGAAGCGCTGCGGAGCTTCTGGCCCGACGATGGAAATGTGGCGTGGTTTTGGGTTCGGTGCTACAGGTCCGAGGCTAGTAGCCCAGCACGGCCCATTTAAAGTCCTGGCTCGCACTGGCCCGACAGTGGAAACGCGGCTATTGTGCCATGAATGAACATGTTATATAGTCCACAAATCACCAACATTCACCATAATTAGTAACACTAACTGTAGCTATGGTATTGTGAATTAATATTAAGACATTATGAATGATAATAAAGTAAATTTTATCTAGACCTCAAATTAAGCTCCGTGCTTTATTGTCAGCCCCTCAGTGCTACCAAATACTTTCTGTAGAACTCAGTGGCTCCAGTGCCGCTGTCCTCAAATGAGCCCTGTGAACTTAAAATAAAACTGCTGATTGTAATTTCTGTGTTAAGTTATTTATTATCAAAGCATTTGTCAGTAATACAGTTATTGTGGGGCAAACAGTGAATTGCATTGCAAGCGGATTTAAGGTGTGCCCCTTAATTTTCTGCTTGCGCTCCTGAAGTTTTCAGTCAGGGGCTACAGCGCTCCTAGTAAAAAAATTTAGTCTGGAGCCCTGATATGAATAAGCCATAGCCTAAATCATAATAACGAGCCTTAAATCGCCTATATAAAATACATATAGCCTACCTAATCAGTGCTCAAACGCACTCATAAAGCTTGCCACAGTGCTCAGGCAAACGTAATGATTATGAATGTGTCTTGGAAAAAAAAAAGAGACTGTCTAAACATTTGATTAATTTATTGGTAATGTTTATTGGTAATTGTTTTTTCGGGCTGCAGAGATTAAGTCAACGATGCTGACTTGTCTTCACAGTTGTGGATGTGCCTATATGCACGTTTCATACAGATTACATAGTCTGAGAATATTATAGGTCTTAGTGACATATATAAATACACAGGGCAAACAAAGTTCTGAGATACAGGTGAATATAATAGGGAACCATAGAAACAAATGAGGACATAATCAGAAACCAAGGAAATGGAAACTAAACTGAGCTGAGGAACAAGACAACATAAGTGAACATGACCATTACAAATATGAAGTGTTGTATTTTTACATTTATTCAACTTCTCATAGTTTATAATGTAATAATGTAAACCTAATTTGTATTTTTGTTCTGATAAAATAACAAAAATAACTGTATTGTGATATCATCGTGAAATAAGATTTTGGTCATATTGCCCACCCATAGTAACAAACATTAAATTTGTGCTGCAAAAAAATGTCTTAAGTCTATACCTTTATAAATATCATAGTTCTGAGCTTCCCTAATGCTGGGTACACACCAAAAGATGTTTTACATCTTATAAGATTTTCAAAATGTGATAGACCACAAACATGAGGACAAAAAATCCTAGATTTAAGTGTTTTTATCTATAGTGTGTGTGGTGTGCCATGATGTGACAAAGACAGCACACCACACACGAACAGATTTTCAACCAGGGTCTCGACTGTGAACACAGGAAATCTCGCAAAATCTCGCGAGACCTCAAAATAAGCATGGCGGACGATATGCAGGAAGAAATTGTGATGATAGTGTTTGGAAAGGTTTTACACAACACGTTGTATAAACATTTGTGCTGTTGCCACAAATCAACAAGCTGATCCTCCATCTCTGCTGTCCACATCAACATCAGTTTCACTTTGTGCTGCGCCATGACTGCGTTGCTTCTGTCTTCCATCATCTCGCTTTCTGATTGGATATTGTTTTTCGTTTCACGTGATAATCTCCAGAGCGTGCGCGCGTTTGTCCTCGGGGTTCTCCCCACACATCAGGATTTCTGATCATAAATATTAAACATGTTGAATATTTACGATTCGTGATCAGGGCGGCTCCGACGTTCTTCCGATCAGGTTCGGACACTCTTAACACACCTCACACCAAGGGAAAATATGGTAAGATAATCTGTAGAACCATCAAGATAATCGGGACACAGCTAGGATTGTTGAAGGGGTAGCCTGGATGCCAGCCGAACTTAGCCCCGACCACAAAAAATTTAGTTTGGGAAGTTCGGCCTGGACTTGATCAGTTGAGGTGCTATTATGTCCAAACAAAAGTTGTTTGGACCAATCAAATTGTCAGGGCGGGCTTTATACGATGATGGACAGATGATCAACAGTAACATAATCATCCACGTCACCAAAGAGCGCTTGGGTTGAATTCGTTTACAATAAAGAGGACTGCCGCTGGAGAATTGAGATTTCACGAGTTCACACTTACAAATAAGTCAGATAGAATAAATGTATATTTGGCGTGCTGTCCGAGGAGAGGCTCCGGGCTCGGTATTCGGCCCGAACCCAAAGTACTCCCACCGTATTCCAGGCTGTGGAAGAACAAGCCGAGAGTGAGTGGAAGGATGCTGGAAACTGTCAAGGAATGTTAGGTGAGTTGACAGAGTGAATAAATATATGCTTCCTCTCATGCTGATAGGGTAGACGGTAATTGTTTGATGACAAGTTGATTGGATTGATTATTTGAACGTGCTCCTCCCGAACTTTGTTTATAAAACATCATGTGTAGATTTCGCCATCGCGTCTGTTATAGAAGATATCGACTGCGATCAAGGCATTTGTCGATCGGAAACATGAATGAAAAACATACGTCACTTACTCCGTTTCTCTGATTGTTTGTAGGTCTATCCAATTGAGTGCAGAGGCATTTTCTTTCCTGGTTCGGTTGAAATACGCCCCATAATCACAGCCCAGTGGAGCAGTATCAGACTCACATTCTGACTAGAATCTGAGTATGACGACGTCAGGCTACGGAAAGGGGGGAATCAGCCCAAAATAAGCCCAATTATCTTTTGGTGTGGACCTAGCATTAGTTCAAAAGGCAGAGAATTCCAAAGGGCAGGAGCATATGAAGAGAAAGCCCTGTCACCCATAGATCTTAAGCGTGTATGAGGAACAACCAACAAGTTGGATTGTGAAGATCGCAATCTACGATTTAGGGTATAGGAATGTAAAAATTCAGATAAATAATGTGGAGCCAAGCCATGCAATGTTTTATACAGTTTCTTTATTCATTTATCCAAGGTTCCTCACTTTGAGGGTGCTTTCACACCTGCCTCATTTAGTTCGGTTGAATCGCACTAGAGTTCGTTTTCCCCGTTGGTGCGGTTCGTTTGGACAGGTGTGAATGCGGCAATCGCACTCGGGTGCGCACCAAAAGCGGACCAAACAAGCGTACCGAGACCTCCTGGAAGAGGTGGTCTCGGTACGCTTTGAAATGAACTCTGGAGCGGTTTGTTTGTGGTGAGAGCGTGATCCGACCTCGAACAGAACCAACTGCCAAATAACTGCGCATTTTTGGACTAAGCCAGTTGCCGTAGTCAGCTGCGCTGTGCATTGACGTTATATAGGATGAGGAGAAATGTTTGTTGACAGTTTGCAGCTCGCAGACAAACTTGGAGTTGTGAGGAGGTGCGGAGCCTGATAGAAATTATTATTAACATTATTTTCGAGCCGCATCCTCGGTTCATTCTCAAATATTATTGTTTGTCTAAAGTGGTGTAGACAAACTATAATAAAATATGACCAAGGATACAATCAGCCCATGCAGTTATCTCTCCATAGTAAACAGCGGCGTGTTGTCTGCCGGATTTTCCACGGATTGTTTGTTTACTTCTGGGAGTTCTGTTGGAATTTTCCCGCACATTAATTCTGACCAAACGAAGTGCAGTTATGGAAATGCATTCTGAGTGATGTGGATGTTGTCACGTGACTGCATTTTGGTTCGTTTTATCAAGTCATAAACTGATCCGGACCAGAGCGATCGGTGTGGTGTGAAAAGGAACCGAAACGCCTTAAAAATGCTACAAAGTATCATTTGTCGCCCTTGGTCCGGACCAAATGAACCAAACTACAGAAGTGAAAGCACCCTGAGTCTCCAAGACAGAGCCATAAATAATCAAAGTAAAGACCGAGAACCAGCTTTGGAAATTTGATGATGGTAACCAATTAGCATGACTTCAGTTTTACCACTGTTCAGACACAAGAAAGTATTACTCAGTCATCTTTTTATCTCAGAAATAAAGCCGGAGAGAAAACCAACATCAGGGTGTTATATAAATCTGCTGTAATGAATTAGCTCTATGAAATATTAATAATCAATAATAACTGTAGTAACTGTAGTAAAATTAATATTACAATCAACCCACCTGTTCATCTTGTGAACACTCAGCGTTAATTGTTTATTAATTCTAAGAAATATTCAATTCCGGGGAAGGGAAATGTCTTTTCTTACTGTACAGTACTAAGAGCCTGTAGTCAAAATCTAAATCGGAAAGTAAGCTTTGTTGCAAGCAGAGAATCAGAACCAAATACGTATTGTGCACAAGTTTTATTAACTAAATCACAAACATAACTAAACATATACATACATACATACATGCATAGGAAAAATGGTGACTGATAGAATGGAACCGGAAGCAGGAAATGGACTATGGAACTATGGAAAAGATCCATTTAGCTATGAAAAGAACCATCAGCTTATCATTTTCAGAGCACCTCATTAAATTGATACTTGCATGGTCTGTGCAGTGGGCACAATTCTTGAAGTTGTTGAAAAGGATGTTGATGGTTTGGTGAGTGTCAAATGTTAAAGTTCCAATCGTTTTCTTCTCCGTTGGATGAAGAAGATATGATGAACTTGCATGGTTAGTTCGACTCTGTTCTCATGGCTGGAGTGCAGATTGTGGCCTGCCGGCCCTGGGCCGGAGAGGTCACGCAGAGCAAATGGTGGGAGTTGCGATGGACTTCTTCTGCATTGAAAAAGACATTGTCCAAACTCCTGAGGTTGTCCTTGATTCTGTTGTGGTTGAGAGAGTCCTCTCTCTCCTCAATGAGCACATGGCTGGTTGTGAGTCCAGGCCTGCTGCCCTGGGGCCTACTGAGGTCATGCTGGACAGCACGGCACCCTGAACGTACCGAGAAGGCCAAGAGAGAGAAGGGCTAGCGAAGAGGCCCTTTAAAGCTTGACAAAGGTCCCACCTTGCAGGGTTGGCTCAACCAATAAGAAAAGGGGAATTTCTAAGCGGGAGTTTCCTCTGTGGGGAGGATTTATGACTCTTTTAAGCGTGCTCCTTTGGATTTGCAGCTGGATTGGTTGCTGATGAAGAAACTATGAAAGATTCTTGTAATACAAATATGTTGCGCAGCTATCAACATATCATATACACGACCATTTTGATCTTCAAAGTACCAATTTATAGAGACCAAACATGGTATAGGTGACCATTGATTCTATTGTAAAATACACAGCATCAACAAAATAATAGTATTAAAAGACATTACACAAGACAGTAAATCATTCACAAAATGTTCTGGGATGCATGCTCATTTATAGATCAGTTCGTCTATGATTAATGCCGCAAAGTCTGTATTAAAGATTGTTTCTGTCTTCCCCGTCGTCTCTGTCTTGAGCCACATTCTTAACAGCAATAAACCAACTTATCTGATCGTGGTTATGGTAACTAAGACCTTCTTGCCCTTGTTGGGGGGATGGGACCACAGATCCCAGAGTGAGTTTTAAATATTATTTTTTAACTCTAACAAATACTTGTCGAATTTGTTTCAGTCGTTACACTGCGTATCATCAGCATGAAAGTGTTAATGGAGGCCAAGCGATTCCAACAAGTGACCAAGTGTTGACAGATAAATATTAAATGGCAGAAGGCCCTAGACTGAGTCCTGGGGAACACCAGTGAGAACAGAGCTAATCTCAGACTTGAAACCACCCAAATAAATGGACTGAGAACGGTCCGTGAAATAGGATTTAAACCACTTCAAAGCTGTCCCCGCCACACCAAAAACTTGTTCAAAAGCTGCTCTTAAATCAAGAAGGATGAGAATGGAAATTGCACGAGTCATAAGCCATCAAGAAATTCATTGGTGACTTTGACCAAAGCTGAAAGAAGTATTAGATTAAAGTTAACTTGATGTGCTAGTCTCAATGTTAGTGGAAGAGTGCGTTCACAGGGCATGTTACAACAACGTGCTAAAACAGAGGCAACTAAACAAAGTATTTACAACATTCTAATTAGTGCTGCAACTTACGATTATTTTGATAATCGATTAGTTGGCTGATTATTTCTTCGATTAATTGGATAAAAAGCTAAATTTTCTATTTTATTTTATAGACAAAACACACTATTCCACATCCTCCCAATGCTGTCCTTCAAACAAACGTGCCAACTGAGTTCTATGAAAACATGTATAGGGAATATATCTATATCTATCCTATATGTGCAAAAGAGCTATAAAGTTAATGGACAGTTTAAATCCCTATGTTAAACATGAAGATAATAATAAAGATAAAAAAGAAAAAGAAAAACACAAACTCAGTGTTAACAGATAAGTGGAATGTTCTCCAGGAACCAGTTACTGTGGCCAAAGTGAATGTGTGTGTTCATGCAGTTACCGTGTCCAAAGTGAATGTGTGTGTTCATGCAGAACATTCCAAGAAAATTTCTTTATCCTCTAAGAGGCACACACATCTTTCAAAGCCCCTGACAGGGAAGCCACATTCAACATTACGCTAACACATTAGCTTGAAACTTAAAATAAATAATTCTCATGTTTTGGGCAGTTTGGATCATGCACCTATCCCGCAACAGCTCACTCTAGTTTCCTCCACTATTTTTAGATGCGTTTTGTTCATAGAAATGCGTTATTCAGTGCTGTGATTTGACGCGACTGGCGGAAGTTTTCCGTGCACTGTGGGCAGACGCGAATAAAGATAATGACATTCGTTGTCAATTTTTCAATCATAAAAAAATTATAATAATTTAAGTAGGGCTGCATGATTAATCACAATTTACATGAAATCGTACTTAAACCGATTTGGCTTATCGCGATTATGAAATCGTAAAGGCTGCAATTATTTATTTTTTTATGCACAGCTTGTATGGCTCTGTAAACGCTGCTCCATCTGAAAGCACTGTGAGTTTGAGTCACTTATAATGTGCATTTGAAAAAACAACACGTGTCAAACATCTTTCCAAACATACATTTATGAAACTCTTGTCCAGCAAAAGACATTTAACAACATTTAATAACATGCTTTTACTCCAAATTCTCTTCATAATGACAGTTGAGCATCCTTCTGTGAGATGATGTGATTCTTCTTACACAGAATAAGGCATTCGTGTGTTTATTAGTCATGTTTAATCAAAGCATTTCAAACTTCTGTTTATTCAGCTACAGCCATAGTATGATGCCTGATAGGGATTTCCTTGAATGATGTGTGTTGTTGTACTTCTGTGGCAGGGCATATTTGGCGTGTCTGCATGAGACACCCTCTGGTGTTCAGATGGAGCGGCATTTACTACTGATCAGCCGTGCTGCACTGACAAAGCTGCGCATAAAATTATCGCAGCCTTTGCCAAATCACGTGCGGTTTCATTGTGATTAATTGTGCAGCCCTATTTTAAAGTCATATGATCATCATTTTCACGATTGATCTTTGCGGTCCCTTTGGAGTACTCTTGAGGACTGCGTTCTGATTGACAGGGCCCCTACGTATTGCTCCCTATTCCCTGAGCACGGGATATGTAGAAGTTCCCTTTACTTGTCAACAGTATGTTTTAATTCAATCAAATCATTTTCATAATGCGCATTGGGGTGTGCGATATATATTGCCTACAGTCAGTAATATCATAATTGTTGTTTTAATGATGTGGAATTTGACATTATGTCCCTCACTTTGCAAAAACCAAACAAAACACGCCTAAAGAGTCCACGCATACAATTGACTGCATTATGTAGCTTTTCTGATTTAGGTTAGACTGCACATGTGCATTTAGAGTGCATGCTCTCACTGCATGATTGCTTTATTAAAATGCAGTAAAAATGCCCCTGTATTGAGTATTTATCTTTTAGGATATATTTATATCATGATATAGCTAAGCAATCACACAAAGAGTGGCAGTTTTCAATATCAGGACCGATGTTCAATAAACAAGTTGATATTAAGTGACTCGCATTTTAGACAATATTGCCTGTTTTGCTCTATTTTGCAGACGAAAATAGTTCCAAAACAAAGCCATGGCAGAACTGTTTTGAGTCTCTGAGCAACACATAGTGGTGTTTCATTACTGAATGAATCAAGCCATTTCAATGAATCGGTTAAATGAATTCAATGACTCGCTCAGTAAGAAGGTGAAATGCTTCGTTCCTGAAACGATCAGTCGTTTGAATGAATTCGTTGAATTAATGACTCAGTGATTAGCTTATTAACACTGACTTGCCGCCACCTACTGGTGATTTTAAGTTTCTGACTTTTAAAATTTCAAAATATTATTTATGAATTTGTAACTGGTTAAATGCATTTGTCTCATCTGAGCAGCATTAAACAGTCTGTGTAAATCTGAATGCCACTTCAGATGCAGCTTCTGTGTTTCCGATGCATTACAAAGATGGATTTTGTTGATACTGATTTCATTTAATTGTTAACAGCCCTATAGTGTGTATTATTAGGGCCCAAGCCCTGAAAGGGCGAAGGCCCTATTGTTTTTGGTAGGATTATTTATTATTAGGGCCCAAGCCCTGAAAGGGCGAAGGCCCTATTGTTTTCATAAGGATTATTAGGGCCCAAGCCCTGTTTTCGGTAGGATTAGGCTATTAGGGCCCAAGCCCTGAAAGGGCGAAGGCCCTATTGTTTCCGGAAGGATTATTTTTAGGGCCCAAGCCCAGAAAGGGCGAAGGCCCTATTGTTTTCCTAAGGATTATTATTATTATTAGGGCCCAAGCCCTGAAAGGGCGAAGGCCCTATTGTTTCCGGTAGGATTATTAGGGCCCAAGCCCTGAAAGGGCGAAGGCCCTATTGTTTTCGGTAGGATTATTTGTTATTATTATTAGGGCCCAAGCCCTGAAAGGGCGAAGGCCCTATTGTTTTCGGTAGGATTATTTGTTATTATTATTAGGGCCCAAGCCCTGAAAGGGCGAAGGCCCTATTGTTTTCGTAAGGATTATTAGGGCCCAAACCCTGAAAGGGCGAAGGCCCTATTGTTTCCGGAAGGATTATTTTTAGGGCCCAAGCCCTGAAAGGGCGAAGGCCCTATTGTTTTCCTAAGGATTATTATTATTATTATTATTAGGGCCCAAGCCCTGAAAGGGCAAAGGCCCTATTGTTTCCGGAAGGATTATTTTTAGGGCCCAAGCCCTGAAAGGGCGAAGGCCCTATTGTTTTCCTAAGGATTATTATTATCATTATTAGGGCCCAAGCCCTGAAAGGGCAAAGGCCCTATTGTTTTCGGTAGGATTATTAGGGCCCAAGCCCTGAAAGGGCGAAGGCCCTATTGTTTTCGTTAGGATTATTAGGGCCCAAGCCCTGAAAGGGCGAAGGCCCTATTGTTTTCGGTAGGATTATTAGGGCCCAAGCCCTGAAAGGGCGAAGGCCCTATTGTTTTCGGTAGGATTATTAGTTATTATTAGGGCCCAAGCCCTGAAAGGGCGAAGGCCCTATTGTTTCCGGTAGGATTATTTATTAGGGCCCAAGCCCTGAAAGGGCGAAGGCCCTATTGTTTTCGTAAGGATTATTCTTTATTATTAGGGCCCAAGCCCTGAAAGGGCGAAGGCCCTATTGTTTCCGGTAGGATTATTAGGGCCCAAGCCCTGAAAGGGCGAAGGCCCTATTGTTTTCGGTAGGATTATTATTATTATTATTAGGGCCCAAGCCCTGAAAGGGCGAAGGCCCTATTGTTTTCGGTAGGATTATTAGGGCCCAAGCCCTGAAAGGGCGAAGGCCCTATTGTTTTCGGTAGGATTATTATTATTATTATTATTATTATTATTATTATTATTATTATTATTATTATTATTATTATTATTATTATTATTATTATTATTATTATTGTTGTTCAAGGGTTCGGGGGCTTTTGGGGCCTTTAACATGCTCAAAAACTCATGAAACTTTGCACACAGGTCAGAACCCGCGGCCATTAGGGCCGGGCTGAAGCTGGTACCCGGGCGTGGCAGGGGGGCTCAACAGCGCCCCCTGGAACGGGATCCGAACACTTGTCCATAAATCAAACACACTTGCATGTAATAATATGAATCTCGGAACAGATATAGATCTCATCGGGCCGAACAACTTTCGTGCTCTAAGTTTTACGCCAGCCCAACAGGAAGTCGACTATTATGGGTTGTTTGGAAACGCATGCTGTGGAATTTAATGTACTCCTCCTAGGGAATTCATCTAATCGTCTCCAAACTCGGTCAGCATGAAGTCAAGACATTGAGGATGAAAAATTGCCAGGGGATTTTTGATATCTCGAACGGTTTGGCCGTGGCGAGGAAACGAATTTATGGCGAATAATGGAAACAGGAAGTGTGTTATAACTTCAGCATACATTAACTGATCTTGATTAAACTTCAGCAGTGTGTTCGTTGTAAGAGGCCGATCAGATGGATGTGACTATTGTGAGTCAAAGTTATAGCGCCACCAACTGGCAACAGGAAGTGTGTCACTTTCAAAATGCTTTGAAATCACCCTCTTATTTTTACCCGATTTGCTTCAAACTTTATGTGTATAATGTAGACACACGGCAGATGTAGGCCTGTGAAAGGATTATTGATATCTTAGATACTGTTGCCGTGGCAACGCATCAAACATCAATATTATTTTCGGATGCTTTTGAGACTCTTCACATGCTTGAAAATGCATGAAACTCGACAGACACATCACATTTATTATCCAGTAGACATGTGCAAAGTTTCAGAAACGGGCGTGGTGAGGGGCTCAGTAGCGCCACCTTTAGTCAAAAATGGGGGCTTAGTTTTACATAGAGACTTAAAACTTGGTATGTATATTGTTCTCATCAAGCCGGACAACTTTCTAATTCATAGTCATAAGCTCTGACCAACAGAAAGTGAGATATTTTGGTTTGAATGTGATTTTTTGGAGAATTCTCTCTCTCTCTCTCTCTCTGTATCTGTATCTCAGTGTGTGTGTGTGGGGTGTGGGGGATTTGTCTGTTAGGAGAGATTTGCTTTTATAATTGTTTTTCAAGGTTTCAGGGGCTTTTGGGGCCCTTAACGTGCTCGAAAACTCTTGAAACTTTGCACACAGGTCAGAACCCGCGGCCATCAGGGCCGGGCTGAAGCTGGTACCCGGGCGTGGCAGGGGGGCTCAACAGCGCCCCCTTGAATGGGGTCCGAAAACTTGGTCCATATATCAAACACGCTTGGATGAATTAATATGAAACTCGGTACACATATAGATCTCATCGGGCCGAACAACTTCCGTGCTCTATGTTATTAGCTCCGCCCAACAGGAAGTCAGCTATTATGCGTTGTTTGAAAAACGCATGCTGTGGAATTTAATGTACTCCTCCTACAAAATTCATCCGATCCCCACCAAACTCGGTCAGCGTGAAGTCAAGACATTGAGGATGCTAAATTGCGGACGGACTTTTGATATCTCGAACGGTTTGGTCGTGGCGAGGAAACGAATTTATGGCGAGAAAAGAGAAACACAAAGTGTTATAACTTCTGCATACATTAACTGATCTTGATGAAACTTCAGCAGTGTGTTCGTGGTAAGAGGCCGGTCAGATGGATGTAACTATTGTGAGTCAAAGTTATAGCGCCACCAACTGGTAGCAGGAAGTGTCACTTTCAAAATGCTTTTGACAAAAGTGGGGGGGTTACCTTTACCCACAGTTACAAAAATCAGTACGCATATTGGTCTCATCGAGCCGGACAACTTTCTAATTTACAGTCGTTAGCTCCGAGCAACAGGAAGTCAGATATTTTGGCTTGAATGTGGATTTTTTGGATATGTCAGACCCTTGAGTTTTTAGCTACTCCTCCTAAGTGGTTTATTTTATTCACACCAAACTTTTTCAACATGATAAAAATACATTAAAGATATATATATATATATATATATATATATATATATATATATATATATATATATATATATATATATATATATATATATATATATATATATATATATATATATATATATATATATATATATATAAATATAGCTGCGAGCAGCGATGAAGGGCCTAAAGCCGGGGGCACCGCCACCCCAGTGCCTTTAGGTAACTAAAGGCACCGGGGTTGCGGTGCCACCGGCTTGGGCCCGTAATCGCTGCTCGCAGCTATATTTATTATTATTATTATTATTATTATTTTGTCAACCTTTCGGGCACTTTTGGGGCCCTTAACATGCTCGAAAACTCTTGAAATTTTGCACACAGGTCAGAACCCGCGGCCATCAGGGCCGGGCTGAAGCTGGTACCCGGGCGTGGCAGGGGGCCTCGACAGCGCCCCCTGGAACGGGATCCGAACACTTGTCCATAAATCAGACACGCTTGCATGTAATAATATGAAACTCGGTACACATATAGACCTCATAGGGCCGAACAACTTTCGTGCTCTAAGTTTTACGCCAGACCAACAGGAAGTCGGCTATTATAGGTTGTTTGGAAACGCATGCTGTGGAATTTGATGTACTCCTCCTAGGAAATTCATCCATTCGCCTCCAAACTCGGTCGGCATGAAGTCAAGACATTGAGGATGCTAAATTGCGGACGGATTTTTGATATCTCGAACGGTTTGGCCGTGGCAAGGAAACGAATTTATGGCGAATAATTCAAACAGGAAGTGTGTTATAACTTCTGCATACATTAACTGATCTTGATGAAACTTCAGCAGTGTGTTAGTTGTAAGAGGCCGATCACATGGATGTGACATTTGTGAGTCAAAGTTATAGCGCCACCAACTGGCAACAGGAAGTGTGTCACTTTCAAAATGCTTTGAAATCACCCTCTTATTTTTACCCGATTTGCTTCAAACTTTGTGTATAATGTAAACACACGGCAGATGTAGACCTGTGAAAGGATTATTGATATCTTAGATACTGTTGCCGTGGCAACGCATCAAACTTTAATATTCTTTTCGGATGCTTTTGAGACTCTTCACATGCTTGAAAATGCATGAAACTCGACAGACACATCACATTTATTATCCAGTAGACATGTGCAAAGTTTCAGAAACGGGCGTGGTGAAATGGCTCAGTAGCGCCACCTTTAGTCAAAAGTGGGGGGGTTAGTTTTATCAACAGCAACAAAACTTGGTATGTGTATTGTTCTCATCAAGACGGACAACTTTCTAATTTACAGTAACTAGCTCGGACCAAGAGGAAGAGAGATATTTTGGTTTGAATGTGGATTTTCTGGAGAATTTTCTCTCCCTCTCTCTGTGTCTCTGTGTGTGTGAGGGGAGGGGGGGAGGGATTTGACTATTGCTTTTATATTGTTAATCAAGGTTTCAGGGGCTTTTGGGGTCCTTAACGTGCTCAAAAACTCTTGAAACTTTGCACACAAGTCAGAACCCCCTGGCATCAGGGCCGGGCTGAAGCTGGTACCCGGGCGTGGCAGGGGGGCTCAACAGCGCCCCCTTGAACTGGGTCTGAAAACTTGGTCCATAGATCAAACACGCTTGCATGAATTAATATGAAACTCGGTACACATATAGATCTCATCGGGCCGAACAACTTTTCCCCAGTCAAGTTTTACGCCAGCCCAACAGGAAGTCGGCTATTATGGTTTGTTTGGAAAACGCTTGCTGTGGAATGCGAAGTACTCCTCCTAGAGAATTCATCCAATCCCCACCAAACTCGGTGTGCATGAAGTCAAGTCATTGAGGATGCTAAATTGCGGAAGGATTTTTGATATCTCGAACGGTTTGGCCGTGGCGAGGAAACGAATTTATGGCGAGAAAAGAGAAACACAAAGCGGTATAACTTCTGCATACATTAACTGATCTTGATGAAACTTCACCAGTGTGTTCGTGGTAAGAGGCCG
Organism: Squalius cephalus; assembly: GCF_949319135.1. Classification (NCBI taxonomy): domain Eukaryota; kingdom Metazoa; phylum Chordata; class Actinopteri; order Cypriniformes; family Leuciscidae; genus Squalius; species Squalius cephalus. The sequence continues at coordinate 23,778,329 of NC_137133.1, read as the reverse complement.
ATCAGATGGATGTAACTATTGTGAGTCAAAGTTATAGCACCACCAACTGGCAGCAGGAATTGTGTCACTTTCAAAATGCCTTTGACAATAGTGGGGGGGGGGGGGTTAGTTGTATACAGTAACAAAAATCAGTACGTACATTGGTCTCATCGAGCCGGACAACTTTCTAATTTAAAGTAATTTGCTCCGACCAACAGGAAGTCAGATATTTAGGTCTGAATGTGGATTTTTGGGATATTTCAGACTCTGAGTTTTTAGCTACTCCTCCTAACTGGTTTATTTTTTTCACACCAAACGTTTTCAACACGATGGAAATACATTAAAAATGCTAAATTGTGAACGGATATTAAATATTTCAAACAGTTTTGATATAGTGAGGGATTAAAGTAATGTACAAAAAGGAAACGCTAAAAGTGTGTCATCTTCTAAAAATGTAATTATACACCATTTATTTCTATATAAAAGTATACAAATATCACAACTAAACCCATTTTATTCTTTTTTTTTTCAATTTAAGAATTACTTATACGTTTAAAAATAGCAATTGTACTCTTTAGTCACATAAAAGTCAAGTCATACATAGGGCTATACTGCCCTCTTGTGTTCAAAATCAGGTAGGCCTATTGTATCTATATAAAAATATACTAGGTATGTGACGGTGAGAATATTTTACCACCGGTTAATCAACGGGTTAATCAACGTTAATCAATGTTGTGGAATATTTTGAGTGTATAAAATCAGAATAAAGTAAGACTAATAATATTTTCTGTCTTCTATATATATATATATATATATATATATATGAGGAGCTCTTTTCCAAAACGGGATAAATCCATTTCAGTAGTTTTCAGGAAAATTACATTTTTTACCTAGACCCACACATTTTGTGAATATTCAATTTATCCTGTTAAAATGTTTTTTTGGCTCAGTCTGAACACGTTGAACAATGATTATTAAATCAAACAACAATATTGTTGATGATAATTCAAAGTTTATTTATTTATTTTTCAAAACGCTATAAATCCATCAATTTTTGAAAGAAAATTATGGTTTGTCTTTTAAAAAACAAACAAGAGAACATGCAACATATAATCAGGTACTCATAGTATAAATGAATATAAATTAAATAAGTGCAAATGCATGAAATAAATAAAAGCCAAATAAAATAAATAGTCAAAATAAAATAAATATTTCCAGTGACGTTCTAATATTGTCCACCACATAAAACAAATAATTTAAAAATAACACACATACAAATACCAGTCCTTAAATACAACAATGTTAAAAATACATTCAAATCATTTAGTAACACATAGGCTATTATAACTATTCAGTACTTTTAATGTCACGTTAGCAGGCTTCTTTACAGGAAAATATCTTTATCGCGAGGGGGAAACCTACAAAACAGTATTATACTAGTCAATTCTGAAACGAAAGTTGTACTCACCAAACACTTTTATGAAGGTCGCCTTGCAAACGGGCACATTCTCCGGATGTCTGTTGCACAAAAGACTGCCTACTTAACAGATACGTTCCGGTCTTTTTGTTTGTTAATGTCCTGGACTTTCGGACGCTTCCTTGTCACTTGCGTGATGTCCAGGAGATGAAGTATGGCCTGGTCCTGGTCAATCTTGTTTTGTTTTTCATAAAAATAGTTGAAACTTACAGATCAGATCGTCCGGCGACAGCCTCTCGGCCTGACAGAAATCTTTGGCGGCAGCTTTGTGTTGACATCCCACTGTTGGTATTAACGCGCCACCCGAGTGACGAATCTTCTTTTTTTGTTGTGTTTTGTGATTTTCTTTGTCCAGTCTGCGTTTTTTACCCCCAGGTATAGGTCTCACTGGCTCATCAAGGCCATCAAAAGTGTTACTACAGTTTAAAGCACTCATTTTGATGAATGAATGAACATAAACAAAGTAACAAACCTCTGTTCAGATCGCCGCCTATTTGGATTGCGTAGAACGCTCACCGAATTCTGATTGGTTGAGAGGATATATCCCGTTTAGGCTAAAAATAGGTTTGGCGCTTATCTCGTTTTGGAAAGAAACTGCATCTTGCAGTACATTTTAAATAAGTAAATATAGCGATTTGTCATGAAACGTTGATGGAGCAGTAAATAGGTTCAGTACACAGCAAAATGACATGAAAAACTCATTTTTTTAAAAAATGGCGTTTATCCCGTTTTGGAAAAGAGCTCTTCATATATATATATACATATATATATATATATATATATATATATATATATATATATATATATATATATATATATATATATATATATATATATATATATATATATATACGTGTGTGTGTGTGTGTGTGTGTGTGTGTGTGTGTGTGTGTGTGTATGTATGTATGTATGTATGTATGTAGCTCCGGAGTATAAGTCGCATCAGTCAAAAAATGCGTCATGAAGAGGAAAAAAACACATATAAGTCGCACTGGACTATAAGTCGCATTTATTTAGAAATTTATTTCACAAAATCCAAGACCAAGAACAGACATTTAATCTGGAAAGGCAAGTTATTCAACTACACAGAACAACAGGCTGAATAACGTTAGGTGTCCGGTATGTTAACGCAACACATTAACAGTTATTCAGCTACACGATAACATTAAGAACATATACCTGGGAGGCTGAATAGGCTAAATTAACATAAGCCAGCGAGCCCAACAAGCAAGTTACCAATAAACAAGTTCACCAAGCTCCCGCAATCTCATTCCACATCATTTTCTTCATCCTTGGTGTCGCTTTTGAACAACTCCGCCAACTAGAGCGCCCTCTCACGGCTGTAGACGGTAATGTTTTCTCTTGGTTCATCTCAGTCTGAATTAATTTTGATATACAAGTCGCACCTGAATATAAGTCGCAGGACCAGCCAAACTATGAAAAAAAGTGCGACTTATAGTCCGGAAAATACGGTATATATATATAGCTATATAAATATAGCTGCGAGCAGCGATGAAGGGCCAAAGCCGGCGGCACCGCCACCCCGGTGCCTTTAGGGAACTAAAGGCACCGGGGTTGCGGTGCCACCGGCTTGGGCCCGTAATCGCTGCTCGCAGCTATATTTTTTTTTTTCTTTTTTTTTTTTTTGCCTTTTTGCCTTTTTGCCACTTTTGGGGCCCTTAACATACTCAAAAACTCTTGAAATTTTGCACACACGTCAGAACCCGCCGCCATCAGGGCCGGACTGAAGCTGGTACCCGGGCGTGGCAGGGGGGCTCGACAGCGCCCCCTGGAATGGTGTTCGAAAACTTGGTCCATAAATCAAACACGCTTGCATATAATAATATGAAACTCGGTACACATATAGATCTCATCGGGCCGAACAACTTTCGTACTTTTACTTTTTACGCCAGCCCAACAGGAAGTCGGCTATTATGGGTTGTTTTGAAACGCATGCTGTGGAATTTAATGTACTCCTCCTAGAGAATTCATCCAATCGCCTCCAAACTCGGTCAGCATGAAGTCAAGACATTGAGGATGCTAAATTGCGGACGGATTTTTGATATCTCAAACGGTTTGGCCGTGGCAAGGAAACGAATTTATGGCGAATAAGGGACACAGGAAGTGTGTTATAACTAGGGCTGTGCAATTAATTGAATTTCGATTTCAATTTCGATTTTTGCTCCCAACGATCACCAAAATAGTATAATCGAGTAAAAACGATTATTTTGCCATTTTCTGTTTTGAAAGAACGCTCTTATTTTGTCTTGTGTTCTGAATGACGCGCACACGCGCACATCCGCCCTTCCCGATGCCGTAAACTCTCTCAGCTTGAATGTTTAAACTGATAAGACTTAAAAAGAAGTGAAAATGATAAACTTTAGTTACGATGCAATGCTGGCCCGATTGTACAAGTGACAATTCCATCATGTCCCGACTCATAAACGCGAATGTGTAGTTTCGACGCTTGCTTTGTCCAGCGCATTTTGAGAGACAGAGAGAGAAGACGCGGCACCGCTGAACACTCACGCGGTTTGTGAAATTGCGTCTTGGAGAAAGTTTTAAAATTATTGATTTGATTTTATAATCTGTGTGGATTCATTTAAGATACTCATACAATCTACATGCTAAAGTGAATCAATGTTTGTGGGGAATTTCCGGCATTAAGTGGTAGACCTGCGGGAATTATTAAAATACTCATTGAAGTATTATCTGTTACATTATTTATTTTAATAGTTCAAAAAGTACAATCAATGTTCACATTTCGATTTTTAAGACTTGTTGAAAGGTGTCTTTGGTAACACTTTACAATAAGGTTCATTAATTAGCATTATAACTAACTTACCTTTGTTAAGATTAACTAATAATAAACAATAATTCTACAGCATCTTAGTTAATATTAATTTCACCATTTACTAATACGTTATTAAAATGAAAGGTTGTATTTGTTAACATTAGTTAATGCACTGTAAACTAACATGAACAAACAATGAACAGCTGTATTTTTATTAACTAGCATTAAAAAAGATTAATAAATACTGTAACAAATGTTTTTCTCATTGTTAGTTCATGTTAGTTAATACATTAACTAATGTTAACTAATTAACATTATTGTAAAGTGTTACCGTGTCTTTTTAATAAATGCAACACGTTCCCAGTCATGTGAAATAATCGTGTTACATAATCGTGATTTCAATATTGACCAAAATAATCGTGATTATGATTTTTCCCATAATCGAGCAGCCCTAGTTATAACTTCAGCATACATTATCTGATCTTGATGAAACTTCAGCAGTGTGTTCGTTGTAAGAGGCCGAACACAAGGATGTGACTATTGTGAGTCAAAGTTATAGCGCCACCAACTGGCAGCAGGAAGTGTGTCACTTTCAAAAGGCTTTGAAATCACTCTCTTATTTTTACCCGATTTGCTTCAAACTTTATGTGTATAATGTAGACACACGGCAGATGTAGACCTGTGAAAGGATTATTGATATCTTAGATACTGTTGCCGTGGCAACGCATCGAACTTTAATATTCTTTTTTGATGCTTTTGAGACTCTTAGCATGCTTGAAATTGGATGAATCTCGACAGACACATCACATTTATTAGCCAGTAGACATGTGCAAAGTTTCAGAAACGGGCGTGGTGGAATGGCTCAGTAGCGCCACCTTTAGTAAAAAATGGGGGCTTAGTTTTTCCTAGAATTACAAAAATCGGTATGTATATTGTTCTCATCGAGCCGGACAACTTTCTAATTTAGAGTTATTAGCTCCAACCAACAGGAAGTCAGATATTTTGGTTTGAATGTGATTTTTTTGGAGAATTTTCTCTCTCTCTCTCTCTCTGTATCTGTGTCTCTGTGTGTGTGGGAGGGGGGTGTGGGGGATTTGTCTGTTAGGAGAAAGTTGCTTTTATAATTGTTTTTCAAGGTTTCAGGGTCTTTTGGGGCCCTTAACGTGCTCGAAAACTCTTGAAACTTTGCACACAGGTCAGAACCTTCGGCCATCAGGGCCGGGCTGAAGCTGGTACCTGGGCGTGGCAGGGGGGCTCGACAGCGCCCCCTTGAACGGGGTCCGAAAACTTGGTCCATATATCAAACACGCTTGCATGAATTAATATGAAACTCGGTACACATATAGATCTCATCAGGCCGAACAACGTCCGCACTCTAAGTTATTAGCTCCGCCCAACAGGAAGTCGGCTATTATGGGTTGTTTGAAAAACGCATGCTGTGGAATTTGATGTACTCCTCCTAGAGAATTCATCCAATCACCTCCAAACTCGGTCAGCATGAAGTCAAGACATTGGGGATGCTAAATTGCAGACGGATTTTTGATATCTCGAACGGTTTGGCCGTGGCGAGGACACGAATTTATGGCGAGAAAAGAGAAACACGAAGTGGTATAACTTCTGCACACATTAACTGATCTTGATGAAACTTCAGCAGTGTGTTCGTGGTAAGAGGCTGATCAGATGGATGTAACTATTGTGAGTCAAAGTTATAGCGCAACCAACTGGCAGCAGGAAGTGTGTCACTTTCAACATGCTTTTGAAAAAAGTGGGGGGGTTAGTTTTACCAACAGTTACAAAAATCAGAATATATATTGGTCTCACCGAGCCGGACAACTTTCTAATTTACGGTCATTAGCTCCGAGCAAAAGGAAGTCAGATATTTTGGTTTGAATGTGGATTTTTTGGATATTTCAGACTCTGAGTTTTTAGCTACTCCTCCTAAGTGTTTTATTTTATTCACACCAAACTTTTTCAACATGATAAAAATACATTAAAGATACACATACATATACATATATATATAAATATAGCTGCGAGCAGCGATGGAGGGCCAAAGCCGGCGGTACCGCCACCCTGGTGCCTTTAGGTAACTAAAGGCACCAGGATTGCGGTGCCACCGGCTTGGGCCCGTAATCGCTGCTCGCAGCTATATTTATTATTATTATTATTATTCTTTTTCTGTCAACCTTTCGGGCACTTTTGAGACCCTTAACGTGCTCAAACTCTTGAAACTTTGCACACGGGTCAGAACCCGTGGCCATCAGGGCTGGGCTGAAGCTGGTACCTGGGCGTGGCAGGGTGGCTCGACAGCGCCCCCTTGAACGGGGTCCGAAAACTTGGTCCATAAATCAGACACGCTTGCATGTAATAATATGAAACTCGGTACACATATAGATCTCATCGGGCCGAACAACTTTCGTACTTTTACTTTTTACGCCAGCCCAACAGGAAGTCGGCTATTATGGGTTGTTTTGAAACGCATGCTGTGGAATTTAATGTACTCCTCCTAGAGAATTCATCCAATCGCCTCCAAACTCGGTCAGCATGAAGTCAAGACATTGAGGATGCTAAATTGCGGACGGATTTTTGATATCTCGAACGGTTTGGCCGTGGGAAGGAAACAAATTTATGGCGAATAAGGGACACAGGAAGTGTTATAACTTCAGCATACATTATCTGATCTTGATGAAACTTCAGCAGTGTGTTCGTTTTCAGAGGCCGAACACAAGGATGTGATTATTGTGAGTCAAAGTTATAGCGCCACCAACTGGCAGCAGGAAGTGTGTCACTTTCAAAATGCTTTGAAATCACTCTCTTATTTTTACCTGATTTGCTTCAAACTTTATGTGTATGATGTAGACACACGGCAGATGTAGACCTGTGAAAGGATTATTGATATCTTAGATACTGTTGCCATGGCAACGCATCAAACTTTAATATTCTTTTTTGATGCTTTTGAGACTCTTAACTAGGGCTGCACGATTTGGGGAAAATGTCATATTGCGATAATTGAGGTCAATATTGCGATTACGATTGCGATATGCGATATAATAAACAAATGGTTTCATGAGTCAACTTGCTTGATTCTCAAGGAAAATAAATGCACACACAGATTAGTGATAATCAGCCTAAAGAAAAAAGTTCTTTAGTCAAGAGCAGTGAGTGTTTTTCTCTGTTCCCTTTGTTCTTTGATTAACTTTAGCGACAGATTTTTTTTATTTATTTTTTTATTGCATTTTAACAAGAACAAAACATAATTTACATACAAGAGTACATATAACCATACATGTCAGGGGTAAAGAAAAATAATAATAAAAAATAAAAAAATAGAAAAATAAAAAAGAATAACTTTAGCGACATTAGTGTACTGTCCCTTTAAGACCAGCCGCTGTCAAAAACGCGGATCTCACACGCGCCTCATTCTTTCACGAGTCATCACAACTCTTCATGTTCATCATAAGACTACTCTTATGTTATGAAGACACTCGACAAAAAAAACAAAACATTTTTGCATAATTGTGTGTGTTGTTCGTTCAAGCTCGAAAGAGAACTGTATTCTGTCATGCTGTTTTGCACGCACGATATTAGCGCGAGTCTTTCTGTCTGTCACAGTCAGGACATTCACAGGCAGCGCGATTTGGCAAACGTGTGTTGAACGTTCTACAGCGAAAGAGAACTTGATACTGGCGCGCGTCTATCTGTGTGTGTGTGTGTGTGTGTGTCAGGAGGACACAGGCAGCTCGTTATTTTATGTCTTATCGCGCATGAATGGTTTAAAAGCATTTGCATTAATAAGTGCGTTAACAGCGCTAATTTGTTTATTTAATATAAAATCGCAGCATTTTGCGTCATATAATCGCGTAGGCTTGACATCGCGATTGCGATTGCGATACGATTAATCGTGCAGCACTACTCTTAACATACTTGAAATTGCATGAAACTCGACAGACACATCACACTTATTATCCAGTAGACATGGGCAAAGTTTCAGAAACGGGTGTGGTGAGGGGCTCAGTAGCGCCACCTTTAGTCAAAAATGGGGGCTTAGTTTTACCTAGAATCACAAAACTTGGTATGTATATTGTTCTTATCGAGCCGGACAACTTTCTAATTTACACTTATTAGCTCAAAGCAACAGAAAGTCAGATATTTTGGTTTGAATGTGATTTTTTGGAGAAATTTCTCTCCCTCTCTGTCTCTGAGTGTGTGAGGGGTGGGGGTGATTTGTCAGTTGAGTGAGATTTACTTTTTCATTTGTTTTTCAAGGTTTCTGGGGCTTTTGGGTCCCTAAACGTGCTCGAAAACTCTTGAAACTTTGCACACAGGTCAGAACCCGCGGCCATCAGGGCGGGGCTGAATCTGGTAGCCGGGCGTGGCAGGGGGGCTCAACAGCGCCCCCTTGAACGGGGTTCTAAAACTTGGTCCATATATCAAACACGCTTGCATGAATTAATTTGAAACTCGGTACACATATAGATCTCATCGGGCCGAACAACTTTCGTGCTCTAAGTTTTACGCCAGCCCAACAGGAAGTCGGCTATTTAGGGTTGTTTGGAAACGCTTGCTGTGGAATTTAATGTACTCCTCCTAGGAAATACATCGATTCGCCTCCAAACTTGGTCAGCGTGAAGTCAAGACATTGATGATGCTAAATTGCGGACGGATTTTTGATATCTCGAACGGTTTGGCTGTGGCGAGGAAACGAATTAATGGCGAGAAAAGAGAAAAACGAAGTGTTATAACTAATGCATACATTAACTGATCTTGATGAAACTTCAGCAGTTTGTTCATGGTAAGAGGCCGATCAGATGGATGTAACTATTGTGTGTCAAAGTTATAGCGCCACCAACTGGCAGCAGGAAATGTGTCACTTTCAAAATGCTTTTGACAAAAGTTGGGGGGATTGTTTTACCTACAGTAGCACAACTCAGTACGTATGTTGATCTCATCGACCCGGACAACTTTCTAATTTAAAGTCATTAGCTCCGACCATCAGGAAGTCAGATATTTTGGTTTGAATGTGGATTTTTTTGCAAAATCAGCCTCCAAAAGGCACTAAAAGCCTCAAATCTTCTAAAAATGTAATTTTATACCATTTATTTCTATATAAAAGTATACAAATATCACAACTAAACCCATTTTATTCTGTTTTTAAAAATAATTTTATTCTAATTTTATTCTAAATTTTAAAACAGTAAAGTAAAACAAAAATTCAAGTCATACATAGGGCTATACTGCCCTCTTGTGTCCAAAAGGACATCAAAATAATATATAAAACTTTTTACCAGCTAGGCCAATAATGTATTTAAATATACATTTATTAGGTATGTGTCTGAGGATATTTTCCCACCGGTTAATCGAGGTGTGTGACACGAGCGGGTGCTTTTGTATCGCTAATATAAAAGTGAAAGAAAAATACGGACGTCCGCACGGACATTTATAATGGTGCACACACAAATCACACACACGTTGGAAAGAATTATGCTTTTAAACAACACTAAACCGCCATTAGATGTCGCCAAGTGACCGTCTTAATGAGCGAGTCATTGATTCATTCGTTCAAATGATTCGTAATCCATAACATACAGATCCATAAACATGGATCCATAAACATCCAATCCATAAACATAAACAGATGTTTATGGATTGATCATTCAATCTTTGAGTCAACCAATTCGTTCAAAATGCTGAATCATTCAGTTATGAGAAAACACGTTCCTGTGAGATGCGTTCTTCTGTGATCTTTGTTTAACTATTTCCGCTGCTGAAACAGAACAAAAACAGTCAATATTGCATCTAAAATGTAAATGACTTCATTTTAACTGTTAATAACCTGTTGTATGAAATCAATGTCACAGTTTCAATAGTGATTGTATTCAGGAAAAGTTAGGTACGGAGAGCGAGCGATTTCAACGAAATCAGAACTAAACCCATTTTATTCTTTTATTATTATTATTATTCAATTTAAGAATTATGTTTGAGTTTAAAAAAAGCCAGAATGTTTTAGTCCAAAAAATAAATAAATCATGCCATGGATTGCTTGAAATTAATTTTTTTTATTATATTTATTTTTTCGTTTTGGCTTTGTTTATAGTTTATTTTTTATTTTTTATTCTTGTTCCGTTCTGAATATCATTACATTTAAAGGATTTGTTGTGGAATATTTTGAGTGTATCATAAAATCAGAATAATTCTCTCGATTTAGTGATCCCCTACTTATTATTTTATTTTATTTTTTTCTTTGTTCTAATTAGGTCAGGCAAGTAAAATTATCTGTGTCTTGTCCCTTAAATTTATATATATATATATATGTATGTGTGTGTGTGTATATGGCACCAGGATTGCGGTGCCACCGGCTTGGGCCCGTAATCGCTGCTCGCAGCTATATTTATTATTATTATTAGGGCCCGAGCACCGATGGTGTGAGGACCCTCTTGGAATTGCTCTGTTTATTAGGGCCCGAGCACCGATGGTGTGAGGACCCTCTTGGAATTGCTCTGTTTATTAGGGCCCGAGCACCGATGGTGAGAGGACCCTATTGTTTTTGCTCCGTTTATTATTCTTCTTCTTCTTCTTCTCCAAAGTGAATCGCTTTTTAGAGGGCCTAAACATGCTCGAAAACTCATGAAACTTTGCACATGCTTCAGAAGTGGTGAAAATTTACGTGTGATATGGTTTTCAAAATTGGGTGGGGCAAATTCGGTAAATTATTGCCCCCACATTTTGCCCCGGCTCTACGTTTCACGCACAGGTATGAAATTTGGTACATACATGTAATGACCCAATACCTACAAAAAAGTCTCTTGGAGCATAGCCCTAAACACAACAGGAAGTGATCTATTTTGAACTTCCTCCTAGATTTTGGGCATTTTTCGTAATTTCCTGATGTTGTACTTTAACGAACTCCTCCTACAGATTTGATCTGATCCTCTTCAAATTTGGTGAGTGTAATCTGAAGGCCTTTGTGACGTTAAATTGCGAAGATCTTGAGTTTTCGTCGAAGGGTGTGCCCTCTGCGGCCTGACAAATGTTCACCCAATTTCGGCCTTTTGGTGATATATGCATGATCAGATAAGTTCAATATTAATGTTGCTTGCAGTTCCGATGTTGCTAGGCAACCACAGACAGCCTGCAGTAACTTAGGCATACAATTTCCAATCTGTCCCAAACTTCACATGTTTGATAAGAGTCCTGTCCTGAACACATGACCATGCTCATTATGGTTATAGCAATAGCGCCACCTGCTGGTAGCAGGAAGTGTGGCAAATACAAAACGTGCTCGAAAAATCATGAAACTTTGCACACGCTTCAGAAGTGGTGAAAATGTACGTGTGATATGGTTTTCAAAATTGGGTGGGGCAAAATGGCTTCCTTATTGCCCCTACATTTTGCCCCAGCTCCTGGTTTCACGTACAGGTATGAAATTTGGTACATACATGTAATGACCCAATACCTACAAAAAAGTCTCTTGGAGCGCAGCTCTAAACACAACAGGAAGTCAGCTATTTTGAACTTCCTCTCAGATTTTGGGCAGTTTTTGCCATTTCCTGATGTTGTACATTAACAAACTCCTCCTACAGTTTTGATCTGATCCTCTTCAAATTTGGTGAGTGTAATCTTAAGGCATTTCCGAAAGGTGCCGGGTGGCGGTGGCAGGGGTGCGAGGGCCCTTTTCATCGCTGCTTGCAGCTTTAATTAGGGCCCGAGCACCGATGGTGTGAGGACCCTCTTGGAATTGCTCTGTTTATTATTATTATTATTATTATTAGGGCCCAAGCCCTGAAAGGGCGAAGGCCCTATTGTTTCCGGTAGGATTATTATTATTATTATTATTATTATTATTTTGTCAACCTTTCGGGCACTTTTGGGGCCCTTAACATGCTCGAAAACTCTTGAAATTTTGCACACACGTCAGAACCCGCGGCCATCAGGGCCGGACTGAAGCTGGTACCCGGGCGTGGCAGGGGGGCTCGACAGCGCCCCCTGGAACGGGATCCAAACACATGTCCATAAATCAAACACGCTTGCATGTAATAATATGAAACTCGGTACACATATAGATCTCATCGGGCCGAACAACTTTCGTGCTCTAAGTTTTACGCCAGCCAAACAGGAAGTTGGCTATTTAGCGTTGTTTGGAAACGCATGCTGTGGAATTTAATGTACTCCTCCTAGGGAATTCATCGATTCGCCTCCAAACTCGGTGTGCATGAAGTCAAGACATTGAGGATGCTAAATTGCGGACGGATTTTTGATATCTCGAACGGTTTGGCCGTGGCGAGGAAACAAATTTATGGCGAAAAAATGAAACAGGAAGTGTGTTATAACTTCTGCATACATTAACTGATCTTGATGAAACTTCAGCAGTGTGTTCGTTGTAAGAGGCCGATCACATGGATGTGACTATTGTGAGTCAAAGTTATAGCGCCACCAACAGGCAGCAGGAAGTACATCACTTTCAAAATGCTTTGAAATCAGTGTCTTATTTTTACCCGATTTGCTTCAAACTTTATGTGTACAATGTAGACACACGGCAGATGTAAACCTGTGAAAGGATTATTGATATCTTAGATACTGTTGCCGTGGCAACGCATCAAACTTTAATATTATTTTTTGATGCTTTTGAGACTCTTAACATACTTGAAATTGCATGAAACTCAACAGACACATCACATTTATTAGCCCGTAGACATGTGCAAAGTTTCAGAAACGGGCGTGGTGGAATGGCTCAGTAGCGCCACCTTTAGTCAAAAATGGGGGCTTAGTTTTTCCTAGAATCACAAAACTTGGTATGTGTATTGTTCTCATCAAGACGGACAACTTTCTAATTTACATGAACCATCTCCGACCAACAGGAAGAGAGATATTTTGGTTTGAATGTGGATTTTCTGAAGAATTTTCTCTCCCTCTCTCTGTGTCTGTGTGTGTGAGGGGAGGGGGGGATTTGCCTATTGCTTTTATATTGTTAATCAAGGTTTCAGGGGCTTTTGGGGTCCTTAACGTGCTCAAAAACTCCTGAAACTTTGCACACAGGTCAGAACCCACGGCCATCAGGGCCGGGCTGAAGCTGGTACCCGGGCGTGGCTGGGGGGCTCAACAGCGCCCCCTTGAACGGGGTTCTAAAACTTGATCCATATATCAAACACGCTCGCATGAATTAATATGAAACTCGGTACACATGTAGATCTCATCGGGCCGAACAACTTTACCCCGGTCAAGTTTTACGCCAGCCCAACAGGAAGTCGGCTATTATGGGTTGTTTGGAAAACGCTTGCTGTGGAATGTGAAATACTCCTCCTAGAAAATTCACCGTGTCCCCTTCAAACTCGGTGTGCATGTAGTCAAGACTTTGAGGATGCTAAATTGCGGACGGATTTTTGATATCTCGAACGGTTTGGCTGTGGCGAGGAATCGAATTTATGGCGAGAAAAGAGAAACACGGAAGTGGAATAACTTCTGCATACATTAACTGATCTTGATGAAACTTCAGCAGTGTGTTCGTGGTAAGAGGCCGATCAGATGGATGTAGCTATTGTGAGTCAAAGTTATAGCGCCACCAACTGGCAGCAGGAAGTGTGTCACTTTCAACATGCTTTTGACAAAAGTGGGGGGGTTAGTTTTAACTACAGTAAAGAAAAAACAGTTTGTATATTGTTCTCATCAAGCCGGACAACTTTCTAATTTACATTCAATAGCTCTGGCCATCAGGAAGTCAGATATTTTGGTCTGAATGTGAATTTTTTTTGCAAAATCAGCCTCTGAATTTTTAGCCACTCCTCTTAAACTATTTATTTTATTTGTACCAAACTTTTTCAACATGATGAAACTACATTAAATATGCTAAATTGTGAATGGATAATAAATATCTCAAACGGTTTTGCTATGGCGAGGGATTAAAGTAATGTCCAAAAAGGAAACACTAAAAATCTTCTAAAAATGTAATTATATACCATTTATTTCTATATAAAAGAATACAAATATCACAACTAAACCCATTTTATTCTGTTTTTGCAATTCAAGAAGAATGAAAAAGTTAAAACAGGCTATTTAGTGCTATTTGGTTCAACAAAAAAGCAAACATAGGGCTATACTGCCCTCTTGTGTCCAAAAGGACATCAAAATAGTATATAAAACTTTTTACCAGGTAGGCCAATATTGTATTTAAATATACATTTATTAGGTATGTGTCTGAGGATATTTTCCCACCGGTTAATCGACGTGTGACACGAGTGGGTGCTTTTAAATCGCTAATATAATAGTGAAAGAAAAATAATGATAATGTTGCACACACAAATCACACACATGTGGGAAAGAATGATGCTTTTAAACAACACTAAACCGCCATTAGGTGTCGCCAGGCATCCATCTTAATAAGCGAGTCATTGATTCATTCGTTCAAACGATTCGTTCGAATGAGTCGATCATGATTAAGACAGATGTTTATGGATTGATCATTCAATCTTTGAGTCAACCGATTCGTTAAAAATGCTGAATCGTTCAGTTATGAGAAAACACGTGATGCGTGATGGTTCTGCCGTGATCTTTGTTTAACTATTTTCGCTGCTGAAACAGAACAAAAACAGTCAACATTGCATCTAAAATGTAAGTGACTTAATTGTAACTGTTTATTAACCTGTTGTATGAAATCTAGGGGTGGGAGAAAAAATTTATTCTTAGATGCATCGCGATGCGGACGTGGACGATTCTGAATCGATTCACAAATGTCAAAAAATCGATTCTCTAAAAAAATATTTTTCTAATAACGTAATATTGACGGAAGGCAAAAGGCGGAACTCTAAGCGGACGTGCGTGCAGTCTGTGGCGCGCACATAACAGAGAAGTTTCTTCTGCTCACCAAGGCTGCATTTATTTGATTAAAAATACAAACAAAAACAGTAATATTGTAAAATAGTATTCCAATTTAAAACAGCTGCTTTCTATTTTAATATATTTTAAACTGTTATTTATTCCTGTGATCAAAGCTGAGTTTTCAGCATCATTACTCCAGTCGTCACTGTCACATGATCCTTCAGAAATTATTCTAATATGATGATTGATACTCAAGAAACATTCATTATTATTTTAAATGTCGAAAACAGTTGTGTACAGTCTTTGATGAATAGAAAGTTCAAAAGAACAGCATTTATCTGAAATCTAAAGCTTTTGTAACGTTAAACACTACCGCTCAAAAGTTTTGGGTTAGTAATAATTAAAATTTTATTTTTGGGGGAAATAAATAAAATAAATCAGTACTTTTATTTATGAAGGATGAGTTAAACTGATCAACAGTTACAGTAAAGACATTTATAATGTTAAAAATATATATATTTGAAATATATGCTGTTCTTTTGAACTTTACATTCATCAAAGCATTTTGAAAAAAAAAACCTGTACACTGTTTTCAACATTGAAAATAATAATGAATATTTATTGAGCATCAATCATCATATTAGTATGATTTCTGAAGGATCATGTGACACTGAAGACTGGAGTAATGATGCTGAAAACTCAACTTTGATCACAGAAATGAATTACTATGTAAAATATTTAAAAATTGAAAACAGCTGTTTTAAATTGGAATAATATTTCACAATATTACTGTTTTTGTTTGTATTTTTAATCAATAAATGCAGCCTTGGTGAGCAGAAGAGACTTCTCCTAAAAACATTAAAAATCTTACTGACCCCAAACTTTTGAACAATAATATATATATATATATATATATATATATATACATATATATGTATGTATGTATGTATATATATATATATATATATATATATATATATATATATATATATATATATATATATATATATATATATATATATATATATATATATATATATATATATATAAATAATATATATATATATATATATATATATATATATATATATATATATATATATATATATATATATATATATATATATATATATATATATATATATATATATATATATATAAATATAGCTGCGAGCAGCGATGGAGGGCCCAAGCCGGCGGTACCGCCACCCCGGTGCCTTTAGGTAACTAAAGGCACCGGGGTTGCGGTGCCACCGGCTTGGGCCCGTAATCGCTGCTCGCAGCTATATTTATTAGGGCCCGAGCACCGATGGTGAGAGGACCCTATTGTTTTTGCTCCGTTTATTATTATTCTTCTTCTCCAAAGTGAATCGCTTTTTAGAGGGCCTAAACATGCTCGAAAACTCATGAAACTTTGCACACGCTTCAGAAGTGGTGAAAATTTACGTGTGATATGGTTTTCAGAATTGGGGGGGGCAAATTCGGTAAATTATTGCCCCCACATTTTGCCCCGGCTCCTGGTTTCACGTACAGGTATGAAATTTGGTACATACATGTAATGACCCAATACCTACAGAAAAGTCTCTTGGAGCATAGCCCTAAACACAACAGGAAGTGAGCTATTTTGAACTTCCTCCTGGATTTTGGGCATTTTTCGTAATTTCCTGATGTTGTACTTTAACGAACTCCTCCTACAGATTTGATCTGATACTCTTCAAATTTGGTGAGTGTAATCTTAAGGCCTTTGTGACGTTAAATTGCGAAGATCTAGAGTTTTCGTCGAAGGGTGTGCCCTCGGCGGCCTGACAAACATCTATCTATAAATTACAGGAACGTCTGTCTGTCTGTCTGTCTGTGTGTGTGTGTGTCTGTTCCTCGCATATCTCTCGAACCGTTAGTCCGATTGATTTCAAACTCGACAGGTGTCTTGCCACGGGCACGAGTAAGTGCAGTGCCAAGTTTGACATTGTTTGGATGAGAAATGCAAAAGATATCGTTAAATATATCATTTTTAGAAGGTTGTGGTTTAAAAATAAACATTCTGACATTAGAGAGTTGTATCGGTCAAAGAAGCCCCAAGAAGGCTGTGGTTTAAAAATAAACATTCTGACATAAACACTCAGTCAGCTACACTGTTTACTTCTGAATATTATAGTTTGGTTCCCGAACGTGATAAATCCATCTATCTATAAATTACAGAAACGTCCGTCTGTCTGTCTGTGTGTTATTCGCATATCTCTCGAATGTGAGATAACCACTAAATGTGTGAAAACCACTATTTTCTGTTTCAAACTTTCACATAGCATCTTTAGGTTATAACAACATTGAAAATCAAAATCTGGATTTGAATTTTTTAAGATTTATTATAAAAACGGATTATTTTTTCCCAAAAATGCAATAAATTCATGACTTTTTTTTTTTTTTTTTAAATGCTATTAATCCATTGAATCAATATAAAGTTATTTTTGATCATATTGCCATCGCAAGAAATATCTCCTGAACTTTTTTGACGGCGATCAGCTCACAAAAACTGATTTTGCACGGGCACTTTGCACTGCTCCCTGAATCGAGGTGCTTATTCATTTGTGGATGTAAACTGAATCTGTAAGTCAGCTATGCTGTTAGTGTTTACTTCTGAATATTATATTTCATTCTGGTGCGCTTAACGTTGTCGCTACTGTGTAATAGTAGCCTATGCTATTCACCAACTAAACATATCCTATTCAATGCGTTCACAGTCTCTTTCACGGGCATCATTTGTAGTTGCCTATTCACAAACTGTTTGCTCAAGCATAGCGTTTTCTCGGAGTTCACTGTGTGCTTTTTACCATGCACAAATAAAAATGTCACTGAACTTTTGCTGTGTAATTGTAACAATGAGCACACACCAAACCAACAATTACTAAAAACACACACAAAAACTGATTTTGCACGGGCATTTTTTGCACTAGTTCACCCAATTTCGGCCTTTTGGTGATATATGCATGATCAGATAAGTTCAATATTAATGTTGCTTGCAGTTCTGATGTTGCTAGGCAACCACAGACAGCCTGCAGTAACTCAGGCATACAATTTTCAATCTGCCACAAACTTCACATGTTTGATAAGAGTCCTGTCCTGAACACATGCCAATGCTCATTATGATTATAGCAATAGCACCACCTGCTGGTAGCAGGAAGTGTGGCAAATACAAAACGTGCTCGAAAAATCATGAAACTTTGCACACGCTTCAGAAGTGGTGACAATTTACGTGTGATGTGGTTTTAAAAATTGGGTGGGGCAAAATGGCTTACTTATTGCCCCTACATTTTGCCCCGGCTCGACGTTTCACGTACAGGTATGAAATTTGGTACACACATGTAAAGACCCAATACCTACAAAAAAGTCTCTTGGAGCATAGCCCTAAACACAACAGGAAGTCAGTTATTTTGAACTTCCTGTCAGATTTTGGGCAGTTTTTGCCATTTCCTGATGTTGTACTTTAACAAACTCCTACAGTTTTGATCTGATCCTCTTCAAATTTGGTGAGTGTAATCTTAAGGCCTTTCCTAAAGGTGCCGGGTGGCGGTGGCAGGGGTGCGAGGGCCCTTTTCATCGCTGCTTGCAGCTTTAATTATTATTATTATTCTTCTCCGCATTTAATTGCATTTTTGAGGGCCTAAACATGCTCGAAAACTCACGAAACTTTGCACACGCGTCAGAACTGGCGAAAATTTACATCTGATATAGGTTTCAGAATTGGACGGGGCAAAATGGCTCGATAGCGCCACCTATAAAAGTTCAACGGAGTGCGCCTCCCGCAACGTTCCACGTACGTGCACGAAATTCGGTACATACATGTAATGACCTAATACCTACAAAAAAGTCTCTTGGAGCATAGCCCTAAACACAACAGGAAGTCAGCCATTTTGAACTTCCTCCCAGATTTTTGTGCAGTTTTTGACATTTTCAGGCCTCGTACTTTAACGAACTCCTCCTACAGTTTTAATCTGATCATCTTCAAATTTGGTGAGTGTAATCTTAAGGCCTTTGCGACGTTAAATTGCGAAGATCTTGAGTTTTCGTCGAAGGGCGGGTCCTCGGCGGCCTGACAAATTTTGATGTTTCGCCATGAAACAGGAAGTTGCTGTAACTCAGGCATGGAATGTCCAATCTGCCCCAAACTTCACACTTTTGATAAGCGTTCTGTCCTGAACATATCTACATGAGAATATTCAGTTATAGTAATAGCGCCACCTACTGGTAACAGGAAGTGTCATGTTTAACACGTTGATGCCATTCTAGCAACATGTTAAAAATGCCATTGACTTCTAAACATGCTAGAAACATGTTAAAACATACTAGCAATACTTAGCTAAGTGCTAAAGCATGCTAATTCAATGAAACAGGATGTTGTTGTTACTCAAGAAGGCAATGTCCAATCTGCACCAAACTTCACACTTTTAATAAACGTTCTGTCCTGAACACATGACCATGCTCATATTCAGTTATAGTCATAGCGCCACCTGCTGGCAACAGGAAGTGACATGTTTAACACTGTTATGGACTCCTAATAACATATAAAAAAGTGCCAGCAAGTGCTAAACATGCTAACAACATACTAGAAGCATGCTAAAACATGCTAGCAAACTCTTAGCTAAGTGCTAAAGCATGCTATTATTGCAATTAAATAGGAATTTGCTGTAACTCAGGCATGGAATGTCCAATCTGCCCCAAACTTCACACTTTTGATAAGCGTTCTGTCCTGAACATATCTACATGAGAATATTCAGTTATAGTAATAGCGCCACCTACTGGTAACAGGAAGTGTCATGTTTAACACGTTGATGCCATTCTAGCAACATGTTAAAAATGCCATTGACTTCTAAACATGCTAGAAACATGTTAAAACATACTAGCAATACTTAGCTAAGTGCTAAAGCATGCTAATTCAATGAAACAGGATGTTGTTGTTACTCAAGAAGGCAATGTCCAATCTGCACCAAACTTCACACTTTTAATAAACGTTCTGTCCTGAACACATGACCATGCTCATATTCAGTTATAGTCATAGCGCCACCTGCTGGCAACAGGAAGTGACATGTTTAACACTGTTATGGACTCCTAATAACATATAAAAAAGTGCCAGCAAGTGCTAAACATGCTAACAACATACTAGAAGCATGCTAAAACATGCTAGCAAACTCTTAGCTAAGTGCTAAAGCATGCTATTATTGCAATTAAATAGGAATTTGCTGTAACTCAGGCATGGAATGTCCAATCTGCCCCAAACTTCACACTTTTGATAAGCGTTCTGTCCTGAACATATCTACATGAGAATATTCAGTTATAGTAATAGCGCCACCTACTGGTAACAGGAAGTGTCATGTTTAACACGTTGATGCCATTCTAGCAACATGTTAAAAATGCCATTGACTTCTAAACATGCTAGAAACATGTTAAAACATACTAGCAATACTTAGCTAAGTGCTAAAGCATGCTAATTCAATGAAACAGGATGTTGTTGTTACTCAAGAAGGCAATGTCCAATCTGCACCAAACTTCACACTTTTAATAAACGTTCTGTCCTGAACACATGACCATGCTCATATTCAGTTATAGTCATAGCGCCACCTGCTGGCAACAGGAAGTGACATGTTTAACACTGTTATGGACTCCTAATAACATATAAAAAAGTGCCAGCAAGTGCTAAACATGCTAACAACATACTAGAAGCATGCTAAAACATGTTAGCAAACTCTTAGCTAAGTGCTAAAGCATGCTATTATTGCAATTAAATAGGAATTTGCTGTAACTCAGGCATGGAATGTCCAATCTGCCCCAAACTTCACACTTTTGATAAGCAGTCTGTCCTGAACATATCTACATGAGAATATTCAGTTATAGTAATAGCGCCACCTACTGGTAACAGGAAGTGTCATGTTTAACACGTTGATGCCATTCTAGCAACATGTTAAAAATGCCATTGACTTCTAAACATGCTAGAAACATGTTAAAACATACTAGCAATACTTAGCTAAGTGCTAAAGCATGCTAATTCAATGAAACAGGACTTTGTTGTTACTCAAGAAGGCAATGTACAATCTACCCCAAACGTCACACGTTTGATAAGAGTTATCTCTTGAACACATGTCCATGCTCATATTTAGTTATAGTCATAGCGCCACCTGCTGGCAAAAGGAAGTGACGTTTAACACTGTTCTTGACTCCTAATAACATATAAAAAAATGCCAGTAGGTGCTAAACATCCTACCAACATACTATAGACATGCTAAAACATACTAGCAAACACTTAGCTAAGTGCTAAAGAATGATATTACTGCAATTAAATATGAATTTGCTGTAACTCAGGCATGGAATGTCCAATCTGCCCCAAACTTCACACTTTTGATAAGCGTTCTGTCCTGAACACATGACCATGCTTATATTCAGTTACAGTCATAGCGCCACCTGCTGGCAACAGGAAGTGACATGTTTAACACTGTTATGGACTCCTAATAACATATAAAAAAGTGCCAGCAAGTGTTAAACATGCTAACAACATACTAGAAACATGCTAAAACATGCTAGCAAACTCTTAGCCAAGTGCTAAAGCATGCTATTATTGCAATTAAATAGGAATTTGCTGTAACTCAGGCATGGAATGTCCAATCTGCCCCAAACTTCACACTTTTGATAAGAGTCATGGCCTGAACACATCTACATGAGAATGTTCAATTATAGTAATAGCGCCACCAACTGGCAACAGGAAGTGACATGTTTAACACGTTGATGCCGTTCTAGCAACATGTTAAAAATGCCATTGAGTTCTAAACATGCTAGAAACATGTTAAAACATGCTAACAATGCTCAGCTAAGTGCTAAAGCATGCTAATTCAATGAAACATGACTTTGTTGTTACTCAAGAAGGCAATGTCCAATTTGCACCAAACTTCACACGTTTGATAAGAGTTCTGTCCTGAACACACATCCAAGCTCATATTCAGTTATAGTCATAACGCCACCTACTGGCAACAGAAACTGACATGGTTAACACAGTAATGCAGTACTAACCACATAATTATTGTGTACTAAGCATGCTAGCAACACTTAGCTGAGTCATGAAGCATGCCATTATCACCATTATACAAAACATTTTGTAACTGACTTTGACATACTCTTACTATATATACCTCCTTAAATGTACATTTCCCAACCATGCTCTGTCTTCCTAAAGCCACCGAGTGTTGATGGCACGGGTGCGAGGGCCCTTTCATCGCTGCTTGCAGCTTTAATTATTATTATTATTATTATTATTATTATTATTATTATTCTTCTCCGCATTGAATTGCATTTTTGAGGGCCTAAACATGCGCGAAAACTCACGAAACTTTGCACACGCGTCAGAACTGGCGAAAATTTACATCTGATATAGGTTTCAGAATTGGACGGGGCAAAATGGCTCGATAGCGCCACCTATAAAAGTTCAACGGAGTGCGCCTCCCGCAACGTTCAACGTACGTGCACGAAATTCGGTACATACGTGTAATGACCTAATACCTACAAAAAAGTCTCTTGGAGCATAGCCCTAAACACAACAGGAAGTCAGCCATTTTGAACTTCCTCTCAGATTTTTGTGCAGTTTTTGCCATTTTCAGGCCTCGTACTTTAACGAACTCCTCCTACAGTTTTAATCTGATCATCTTCAAATTTGGTGAGTGTAATCTTAAGGCCTTTGCGACGTTAAATTGCGAAGATCTTGAGTTTTCGTCGAAGGGCGGGTCCTCGGCGGCCTTACAAATTTCGATGTTTCGCCATGAAACAGGAAGTTGCTGTAACTCAGGCATGGAATGTCCAATCTGCCCCAAACTTCACACGTTTGATAAGAGTTCTGTCCTGAACACATGGCCATGCTCATATTCAGTTATAGTCATAGCGCCACCTGCTGGCAACAGGAAGTGACATGTTAAACACTGTTGTGGACATATAAAAACATATAAAAAAGTGCCAGCAAGTGCTAAACATGCTAACAACATACTAGAAACATGCTAAAACATGCTAGCAAACACTTAGCTAAGTGCTAAAGCATGCTATTGCTGCAATTAAATAGGAATTTGCTGTAACACAGGCATGGAATGTCCAATCTGCCCCAAATTTCACACGTTTGATAAGAGTCATGGCCTGAACACATCTACATGAGAATATTCAGTTATAGTAATAGCGCCACCTGCTGTCAACAGGAAGTGACATGTTTAACACTGTTGTGGTCTCCTAATAACATATATAAAAGAGCCAGCAAGTGCTAAACAGGTTAGCAACATACTAGAAACATGCTAGCAAACACTTAGCTAAGTGATAAAGCATGCTATTACTGCAATTAAATAGGAATTTGCTGTAACTCAGGCATGGAACGTCCAATCTGCCCCAAACTTCACATGTTTGATAAGAATCATGGCCTGAACGCATGCCTATGCTCAAATTCAGTTATAGTAATAGCGCCACCTACTGGCAACAGGAAGTGACATGTTTAACACGTTGATGCCGTTCTAGCAACATGTTAAAAATGCCATTGAGTTCTAAACATGCTAGAAACATATTAAAACATGCTAGCAATACTTAGCTAAGTGTTAAAGCATGCTAATTCAATGAAACAGGACTTTGTTGTTACTCAAGAAGGCAATGTACAATCTACCCCAAACGTCACACGTTTGATAAGAGTTATCTCTTGAACACATGTCCATGCTCATATTTAGTTATAGTCA
Source organism: Squalius cephalus (assembly GCF_949319135.1). Lineage (NCBI taxonomy): Eukaryota > Metazoa > Chordata > Actinopteri > Cypriniformes > Leuciscidae > Squalius > Squalius cephalus. The sequence goes on along the minus strand of NC_137133.1, from coordinate 23,754,529 downwards.
TAGCGCCACCTGCTGGCAACAGGAAGTGACGTTTAACACTGTTCTTGACTCCTAATAACATATAAAAAAATGCCAGTAGGTGCTAAACATCCTACCAACATACTAGAGACATGCTAAAACATAATAGCAAACACTTAGCTAAGTGCTAAAGAATGATATTACTGCAATTAAATATGAATTTGCTGTAACTCAGGCATGGAATGTCCAATCTGCCCCAAACTTCACACTTTTGATAAGCGTTCTGTCCTGAACACATGACCATGCTTATATTCAGTTACAGTCATAGCGCCACCTGCTGGCAACAGGAAGTGACATGTTTAACACTGTTGTGGACTCCTAATAACATATAAAAAAGTGCCAGCAAGTGTTAAACATGCTAACAACATACTAGAAACATGCTAAAACATGCTAGCAAACTCTTAGCCAAGTGCTAAAGCATGCTATTATTGCAATTAAATAGGAATTTGCTGTAACTCAGGCATGGAATGTCCAATCTGCCCCAAACTTCACACTTTTGATAAGAGTCATGGCCTGAACACATCTACATGAGAATGTTCAGTTATAGTAATAGCGCCACCAACTGGCAACAGGAAGTGACATGTTTAACACGTTGATGCCGTTCTAGCAACATGTTAAAACATGCTAACAATGCTTAGCTAAGTTCTAAAGAATGCTAATTCAATGAAACATGACTTTGTTGTTACTCAAGAAGGCAATGTCCAATTTGCACCAAACTTCACACGTTTGATAAGAGTTCTGTCCTGAACACACATCCATGCTCATATTCAGTTATAGTCATAACGCCACCTACTGGCAACAGAAACTGACATGGTTAACACAGTAATGCAGTACTAACCACATAATTATTGTGTACTAAGCATGCTAGAAACAGACTGAACATGCTAGCAACACTTAGCTGAGTCATGAAGCATGCTATTATCACCATTATACAAAACATTTTGTAACTGACTTTGACATACTCTTACTATATATACCTCCTTAAATGTACATTTCCCAACCATGCTCTGCCTTCCTAAAGCCACCGAGTGTTGATGGCACGGGTGCGAGGGCCCTTTCATCGCTGCTTGCAGCTTTAATTATTATTAGGGCCCGAGCACCGATGGTGTGAGGACCCTCTTGGAATTGCTCTGTTTATTATTATTATTATTAGGGCCCGAGCACCGATGGTGTGAGGACCCTCTTGGAATTGCTCTGTTTATTATTATTATTATTATTCTTCTCCGCATTGAATTGCATTTTTGAGGGCCTAAACATGCGCGAAAACTCACGAAACTTTGCACACGCGTCAGAACTGGCGAAAATTTACATCTGATATAGGTTTCAGAATTGGACGGGGCAAAATGGCTCGATAGCGCCACCTATAAAAGTTCAACGGAGTGCGCCTCCTGCAACGTTCCACGTACGTGCACGAAATTCGGTACATACGTGTAATGACCTAATACCTACAAAAAAGTCTCTTGGAGCATAGCCCTAAACACAACAGGAAGTCAGCCATTTTGAACTTCCTCTCAGATTTTTGTGCAGTTTTTGCCATTTTCAGGCCTCGTACTTTAACGAACTCCTCCTACAGTTTTAATCTGATCATCTTCAAATTTGGTGAGTGTAATCTTAAGGCCTTTGCGACGTTAAATTGCGAAGATCTTGAGTTTTCGTCGAAGGGCGGGTCCTCGGCGGCCTTACAAATTTCGATGTTTCGCCATGAAACAGGAAGTTGCTGTAACTCAGGCATGGAATGTCCAATCTCCCCCAAACTTCACACGTTTGATAAGAGTTCTGTCCTGAACACATGGCCATGCTCATATTCAGTTATAGTCATAGCGCCACCTGCTGGCAACAGGAAGTGACATGTTTAACACTGTTATGGACTCCTAATAACATATAAAAAAGTGCCAGCAAGTGCGAAACATGCTAACAACATACTAGAAGCATGCTAAAACATGCTAGCAAACTCTTAGCTAAGTGCTAAAGCATGCTATTATTGCAATTAAATAGGAATTTGCTGTAACTCAGGCATGGAATGTCCAATCTGCCCCAAACTTCACACTTTTGATAAGCGTTCTGTCCTGAACACATCTACATGATAATATTCAGTTATAGTAATAGCGCCACCTACTGGCAACAGGAAGTGTCATGTTTAACACGTTGATGCCATTCTAGCAACATGTTAAAAATGCCATTGAGGTCTAAACATGCTAGAAACATGTTAAAACATGCTAGCAATACTTAGCTAAGTGCTAAAGCATGCTAATTCAATGAAACAGGATGTTGTTGTTACTCAAGAAGGCAATGTCCAATATGCGCCAAACTTCACACTTTTAATAAACGTTCTGTCCTGAACACATGACCATGCTCATATTCAGTTACAGTCATAGTGCCACCTGCTGGCAACAGGAAGTGACATGTTAAACACTGTTGTGGACATATAAAAACATATAAAAAAAGTGCCAGCAAGTGCTAAACATGCTAACAACATACTAGAAACATGCTAAAACATGCTAGCAAACACTTAGCTAAGTGCTAAAGCATGCTATTGCTGCAATTAAATAGGAATTTGCTGTAACACAGGCATGGAATGTCCAATCTGCCCCAAACTTCACACGTTTGATAAGAGTCATGGCCTGAACACATCTACATGAGAATATTCAGTTATAGTAATAGCGCCACCTGCTGTCAACAGGAAGTGACATGTTTAACACTGTTGTGGTCTCCTAATAACATATATAAAAGAGCCAGCAAGTGCTAAACAGGTTAGCAACATACTAGAAACATGCTAGCAAACACTTAGCTAAGTGATAAAGCATGCTATTACTGCAATTAAATAGGAATTTGCTGTAACTCAGGCATGGAACGTCCAATCTGCCCCAAACTTCACATGTTTGATAAGAATCATGGCCTGAACGCATGCCTATGCTCAAATTCAGTTATAGTAATAGCGCCACCTACTGGCAACAGGAAGTGACATGTTTAACACGTTGATGCCGTTCTAGCAACATGTTAAAAATGCCATTGAGTTCTAAACATGCTAGAAACATATTAAAACATGCTAGCAATACTTAGCTAAGTGCTAAAGCATGCTAATTCAATGAAACAGGACTTTGTTGTTACTCAAGAAGGCAATGTACAATCTACCCCAAACGTCACACGTTTGATAAGAGTTATCTCTTGAACACATGTCCATGCTCATATTTAGTTATAGTCATAGCGCCACCTGCTGGCAACAGGAAGTGACGTTTAACACTGTTCTTGACTCCTAATAACATATAAAAAAATGCCAGTAGGTGCTAAACATCCTACCAACATACTAGAGACATGCTAAAACATAATAGCAAACACTTAGCTAAGTGCTAAAGAATGATATTACTGCAATTAAATATGAATTTGCTGTAACTCAGGCATGGAATGTCCAATCTGCCCCAAACTTCACACTTTTGATAAGCGTTCTGTCCTGAACACATGACCATGCTTATATTCAGTTACAGTCATAGCGCCACCTGCTGGCAACAGGAAGTGACATGTTTAACACTGTTGTGGACTCCTAATAACATATAAAAAAGTGCCAGCAAGTGTTAAACATGCTAACAACATACTAGAAACATGCTAAAACATGCTAGCAAACTCTTAGCCAAGTGCTAAAGCATGCTATTATTGCAATTAAATAGGAATTTGCTGTAACTCAGGCATGGAATGTCCAATCTGCCCCAAACTTCACACTTTTGATAAGAGTCATGGCCTGAACACATCTACATGAGAATGTTCAGTTATAGTAATAGCGCCACCAACTGGCAACAGGAAGTGACATGTTTAACACGTTGATGCCGTTCTAGCAACATGTTAAAACATGCTAACAATGCTTAGCTAAGTTCTAAAGAATGCTAATTCAATGAAACATGACTTTGTTGTTACTCAAGAAGGCAATGTCCAATTTGCACCAAACTTCACATGTTTGATAAGAGTTCTGTCCTGAACACACATCCATGCTCATATTCAGTTATAGTCATAACGCCACCTACTGGCAACAGAAACTGACATGGTTAACACAGTAATGCAGTACTAACCACATAATTATTGTGTACTAAGCATGCTAGAAACAGACTGAACATGCTAGCAACACTTAGCTGAGTCATGAAGCATGCTATTATCACCATTATACAAAACATTTTGTAACTGACTTTGACATACTCTTACTATATATACCTCCTTAAATGTACATTTCCCAACCATGCTCTGCCTTCCTAAAGCCACCGAGTGTTGATGGCACGGGTGCGAGGGCCCTTTCATCGCTGCTTGCAGCTTTAATTATTATTATTATTCTTCTTCTCCGCATTTAATTGCATTTTTGAGGGCCTAAACATGCTCGAAAACTCACGAAACTTTGCACACGCGTCAGAACTGGCGAAAATTTACATCTGATATAGGTTTCAGAATTGGACGGGGCAAAATGGCTCGATAGCGCCACCTATAAAAGTTCAACGGAGTGCGCCTCCCGTTGCACGAAATTCGGTACATACATGTAATGACCTAATACCTACAAAAAAGTCTCTTGGAGCATAGCCCTAAACACAACAGGAAGTCAGCCATTTTGAACTTCCTCTCAGATTTTTGTGCAGTTTTTGCCATTTTCAGGCCTCGTACTTTAACGAACTCCTCCTACAGTTTTAATCTGATCATCTTCAAATTTGGTGAGTGTAATCTTAAGGCCTTTGCGACGTTAAATTGCGAAGATCTTGAGTTTTCGTCAAAGGGCGGGTCCTCGGCGGCCTGACAAATTTCGATGTTTCGCCATGAAACAGGAAGTTGCTGTAACTCAGGCATGGAATGTCCAATCTGCCCCAAACTTCACACTTTTGATAAGCGTTCTGTCCTGAACACATGACCATGCTCATATTCAGTTACAGTCATAGCGCCACCTGCTGGCAACAGGAAGTGACATGTTTAACACTGATATGGACTCCTAATAACATATAAAAAAGTGCCAGCAAGTGCTAAACATGCTAACAACATAATAGAAGCATGCTAAAACATGCTAGCAAACTCTTAGCTAAGTGCTAAAGCATGCTATTATTGCAATTAAATAGGAATTTGCTGTAACTCAGGCATGGAATGTCCAATCTGCCCCAAACTTCACACTTTTGATAAGCGTTCTGTCCTGAACACATCTACATGAGAAAATTCAGTTATAGTAATAGCGCCACCTACTGGTAACAGGAAGTGACATGTTTAACACTCTTGTGGTCTCCTAATAACATATAAAAAAGAGCCAACAAGTGCTAAACAGGTTAGCAACATACTAGAAACATGCTAGCAAACACTTAGCTAAGTGCTAAAGCATGCTATTACTGCAATTAAATAGGAATTTGCTGTAACTCAGGCATGTAATGTCCAATCTGCCCCAAACTTCACACATTTGATAAGAATCATGGCCTGAACACATGTCTATGCTCAAATTCAGTTATAGTAATAGCACCACCTACTGGCAACAGGAAGTGACATGTTTAACACTTTGATGCCGTTCTAGCAACATGTTAAAAATGCCATTGAGTTCTATACATGCTAGAAACATGTTAAAACATGCTAGCAGTACTTAGCTAAGTGCTAAACCATGCTAATTCAATGAAACAGGACTTTGTTGTTACTCAAGAAGGCAATGTACAATCTACCCCAAACTTCACACGTTTGATAAGAGTTATCTCTTGAACACATGTCCATGCTCATATTTAGTTATAGTCATAGCGCCACCTGCTGGCAACAGGAAGTGACGTTTAACACTGTTCTTGACTCCTAATAACATATAAAAAAATGCAAGTAGGTGCTAAACATCCTACCAACATACTAGAGACTTGCTAAAACATACTAGCAAACACTTAGCTAAGTGCTAAAGAATGATATTACTGCAATTAAATATGAATTTGCTGTAACTCAGGCAAGGAATGTCCAATCTGCCCCAAACTTCACACTTTTGATAAGCGTTCTGTCCTGAACACATGATCATGCTTACAGTCATAGCGCCACCTGCTGGCAGCAGGAAGTGACATGTTTAACACTGTTATGGACTCCTAATAACATATAAAAAAGTGCCAGCAAGTGCTAAACATGCTAACAACATACTAGAAACATGCTAAAACATGCTAGCAAACTCTTAGCTAAGTGCTAAAGCATGCTATTATTGCAATTAAATAGGAATTTGCTGTAATTCAGGCATGGAATGTCCAATCTGCCCCAAACTTCACACATTTGATAAGAATCATGGCCTGAACACATGTCTATGCTCAAATTCAGTTATAGTAATAGCGCCACCTACTGGCAACAGGAAGTGACATGTTTAACACTTTTATGCCGTTCTAGCAACATGTTAAAAATGCCATTGAGTTCTAAACATGCTAGAAACATGTTAAAACATGCTAACAATGCTTAGCTAAGTGCTAAAGAATGTTAATTCAATGAAACATGACTTTGTTGTTACTCAAGAAGGCAATGTCCAATTTGCACCAAACTTCACACGTTTGATAAGAGTTCTGTCCTGAACACACATCCATGCTCATATTCAGTTATAGCCATAACGCCACCTACTGGCAACAGAAACTGACATGGTTAACACCGTAATGCAGTACTAACCACATAATTATTGTGTACTAAGCATGCTAGAAACAGACTAAACATGCTAGCAACACTTAGCTGAGTCATGAAGCATGCTATTATCACCATTATACAAAACATTTTGTAACTGACTTTGACATACTCTTACTATATATACCTCCTTAAATGTACATTTCCCAACCATGCTCTGCCTTCCTAAAGCCACCGAGTGTTGATGGCACGGGTGCAAGGGCCCTTTCATCGCTGCTTGCAGCTTTAATTAGGGCCCAAGCCCTGAAAGGGCGAAGGCCCTATTGTTTCCGTAAGGATTTTTTTTTTTTTTTTTTTCATTTTTTTTTTTTTTTGCCTTTTTGACACTTTTGGGGCCCTTAACATGCTCAAAAACTCTTGAAATTTTGCACACACGTCAGAACCCGCGGCCATCAGGGCCGGGCTGAAGCTGGTACCGGGGCGTGGCAGGGGGGCTCGACGGCGCCCCCTGGAATGGGGTCCGAAAACTTGGTCCATAAATCAAACACGCTTGCATGTAATAATATGAAACTCAGTACACATATAGATCTCATCGGGCCGAACAACTTTCGTGCTCTAAGTTTTACAAAAGCCCAACAGGAAGTCGGTTATTATACGTTGTTTGGAAAACGCATACAATGGAATGTGAAATACTCCTCCTAGGGATTTCATCCGATCGCCACCAAACTCGGTGAGAATAAAGTCAAGACATTGAGGATGAATTCTTGCGAACAGATTTTTGATATCTCGAACGGTTTGGCCGTGGCGAGGAAACTAATTTATGGCGAATAATGGGACACAGGAAGTGTGTTATAACTTCTGCATACATTGACTGATCTTGATGAAACTTCAGCAGTGTATTCGTTGTAAGAGGCCGATCACATGGATGTGACTATTGTGAGTGAAAGTTATAGCGCCACCAACTGGCAGCAGGAAGTGTCACTTTCAAAATGCTTTGAAGTCACCCTCTTACTTTTACCCGATTTGCTTCAAACTTTGTGTATAATGTAAACACACGGCAGATGTAGACCTGTGAAAGGATTATTGATATCTTAGATACTGTTGCCGTGGCAACGCATCAAATTTTAATATTCTTTTCGGATGCGTTTGAAACTCTTAGCATGCTTGAAATTGGATGAAACTCGACAGACACATAACACTTATTAGCCAGTAGACATGTGAAAAGTTTCAGAAACGGGCGTGGCAGGGGGGCTCAACAGCGCCCTCTTGAACAGGGTCTGAAAACTTGGTCCATATATCAAACACGCTTGCATGAATTAATATGAAACTCGGTACACATATAGATTTCATCGGGCTGAACAACTTTCCCTCTGTCAAGTTTCACGCCAGCCCAACAGGAAGTCGGCTATTATGGGTTGTTTGGAAAACGCTTGCTGTGGAATGTGATGTACTCCTCCTAGAGAATTCATTCAATCACCTCCAAACTCAGTCAGCATGAAGTCAAGACATTGAGAATGCTAAATTGCGGACGGATTTTTGATATCTCGTACGGTTTGGCCGTGGCGAGGAAACAAATTTATGGCGAGAAAAGAGAGGAGACGAAGTGTTATAACTTCTGCATACATTAACTGATCTTGATGAAACTTTAGCAGTGTGTTCGTGGTAAGAGGCAGATCAGATGGATGTAACTATCGTGAGTCAAAGTTATAGCGCCACCAACTGGCAGCAGGAAGTGTGTCACTTTCAACATGCGTTTGACAAAAGTGGGTGGGTTAGTTTTACCAACAGTTACAAAAATCAGTACATATATTGGTCTCACCGAGCCGGACAACTTTCTAATTTACAGTTATTAGCTCAGAGCAAAAGGAAATCAGATATTTTGGTTTGAATGTGGATTTTTTGGATATTTCAGACTGAGTTTTTAGCTACTCTTCCTAACTGGTTTATTTTATTCACACCAAACTTTTTCAAAATGATAAAGATACATTAAAGATGCTAAATTGTGAACGGATATTAAACATCTCAAACGGTTTTGCTATAGTGAGGGACTAAAGTAAAGTAACACTTAAAGCCTCATCTTCTAAAAATGTAATTAAACACCATTTATTTCTATATAAAAGTATAAAAATATCACAACTAAACCCGTTTTATTCTTTTTTTTTCAATTTAATAAATATTTATAAGTTTAAAAATAGTAATTGTACTATTTAGTCCCATAAAAGTCAAGTCATACATAGGGCTATACTGCCCTCTTGTGTTCAAAATCAGGTAGGCCTATTGTATCTACTTAAAAATATACTAGGTATGTGAGGTGAGAATATTTTACCACCGGTTAATCGACGTGTGACACCGCTGGGGGCTTTTGAATCGCCAACTTAAAAACGAAAGTAAAATATGTTCGTCCACACTGACATTGATAGTGGTTGAGCGAGCGTTTCAAATTAATTCCTATGGAAGTAGGAATTAACTGAAAAACGTTCACTCTGTTCTGCTCGTTCCTCGCCGTGGATGCGCACCGTTATGAATGCCCGTGCAGCCATGAGCATTTTAGTTTAATTTTAAAATTAGCGCCTTTCGGGGGTTGATTGCTTGAAATTATTTTACAAAAGCACAATGTTGTGTTTTATTGCGACTGTACACAAATATAAGTTAACACTTTGCAGTTTGAATGTCGTCCTGTATAATGACGGAGTATGTTTTTATGTGTCCACTGTTCAAACGCGCCCACGCCACACACACACACCCACCCACACACACACGGTTTACTATCTTTTTGGGGACTCTCCATAGATTTAATGATTTTTATACTGTACAAACTGTATATTTTATCTCCTTACACTAACCCTACCCCTAAACCTACCCATCACTGAAAACTTTCTGCATTTTTACATTTCCAAAAAAACTCATTCTGTATGAAGCTTGTTTACCCATGGGGACCTCTATTTAGGTCCCCACTGTGATACGAGTCCCCATGAGTCTGTGTGCATTCAGGTTAAAGTCCCCACCGGGACAGAAAAACATGAACACACACACACACACACACACACACACACACACACACACACACACACACACACACACACACACACACACACACGCACACACACACTAGCATTGCAATCTTGACATTGCAGCCTGTTCATTATAGACTTAATAAAATATAATAATAAAATGGTCAACCTAACATATAAAGATTACACTGCTCTAAATAGTCAGTAGTACAATTCGTACAATCACAGTAAGCACCGCTCCACTGTGAATTTTCCAAGGACATTTTTGCGCATGTGAAGAGGATCATTTTTCCCTTCGATATTGGAACGTGAGTGAAGTACAAAGCATATAATAAACAATAGTTTAGCATCCAAAAAAAGGTCATTATATATATATAATTTTTTTTTTTTTTTTTTTTTTTTAAGTGACAAGACAAAGAATATTACTTGTCTGATATATATATATATATATATATATATATATCAGACAAGTAATATTCTTTGTCTTGTCACTTAAAAAAAAAAAAAAAAAAAAAAATTCAAACTGCAATCGCTGCTCGCAGCTATATTTAGGGCCCAAGCCCTGAAAGGGCGAAGGCCCTATTGTTTCCGGTAGGATTATTTATTATTAGGGCCCAAGCCCTGAAAGGGCGAAGGCCCTATTGTTTCCGTAAGGATTTTTTTTTTTTTTTTTTTTTTTCTTCTTCATTATTTTTTTTTTTGCCTTTTTGCCACTTTTGGGGCCCTTAACATGCTCAAAAACTCTTGAAATTTTGCACACACGTCAGAACCTGCGGCCATCAGGGCCGGGCTGAAGCTGGTACTGGGGCGTGGCAGGGGGGCTCGACAGCGCCCCCTGGAATGGGGTCCGAAAACTTGGTCCATAAATCAAACACGCTTGCATGTAATAATATGAAACTCAGTACACATATAGATCTCATCGGGCCGAACAACTTTCGTGCTCTAAGTTTTACAAAAGCCCAACAGGAAGTCGGTTATTATACGTTGTTTGGAAAACGCATACAATGGAATGTGAAATACTCCTCCTAGGGATTTCATCCGATCGCCACCAAACTCGGTGAGAATAAAGTCAAGACATTGAGGATGAATTCTTGCGAACGGATTTTTGATATCTCGAACGGTTTGGCCGTGGCGAGGAAACGAATTTATGGCGAATAATGGGACACAGGAAGTGTGTTATAACTTCTGCATACATTAACTGATCTTGATGAAACTTCAGCAGTGTGTTCGTTGTAAGAGGCCGATCACATGGATGTGACTATTGTGAGTCAAAGTTATAGCGCCACCAACTGGCACCAGGAAGTGTGTCACTTTCAAAATGCTTTGAAGTCACCCTCTTAATTTTACCCGATTTGCTTCAAACTTTATGTGTATAATGTAAACACAGGGCAGATGTAGACCTGTGAAAGGATTATTGATATCTTAGATACTGTTGCCGTGGCAACGCATCAAGTTTTAATATTCTTTTCGGATGCGTTTGAGACTCTTAACATGCTTGAAATTGGATGAAACTCGACAGACACATAACACTTATTAGCCAGTAGACATGTGAAAAGTTTCAGAAACGGGCGTGGCAGGGGGGCTCAACAGCGCCCTCTTGAACAGGGTCTGAAAACTTGGTCCATATATCAAACACGCTTGCATGAATTAATATGAAACTCGGTACACATATAGATCTCGTCGGGCCGAACAACTTTCCCTCTGTCAAGTTTCACGCCAGCCCAACAGGAAGTCAGCTATTATGGGTTGTTTGGAAAACGCTTGCTGTGGAATGTGATGTACTCCTAGAGAATTCATTCAATCACCTCCAAACTCAGTCAGCATGAAGTAAAGACATTGAGGATGCTAAATTGCGGACGGATTTTTGATATCTTGAACGGTTTGGCCGTGGTGAGGAAACAAATTTATGGCGAGAAAAGAGAGACACGAAGTGTTATAACTTCTGCATACATCAACTGATCTTGATGAAACTTCAGCAGTGTGTTCGTGGTAAGAGGCCGATCAGATGGATGTGACTATTGTGAGTCAAAGTTATAGCGCCACCAACTGGCAGCAGGAAGTGTGTCACTTTCAACATACTTTTGACAAAAGTGGGGGGGTTAGTTTTAAATACAGTAAAAAAAAAAATTTTTTTATATTGTTCTCATCAAGCCGGACAACTTTCTAATTTACATTCATTAGCTCAGAGCAAAAGGAAGTCAGATATTTTGGTCTGAATGTGGATTTTTTTGCAAAATCAGCCTATGAATTTTTAGCCACTCCTCTTAAACTATTTATTTTATTCCCACCAAACTTTTTCAACATGATGAAAATACATTAAATATGCTAAATTGTGAACGGATAATAAATATCTCAAACGGTTTTGCTATGGCGAGGGATTAAAGTAATGTCCAAAAAGGAAAAACTAAAAGCCTCAAATTTTCTAAAAATGTAATTATATACCATTTATTTCTATATAAAAGTATACAAACATCACAACTAAACATTTTATTCTTTTTTTTTCAATTTAAGAATGAATTTTAAGTTTAAAAACTGCCAGAATGGTTGTTTAGTCTAAACAATACATAAATAAAGTCAAACATAGTGCTATACTGCCCTCTTGTGTTCAAAATCAGGTAGGCCTATTATATCTATATAAAAATATACTAGGTATGTGACGGTGAGAATATTTTACCACCGGTTAACTGACGTGTGACACCGCTGGGGGCTTTTTAATCGCTAACTTAAAAACGAAAGTAAAATATGTTCGTCCGCACTGACATTTATATTGGTTGAGCGAGCGTTTCAAATGAATTCCTATGGAAGTAGGAATTAACTGAAAAAGGTTCACTCTGTTCTGCTCGTTCCTCGCCGTGGACGCGCACCGTTATGAATGCCCGTGCAGCCATGAGCATTTTAGTTTCATTTTAAAATTAGCGCCTTTCGGGGGGTGGATTGCTTGAAATTATTTTACAAAAGCACAATTTTGTGTTTTATTGCAACTGTACACAAATATAAGTTAACACTTTGCAGTTTGAATGTCGTCCTGTATAATGACGGAGTATGTTTGTGTCTACTGTTCAATCGCGCCCACGCCACACACACACACACACACACACACACACACACGGTTTACTATCTTTGTGGGTACTCTCCATGGACTTAATGGTTTTTATACTGTACAAACTGTATATTCTATCTCCTCACACTAACCCTACCTCTAAACCTACCTATCCCATAAAACTTTCTGCATTTTTACATTTCCAAAAAAACTCATTCTGTATGATTTATAATCTTGTTTACCCATGGGGACTTCTATTTAGGTCCCCACTGTGACACGAGTCCCCATGAGTCTGTGTGCATTCAGGTTAAAGTCCCCACCGGGATAGAAAAACATGAACACACACACACACACACACACACACACACTCCAGCATTACAATCTTGACATCGCAGCCTGTTCATTATAGCCTTAATAAAATATAATAATAAAATAGTCAACCTAACATATAAAAATTACACTGCTCTAAATAGTCAGTAGTACAATTCGTACATTCACAGTAAGCACCGCTCGCTCCACTGTGATGTTTCCAAGCAAATTTTTGCGCATGTGAAGAGGATGATTTTTTCCATCAATATTGGAACACGAGTGAAGAACAAAGCCTATAATAAAGAATAGTTTAGCATCCAAATACATCGCAAATGTTGAAACATTTTGATTCTGATGAGAGGGTTACGTGAGCCCAACACTGCTTACTTTCATTTTTACTTTTACATTAAATTTAAAGGATTTGTTGTGGAATATTTTGAGTGTATTATAAAATCTGAATAAAAAAAATAAAAAAATAATAATAATAAAAAAAAAAAATGAATAAATAAATATGTATATATATATATATATATATATATATATATATATATATATATATATATATATATATATATATATATATATATATATATATATATAGCTGCGAGCAGCGATGAAGGGCCAAAGCCGGCGGCACCGCCACCCTAAAGGCACCGGGGTTGCGGTGCCACCGGCTTGGGCCCGTAATCGCTGCTCGCAGCTATATTTAGGGCCCAAGCCCTGAAAGGGCGAAGGCCCTATTGTTTTCGGTAGGATTATTATTATTATTATTATTATTATTATTATTTTGTCAAACTTTCGGCCACTTTTGGGGCCCTTAACATGCTCGAAAACTCTTGAAATTTTGCACACAGGTCAGAACCCGCGGCCATCAGGGCCGGACTGAAGCTGGTACCCGGGCGTGGCAGGGGGGCTCGACAGCGCCCCCTGGAACGGGATCCGAACACTTGTCCATAAATCAGACACGCTTGCATGTAATAATATGAAACTCGGTACACATATAGATCTCATCGGGCCGAACAACTTTCATGCTCTAAGTTTTACGCCAGCCCAACAGGAAGTCGGCTATTTAGGGTTGTTTGGAAACGCATGCTGTGGAATTTAATGTACTCCTCCTAGGGAATTCATCGATTCGCCTCCAAACTCGGTGTGCATGAAGTCAAGACATTGAGGATGCTAAATTGCGGACGGATTTTTGATATCTCGAACGGTTTGGCCGTGGCGAGGAAACGAATTTATGGCGAAAAAATGAAACAGGAAGTGTGTTATAACTTCTGCATACATTAACTGATCTTGATGAAACTTCAGCAGTGTGTTCGTTGTAAGAGGCCGATCGCACAGATGTGACTATTGTGAGTCAAAGTTATAGCGCCACCAACAGGCAGCAGGAAGTACATCACTATTAAAATGCTTTGAAATCACTGTCTTATTTTTACCAGATTTGCTTCAAACTTTATGTGTACAATGTAGACACACGGCAGATGTAAACCTGTGAAAGGATTATTGATATCTTAGATACTGTTGCCGTGGCAACGCATCAAACTTTAATATTCTTTTTTTATGCTTTTTAGACTCTTAACATACTTGAAATTGCATGAAACTCGACAGACACATCACATTTATTATCCAGTAGACATGTGCAAAGTTTCAGAAACGGGCGTGGTGAGGGGCTCAGTAGTGCCACCTTTAGTCATAAGTGGGGGGGTTAGTTTTATCAACAGCAACAAAACTTGGTATGTGTATTGTTCTCATCAAGACGGACAACTTTCTAATTTACATGAACCATCTCCGACCAACAGGAAGAGAGATATTTTGGTTTGAATGTGGATTTTCTGAAGAATTTTCTCTCCCTCTCTCTGTGTCTGTGTGTGTGTGAGGGGAGGGGGGGATTTGACTATTGCTTTTATATTGTTAATCAAGGTTTCAGGGGCTTTTGGGGTCCTTAACGTGCTCAAAAACTCTTGAAACTTTGCACACAGGTCAGAACCCACGGCCATCAGGGCCGGGCTGAAGCTGGTACCCGGGCGTGGCTGGGGGGCTCAACAGCGTCCCCTTGAACGGGGTTCTAAAACTTGATCCATATATCAAACACGCTCGCATGAATTAATATGAAACTCGGTACACATATAGATCTCATCGGGCCGAACAACTTTACCCCAGTCAAGTTTTACGCCAGCCCAACAGGAAGTCGGCTATTATGGGTTGTTTGGAAAACGCTTGCTGTGGAATGTGAAATACTCCTCCTAGAAAATTCACCGTGTCCCCTTCAAACCTCGGTGTGCATGTAGTCAAGACTTTGAGGATGCTAAATTGCGGACGGATTTTTGATATCTCGAACGGTTTGGCTGTGGCGAGGAATCGAATTTATGGCGAGAAAAGAGAAACACGGAAGTGGAATAACTTCTGCATACATTAACTGATCTTGATGAAACTTCAGCAGTGTGTTCGTGGTAAGAGGCCGATCAGATGGATTTAGCTATTGTGAGTCAAAGTTATAGCGCCACCAACTGGCAGCAGGAAGTGTGTCACTTTCAACATGCTTTTGACAAAAGTGGGGGGGTTAGTTTTAACTACAGTAAAGCAAAAATAGTTTGTATATTGTTCTCATCAAGCCGGACAACTTTCTAATTTACATTCAATAGCTCTGGCCATCAGGAAGTCAGATATTTTGGTCTGAATGTGATTTTTTTTTGCAAAATCAGCCTCTGAATTTTTAGCCACTCCTCTTAAACTATTTATTTTATTCGTACCAAACTTTTTCAACATGATGAAACTACATTAAATATGCTAAATTGTGAATGGATAATAAATATCTCAAACGGTTTTGCTATGGCGAGGGATTAAATAATGTCCAAAAAGGAAACACTAAAAATCTTCTAAAAATGTAATTATATACCATTTATTTCTATATAAAAGTATACAAATATCACAACTAAACCCATTTTATTCTGTTTTTGCAATTCAAGAAGAATGAAAAAGTTAAAACAGGCTATTTAGTGCTATTTGGTTCAACAAAAAAAGCAAACATAGGGCTATACTGCCCTCTTGTGTCCAAAAGGACATCAAAATAGTATATAAAACTTTTTACCAGGTAGGCCAATATTGTATTTAAATATACATGTATTAGGTATGTGTCTGAGGATATTTTCCCACCGGTTAATCGACGTGTGACACGAGTGGGTGCTTTTAAATCGCTAATATAATAGTGTAAGAAAAATAATGATAATGTTGCACACACAAATCACACACATGTGGGAAAGAATGATGCTTTTAAACAACACTAAACCGCCATTAGGTGTCGCCAGGCATCCATCTTAATAAGCGAGTCATTGATTCATTCGTTCAAACGATTTGTTCGAATGAGTCGATCATGATTAAGACAGATGTTTATGGATTGATCATTCAATCTTTGAGTCAACCGATTCGTTAAAAATGCTGAATCGTTCAGTTATGAGAAAACACGTGATGCGTGATGGTTCTGCCGTGATCTTTGTTTAACTATTTTCGCTGCTGAAACAGAACAAAAACAGTCAACATTGCATCTAAAATGTAAGTGACTTAATTGTAACTGTTTATTAACCTGTTGTATGAAATCTAGCGGTGGGAGAAAAAATTTATTCTTAGATGCATCGCGATGCGGACGTGGACGATTATGAATCGATTCACAAATGTCAAAAAATCGATTCTCTAAAAAAATATTTTTCTAATAACGTAATATTGACGGAAGGCAAAAGGCGGAACTCTAAGCGGACGTGCGTGCAGTCTGTGGCGCGCACATAACAGAGAAGTTTCTTCTGCTCACCAAGGCTGCATTTATTTGATTAAAAATACAAACAAAAACAGTAATATTGTAAAATATTATTCCAATTTAAAACAGCTGCTTTCTATTTTAATATATTTTAAACTGTTATTTATTCCTGTGATCAAAGCTGAGTTTTCAGCATCATTACTCCAGTCGTCACTGTCACATGATCCTTCAGAAATTATTCTAATATGATGATTGATACTCAAGAAACATTCATTATTATTTTAAATGTCGAAAACAGTTGTGTACAGTCTTTGATGAATAGAAAGTTCAAAAGAACAGCATTTATCTGAAATCTAAAGCTTTTGTAACGTTAAACACTACCGCTCAAAAGTTTTGGGTTAGTAATAATTAAAATTTTATTTTTTGGGGAAATAAATAAAATAAATCAGTACTTTTATTTATGAAGGATGAGTTAAACTGATCAACAGTTACAGTAAAGACATTTATAATGTTAAAAATATATATATTTGAAATATATGCTGTTCTTTTGAACTTTACATTCATCAAAGCATTTTGAAAAAAAAAAAATCTGTACACAACTGTTTTCAACATTGAAAATAATAATGAATATTTATTGAGCATCAATCATCATATTAGTATGATTTCTGAAGGATCATGTGACACTGAAGACTGGAGTAATGATGCTGAAAACTCAACTTTGATCACAGAAATGAATTACTATGTAAAATATTTAAAAATTGAAAACAGCTGTTTTAAATTGGAATAATATTTCACAATATTACTGTTTTTGTTTGTATTTTTAATCAATAAATGCAGCCTTGGTGAGCAGAAGAGACTTCTCCTAAAAACATTAAAAATCTTACTGACCCCAAACTTTTGAACAATAATATATATATATATATATATATATATATATATATATATATATATATATATATATATATATATATATATATACATATATATGTATGTGTGTGTATGTATGTATGTGTATATATATATATATATATATATATATATATATATATATATATATATATATATATATATATATATATATATATATATATATATATATATATATATATATATATATAAATATAGCTGCGAGCAGCGATGGAGGGCCAAAGCCGGCGGTACCGCCACCCCGGTGCCTTTAGGTAACTAAAGGCACCGGGGTTGCGGTGCCACCGGCTTGGGCCCGTAATCGCTGCTCGCAGCTATATTTATTATTATTATTATTATTATTATTATTTTTCTGTCAACCTTTCGAGCACTTTTGGGGCCTTTAACATGCTCGAAAACTCTTGAAATTTTGCACACAGGTCAGAACCTGCGGCCATCAGGGCCGGGCTGAAGCTGGTACCCGGGCGTGGCAGGGGGGCTCAACAGCGCCCCCTTGAACGGGGTCCGAAAACTTGGTCCATAAATCAGACACGCTTGCATGTAATAATATGAAACTCAATACACATATAGATCTCATCGGGCCAAACAACTTTCGTACTTTTACTTTTTACGCCAGCCCAACAGGAAGTCGGCTATTATGGGTTGTTTGGAAACGCATGCTGTGGAATTTAATGTACTCCTCCTAGGGAACTCATCCATTCGCCTCCAAACTCAGTCAGCATGAAGTCAAGACATTGAGGATGCTAAATTGCGGACGGATTTTTGATATCTCGAACGGTTTGGCCGTGGCGAGGACACGAATTTATGGCGAATAATGGAAACAGGAAGTGTGTTATAACTTCTGCATACATTAACTGATCTTGATTAAACTTCAGCAGTGTGTTCGTTGTAAGAGGCCGATCACATGGATATGACTATTGTGAGTCAAAGTTATAGCACCACCAACTGGCAGCAGGAAGTGTGTCACTTTCAAAATGCTTTGAAATCACCCTCTTATTTTTACCCGATTTGCTTCAAACTTTATGTGTATAATGTAGACACACGGCAGATGTAGACCTGTGAAAGGTTTATTGATATCTTAAATACTGTTGCCGTGGCAACGCATCAAACTTTAATATTCTTTTCAGATGCTTTTGAGACTCTTAACATACTTGAAATTGGATGAAACTCGACAGACATATCACATTTATTATCCAGTAGACATGTGCAAAGTTTCAGAAACGGGCGTGGTGAGGGGCTCAGTAGCGCCACCTTTAGTCAAAAATGGGAGCTTAGTTTTAAGTAGAGTCACAAAAATCGTTATGTATATTGTTCTCATCAAGCCGGACAACTTTCTAATTTATAGTCATAAGCTGTGACCAACAGGAAGTCAGATATTTTGGTTTGAATGTGATTTTTTGGAGTATTCTCTCCCTCTCTCTCTCTGCCTCTGCGTCTCTGTGTGTGTGAGGGGTGGGGGGATTTGTCTTTTGAGTGAGATTTGTTTAAAATTCCTGTTTTTCAAGGTTTCAGGGTCTTTTGGGGCCTTTAACGTGCTCGAAAACTCTTGAAACTTTGCACACAGGTCAGAACCCGCGGCCATCAGGGACGGGCTGAAGCTGGTACCCGGGCGTGGCAGGGGGGCTCAACAGCGCCCCCTGGAACGGGATCCGAACACTTGTCCATAAATCAAACACACTTGCATGTAATGATATGAAACTCGGTACACATATAGATCTCATCGGGCCGAACAACTTTCGTGCTCTAAATTTTATGCCAGCCCAACAGGAAGTCAGCAATTATGGGTTGTTTGGAGAACGCTTGCTGTGGAATTTGAAACACTTCTCCTAGGGAATTAATTAAATCGGCACCAAACTCGGTGTGCATGAAGTCAAGACATTGAGGATGCTAAATTGCGGACGGATTTTTGATATCTCAAACGGTTTGGCCGTGGCGAGGACACGAATTTATGGCGAGAAAAGAGAAACACGAAGTGTTATAACTTCTGCACACATTAACTGATCTTGATGAAACTTCAGCAGTGTGTTCGTGGTAAGAGGCCGATCAGATGGATGTGACTATTGTGAGTCAAAGTTATAGCGCCACCAACTGGCAGCAGGAAGTGTGTCACTTTCAAAATGTTTTTGACAAAAGTGGGGGGGTTAGTTTTACCCACAATTACAAAAATCAGTACGTATATTGGTCTCATTGAGCCGGACAACTTTCTAATTGACAGTTATTAGCTACGACCAACAGGGTGTCAGATATTTTGGTCTGAATATGGATTTTTTGTTAAATCAGCCTCTGAGTTTTTAGTTACTCCTCCTAAAAGGTTTATTTTGTTCCCACCAAACTTTTTCAACATGATAAAAATATATTAATGATGCTAAATTGTAAACGGATATTGAATATCTCAAACGGTTTTGCTATGGCGAGGGATTAAATTAATGTCAAAAAGGAAGCAGGAAACATCTCATAACTTCTAAAAATGTAATTATACACCATTTATTTTTATATAAAATTATACAAATATTAGAACTAAACCTATTTTATTCTGCTTTTGCAATTCAAGAAGTATGAAAAAGTTAAAAACAGGCTATTTAGTGCTATTTGGTTCAACAAAAAAGCAAACATAGGGCTATACTGCCCTCTTGTGTCCAAAAGGATATCAAAATAGTATATAAAACGTTTTACTAGGTAGGCCTATTGCATTTAAATATAAATTTATTAGGTATATGACTGTGAGGATATTTTCCCATCGGTTAATCGACGTGTGACACGAGCGGGTGCTTTTAAATCGCTAATATAAAAGTGAAAGTAAAAAACGGACGTCCGCACGGACATTGATAATGGTGCACGTTGGAAAAAATGATACTTTTAAACATAACACTAAACCGCCATTAGGTGTCGCCAGGCGACCATCTTAATGAGCGAGTCATTGATTCATTCGTTCAAACGATTCGTTCCAATGACTGAGTCATTCATGATTGAGACAGATGTTTATGGATTGACCATTGAATCTTTAAGTCAACCGATTCGTTTCAAAATGCTGAATCATTCAGTAATGAGAAAACAAGTTGCTGTGAGATGCGCAATGGTTCTGCTGTGATCTTTGTTTAACTATTTTTGCTGCTGAAACAGAACAAAAACAGTCAATATTGCATCTAAAATGTAAGTGACTTAATTGTAACTGTTTATTAACCTGTTGTATGAAATCAATGTCACAGTTTCAATCGTGATTGTATTCAGGAAATAGTTGCCTACTCGTCAAGTGAGGTTGCTTAACTCTATCAGGCCATCCTTAAAAATATTCTTGTTTGCCGTAACCCGACCGACCCAGTCAATTTAGGTCCGACCCAATTATTTATTTTTTTTCCCTTTTAGTCCGACCGACTTGCCGATTGTAAACTTGCGTTAAGACCGACCGATTTTTTTTTACTCTTCAAACAACTAATACAAATGCAATAAAATGATATTAATTATATTTTATTGTGAATAAATAGGCCTACATATAGGCTACAAACGTAGGCTACGCTCTTTCTTTTAAATAAAAACCCGTGGCGTCATCTATGATTAAGGGCTGTGTAGGCTGTAGGCCTATGCGAAATGAAAGCGAAATCGCGACACTCAGATCCACTAAAAATATGTTTTAGTAGGCTAATTCTATGAATTACACTGCGCAAACCAAAAGTAGGCTATTATACCCACCGGATGAAGAGGGATTGGCTCTCCACAGAACATAATTTATAGCCTATTCATTTTATTTTATTTTTCGTGTTCGCATTTATGAGGAAGAAACAATGTTACGGACGTGACCGCTCTGAAAGCGGCAATTAAAACTTCACAGAGATCTCAAACAGGCATTTAAAACACCAAATATTAAGAATGGGCATATCAAGCAAAATAAAATTCGATGATTGATCGAAAATTGTATCTCTCCCCCCACATGCTCACCGGCAACGCTCCGACAGTAAATTTCTCTGTAGGCTACTGTCTAATAGGCCTGTGTTGTAGCCCACAGTCATTAAAAAACGATTTAGTTTCATATTCATGTTTAAATAAAATAATATTTATTTTTTAAATGTCATGTTGATTATATGAAAAGTGAATAGCATGAATAAGATAAGATGATCCCGAAAATATCGGAAGACAAATGGAGTAGGCAGACATGATTTTAACCACTTCATTAAGTTTGTTTTTGTAGAAAGTCTGTCTTTAAACTGAATTTCGTTTTGTATTAATTGTATCTTAATTTTGATCAATGTTTCATCAACCATTTTCATGTATTTAATAAATAAGAGGTAGGCTAAATAAGGCAATATAATCAGGACACGGAGTCGCCGGCGCGTGAACTGGAGCTGGTCTCTTAAATCAGGGTTTTTCCTACATTGAAAATTTTTTGGCGGCCGCCAAAACGATTTTTTGTCCCGCCAAAGCCTTATTTGATCTGTAATTGGGTTTTGTGAGTGAAGCAGGCTACTGACGGAGCGACGGAGAGAACGATCACATCGCCCCACCCCCGCGCGGGCACTCCCCGTCTTCAGTTCTGTCTTTGCTCTCTCCCTTCGCATCAAAATCAACTGATCCTAAAGGTCGGAAGACCGAATCCATGTTTCACGCGGTGCATTCGGAGAATATTTTTGCTGAATTAGCGCTGGGTGTGAATTGCAGTCAAAAAAAAATTGCCTTATCTTCTCTTACAACTTGTGACAAGCATTCCGTATGCAGCTGACATAACTTTAAATAAACGCAAAAAAAAAAAAAAAGTTTGAAGTGTTTTTGTGTGTGTTGACAAATCTTTCGTGATGTCCTAACAGTCTGGATTCCCAATTTCCCACACAACACGTCCGCTAAAGTCCGATTCGCGACCTAATGACTCCTTTGAGCCGAGGGACAGGACACTGCAGTTCACAAAGGTTCATAATTTGCATGTGCTTTAATGCCTTGTCGGTTAAACATTTAATTCGCGTGCTGATGCGCTGTTCTCGACGCGTGCGTTTCTCAGCGCGTGCATGTGAAGCTCACATGCACTAAAAGCCTGTCTACCAGCGCCTGGATACTGGACTAAGTTATCTTTCGAGTCTTATTGTGCTTATACTGTTAAATACACACAAGGTTTACATAAAGTCAGTTATGTCTAAAGTGAAAGCAAACTTGAGAAAATTGAGTAAATCTGCTTGTCAAAATGCGTTAGACGCGTCGCGCGCAGCTCTTTTAAAGAGACAGTAGCTTCAGTAAACACGCTGCCGCTTGTCCTTAACCCATTCAGACCCTGCGTCCATTACAATGGACATCACATGTCAACCCCCCTTTTTTTACTTCTGGAGCATTTCACCTAGTTTAAAGCCTGCAGTCCATTAGATTGGACGCTTGTCATCCAATCAAATGGCAGTAAAGCTCTGCATGTAGTAATTATAGAAAAAAACACTACTTTGAAGAGAAGCATGTCAGCACTTCACTCCAAACACAGAAGCAAGCAACATTTTCTGTGGTTTTATTTACATTTTTTGATATGTTTGTCAGTATTTCATAGTTTGTATGTAAAATAGAAAGATTGAACTTATTAATTAAAGTTAAAAATCGATTGTAGAATTTCAAATTTTAAATCAGGATTTTTTCAAATGTGTCTGTCCATTAGAATGGACAGTGGGTTCAAAAGCCTGTTACTGAAATCACATTCTAGTAATTGAAGTCCAGTAATGCTGATTGCAATTTCTTATATAAAAATCTATATCACAGTACCGATACATTTTTTTTTACTTTTTCATATGCAGAATATATAGTTCTTGAAGTGCTTGAACATATAGCTGATGGAAGTATCTCAGATGTTGACTTTATGTGGAGTGATGATGAGGAAGATGGAGATGTAAGAAAAATATCCGTATTTAAAACTTTATAAAGTAAAATGACTAGCTTCCGGCCAAACGAAACATACGGATTTGACAAATCTAAAGCGTAACTTGAAAATGAATTATTTTTTCTTACACAAACGCATCGCTTCGCTTCAATAGGCCTTTATTTACCCCAAAGAGCCATGGAGCACTTTTATCATGAATGGATGCACTTTTATGGACTTTCAAAACAGAAACAACCATTCACTGCCATTATAAAGCTTGGAAGCCACGTCTGAAAGGAGAACGATGTCATATACACCTAGGATGGCTTGAGGGCAAGTAAATCATGGGCCAAATTAAATTTTTGGGTGAACAATCCCTTTATGGGTATAGTACACCCAAAAATTATATTTGTCATCACTTACTCATCCTCATGTTGTTCCAAATCTGTATGAGTTTCTTTATTCGGCTGAACACAAAAGAAGATATTTTGAAGAATGTCGGTAACTAGACAGTTGACAGTATAGCCTTTGATTTCCATATTTTTTCCTACTATAGCCTATATTTCCTAATAACGACATATTATATTATTATGATATAATATTATCATTATTAGTAATTATTTTGAAAATTATAATAATATTTATCAGTAATTTATCAATATAGATATTACAGATATAAATATAAATATAGATATAAATTAATTACAGCAAAAGCAGATCAAATGACGAAATACAGTACAAATACAGTAAAGTACTATTTGGTAGTGTACAGTACTGATCTTGTGTACTGTAAAGTGAATTACAGTACAGTTACTGGAAATCGAAATACATGCATCATGCATGGCAACCGTGCTGCCAGTAATGTACTGTAGAAATACAAGAAAATCGTTAACAGAGAAATTGTTTCAAAGATGCACACAGTAAATTACTCTAACGTGAATGCATTGATTGATTCCTAGGTTTATTTTATTATGAATAAACAAATGGGCGATCTATAAAGCAAAAACCTAACAATTAAAGTTGAAATGTTGTAATGTTCAAGTTTTTGATCTAAAAAAGAAAGATGCGCAAAGAAAACGACTCTAACATGACCATATTGATTGATTCTAAGATATTTAGTTTGTTACAAACAATGTGCAATCTGTAAAACAAAAACCTCAAAATTAAAGTTGAAATGGTATACTGTTGAAAAGTTTTTGACCTTGAGAAAAAGCTTTAAGTATATACTAATAATTTTTATGTTTATTATTTAATTTTATGTTGGCACATTTTTGTGAAGTACACCTGTTTTGACCTGACGTCCATTGAAATGGACAAAAAAAATTACAATTAAAGCAAAACATTTTTTAATTTTTTTAAATTTGGTCTCATTTATAGAAGCCTCATGAGCTGGGAAAATGTACTTTTATATTTTTCAGAAACCTAAAACATAATTCAGGTCTGAAGGGGTTAAAGGGATAGTTCACCCAAAAATAAAACTTATCTCATCATTTACGCACTCTAATGTTGTCTTGTTCCAAACCTGTATTAATTTCCTTCTAATATTTTCTAATATTTTTCTAATATTAATATTTTGAAGAATGTGGCTATCCAAACAGTAGCTGGTCCCCATTGACTTCCATAGGAGAAAAATATACTATGGTAGTCACTGGGGTACATCAACTGTTTGGTTACCCACATTCTTCCAAATAACTTCTATTTTTAACAGAAGAAACAAACTTATTCGAGTTTAAAACAACTTGAAAGAGTAAATTATGACAATTTGAATTTTTAGGAGAACTATTCCTTTAATGTTAATAAACCAACAAAACTATTGACTGATAACTTTAAGTAGCTTTAATAAGTATCAATGTATAATTCATACAGTGAAGTCTATTTTGTTTTAATTTCATATTTGTTCATTTAATTACTTTCTTCAATGCTACTGTTAAATACACCTACTGTAGCTGAAAACATAAAGCACTGTTTATTTAATTTGTATATTAAGTTGTGTATGTGTAATGTGTATCTTTGATCTTAATATTTAATAACAAAGAAAATAATGACAAATATTTTTATCTTTGCCCCTGTCTGCCATTTAGTTTTTTTTGTTGTTACCTAAGGCTTTGTTTTTTAAAATATGGACATTAGTTTGGCTGTAATGCTCAGTCACAAAATAGTAAAAACAAAATATAAAAAGAATCGTGATAAAACCGTGAATCGTGATTTTCCTGAAAAAAAAATTGTGTTATGATATTTTTGGCATATCGCCCACCCCTATGATGGCCCCCCCAAAAAATAAAATAAAAAGAATGAACAACCAAATATTAACAACGAGGAACAAAAGAAACAAACATCAAGGTATAGATATAAAATAAGTTGTAATCGCTTTCTTTTACTAGCCTGTCAGTGATCATTTTTTCATGAATAAATAGGATAAGAAAAAAATCACAAACTGTTTCTTTGTATTTATTTTAAATGTAACATTTATTGTCAATATTGGGCTTGCGGATCATGTGGGTACTAGGGTACTCTCTGCTGTGTGTGGATGACCATGTCGGTCAGCCACCACCGAAGACCAATTTTGACCCAGGAAAAACCCTGTAAATGAACCGAAACTCAAGCGTATAAGCTACTTGCCTCACAGACCTGAGACATATATATAGGCCTATATATAAAAAAGCATGAAATGTACACTTTTAAACAAAACAATTCAAAACGAAAGAAAACAGACTGCTCTCTGCTTATGTAATGAAATGTGCATTTCTCTCTGGCGCGTTCACTAGGCTACTGCGAAGATCGCGTCAGCATCGTCAACTTCATCTTTGACACAGAAAACACTTGTTTATTAATAAACAATTGAAATGTCTCCTTGATATATTTGTCATACTAATAATCATCACTTTTCCCAATTCTGACAGCTTAGGTGCGTTATTGGCAGCGCTCCCGTTACATGAATAGGCCTATAGCCTAATATTACCGCTATAATATTATTCTTTGGTGCTCAGTTTATACAGGTTTTCTAATTGTTATTTAATATATATATATATATAGCACGAAGTTCTGGAAAACTGTCAGTGAAGTCCCGATATGCAAATTTGACCAAAATTGTACATTTTTTTTTTACATCGACTCTCGAAAAAAAAAAAATAGACCGACCAACCGACCTTTTTTTTTTTTTTTTTACTGTTACGGCAAACCAAGATATTTTTAAGGATGGCCTCATATGTTATAAAATATATAAAAACTCCATATTTGTAATTTTTATAGTCAGTATGTTGTTACCTGGGTTGCTTTTTTGTGTGCTGTGCTCATTTGTTTACAATTCTCCTGGAGAAGGTGCACGAGCCTCAGCAGTGCAACCTTGTTACCATTGATCAGTAATACATTTATTATTAACTGTTGATTGCAACTTAAAATGAATGTAATGCAATTAGAATAATCTCTCTTTTTAGTGATTCCCAAGTTATTTTTTTGTTATTGACGTTCTAATCAGGCTATACTCTGGTCAGGCAAGTAAAATTCTCTTTCAGGTAGGCCTATTGTATTTATATATAAATATATTAGGGATGTGACTGTGATAAAAATTTCCCACCGGTTAATCGACGTGTGACACCACTGAGGGCTTTTAAATCGCTAACTTAAAAGCGAAAGTAAAATACAGACGTCCGCACAGGCATTGATAATGGTGCGGAGTAGAGCGAGCATTTTCAATGTATTCCTATGGAAGTAGGAATGAACTAAAACATTTTATTTGTTTTTATGTGTCCACTGTTCAACCGCAACCGCGTCACAC
Source organism: Squalius cephalus (assembly GCF_949319135.1). Lineage (NCBI taxonomy): Eukaryota > Metazoa > Chordata > Actinopteri > Cypriniformes > Leuciscidae > Squalius > Squalius cephalus. The sequence goes on along the minus strand of NC_137133.1, from coordinate 23,727,319 downwards.
ACACACACATTCCAGAATTGCAATCTTGACATCGCAGCCTGTTCATTATAGCCCTAATAAAATATAATAATAAAATAGTCAACCTAACATATACAAATTACACTGCTCTGTTTAAATAGTCAGTAGTACAATTTGTACCATTCACAGTAAGCATCGCTCCACTGTGATGTTTCCAAGCACATTTTTGCGCGTGTGAAGAGGATGATTTTTTCCATCGATATTGGAACGCGAATGAAGTACAAAGCCTATAATAAAGAATAGTTTAGCATCCAAATACATCGCAAATGTAGAAAAACTTTGATTCTAATGAGAGGGTTACGTGAGCCCAACACTGCTTACATTCATTTTTAATTTTACATTAAATTTAAAGGATTTGTTGTGGAATATTTTGAGTGTATCATAGAATCAGAATAAGGTAAGACAAGTAATATTTTCTGTCTTTTATATATATATATGAATATAGCTGCGAGCAGCGATGAAGGGCCAAAGCCGGCGGCACCACCACCCCGGTGCCTTTAGGTTACTAAAGGCACCGGGGTTGCGGTGCCACCGGCTTGGGCCCGTAATCGCTGCTCGCAGCTATATTTATTTATTTTTTATTTTTTTTGTCAACCTTTCGAGCACTTTTGGGGCCCTTAACATGCTCAAAAACTCTCGAAACTTTGCACACAGGTCAGAACCTGCGGCCATCAGGGCCAGGCTGAAGCTGGTACCCGGGCGTGGCAGAGGGGCTCGTCAGTGCCCCCTTGAATGGGGTCCGAAAACTTGGTTCATAAATCAAACACGCTTGCATGTCATAATATGAAACTTGGTACACATATAGATCTCATGGGGCCGAACAACTTTCGTGCTCTAAGTTTTACACCATCCCAACAGGAAGTCAGCAATTATGGGTTGTTTGAAAAACGCATGCTGTGGAATTTGATGTACTCCTCCTAGAGAATTCATCCGCTCGCCACCAAACTCGGTCAGCATGAAGTCAAGACATTGAGGATGATAAATTGCGGACGGATTATTGATATCTCGAACGGTTTGGCCGTGGCGAGGCGTGGCAGGGGGGCGACGGGCGTGGCAGGGGGGCTCAACAGCGCCCCCTTGAACGGGGTCTGAAAACTTGGTCCATATATCAAACACGCTTGCATGAATTAATATGAAACTCGGTACACATATAGATCTCATCGGGCCGAACAACTTTCCCTCATCAAGTTTTATGTCAGCCCAACAGGAAGTCGGCTATTATGGGTTGTATGGAAAACACTTGCTGTGGAATTTGATGTCCTCCTCCTAGAGAATTCATCCGATCCCCACCAAACTCGGTGTGCATGAAGTCAAGACATTGAGGATGCTAAATTGCGGGCGGATTTTTGATATCTCCAACGGTTCGGCCATGGCGAGGAAACTAATTTATGGCGAGAAAAGAGAAACACGAAGTGGTATAACTTCTGCATACATTAACTGATCTTGATGAAACTTCAGCATCGTGTTCGTGGTAAGAGGCCGATCAGATGGATGCAACTATTGTGAGTCAAAGTTATAGCGCCACCAACTGGCAGCAGGAAGTGTATCACTTTCAAAATGCTTTTGACAAAAGTGGGGGGGTTAGTTTTACCTACAGTTTAAAAAATCAATACGTATATTGGTCTCATCGAGCCGGACAACTTTCTAATTTACAGTCATTAGCTCCGACCAACAGGAAGTCAGATATTTTGGTTTGAATGTGGATTTCTTTGCAAAATCAGCCTCTGAATTTTTACCCTCTCCTCTTAAGTGGTTTATTTTATTCCCACCAAACTTTTTCAACATGATGAAAATACATTAAAGATGCTAAATTGTGAACGGATAATACATATCTCAAACGGTTTTGCTATGGCGAGGGATTAAAGTAATGTAAAAAATGGAAACACTTTTTTTTCAATTTAATAATTAAGTTTAAAAACAGCCAGAATGTTTTTTTAGTCCAAAAAATAAATAAATCATGTCATTCATAGTGCTATACTGCCCTCTTGTGTTCAAAATCAGGTAGGACTATTGTATCTATATAAAAATATACTAGGTATGTGACGGTGAGAATATTTTACCACCAGTTAATCAACGGGTTAATCAATGTTAATCAGTGTTGTGGAATATTTTGAGTGTATCATAAAATCAGAATAAGGTAAGACAAGTACTATTTTCTGTCTTTTTTTTAAATATATATATATATATATATATATATATATATATATATATATATAAAATATATAGCTGCGAGCAGCGATGAAGGGCCAAAGCCGGCGGCACCGCCACGGGGTTGCGGTGCCACCGACTTGGGCCCGTAATCGCTGCTCGCAGCTATATTTATTATTATTATTTTGTCAAGGTTCTGGGCACTTTTGGGGCCCTTAACATGCTCGAAAACTCTTGAAACTTTGCACACGGGTCAGAACCCGCGGCCATCAGGGCCGGGCTGAAGCTGGTACCCGGGCGTGGCAGGGGGGCTCAACAGCGCCCCCTGGAACGGGATCCGAACACTTGTCCATAAATCAAACACGCTTGCATGTAATAATATGAAACTCGGTACACATATAGATCTCATCGGGCCGAACAACTTTCGTGCTCTCAAGTTTTACGCCAGCCCAACAGGAAGTCGGCTATTATGGGTTGTTTGGAAACGCATGCTGTGGAATTTGATGTACTCCTCCTAGGGAATTCATCCATTCGCCTCCAAACTCGGTCAGCATGAAGTCAAGACATTGAGGATGCTAAATTGCGGACGGATTTTTGATATTTCGAACGGTTTGGCCGTGGCGAGGAAACGAATTTATGGCGAGAAAAGAGAAACACGAAGTGGTATAACTTCTGTATACATTAACTGATCTTGATGAAACTTCAGCAGTGTGTTCGTGGTAAGAGGCCGATCAGATGGTTGTAACTATTGTGAGTCAAAGTTATAGCGCCACCAACTGGTAGCAGGAAGTGTGTCACTTTCAAAATGTTTTTGACAAAAGTTAGTTTTACCCACAATTACAAAAATCAGTACGAATATTGGTCTCATCGAGCCGGAAAACTTTCTAATTTACAGTCATTAGCTCCGAGCAACAGGAAGTCAGATATTTTGGTTTGAATTTGGATTTCTTTTGCTAAATCGGCCTCTGAATTTTTACCCACTCCACTTAAATGGTTTATTTTATTCCCACCAAACTTTTTCAACATGATGAAAATAGGCCTACATTAAAGATGCTAAATTGTGAACGGATAATAAATATCTCAAACGGTTTTGCTATGGCGAGGGATTAAAGTGATGTCAAAAAAGGAAACACTAAAAGCCTCATATCTTCCAAAAATGTAATTATACACCATTTATTTCTATATTAAACTATACAAATATCACAACTAAACCCATTTTATTCTTTTTTTAAAAATAATGTATTCAAATTTTATTCTAAGTTTAAAAACACTAATAATAATCAAAAAATCAAGTCATACATAGGGCTATACTGCCCTCTTGTGTTCAAAATCAGGTAGGCCTATTGTATCTATATAAAAATATACTAGGTATGTGACAGTGAGAATATTTTACCACCGGTTAATCGACGTGTGACACTGCTGGGGGCTTTTGAATCGCTAACTTAAAAACGAAAATAAAATATGTTTGTCCGCACGGACATTGATAACGGTGCAGAGCAGAGCGAGCGTTTTCAAAGAATTCCTATGGAAGTATGAATGATCTAAAAAACGTCGACTCTGTTCTGCTCGTTCTTCGCCATGGACACGCACCGTTATGAATGCCCGTGCAGCCGTGAGCATTTTAGTTTAATTTTAAAATTAGCGCCTTTCGGGGGGCGAATTGCTTGAATCTAACAAAAGCACAATGTTGTGTTTTATTGCGAGTGAACACAAATATAAGTTAACACTTTGTAGTTTGAATGATGTCCTGTATGAAAATAATGTTTTGTGTGTCCACTGTTCAATCGCGCCCGCGCCCCACACACATACACACACACACACACACACATTCCAGCATTGCAATCTTGACATCGCAGCCTGTTCATTATAGTCTTAATAAAATATAATAATAAAATAGTCAACCTAACACAAAAATTACACTGCTCTGTTTTTTTCATTTTTTTTTATACTTTATTTTAAAGGATTTTTCAAGTAAAAACACAGAACAAACAACACTGGCTCGGACTACACACACACACAAAAAAAAAAAAAAAAAAAAAAAACAGACTAGGTGCCCAGGAGGGATATGCAGCCTAGACCTTAGGGAAGTCTTTGGGGGCCGACTGAGCTTGTCCAAATACCAGAGAAATGGACCCCAAACAGCGGAAAACTTTTCAATAGAATCAGTCCTCAAAAGTCGAAGTCTTTCCATCTGTATGACAGAGATCATATCTAGGGCTGTGTATTGGCAAGAATCTGGCGATACGATACGTATCACGATACATGGGTCACGATTCAATATATTGCAATATATTTCGATACTGTGCATAAGGCGATATATTGGGATTTTTTTTAAGTAAAATATATTAAAAATATTTAAAAAAAGACATGATGTGCATAAAAGAAAAAGAAGTTTACTTTAGGTAAACAATTCAGTACACAGAAAATCAAACTGCCAGTTTGGGATTGTGGTTCACAGGTTCTAGTGAGCAAATTTTTATATGCTCAAGTAGGCCATAATAAAAGAAAATACATAGCCCCTGTCACAATACAAAACAACAACGTGAACTGGACAAAAATGAATGAAAGTGGATGAAAGTGAACAAAATAAATGTCATATATTGAAATCAAGTTTTATGTGATAAAAGATTTTAAAAGAACTGGACGCGCGAATGAGGCGAACCGCGCCGCGCTAAACGCCTCGTGCCGCAGGACCTCCAGACGCGCGTAAACGCGTCTTTGCATTGACTTAACATTGAAATCACTCGCGCCAGATGCTCTATTCGTGTTTGGTGTGAATGATGCACGCGATTACATTTAGAAATAGACAAGCTTTGTTTCCAAATGTACCAAGCAAAGATATCCTTTCAATTGTATAAACTTTTATAAAACCAGCCAATATAAATCACAATAAACACATCCAAAATGAAATATTTAACATATATATAACAACTGCACAACGTCTAATTTGTAAACAAAATGATTTACGCACTAAATCTAGCATAAACTCCGGCACAATTTGCATATGTTTAAACTCTCAAGACAGACGTCACATCCCGAACCTCACAGCAATTGGCTGCCGACTGCGTTTTTCGCTTGATATTTGTATAAAGGAACTGCCCAACTTTTTGACGCTCTCGGTCGCTCTCAACGCTTTCTCCGGTCCGCTGTCAATCCTAAAATGTCCAGTGGACACGCACCGTTATAGGCGAGCCTGGCGAGGACACTAGTGGTGCGTCTCAGCATAGCTATCTAGTGGTAGGGATTTAAACAACATAAACGTGAACCACTGTCTTACGGTCTTACCATGAATATTTTTGGACGTAAAAAAAAATAAAAAAAAATCGATATTGCGTTTTTGAAAATCGATACAGTATTGCAAAATAAAATATCGCGATACTCAAGTGTATCGATTTTTTCTTACACCCCTATATCCATAATCCACATCTGGAAGGAAGGGGGCGAGGGTGACTTCCAGTTCTTAAGCACAAGTCTCTTAGCCACGACCATGCCCAGCATTAAGGACTGTTTCAATGTACCTGAAAGGCAAGAGGTGCGCTGTGAGAGGCCGAAGATGGCAAGTTCAGCATCTGGTGGAAGAGGCTTATTGTATGCCTTGGAGTACCAGTCAAAAATGCTTGACCAAAATCCAGACAATAAAGAGCAAAACCAAAAAGCATGAGAAGCTGTATCCTCTGCCACCTTACACCTGTCACACATTGGTGGAACGGAGGGGAAAATTTTATGCAATTTAGCTTTGATGTAATGTAAGCGGTGTATAACTTTGAACTGGATCTGTTGAACTGGTGTCTGCTGTTGACTGAGCAAGCATGTATCGTAGCCAAGCACCCGTCCCACGTGTCATCGGAGAGCTCAACTCCTAGATCTTCCTCCCAGGCCTCTTTAAATCTTACAGTAGGGGCTGAGAGGCAACTTCCAAATAAAGAAACAAATTTAGAAATAAGACATAGGCCTACAGAGCCAGGAGGGTTAAAAAAAAAACATCGAAAAAGACATGTTTCTCCGGGAGGAGTTCAAAATGACACATTTTGGACTTCACGTAATGTCGGATTTGTAAAAAACGAAAAAAATGTGCATGAGGCAAATCAAATTTCTCTCTTAACTGATTAAAAGATGCAAACCGTCCCTCAATATAAAGATCTTTAATGGAACCCAAACCCTTTTCCCTCCAGACATAAGTTCTATCAGACCATGGGGGTAGAAAGGAACATATTGGCGTATGAACAGAGGTCTCCGGCAGGGACAGAACTTTTCTCACTTGATTTAAAATTTTTACAGAATTTTTCAAAACAAAGCTTAATTTATTCAACTCTTTGGGCTTATCCAATTTGGAGAACAGCAGTGCCGTTAAGGAGGTGCCAACAGCCAGGTTGGTCTCCATTTGTACCCACAAAGGGGCCTCAGGGGTCTGATTACCCGGTGCCCCCTTCAGCCAGAACATTAAAGCCCTAATATTGGCAGCCCAATAATAATGTTTAAATACTGGCATACCCAGACCACCCAAAGACTTGGATTTTTGTAGATGACTCTTAGAAATCCGGTGGGTCTTATAATTCCAAAAATAAGACAGGATTATATAATCCAGTTCCTTAAAGAAAGCAGAGGTAAGAAAAATAGGGAGATTTTGACACAGATATAGGAATCTAGGAAGAGAAACCATTTTAATTGAATTTATACGGCCAATCATAGACAAAGGTAAAATTTTCCAATTCCCTATATTACTTTTGAGCTTAGAAAGAAACTCCACAAAATTTAACTTAGTATTAATTTGGGATCTTTGGGGATTGTCAGTCCAAGATACGTGAAATGATCCCTAACTATCTTAAATGGTATATTCTCCAAAAAAACAGGGCTGTAAGTGTCAGAGAGAGGCATAAAGTTACTCTTTGACCAATTAATGGTATATCCCGATAGTCTCCCAAAAGAAGTAATTAAATCTAAGAGAATGGGAACTGATCTCTCAGAGTTCCGCAAATATAATATTATATCGTCAGCATACAGGCTAATAAGAGCTTCCCTGCCCCCCACTTCAAGACCTGTGATATCTGTATGACGCCTTATACTTAGGGCGAGAGGCTCTATCGCAATGGCAAAAAGGGCAGGTGAGAGGGGACAACCCTGTTGCACTGAGCGCTGCAAGGGAAACCTAGGCGACCTGTCTGTGTTAGTTAAAACTGAACACATTGGCCTAGCGTATATTAATCTGACCCATGATATAAATGCCTCGCCAAACCCAAACCGTTGTAATGACGCAAACATATAAGGCCATTCGACCTGATCAAAAGCTTTCTGCGCATCCAAGGACAGGATAGCTGCCCCATTTGCTTTTGTATGATTGGCGTATATTGTGTTGAGAAGGCGACGTACATTAGAGAAAGAGAATCTACCAGGGATAAATCCAGTCTGGTCAGGGTGAATGATAGAGGGTAGATGTTTGTTAAGCCGAATAGCTAACGCTTTAGTAATTACTTTTCTATCAAAATTCTGAAGTGCAATTGGCCTATAGCTGGCTGGATCAGTTTCATCCTTATTTTTCTTTAGAATAAGAGAGATATTGGCTTCGTACAATGAACTAGGCAAATTTTTTTCTTTTTTAGAACAGATTATCATTCTTAGGAGGAGCGGGGCAAGGATATCACAAAATCTCTTTAAAAATTCAGCACAGAATCCATCTGGCCCAGCCGCCTTCCCAGTTGGAAATGACTTCACAGCATTGATTATCTCCTCCAAAGTAAAGTCAGAATCCAAGTCGGCCCTAGCATCGTCGTCAAGCTTAGGAATTTCAAGAGAGTCGAAAAAATCTGTTAGATCAAAATGAGTGGCTATATTATTAGAAGAATAAAGTTCATTGTAAAAATCCTTAAAGCGAGCATTAATATCCTTGGGGTTAGTTAACAGGATTCCCTCTTTAGACTTAATGCTATAAATCGACCTGGAAGCCTGAATCCCTTTGAGCTGTCGCGCCAAGAGCCTATCAGGCTTATCCCCCGTTTCAAAGTGTCTCTGCCTCATTTTCAAGAAAAGGTTATTTATTTGACCACCAAGAATGCCGCTGTACTCATACTTGAGCTTCATTATTTTGTTATAATCGTCAGATAATTTTGACTTCTGATATGCCAATTCAAGGGTAGGAAGAATAGTTTGTATCTCTAAAAGCCGCCTCTCCTTTTCCTTTTTGGAAGCAGATTCATAAGAAATAATATGCCCACGTATAACCACCAAGTCTCCCAAAGAGTAGAATCTGACACCTCCCCATTATCGTTAAACTCTTTAAACTCTTTCAGCTTGATATTAATGTATTCTACAAATTTACCATCAGTAAGCAGAGATGGATTAAAACGCCAGGAATAAGACCGCTTAGGAAAAGAGAAGTCAACAGACATGGTCAGGGGACTGTGACCAGATATCAATATACTGTGGTATTTGGTATCAATAACCTGCGAAATTAACTGGGAATCAACCAAAAAATAATCTATTCTACTATACGATTTGTGGACATGAGAGTAGTAAGAATAGTCCCTATCAGCGGGGTGCTGAACTCTCCAAATGTCCACCAAATTCCTGCATTTAAGCAGGTTGTTTAAAACCTGTAGTAGACGCAATTCCGGGGGGAGGGCGAGTGGATAGTCTATCCAAGTAAGGGTCTAAATAACAATTGAGATCTCCCCCGATTATTATATTGGAATTACTCCCATCGGGGAGTAAGTCAAAAACCTTCTTGAAAAAATTAGGGTCGTCAGTGTTTGGACCATAGATGTTTAAGAAAGTCAGTGGGAACGAGTTATGGTTCCAGATACAATAATATATCTGCCGTAAGGATCAGTGACCATAGAGGAAAGTTTAAATGGAATGCTTTTCCTAAAAAGAATGGCCACCCCACGAGCATGGGAAGTGAACGGTGATTGATAGACCTGTGATATCCAACTGCACCTCAATCTACGCTGCTCTGTCGTTTTAATATGGGTCTCATGCAGAAAAATCACGTCTGCTGATAATGATTTAAGGTGTCTAAATACTTTTTCTCTTTTTATAGCATGTCCAAGCCCCTTAACGTTCCAAGAGACCAATGCCACGTTTTTCCCCCCCAATCAATGCCTTATCAGAAGGCCTAGGCATACACAAAGAAAAAAATATCTTTCAAAATGCCTTTGAAAGCATAAAATGACTAGCAGCATCCGAAGAATACATTGTAAAAGACTAAACAAAAAAGTAAAAAGCACAGACGAATAAAAAGACAGCAAATAAAAATAGGATAAACAAGTCTGAGCCAGAAAGAACAACAACCCCCAACTTACCCCACCCGCCTTCGTGTCTACCCGAACCAGACACACAATTCCCAGTTCCATCCAGAAAGGAGCTGCCGGGCAGTTATCAAAAAACAACACCTCCGGGGAAAAAAGAACACCTCCCCAAGGCCTCAATTATGTGATCACAGACAGAATATTGCTGCAAAAAAAAAAAAATAAATAAAAAAAATAATAATAATTAAAAAAATAAAATAAATAAATAAATGAAAAAGGGGAAATTAAAATAAACAAATGGGTAAATATCAATACATAAAATACGTAAAATGAGTAAATTAAATTAAAAAATAAACTGGAAAGGAGGTACAGAATTATTTATTTTATTTTTCATCTTAAAAAAACAAACAAAACTGAAAGTACTACCCCCAAAACTGAAATTAAGCATTCATAAAACCGATAAGAGAACAAACTATATAACAGATTGGGCACGCAACACAATCGTAAATGTTATAGTTTAGTGCATTGTGCGCTCTTCTCCGGATCATCAAAGACTGTTGGCGGCCTCTCTCCATGCTGGTGAATCTGCAGCCTAGCCGAGTACCGCAATGTAAACTTAATTCCTTTTTTGCGCAGGGCTTGCATTACATCCCGAAAGGCGTTCCGTTGCGACATCACCTCGGCGGTATAATCGGGAAAGATCAGCACCCTTTTACCCTTGTATTCTAATGGTTGCATTCTCCCGCGACGCAGAATCAGCTCCTTCACTTGGAAATGATGGATGCGCGTCAAGATAGTACGCGGCTTCTCACCAGCTGCAGGCTTAGGCTGGAGAGAACGATGTGCTCGATCCACTTTAACCGGGTGAGGGAAATGGTCTTCCCCGAGCAGTTGAGGAATCAGCCTGGAGACAAATTCGGTTGGTTTACCATCCTCTTCGTCCTCTTGTATCCCCACAATCTTAATATTGTGCCTTCGAGACCGAGCCTCAAGGTCTAGAACTTTAGCGCGGAGCTGATTGTTTTGCTTAGACAGCTCTGAATACTTGGTTTCCAGCACGGTTATTCGTGCCTCAAAGTCAGTAGTAGCCAACTCTTGGTTAGCCACCCGGGCCTGCAGCTCAGACTGCGACGTCACAAGTTTCTGAAAATTGAGCTCAAAAGCATCAAAACGGGCGTTTACTCCCTGCAAAATGGACTCGGACATTTCTTTGCAGATCTCCTTACACATAGCGTAAGCAGTGTCCGGTAATTTCTCAGCTTTGTCGGGTGAGCTGTTAGCTTTAGCAGTAGCTGTGGTGACTTGGTCATCAGCGTTCTTAACTTTAGAGGTACTCGGCTTCGGCATTATCGAGTCGCAACACGAGTTTACTTGAGAGAAATATGTAGACACACTATAATAGCTCAAAACAAAATAAAACACGGCAAAACAATAACTTTATCGAGGCCTCAGAGAGGAGCCCTGAACAAGCGCGTCTATACCTCAAACATGCGCTCTAGCGCCCCCCCTGCTCTGTTTAAATAGTCAGTAGTAGACTACAATTTGTACCATTCACAGAAAGCAGTGCTCTGATGTTTCCAAGTACATTTTTGCACGTGTGAAGAGGATGATTTTTTCCGTCGATATTGGAATGTGAGTGAAGTACAAAGCCAATGATAAAGAATAGTTTAGCATCCAAATACATCGCAAATGTTGAAACATTTTGATTCTAAGGAGAGGGTTATGTGAGCCAAACACTGCTTACTTTCGTTTTCATTTTTATTTTATTTCGTTTTGGCTTGTTTATAGTTATATAATAGTTATTAATAGTTATTTTTAATATTATTATATATAATATATAATATATTTTTAATACTATTCTTTATAACTATATAATAGTTATTTATAGATATTTTTCTATTCTTGTTCCGTTCTGAATATCATTAAATTTAAAGGATTTGTTGTGGAATATTTTGAGTGTATCATAAAATCAGAATAATTATCTCGTTTTAGTGATTCCCTAGTTATTAATTTTTTTTTTTTTCATTGTTCTAATCAGGTCAGGCAAGTAAAATTCTCTGTGTCTTGTCCCTTAAATTGTACATATATATATATGTGCAATGCATAAGTGAATACACCCATGCTAAAGTTGACTAAAAAGAGGAATAAAAAATCATATTTTGGAAATTGAACGTAATGCCTTAATTTAAAAAATTAGGAAAAATCCAACCTTTAAGGACACCAAGTTTCTTTGTGAATGAATAATGTATCGTAAATAAATAAATGTTCTTCCTTAAAATACATGGTGCATAAGTGAGTACACCCCTATGTTAAATTCCCATAGAGGCAGGCAGATTTTTATTTTTAAGTATTTAAAAAAATTTTTTTTTAGGATACTATGCATCCTGATAAAGTTCCCTTGGCCTTTGGAATTAAAATAGCCCCACATCATCACATAGCCTTCACCATACCTAGAGATTGGCATGGGGTACTTTCCATAAGATCATCTCTCAATGCAAATCAAACTAGCTTTTAGGCTAACTGAAATAAAACCATGCCAATCTCTAGGTATGGTGAAGGCTATGTGATGATGTGGGGCTATTTTAATTCCAAAGGCCAAGGGAACTTTATCAGGATGCATAGTATCCTAAAAAAAAAAAAAAAAAAAATACTTAAAAATAAAAATCTGCCTGCCTCTATGGGAATTTAAGATAGGGGTGTACTCACTTATGCACCATGTATTTTAAGGAAGAACATTTATTTATTCACGATACATTATTCATTCACAAAGAAAATTGGTGTCCTTAAAGGTTGGATTTTTCCTAATTTTTTTAATTAAGGCATTGCGTTCAATTTCCAAAATATTATTTTTTTATTCCTCTTTTTAGTCAACTTTAGCATGGGTGTATTCACTTATGCATTGCACTGTGTATATATATATATATATATATATATATATATATATATATATATATATATATATATATATATATATATATATATATATATATATATATACATACATACACACACACACACACACACACACACACACACACACACACACACACACACACACACACACACACACACACACACACACACACACACACACACACACACACACACACACATATGCATATGTAGCCAAATGTAGCCTATGCATGATTTATTATGTCAAATTATTACATTTAATCAAATTCAATTAGATATATAGCTGCGAGCAGCGATGAAGGGCCTAAGCCGGCGGCACCACCACCCCGGTGCCTTTAGGTAACTAAAGGCACTGGGGTTGCGGTGCCACCGGCTTGGGCCTGTAATCGCTGCTTGCAGCTATATTTCTAATTGAATTTGATTAAATGTAATAATTTGACATAATAAATCATGCGTAGGCTACATTTAATTAGGTAAGGAAAATGCCCTTATAAAGCTAAGAATGCATATAAAAGCTAAACATTTATTTAAACCTATTTGAAATAAAAAATTGTGTCACTGCTGCGATCTAACCACCGCACAGAATATGAAGAATAACAAAAACTTTAGGAGTCATCTACCCAGCACAATAACACACTCAGCAAATATCATCTTATCATAGTTATCGACAAAATATCGAGAGATAATTTTTTTTGTCAATATCGCACTCCCCTAATGTGTATAGCCCCCCTTTTTACTGTCCTATCAAGTACTATCAAGTGAAAGGAAAAAAATGACAAAAACAATACTATATATGGTTGTATTGTTCTTGTATGCAAATTGCTTTACTTGTTGATTTTAGTGTTTTGGTAAAACTACCGATACTTCTGTGGTCGATACTGAGATGTTAAAAACGTAACGATACCAGACTTGCTGCAGTAACGGTAGTTCATTGTGCTTAACACCACTCCATAACTGTATTGCAGTCACTGCAATGCTTGGCCTCTTGTGACTTATTGCTTTCAAATTTATTGTACAGTGCAGGATATTTATCAAACAATGATGATATGGACAAGTCTATTCTAGTGAAGTCCTGTTGAACAGACTGCAGAAGTAGAGTTTACCTTATTTGAGAAGAGAAGTGCACAACATTTCTCAAGCACCTTAATTTCAAGAACTTTTTTCCTTTCATCACTCATATAAGATGATGCTTTTTCTTTTTCTCTTTTGTTTCTAGGCCAGAAGACATGTCTTCATCTGCATGGCGTGTTCCCATACATCTACGTGCCGTATGACGGATTTGGACAGGAAGCAGATCGTTACCTTCGACAGGTGGCCTACAGTATTGACAGAGCCCTGAATGTCAGCATGGGAAACCCCTCGTCTAATGTGCAGCACATCTTTAAAGTGGTTCTGGTGTCTGGCATGTACGTGTAAAAGGCACGCAAGTGCACAATAGGGTTTGCTTGGATGGCTGCTAAGAGTTGGTGATATGGCAAAAATATATCACAATTTTTTCATGCAATGTCACGGACCATGATCTTATCACGATTCTTTTTCATGTTGGTTTTTAAGACAATTTTGCAAGTCTTTTTTGTGTGCAAGTTTTGCTTTTGTTATTTGATTAACATTAAGGACACAGACAGCAGCAGGTATTAGATTGGTATTAGCACCTAATGCATGGATCCAGTACTGACACGCTTCGGAATCTGATTTTCTCCTAACTCTTTACATTCACTAAAAACAAAACCGATTCGGTTTACATAAATACTTGCCAAGACAGACATTTTGACACACATTTGTGTGTGTTTGACCCTTTAAGCGTGCACTAAATGCCCAAAGTATACTTTGGCTTCTCTGCTTTTCGCTCTGTCTCGGAGTATGTGCACAAAAACAAATTGAACTTCCAACAAATTGAACTTGACGAAGCATGTGAAAGCCCAAAGTGCAGTAGGGCTGTCAAAATTGCTCAAAAATGACGTTCGAATATTCCCTCTAAAAAACACAGGAATATTCGAACTATTCGAACATCTGGTTGCGCATTTTGTCAATGACACGCATTACGTCAATAACAGGACAAATTAATACAAAGAGACATAACTACTTGTATAGGTAGTTAATTTAAGTTTAAAAATATTTGACGATGTATTACCAACACAAAACCAAGTAAATAAACTAATGGCCAAGACCGCAGACCTCACTCTCGCTCACACTCTCGCTCACACTCTCTCTCTCTCTCTCTCTCTCTCTCTCTCTCTCTCTCTCTCTCTCTCTCTCTCTCTCTCTCTCACACTCTCTCTCTCTCTCTCTCTCTCTCTCTCTCTCTCTCTCTCTCTCTCTCTCTCGCCCGCCCTCGCGCTCACGCTCACGCTCTCTCTGCGCATAACGGTTTAAATTAACAACAACAATAAGCACATGTTGAGTGCTGATCAAGAGTTTTGTGCAAGCATTTAAGGTCGCGACTCTTGTCACAAATATAGCAGGCTTCATTCAGTGATTGAAACAAATTTATTAACATTAATTGAAGTTTTACAGTATAGAACCGACATTGAACGCTCCGAGCGAGCTGTGCTGTGGTAAACATGGAACTTTTCTGTTTAACGTTAAATAAAATGAGGCACACAATTCTGAGAAATGTGACAAAGAAATTTTACCCTGAGGTTCATAAAAAATAAAGTGCTATTAAAAAAGAAAAAGGCTACTTACATTCTTGGTGCTTGTATTAAAAAAAGGAAAAACTGACTGCAATTTATTCCATTGTCTTTTTAGTGCACGGTCAACTTTCAGCAGTGACGCTGTGCTAGACAGTGCGACTCGTGTGACCTGTCCCTCAGGCAGCGCGCGCGCCCACTCGCAAATCAGACAGCCGCGCATCTGCTTCCGCGGGCGTGTTTTTCCATATTCGAAATTCACATTCGAATATTAATTTTCACGTTCGAATTTCTGTTTTTTAAAACTATTCGAATATATATTCGAATTTAGAATATTCGTTGACAGCCCTAAAGTGCAGTGAATTACGATAACTTTCAGGGTCTTTCACTACGGGTAATTATAGGAACTCTGTTATAAGAACTAGCCACCCGAGAACTAAATTATTTTCTGGTTGCAGTCGCACCGCCAGTAGGAACTCTGATCACATCCTGCCACTCTGGCTGTTGTGTGGGTCTTTTATTTTGACGGCTCTGCAGACTTTATTACAAAAAAGTATTATAGCGTTTGCCGTGTGGTTGATGCCCAATGTCACTAGATGAGCAGAAAAGCATAATCATGTTTCGCTTGGTCTCTTCAAAGTCGCATTGGATTTCCTCCTTAGCGTAAAGGTTGAGATGTGCGTGGACTTTGGCATCTGTCCATCGATCGCTGTTTTCCATGTTCGTGGATTTTGTTAATGAAGTAAATGTATAGGCTATAATCAGGGTGCGATTTGTGAAAAAAACAGAGGGGGGGATGTTTTGAAAAAATTGTATT
This sequence comes from Squalius cephalus, assembly GCF_949319135.1. Lineage (NCBI taxonomy): Eukaryota > Metazoa > Chordata > Actinopteri > Cypriniformes > Leuciscidae > Squalius > Squalius cephalus. The sequence continues at coordinate 23,711,552 of NC_137133.1, read as the reverse complement.
CATAGAAATAAATCATGAGAACATGAACTTCATCACTGCATTTGCAGGAATTGTAAAATCTTTTTTCTTATTAACTCATGAAGTCAGGGCCGGATTAAAAATTTCCTGTGCCCTGGGCTAGAGCCCTGCGCGGGACTGTTTTCTTCATCCCGCTCCCGCCCGCGCCCGCAGAATTTCTGACCATTACCGCCCGCTCCCGCAACGTATGTGTTACACTCCCGCCCGCTCCCGCAATATGTATGTCCACTCCCGCCCGCCCCGCACCCGCAAAACTCTGAGAATTTATTCCCGCACAATAATAGAGATGCATTGATTTTGTGTCTTCTCTCGTCCCGCAGGAAAAAACATGTATTTGTATTGCTATTAGTGAAGAGATTCATGGGGTTGTTTGTTTCGTTTCCCTGGCCGGCATGTATTCTGGACACATACACACAGGACAATGGAGGAAATCGAGTGTATGCTGTTTTTGGATGGTTTTGTTTTTGTTTTTGCTGTTTTTATTCAGGATACTCCGTCTGGCACGTGCAATGATGACACAGTGAATAGTGATGATTCTCTCTGATCAGCAGTCTGCCGTGTTTTCACGTCACATTTTAGTATCGCCTCAGCTCGTTTAGAACCTCGCCGGAGGTGGTACGAAAAAAAAGTACCTGGAAGCAGATTACAACTTTTACACAGCGAGCTGGTACTGTGTAGTGGAAAAGTGCCATTATTGACATCTCCATCATGTCGCTAGGCTACCTCCCGATCCCGCAGTGTTTTTTTTAGCCGCCCATTCCCGCCCGCAGCAAAGTTCAAACCGCCCGCTCCCGCGAGATTTGCGTTGGGTCCACTCAATCCCAATGCAGCCCTCTACCCTGGGCAACAAGACTCAAGGCCCCCCCCAGGTAGGGGGGTTCGGGGGCATGCTCCCCCGAGAAAATTTTGATTTCTCTGACCTACATATGTGCAATTTAAGACTTTTGAAGGCCAAAAAATTATATGAAATAGCTTTAAAACCTTGTCATTAGATTATTTGTCAATACCTGCTCCTCATCTTCATATTTCTTATTCTCTCAGTCTTCTTATCCTGGCCTATTTCTTCCCCTCCTTAAGCCGAACTTTGACTGAGTCTTTTCATTTTCGTCTGTGTCAGTGACTAAAGTAAACATAGGCTCGACTGATATTTATTCGTTTTATGAATCATTTTCTTAGACAAGTTAATTTAGCCTACTCAAGGCTACCAGGAAAGCAGTATTGCCATTAGGAACCTTCTGAAAGCTTTGGAATCTGAAAACGTCTGTTTTTAAATGTTAAAAGTAATTTTAAATAATACAAATTATAGACTACGTTTACCGCAGTTGGTGGAATTGGCAAACATTCCCTTAAGCATCGTGCGCTGTAGAAAGGCGTCAAAGCATTCTCACAATTATGCAGCATTAATGCACGAATGATTTTGAATGAATATTTCATGTCGATATAGGCTACAATGGTCACATAGCCTAATGTTAAAACTAATATTGCTATTGATATCTTTGTTAGATTACAGACTCTATAGAACAAATGTCCGTCTGGGTTTTGAATTGAATATTTTCACATCGTCATAAACTTAACACTTTTGTTGTTTGAAAAGAAAACTAACAGATAGGCTAAGTTGTTACGGCGTCCAGTCATCTTTGTCAAGACGTTTTTCTTTATTAAATGCATCATAGATAGCGGTTAAGCCATTTTTGTAATAACATAAAAAGGGCGCTGCTAGTTAAAATCCGATTTGCGCAAAAAAGAAAATTACTAGCTGGGCGCTGGCGTGACGTAACTGAAGAGACGAATTAGCATGTTCTTATTAATATTACGAGAGAGTTTTAATTGTTTTTGACGTTTAATTGTTTAACGTTAATGTTGTTAAACGAAAATTGTATTATCAAAAACATTTTTATTTACCTGGATCTGACTGAGCTCCGCCCCTGTCAGGGCCCCTTGATGTCATGTGCCCCTGGGCAAGTGACCAGTTGCCCTAATGGTTAATCCGGCCCTGCATGAAGTAGCCTAACGCAATATTTTTACTATAATAGCTTATCTTTCCCCACACATATGAACTGTGATCATGCACAACGAAAAAAACATGTAAGAATGAACCACGATTGATTGCAAAGTTAAACCATCACACATCACAGTAGAAACTGTTTTACGGTTGCTGTTAAAGTAATAACGTTAACTTTACAAAGCGATGCTGAGCTACAGTAAAATGATAGAAAAGACATCCATGCATTATCTGTGTTAGTCAGTTCGCCTCATTCGCGCGAACTGGACACGGCGCCCGCGCCGCGCTAAACGCCTCATTCGCGCCGCAGGACCACTAGACGCGCGTAAACGCGTCTTTACATTGACTTAACATTGAAATCACTCGCGCCAGACGCTAAAGAGTGTGTGAGTAATCAAAAACCTTTGCTTTAGCTTTTTTTTTTTTTTTTTTTTTTTTTTTCGCTTAGCCTCAATGGAGTGAAACACCGTAGGCATATGTATAACTTCGGCCATTCTCAGTGGTGTGACTGGGACACTAACTCTGCTTGTCATCATAGAAACAGATAATCAGACTGTGATGTTTATTCCCGCTTCAGTAATATGCTTAATATTATTCAGCATATTACTGTGAATATGCCTTCCTTTCGACACACAGCTCCACTGCCCAACGGACCTGCAACCATCTCGCAAGTGTTGATAGGCTATTACTCGTGAGGTGTAACCAATCAGATAGCGCCGTGGGCGGGACATTGAGCAACAGAGAGGCTGCGGCAGCTATCAGAGCCAGCCAAAGTAGCATTTTAAAATAAAATTGACTTTAATCAAACCACGGATCCATGATAAGTTTTGTGATCCGTCTCGCCACTAGTGTAGTAGCACTGATCACTTTGAGGGGGGGATAAATTTATCCCCACCGGGGATAAAAATAATTAAGCAGAGGCAGGGATACATTGACCAGAAAGGGGGAAATCCCACGCATCCCCCCCGGCAAATCGCACCCTGGCTATAATAAACGTGTTTACATTGCTTTTTAAAAATGGTGGGTGCTGGTGTTTCGCATGCATTCGACAAACCAACGTACATTTACGCCACTGGTATTTCCTACTGTTCTGGGTTAGATCCTACTCTGAAGTAGAGCCTTACGATTAATTTAAAAGTTTGTAATATGGATATAAATAATGATGTCTACGGTAATGATCAAAATTGACCTGAACATACTTTTTGTATTTAACACTTTTTAAATACTGTAATTTCTGCAATTTCGCTCCCTCCTTACATAAAGCAAAACACATTTCTACAATCAATAAATAATCTGAAAGAGTGCAAAATATTTTTTTTTATATATATATATACAGTGAGGAAAATAAGTATTTGAACAGCCTGCTATTTTTGCAAGTTTTCCCACTTAGAAATCATGGAGGGGTCTGAAATTGTCATCGTAGGTGCATGTCCACTGTGAGAGACATAATCTAAAAAAAAAAATCCAGAAATAACAATGTATGATTTTTTTTACTATTTATTTGTATGATACAGCTGCAAATAAGTATTTGAACACCTGAGAAAATCAATGTTAATATTTGGTACAGTAACCTTTGTTTGCAATTACAGAGGTCAAACGTTTCCTGTAGTTTTTCACCAGGTTTGCACACACTGCAGGAGGGATTTTGGCCCACTCCTCCACACAGATCTTCTCTAGATCAGTCAGGTTTCTGGGCTGTCGCTGAGAAACACGGAGTTTGAGCTCCCTCCAAAGATTCTCTATTGGGTTTAGGTCTGGAGACTGGCTTAAACTTAAGACGGGCCTTGACATGTGCTGGTTTAAGCAGGGGAACCTTCCGTGCCATGCATGATTTCAAACCATGACGTCTTGGTGTATTACCAACAGTAACCTTGGAAACGGTGGTCCCAGCTCTTTTCAGGTCATTGACCAGCTCCTCCCGTGTAGTTCTGGGCTGATTTCTCACCTTTCTTAGGATCATTGAGACCCCACGAGGTGAGATCTTTCATGGAGCCCCAGTCCGAGGGAGATTGACAGTCATGTTTAGCTTCTTCCATTTTCTAATGATTGCTCCAACAGTGGACCTTTTTTCACCAAGCTGCTTGGCAATTTCCCCGTAGCCCTTTCCAGCCTTGTGGAGGTGTACAATTTTGTCTCTAGTGTCTTTGGACAGCTCTTTGGTCTTGGCCATGTTAGTAGTTGGATTCTTACTGATTGTATGGGGTGGACAGGTGTCTTTATGCAGCTAACGACCTCAAACAGGTGCATCTAATTTAGGATAATAAATGGAGTGGAGGTGGACATTTTAAAGGCAGACTAACAGGTCTTTGAGGGTCAGAATTCTAGCTGATAGACAGGTGTTCAAATACTTATTTGCAGCTGTATCATACAAATAAATAGTTAAAAAATCATATATTGTGATTTCTGGATTTTTTTTTTTTAGATTATGTCTCTCACAGTGGACATGCACCTACGATGACAATTTCAGACCCCTCCATGATTTCCAAGTGGGAGAACTTGCAAAATAGCAGGGTGTTCAAATACTTATTTTCCTCACTGTATATATAGTACAGGCCAAAAGTTTGGACACATTACTATTTTTAATGTTTTTGAAAGAAGTTTCTTCTGCTCATCAAGCCTGCATTTATTTGATCAAAAATACAGAAAAAAATGTAATATTGTGATATATTATTACAATTTAAAATAATTGGTTTTCAATTTATTATACTTTAAATTATCATTTATTTCGGTGATGCAAAGCTGAATTTTCAGGATCATTACTCCAGTCTATCAAATGATCCTTTAGAAATCATTCTAATATGATGATTCATTATCAAAGTTGGAAACAGTTCTGCTGCTTAATATTTTTTTATAACCTGTGATACTTTTTTAGGATACTTTGATGAATAAAAAAAAAAAGAAAAGAAAAAAAAAAAAGAAGCAAATGTTTTCAAGATAGAAATCTTTTATAACAACAATATACACTACTGGTCAGTAATTTGGGGTCAGTAATTTTTTTTTTTATTTTTTTTTTTAAATAAATCAATAATTTTATTCTGGTTCAATGACCATGAGATTACTGTGTAATTACTGTGTGATTTCATGTAATATTCTAATTTTCTGAGATTTTGATTTTGTGGTTTTCATAAGCTGTAAGCCATAATCATCAAAATTATAACAAATAAAGGCTTGAGATATCTCACTTTGCATGTAATGAGTCTATATAATATACAAGTTTCACTTTTTTAACGGAATTACTGAAATAAATCAACTTTTTGATGATATTCTAATTTTATGACCAGCACCTGTGTATATATATATATATATATATATATATATATATATATATATATATATATATATATATATATATAATATATATATATACACACACACACTCACCTAAAGGATTATTAGGAACACCTGTTCAATTTCTCATTACTGCAATTATCTAATCAACCAATCACATGGCAGTTGCTTCAATGCATTTAGGGGTGTGTTCCTGGTCAAGACAATCTCCTGAACTCCAAACTGAATGTCAGAATGGGAAAGAAAGGTGATTTAAAGGAACACTCCACCGTTTTTTGAAATGGGGCTTATTCACCTTCTTTCCTACATTTAGATAGGTGGGCAAATGCATTTTTGTCACAGTGCATGCGTTGTTTTAGTTTGACAGGGTCGGCGCTAGCTTAGCTTAGCATAATGAATGGAATCCTTTGTTGCCAGCTAACATGTCCTGAGTAAAAGTGATATAAAAATTTTTAAAAAAACACCTAATTACTTCTTGTGGCCTGCGTATACACAACAGGTACAAATAGCGATGCAGATTAACACTAGGCGATTTCCTATGCAGATATTGACTTGGGACTATATTAGGGGGAAGCACAGGCGAAGCACTGCTACTTGGGCGCAGAGATATCACGCCCAAGTAGTAGTGCTTCGCCTGTGCTTTCCCCTAATATAGTCCTTAATATTAAAGTCAATATCTGCCTAGGAAATCGCCTAGTGTTAATCTGCATCGCTATTTGTACTCGTTGTGAATACGCAGGCCACAAGAAGTAATTAGGTGAGTTTTTTTTTTTTTTTATATCACTTTTACTCAGGACATGCTAGCTGGCAACAAAGGATTCCATTCATTATGCTAAGCTAAGCTAGCGCCGACCCTGTCAAACTAAAACAATGCATGCACTGAGACAAAAATGCATTTGCCCACCTATCTAAATGTAGGAAAGAAGGTGAATAAGCCCTATTTCAAAAAACGGTGGAGTGTTCCTTTTAGCAATTTTGAGCGTGGCATGGTTGTTGGTGCCAGACGGGCCGGTCTGAGTGTTTCACAATCTGCTCAGTTACTGGGATTTTCACGCACAACCATTTCTAGGGTTTACAAAGAATGGTGTGAAAAGGGAAAAACATCCAGTATGCGGCAGTCCAGTGGGCGAAAATGCCTTGTTGATGCTAGAGGTCAGAGGAGAATGGGCCGACTGATTCAAGCTGATAGAAGAGCAACTTTGACTGAAATAACCACTCGTTACAACCGAGGTATGCAGCAAAGCATTTGTGAAGCCACAACACGCACAACCTTGAGGCGGATGGGCTACAACAGCAGAAGACCCCACCGGGTACCACTCATCTCCACTACAAATAGGAAAAAGAGGCTACAATTTGCACAAGCTCACCAAAAGGCCCCTTAGTGCCAATTGGGCATCGTTTAAATGCCACGGCCTACCTGAGCATTATTTCTGACCATGTCCATCCCTTTATGACCACCATGTACCCATCCTCTGATGGCTACTTCCAGCAGGATAATGCACCATGTCACAAAGCTCGAATCATTTCAAATTGGTTTCTTGAACATGACAATGAGTTCACTGTACTAAAATGGCCCCCACAGTCACCAGATCTCAACCCAATAAAGCATCTTTGGGATGTGGTGGAACGGGAGCTTCGTGCCCTGGATGTGCATCCCACAAATCTCCATCAACTGCAAGATGCTATCCTATCAATATGGGCCAACATTTCTAAAGAATGCTTTCAGCACCTTGTTGAATCAATGCCACGTAGAATTAAGGCAGTTCTGAAGGCGAAAGGGGGTCAAACACCGTATTAGTATGGTGTTCCTAATAATCCTTTAGGTGAGTGTGTGTGTATGTGTATATATATATATATATATATATATATATATTAGTGGTGGGCCGTTATCGGCGTTAACGTGCTGCGTTAACGTGAGACTCTTATCGGGCGAAAAAAAAAATATCGGCGTTAATCTATTCTCAAAGTTGGGTTGGGAGCTGGGTCTATACTACGCAAGCTATGATGACTTTCACCTTGATATTTTAGTGCGGATGTATACCTTCGGTGTTCGGTACGCATTTTCAAACCGAACGATTCGTTGGACCATTTTTCCTGCCGACCAAAATTTTGTTATTTCAAATGTAGGCGGGTTGCGCGTAGCAAGCGCGCGCATAATGTAAGAAACGCTGGCGCGACCACAACATTGTCCAACATCAAATGGCAAACGTAATGCAAGCGGAACGAAACTGAGCTACTCGTTATTGTGTGGTTGAAGGACCGTTGTTTATCAGTTTGGACCAAAGCAGCGCGAGCCGATCTTGATCATGCGACACTGTTACACAGCGCTAAGAGATCCAGTAAAGAAAGCATTTGAATTCGCTACTTAAGTAATAACATTGCTGCGAGATCTAGTGAGAAACATTCACATTTCTCCGTTATTAACGGATCAAACAGTGCCAGGAAGCACAGTGGAAGCCAGGAAGAAACATTGTGCCATGAATGAACTATCCAGTGTCCACAGATCTGCAACATTTACCATGGATTTACTGTAGTAACACTAACTGCAACCATGGAAGTTTGGCAGGAATAGTAGGCTATAATGCTTTCAAGTAACATTACGTTGGTTTTATTTTGACATTATGAATAAAATTGCTGCCTTCAAATGTTAATCTGAACTAAAAATAGACCTTTGTTTATAACTACTACAATATTAGGCTACATTTCATTTTTTCCAAGGAGCTGTTTTGTTTTATATGCTCATAAGAAGAGGCTATTATAGCTCCATCATTGCTCAAAGTAAAAAAAAAAAAAAAAAACTTCCTTTGTTATTTTTAATAAAAAAAAAATCTCTGGCATTTCTTCACAAGTTCTTTTAAATGTCACTTTGTATTTAAGAAACACGTGCCCTTTAGTCATTATTTAGGTAGCACACATATTCTGAATGCCTTCGGCAGAATTCAAATGAGCCATTTTAATCTAGATTAATTCCAAGATTACAGTGAGATTAATCTAGATGAAAAAAAAATAATCTATGCCCACCACTAATATATATATATATATAGCACTGTCACTAAAGTGTTTTTTTTTTGTTTTTTTTATATAGTCTGTGATCAGGTACACAAACAGGTAACGAATATATCATGTAAAAATAATTGTAAGAAATAAAGCATAAAAGATTCTAAACCATCTGAATAGAAGACATGACTACTTTAGTGCAGTTTAATCATCCCAGTTGCATCTTTTTATTTATAACAACAGCATAACATTAACAACAGGCAAAATAAATTTACAAAGTCTGTTTTCAAATGGAGAACATAAAATGACAAGGGAGTCTATCAACTCCCCATAAATATAAGTATTCATTTAAAAGAACAGTTTGTGTTGTTTGATGGGCTAAAGAGTGAAGAGAATGGAACACGCAGGAATATTCACTTCAGTACGCATACATTACACATTTAGGAAGTTTTAAATGAGTGGATCGTGTTACAAGCTGCATACGGTGGCCATGCCCCACTAGTCCTTTGCTTTGGACTCTCATTCACAGTCTTGATGATAAGAAGTAGCACAGCACAAAGCTTCAGGTGCTTGTTGTCTCCTAATTAGGAACCTAAATAGATCAGTATCAAGTATGCTTTTTAAAACAAATAACTTAGAAGCAGGAAACTGTATATTCATGCAATGTGTGCATGTCAAAAGATTAATTCCGATTTTTAAACTTGTGACACATAAATGCGCACGTCAACTCGATCATTTTATCAATTGAAGAAATCAATTGTGGAGCTCTGTAATTGGATTAGTTTAGTAAATCTAATGCAGTTAGATTTAGTAAAAATTTAATTACAAATGGTTATTTTTAGCTTTTAATGCTCCTAAAATTAATCAAAGATATTGCATGCAGCCATGCTCATAAGTGCTTTTTGAAGGCAAAACACTCTGGGTTCACTTGTGTAATTTTACAGAAATTAAATAAAATAATTAAATGTAAAATAACACTCTTCATTGTAAAATTAAATGCAGATTAATGCTTACAATTAAAGTTATTTAACATTTAACATTAACATATTAGGCTGCGGTTACTTTAAGAGCTTACTCAACACGCGTGTTCTTTCTCAACTATTACATTCCAAATCTGGCTGTATTTACTTGAATATTCATTGTTTACCTATTGAAACATCTGGACAAAGATCTGAAAGTCTTATCTCTCCACAGGCCTTTCTATGGATACCATATGAAGGAAAAAACCTTTATGAAGATTTACCTATACAACCCACAGATGGTCAAAAGGTGAGTCCTAGTATGTGTGTGGGTGTGTAAAAGGATATCAAAAAGTACTGACACTTCTGTACTAGTGCAGCAGTATCATTAATGTCGGGTACAACTCAATTCTGATTGACAAGCGTTTGCATTTGAATTCACTTGAGTGAATGTTGTCTTAGGCTTCTTACATTACAGACATTGCTATTTATTGCTCTCTCCACATCTGCAGTCCTCATGCCTCCTTGCAGCAGGACCATGGCATGTTGCACTTTACACTTAAGTCGAATCTGTATGTTTGTTTGGCCGGAAGCTAGTTATTTTACTTTATAAAATTTTTAATATGTATATTTTTCTTACACAAACTCAGCGTTTTGTTTAAGAAGGCCTTTATTAACCCACCAGAGCCGTTTGGAGTTCGTTTATGATGGATGGATGCCCTTTTTTTGAGCTTCAAACTGATGGTGGCAATTCACTGCCATTATCAAGCTCGGAAGTGCCAGGGTGTTTATTAAAGGTGACATATGACCCTTTTCACAAGATGTAATATAATCTATGTTGTCCCCAGATTGTGTCTGTGAAATTTCAGCTCAAAATCCCCCCAGATAATTTATTATAGCTTGTCAAAATTGTTGGGTTTTTGGGTGTGAGCAAAAACGTGCCGTTTTTGTGTGTCCCTTTAAATGCAAATGAGCTGCTGCTTATCGCCTGTTCAGAAGAAGGCCGATGCTTTGGATACAATAACAAACAGGCCAATCTCACTCATCCAAAATCTCAGAAATAACCAGTAGCAGAGTGCAGCCTTACGCAGAGATAGAGGTTCAACTTTTAGACGCACCTGGACATTCATTCAACTGTTTTGTTCAAAACGGCTGATTCATTCTGGAGCAAAACAAGTGACTGGGTCACTGTCACTGAATTACTGAACCGATTTGTTCAAAACCCTGGATTCGTTTAGTAACCCCACTGTGTGTTGCTCGCCTTGGAGACGCGTGCATCTCTTTTGCTGTGGCTTGTTGTAAATTTTTATTTTTTTATAAAAAAATGTGTTTATTTGATCTTATTTTATTAGACTGTTTGCTTGTCTTGTCTTTTGTAACTTTTGCTGTTGCTTGTTTGATATTTTTTCCTGCCACTGTATTTTAAATTTTGGGTGCATTTTATTAATTTGGGCATTTTCCCCCGACCCCCTGAGATTTCTGACCTTGCTTCAAGAGAAGCCTCACTAATTGATAAAATGAATGTGAAAATTCATTTTAATGATGAAATAGTATAGACTATTTTTTTTTAAATCACAATTGTGAAGTGCATAAGCTTTCTAGCATTAATATTAGGCTACTATAGCAACATTTTAGTTGAGAACAGTCTAGTCTCAGCCTCAGACGTCACGTATTGGCTGAACGTCTGATGCCTATGGCACACAAAATTGAAAACACTTCAGGAATTCTACAGGATTTCCAGGAGATTTGTGTGTTGCATTCTTTAACGGTCAACCTGGAAACTGGTCCATCAGCTTCATCTCATCCTCATGGACTGCAACAGATTTACTATTTCTTGCTGTGAGCAGTCTGAAGGTCTAGCTACGCAAGACTAAGGACATTCTGTTTCGCAGTAACATTTTGACTAGCACATTTGACACATTAACCTATTAACTTCCCGCACCATGAAATAGCTCTACTGAGTAGGCTAAAGGTATGATGAAATATTTTTTCCATATTTTAGAGGGCTAGATAATTGGTCGTAGTTAGTTGACTTAGTTTATTGTTTGTCACCGGTTGCATTTCAGGTTGTTCTAACTTACCATAAAATTATGCATCTCTTAAAAGGGTCACAACGTGTGTTTCGTGTTAGTGAAGCTGTCGCAATAATCGTGTGTTTTGCAGTAAAGCAGATACAATTAATTACTTTTGGTGATGGTGGTATCGTGCTAATTTGTGTGTATTTTTGGTAAAGCTACTGAAATTATGTATCCAAGATGCATTTATATCTGGTGGTCTAAAACGTTATTTTATTTTTTATGAATAGATGAGTCAAAATTTCAAATACATGTTGGCCTAGGCAATTTTCATTTTTGTTTTATGTAGTAATATTATTCAATGCTCTGCCATTTGAATTTGCTCGCTTTTAGTTTCATAGTTGTAGTAGCAACAGGTTTAACGTCCGACAAATACTTGAATGGGCCACATATTTTTTTCTAGCGGGGGTTGCTTTGTGTTACGTCATCGGCACCTTTCGTTTCTTCAGACGCCCCATCTTTAGTGCTCCGCTGGCTCTGCAATGAGCATGTTTATATGCACGCTGTTAACTTCCAAAAATCAGCTTATTGAAATAACCAGTTGTCCCGGTTTACATGAAAACCAATAACCAGGCAACACAAGTAAACCATGTTTACAAGACTTTATTAATAAATCGGGTTATTTCCCGCCCGGTAGTGAAAACATATTCATTCGTGTATCTGACTTGTGCTGTTACATTTATGATGTTGGTTGTGATGTTAAATAAAGCATAAAAAAATTTCAAAAAGTATTCTAACATGTCAGCATATTTCCTCTCATGCAGTTACAGATGCAGCATTTTGACTGTACCGCTTCTACTTTGACTTTTTCTTGACCTAGGAAATTATAAAAATAGTTTGTTTAAAAATAGTTGGTTAAATCCGATATCGCATGTTGCCAATTTACCCAATAGTATTTCGACACCACAAGTTGCCAGTTGGCAGAAAAGCATATTGTATACAGCAGTGTTTCCCAACCCTCTTCCTGGAGGCACACCAACACTACACATTTTCCAACTCTTCCTAATCAATCACACCTGAATCAACTCATCAGCTCGTTAGTAGACTCCAAGACCAAAAATATATGGGTCAGATAAGGGAGACATCCAAAATGTGTACTGTTGGTGTGCCTCCAGGAGCAGGGTTGGGAAACACTGGTATACAGCATATTGCAGCCATGGAAGCCAGTGAACAAACTGGGTCAGAAATCGCAAATTCTACCCAACCTAAAAAGCCTCCACACCCTGCTAAAAATCTCTATGAACGGGAGCATATTAAAATTCATATCAACTAATAAATCAATAAATCAACTCATTAACTTATTGTGTAAGTATGCTTGCATTCCACTGTCAATTGCGCTCGTTCCTGTAACGTGTCCTTAATCTGGCAACCAGCGTGAGTGTTAAGTCTGAGCAAGTCTCCCAATATTTAGAATTTGTACTGCAGTACCCATTTCAACCGCTAGCTGTCAGTCTCACATACTGCACCTTTAAATGAGAAAAGCTTTGTCAAATGGCATTGTTTTCATAGCCTGGGTTTCCCCATTCTGCCGATTTTATTCACGCTGCTAGGCAGCCTGGACACCATGGACCAGATTTTCCCCTCAAAAAGGGAACCAATCACAGAACGGGGAGGGAGCAGCAAGACGATGACGACGTCTATGCGACACACCGAAGCAGTTTGTTTATATCTATGGATCCAACATCATAAAAGACCAGATTACTTTGATCGAACATTCTAGTAATGTTACTGGAAGAACGTTTGTTCATAATTTACGTGAACCTCGCCAGAACGATCGCTAAAGTTCTGAGGACGTCCCGTTAGCTGGGCATCTAGCGAAGCACCCGTAAAGGATTGTTGATTAGATGGATTGTATTTTCATGTTACAGCTGCAAACTAACATGATGGCAATACTGTAAATATGTCAATCTTACTTTGTACATGGACTTTAAAGTGGACTTAAACCTCTTTTTAGTTGTGATAGTGTGTCACAGACAGTCCACATCACATTCACACTGGGGTTTGAGACGCGAAGTTACCTTTCGATGCAGCCTTAGATAGTGTTCTAAGTAGTTTAGAACGCAAGTTTATTTCGTCTTCTTCCTCGTCGAATTTCTGTCGCTCTATATACGTCATCTGGTATAATTGAAACGATTGGCTATGAGCTACGTACAGGCGCATTTGATAGACATTCGTAGCGCCCAATAATTGGCTCTGGGCATTCGTAAACCACGCCTCAAATACGAGAAAATGAACATGTGGTTCCCAGACCACGTCTCAATGAGAAGAGGTCTGACGTTAGCCAGGCTATTTTTTCATGTAATTAATTAAAATTAAATATCAATGATTTTGCTGTGCTGTACTGAAATAGATTTGCATGAGATTCATGAAATTTTTCTTGTATTGGCATCTACTACTGAAAATTCGGTACCAAAGTAACCTTTTGTGATGTAGTGTGTTCTAGAATTTAGGAGTGTTTGTCCTGGTAAACCCTACGTTATGGGGACAAAATGTCCCCACAAAGATGGCAAGATCCAAAATCCTGGTCCATAAGGAAAACTTAAATGTGAAAAAAAAATTCTGTGATGGGTAGGTTTAGGGTTACAAAGAACATGGAAACATGGAAAAGAACATGGAAAGCCAGTGTGTGTGTGTTTGGTGGGATATCATGTGTTTGGTGTTACTGATTGAATGCATGTTTTCTCTTTGTAGGGTGAGTGAACTCCTGCAGGGTGGAGCTGTAATGAATAAGAGTTTTCAGCCCCATGAAGCTCATATTCCCTTCCTGCTGCAGCTCTTTATCGATTACAACCTCTACGGCATGAACATGATCAGTCTTGCTGCTGTTAAGTTTCGAAAAAGCAGTGCAACAGGTAACACATGCAGACATTCATACACACAAGAAGTAGTCTTGCCTTGCCAGACTTTTGATTATTAAAAGTCTGATTCACATTGCCCACAGTGCCACCCACTTAGAAAGAGATTGTCTGACCAACATGTAAAACGGTCAACTTGTCCAAAATCCAACTAGTTTATTTTTTAGTTTTAGTTGAAGAGTTTGATTTTATGAGTTTGTATAGATATTTTCCTTCTGTCTTTTTAGCTTTAATGTTTTTAGCAGTGATGCTTTAAATGGGATTAATTTAGAGGCTCAACTTCTGAAGATTTGTAATAATACCTTTTTAATTAGGGATACACCGTTACCACACTTTTTATTCAAATGAGTCCCAGCCTCTACTTAATCTGCCATCACGCCATGTTGAGTTTGTCTAGTTTTTTTAATATCCCGCTGCCTTTCTGCCTTTCCTTTCAGGGAGAAAACTGGACAGTGTAATAAGCTTTTTCACCTTGTATGTAAAAACACTAAGGAAAGCAGGTTGAGGAGGTGACGGAAAGACGGCGGATATCAAATCTAGTAATAATGTCACTGATTAAGCCCTATCACTCAATAAATAATCACATTTCTGAGTGTTTTTGAAAGTTTTGTATTTTGTTTGGTTTAATAATTAACATTACATTTGCGATAATGACTCACTCGGCTTGAATTAGCAGAACGTCCTCGCAGCCACTTCAAAATTGTTCACAAGCTTCTATGGATTTGATTTTGGTTGTCATTTGTTGAAATAAATACAAAAAAATAGTGTGTCAGTTTGTCTGCTGAATATGACCCTCTTGGATTCTCCTCTGTGGTCATATTCTTGTATTCTTCTACCCCTGATGACCCAAGCTTTCCTCCTCATCCTAAGCAGAGCCAATCCTCCATGGCTTTCGCTGTGACATCTTCTTTAAAGACCTGCACACTTCCACCACAAACCAAAAGCCCAGAGTCTGGATCCTTATAGACTACCAGCCTGTCTCTGGTGGTGTTCGGGAAGGTCATACCTTCTTTCGTTGCAAGGAAAATGTCTCGCAGGGCATAATTTTTTGGGTTGTTTAGGGTCCGATTTTTGCCTGAAAGGAACTTTTATTTTACTGCTCTTCAGAACCATGCTACTGTCTTAAAGGGAATTTTGAAAATGACCTTTCATGTAGTGTGTAACATGGCTCTAAGTGAATGAAAACATCCTGCAAAGTTTTAAATCTGAAAGTGCACCGTATATAAAGTTATTGTCTTTCAAAAGTAAGAGTCGACTCTGAGTCAATGAAATGAATGAGTCATAAGCCGTTTCGTTGTGACGTCAAGACGAAACATTAGCATATTTTCCGCCCACTTATAGCGTGCACAGACACCAGGGAAAACTCTAACCTCAAACTGGCAGCTGATTCCTGTGGATACTGAACATAGTATCATGTCGAGGTAAAGCCAGTTTTTCTTTCACTGCCCAAGGACGAGCATGTGAAGAATCAGTGGTTAAAATTCATCTTTACCATGATATCACAGTGGTATAATCCTAAACTTTTGCTCTGTTCCCTTTATTTCACTGACGACTGCTTCTCAAATCTCAGAGTTCAGTGCAGGATTCACAAACTGCTTGCTTTTGAAAGATGGTGTTCAAAATACTTAGTTTTGAGTTTTATATTGTGTAGGTCTCCTGCTAACTGGCTAACTCGCATTATCACTGTCTTAAATACTTCTGCTAATCAGTTTGTGGGCCACTATTACCTATAACTGTGTCTATTAATGCAGATTGTCTGTCGTTCTCACTACTTTGAGGAAAGATTAAGCATGGAGCAAGATTTGTTTTACCAACGTTTGTTACATCAGTTATTGATACAGTTTCCACATGTTCACCGCAATATATTATTGATATGGTAAAATCAATGTCATTGTTCGTTACTGTCTTTAGTTTACGGTGTAGGAAGCCTCAGGACAGCTGACGTTCTTATGGCAAATGGTCTTATGGTGTTTTTGTTTGAGAATCATTGAAATATGTGGTGATCTCCAAATGTATATTATGAGGAAATTAAACAGTTTTTTGACCTTTGATGCATGTAAACCTGTTGTAGGAGACTCCAAAACAACATTAGGAAACTTTAAAATAGCATAATAGGGGCACTTTAACTAGTCTAGTTATATTACTGAACCGTTCCACGTCACACAGGTTTTGGACAGCTGACCCTGCAGGAGGTCTCCTGGTTTTTACTTGAACTTGGTTGAGATCACCATTTTGCCTTGATTCTTCAGTCGGTTCCTGTTGTTTTTCTTTGGACCTCTTAAGCACTGCTGTGAATGCCTTCTTTTGGAGCTTACTGATGCTTTCTTGATGATAGCTGCAAGATCTAGAAGACTTGATCGGCAATTGATCTATCGGTAAGATCAGGAACTCTGAATTTTCTTCAAGGTATTGAGGATTAGCCCCCCCGGTGATCACATCAGCTATGTTTTTTTTGGGCCCAGTATCCACCACCATTCTTGCGCCTTCATTATTCCTTGGAATTCTCCAATTCTGTTTGCGAAGAATCTCTTATAGCCATAGCCAAACAGTCCTTTGTGCTATACAGCGAGAAAGCTATCAACCAAGTGGTACCACTTCCCAACTCTAATTCGGCTATGCTGCTCAAAGTACTTCCGCAGCCTTGAGGCAAACACTGCTTCACACATCTCTGCTTTGTCAGTGTCTCCTTTGTGGTCTAATGTTTGGCTTTGGACTCCACAAGCCTGGTGATTGAGCCCTGATCAGAGTTCCATTTGAGGTACATTATCGCACCATAAGCATTTTCGCCATCTGAAAAGGTTATTGCTCAGTGTTCATCATTGGAATTTGGAGGAGTTCTAGTTCTAGTGAATTTAATCTGGCCAAGCTGGACCCACTCCACAAAGAGCTTGATTACATCTTCTCTGAGACCATCCAAGAGGGTGGTGTCCCAAGTTTCACTGACTGGAACCACCCTTTGCCTCTTGGAAAGCTCTGCGGACTAGAATTGTTCCCTTCTGTTTGGTTGGAGTCACTAGGCCTACTGGATCATACACATCCGACACCTGACTCCACTCCCTTTGTGTCAGTGGATTTAGTGTTTGAGCCCTGACTTGCTCTTGCGAAAATCTTCTGACCAAGTCTCATTTTCTTCTTTCTCTTTGAGAAATTGATTGATTGTCATCACACAGAGCTTGTCTTCTTTCACGTCATAGCCTAGGCCAAGTGCTTTGTTGTCATCATCGCGTATTTGGTTTGGTAGAATCCTGATCTTTTCTTCTCGTCCTCTGACTCACCCCTTCCACTTAGATCTGAGAAAACCCATGGCTTGAGAAGAAATCCTGCTTTTAAGATCAGCTCCACATTTGCCACAATGGACCTGCTTTTATGACCTTATACAATGACCTTCAGGTGGTGAAGGTCATTGTGGGATGTGAGAATGTCGTCAACATAGCTGTCTTGATGGAGCACCCTCAAGGTGAGCAAAGGATGGTAAATTGGCAGTTTCACACATTGCCAGCTGCGTGATGCAGCCTGCTGATTTGTCTCCAATGTTGATAAAGTCTCGCCAAAGGAACCTGTGCATATGCATTTAACGGTCTTCCAACTAAACGGAATTGTACATCATCTTGATATCTCCTAATGCGGTGTATACTCCACTCCTGAATCTCAGCAGGGCAACATGTATCTGATTAAGAAAGTCTGGGCCTTTCACTACCAAATTATTTACGCTGACACCTCTGAATCTTTGGCTGCAGTTCCAAACAAGTCTCACTGGCGTTGTGACTGAGTGAGGGTTAGGAGCAATAAGATAGCTTGCGTACCACACAGGCCCACTCTGGTTAGCGATTGTGTTTTTGGATAACTTTACTGCAGCCCCTCAAGCATGTCACGCTTATAGGCAGCCTTCCACTCAGGTTCTTTGGCTAGCTGTTTCTCCATACTCAAGAATGTAGCTGCAAGTTCAACTGCACTCCTGTTTGGCAAGGAAGCTGAGTCCTCCAACTAAGGATATTTAGCATGCCAATGGAGCTCTTTGCTGGGGTTTTCCTCTGTGACGTAAGTGAGGCCCAGTCTTACTAGGGCTGTGACGGTGGCAGTTTTTTACCATTGCGGTGGTAATGGACCAACTACCGGCGGTGGTGGTTGGGGGGTTGTTTTGAAATAAAAAAAAACAAAGAAACAACACTAAAGCCTGTAAATATCAGTAAATACTGTTAACTTAAATAATATAATAAAGTTGAATCTATTTTTTTTAAAAAACAAAAAAAAACTTTGGTTTAATATTTCCACACAAAGACGCGTGATATAGCCTAACGCTCTGCGCTTTGAGAGGGATGTGGGACACGAGCAGGAAAGAGACCATCGATCTCTTTTCTGATATCTTCATGTTTTCTACTTGTAAAAGGTATGAAAAGTGAATTTTATCTTCCACAAGGGCAAGGCATTTAGGCTATGTTTGATATTGCGCTGCCAGAGAAAGCGAAACAAAAATGCGCTTTACAAATAAACTTGACGCTCCTTACCAATTACCATATGTCTAATAACAAGCACAAACTGTGTTAAAAGGAATTTGACGTACAAGTAAAACTGTAGGCTATCTGTCCTACAGCGTTTTTTCTACTTAACCACAGTAAAGAATACGAAAATAATTAAGGGCCTAATTAAAGGCCTAATTAAAAGTGAACCAAGGAAGAAACATTTATAATCCCCTTTGGAAATGGAAAGTCCAAAGATGAAGTTGACGATGCTGACTCGTCATCTTCGCAGTGAACGCGCCTCTAGAGGGAATTGCGCACTTCATAAGGAATTCATTATGCTAGTCAGTTTATTTTCGTTTTGAATTGTTTTGTTTAAAAGTAGACAATTCAAACTTTCTATATGGAATAACTAATGGAATATTGTTAAATTCACTGATAATTGGGTGACCAGATCGCAAACCAGAATTCAAAGCCGAGAAAGCTTACATTTATGGGCTCACGCACAACTCTCTCATTCGTCATGAATCCAAACTTTTCCATGGCTGCGATGTAACATTTAGTTGCTAACCTATTATTTCTTTTGTAAACAAATCTTTGTGCTTCACTCGTGTCATAATATTAATGTAAAACAGTATTCACATACAAAAAAATTGTTTTGGCAGACCACTGCCGGTGCTACTCAGCCACCGTGGTGGCGCTTTACAACCGTGGCCGTGGTGGTGCGGTTGTCAAGTTTACCGGCACAGCCCTAAGTCTTACTATTTAGAGTTCCCTCTCCTCAGCAAGAGTAATTGCTTTTCCACCTGGTTGGCAATTTCCACAGCGGCAACCACCGTATTTAGGCTCACATGCTGCACAGATGGAATCCCACTTCCAGCACTCCAGAAAGTCTCGGCTCCTGGTTGGAGTGCTTGATTTGTGAAATCTGGCTAATGGCTTGTTTGGTGGACGGTACTCTGTTACTTCCTCATTTCAAAGCTGCCATTCTCATCGACCTTGCAAAGTGCGTTTTGGATCTGTGGGCAGATACAGCAACCTCTACGAAGAGCTCTGGGTGAGTTCCTCCAACCGTCTTTCCCAGTAGTCTGTCCCACAGCATGAGGTCACCGACCACTCAGACCCTTTATGGGGCTAGCTGGCCTTCTCAATGGCTTGTAAGCAGTATGACCACTTTAGTTCGAGTTCAAGTGCAAGTTCGATGTGGGGAACGTCTGGAAAGTCGCTCAGGTGGCACTGTTTTGTGAATCTCGGCGATGCTTTCTAATCCATAGCAAGCCAACTGATGTGACTTGAAAGTGCCCTGAAGAGTTTTTACATTTGTCACATTGAACGCTCTAGCTGCAGTGTTTGAGAACACACTTCGGCATTGCTGTGTTATGTTTAGTAGATGTCTACTGAGAAAGTCCTCTTGATTTTTAGGCTGCGTCTCATTTCTCTGTCTTACCCCTTACTCTTACCCCTTCCCCTCGGTTTTGCGCGTTCATGTGAGGGGAAGTGGTGTCCCAATTCTCATTTTGATTAAGGGCTAGGGCCAAGGCATAGGGCTACATAGCCCTTGAAACGAAGTTTGCGGAGGACCACACTTGAAAGAGAGTAAGGATATTTCTCAGAAGTGACTCGCACAAATGTAAGTATTTTCAGCAGTTTAATGACACTCGTGTTTTATGATACTTTTAATAAAATGTTCAAGCGGTTTTAATTGTAATGTTTTAGTTTTGAATCGCTAGTTAACCGCTAGCTAGCAGCTATGCACTATTTGCCGTTTGCTAATGTTTTGCTTAGCTATGGTGTCACCGGCGCCGCCGTTAAATACAATGAAACAATGTCTTTAACTGATGGCACACAAGCGTGCAAAGATAAAGAGAGACCAGGCAATCGATATCACAACCCGAGACGACGGCATCTTCGTTTGTTTATGTCAACGCGTATCGCCTCTGTTGACGTAGCAGCCAGCTAGCGGAAAGGGAAGATGACGCAAACGGTAATCGAGTGGTGTCTCATTTCTTAGAGAAACGTTCTTCCCCCTACCCCCCCTTCACTCTGTATCGAGGGGCAAGGGGAAGACGCAGACAAAGGGGTAGGGGTAGGGGTAGGGGAAGGGGAAGGGGTAAGACAGAGAAATGAGATTGGCCCTTAGTGTAGCCCTTCCTGCCCTTGTCTCCTTCAGGACAAAGTTTGCTCTTTTTCTGCATAGTGCTGCTTTCCTTTCTTTCAGCATTTGGGCATAAATAATAGTGATGCTCAAGAACACTTTCTTCCTCAGTCTTGGTTTTTGCATAGATAGCTGGGTTTGCAGAATGAATGGTCCTCGTGAACTTCTAGGCACCTTTTACAAGCTCCCAGTTTTCTTACTGCAGCCTTCTTGTCTGCTAGCTTTAGTGATTGGAACTGTCTGCTGAAGTAGAGCTTCCTTTTGTGCTTAGCGTCACCACAGACTACACACCCTGATTGGTCGTTGGTTGATTTTGTAGACTTGTTCTTGTCCATCTTGGCTCGGTTCTTAACTCCTTTCTGTTTGGTTCCTCATCCCTTAAAGGGGAACTGAAACGAACAAAATATAATTCGATAACATGTTGGTTATTAAAACG
This sequence comes from Squalius cephalus, assembly GCF_949319135.1. Taxonomy (NCBI): domain Eukaryota; kingdom Metazoa; phylum Chordata; class Actinopteri; order Cypriniformes; family Leuciscidae; genus Squalius; species Squalius cephalus. The sequence goes on along the minus strand of NC_137133.1, from coordinate 23,690,310 downwards.
GTTATAAACCCTCTGGGGTCTGAGCTGTTTTTTGGGCCCTGGAGGTGTTCTGACATGCTCTGACATTTGTGCTTATTTCTGTTACTTGTGACATTTTCATGGCTAAAGTCTAATTACACTGTATTCAGCACAAACTCTGCTACAATAATATATCAGCAGCATGTGTGTAAAAGTTTGTAGTTTTGAGATAATGACATTTATGCGTGGTTTGTGAAAATACAAAAACAAATTGTCACTGAAATAAGGTCATGAAACCCATACTGATTATTTCTTCACAAGACTTTTGAAAATTGTATGACGTAGCCTAGAATATTTGCTCTAAAACTGTGAAAATCACTCTGACTGCTCATTCAGAGAAGACAATATATTGATTTAAAATTTTTACGACGTGTTTTGTGCCACAAAGCTTTATGCGGGAGCTCATTAATATGTAAGCTTTTCACACCTGAGAAAGACAAAGGCCCTCCTCTAACGGCCCTATTAGGAGCTATCAGGCCCTATCATTCTGAGCAACCTTGCACAAAGAATGAGGAGATTTAAAAAAGAATGGCTTTTAGATTGTTTGATTTATTTACAACACAACATAATCCAAAGATACACAACAAATGACAAAAAAGCACTCATTGAAACCAATGATCCAAAGACAGAGACCTTTGTGCCATTCCTAAAAACATTGTACATACCTTTCATTTCCAAGGTGTTTGATTTTCACTTTACCAGGTTCATGTACAGAGACTCATGTGAATGTTGAAGTCAGCAGGAGTGGCATCTGGGCCCTGAAAGAAAAAAAAAAGTGAACATTCTGATATCAAGAGAAAGGCCTGCACGATTTTGGGAATACATTTTAGATTTTTCTGGTTAAAATTGCTTTTTAAAATTCACAGAATACACATATACACACACACACACACACACACAAATGTTTCCAACAATATATAATATAATGAAAACCAGGTTTGTTGTGCCTTGTAGGCATAGGCTATACGCAGTGCTGCATAAAATATGCAAAAATAATAACAATAACCATAGCAGCCTATAAATCTTCCAAAATATTTCAGTAACAACTAAGCTAGAGAAAAATATATTGATTATCATGTTACTTCAAATGTTTCCATTCGTTATGATGATATGAAATGAGATAATAGTAAAAACATGAAGCCGTTTGGTGCTTTTCAAATGCGATCGCGATCCAAAATATGATACATTCAAACGCGATCGCGCTCAAATATAAAACATTATGGTTACCATATACATATCTACGTTTGAGCAGATATCCACAAACACAGTAACAGTAAACACGGGTCTAAATATTATAATATTCACCATATATCTAGCAACAGTTCAACTGCAATGTGAAATTTATGCAACATTAACAAACTAATATGTAAGAATTTCTTACCTTACATCTTTCTTGTCTTCAAATCGCGTTGTTCTTCTTCTGAGGTAGCCTAAATCCAATGTAAGGTCACAGTGCGCCTTTCAAACTCGACGAAAAGCAGAGACTTGTGAAGTGTTTTGGTGCTTTGTTTTTGAGGTAATGAGCGCGTTCGCGTCCATGTGGAGATTTGCATGTGAATATCTTTTGCGCGAGTGGGCGTGTTCAAATTAAAAATAATTAGGAAGCGTTTGAGAAGCTGGACATCTTGTTGGTTTTATACAAATTACTTAAACAGAGAATATTTGTTTTCAGTTTGAATCCGATCATTTAAAAGTACACACTTAAATGTTTATAAAGGTATATGGCTCATAAATGTGTGACAAGTATTCGCTGAGTTTTGTTTCAGTTCATAGACGTGCTCAAGAAAAAAAAGTTCACCGCGAAGGAGAGGCAGAACGCACACCCTGTTTATTTTCTTTATTTTACAAAAGCACAGTGTTTTGATTTGATTGTAAGTGGACACATACAAAAGTAGAAATATCACAGATTCTTTTTTTTATATTTCTTTTTTCTGTATGACCATAAATGACGGTAATTTAAGTTTATAGTTTATAAATTAGGTCATTTAAGTTTATAGTTCTACAATGTGAAGAAAATCCAGCAAAACGCGCGGGCGCGTTTGCCGACCTCAGAGGGTTAAAACTGTAAACAAATTAATTCAAAAATATTAAAAACAAAACATATATGAAGTTTTTCCCAATACTGAAATTTACATTTGTTGTTGCAGAGTGTGGCCGTGTTCGATGACGTCACTGGCATGGTACCACTGTAGGCTACTAACGTTTTGTCAGGCTACTCTGACTGAACTGACTGATTTTGACTACAATTTTTTTTAACTGTACAAGTTAACACTAAAAACCATTTTAAGTAAGAAATTGAATCATCAAATTAAATAATAAAACTGCATATTCTTCATTGTATGAATGAAACGTTATAACCGTTCTAGATTTAAAGGTCCCGTATTATGCCCCTTTTCACAAGATGTAAAATAAGTCTCTGATGTCCCCAGAGTGTGTATGTGAAGTTTTAGCTCAAAATACCCAACAGATCATTTTTTACAGCATGTTTAAATTGTCATTTTTTGGGGCTCAGAAAAACGCGCTGTTTTAGTGTGTGCCCTTTAAATGCAAATAAGCTGCTGCTGGACGACACAGGGGACGGAGCTTCATGAGCTCGCGCTCAGTCTCTCAGGACAATTTCATCTCACGGAATGATGATAATATCAGAAACTCTCAGTAACGGTGTTCATTTCGAGTCGGACAATAATGCCTACAGAGTCAGAGTGCTGTACAAGCAGATGACAAATACGTTAAAAAATAACCGTAATTAAACTACTAAACTATAACGTATTTGTCATCTGCTTGTATGTATCCATTATGTATTAATAGCCTACAAGTCTGCTGTCTGAATGATGATCAAGCATATACTGATGAGTTTAATAAAGTTTATTGTACATCACACAAAAGATGAAGCGTCAGTTTTACTTCAGAAAATCACTGTAAGAGCTGAGTAAACACAGTGATTAGAAGTGTGCAAGTACATAAACGAATTTCGGTAGAGTTGATGGAGCATTTTTGTGGGCGGAGGTTAGTCAAAAAACTGTTCTACTGACGTCATTAAAGCAGGAAGTAGAGGGATGTAGTCCAAACGGGCCGTTCGATGTAGTCAACTTCTGTTAAATAAAATATCTCGCTTGGCATTGAACTTTGAGCTTTATAATTTTACAGATATTATTTATACTCTAACAACAACATTACACACTAACTAAAGTTTGAAACATGGGATCACGAAGAACGGGACCTTTAACTAAACCCAAAACCAGTAATGCAACTTTTTTTTTTATAAAGGTAACCTACTGCAATAACATAGTCCATTTAACAAAGCATAAACACAAACCAAAGACTTTCATTGAATGCAAAATCTTAATAGTTTATACTGTATTTAGTAGCAAAAAAACACATTCACGCCAATCAATTCAGTTCAACATTCCATCACAATTATTCACCCCAAACCACAACACCAACAAATGTATATAGAGTTCAAGACCAATAAATGTCCATGGATGATGCAAGTAAGGATAATAGAGAGAATAAAGTCTTATCTAAATTCCTCAAAGTCCCATAATGTCCAGTATATCCTCCAGAAAACGATCAGTCTTAATCCATATGCTTGCTGTCTCAATAGCAGAGTCCATGGACAATAAAGGTGATTGTTGTCATATGATGAGTTGTTGAGCTTTGGGTATCAAGGAACTTATAAAACTTCCTTACATATTCTTCTTCTCACGGACCATAATCCTCCAGAACAAACAAGTCCTTCTACAACAATAAAAAAAAAACATACTAAATAAACAGTCCGAATAATATAGTTTAAACACTTCCAAAACACACACAAAAAAAGAAACAAGTTAGACATCCATAACCTCACTCAATTTAAAGTTTAGCATAAAACAAATGTTTCTCAACCAGGACTCAACAATTACATGGCAAGGCCATGCTTCAGCCTTTGCATGATACACCCAGTCCTTCTACCATGTTACATGAGTTATACACACACATGTTGCCCTCTAGTACCCCTAGTGGTGAGGAAGAGAACTTATCCTGTATAATGTTATAATGTGACTGTTATAATGTATACTGATTCTTACATAGACTGCTGTCACTTTAAAAACTACAGTAATGCAGGCATCTAGAATATACTGATACACATAGAACCTTATGTTTTTGACACTTTAAATGCAATTCATTCGGTTCACCTGACGTCACTGTAGCTTTGCACAGCCATCTTTACGACCGACGGTCTCAGTAATGCCTGCAATATGTTGTGCAGTTGGCTGCAACAACAGCCGAAAGAGGAACCCTGAATTGGTATTTTATTCTATACCAAAATAAAAGGATAGAAGAGAGAATCATTTATTTAAAAGACTTGAAGTCTCATGTTGGTTTGTGTTAATTATATTTCCATTATACTCTCAATGCCCAACATTATACAGACAGATATCGACAGATAATGTTTTTTCTTCATTTTATTTGTTGGATCTGTTTAAATGTTAAAGCACTTTATCATGGTAAGTTAGTAAGATTTGGGGTTGTTTTGAATATATGTCTGTCTGTCTGTCTGTTAGTTAATACCTACTTAAATCTAATAAATATTTTTCTGAAGTAAGTAACGTTAGCTCTGCAGACGATGCATAATCTCAGCCTTGAAATGCATATTAAAGGACTAGTTCTTTCAAAAATAATAATTCTGCCGTCATTTACTCACCTTCATGTGCAAATCCTTAAGTTTACTTTCCGTGGAAGACAAAGGGACATTTTTGAATATGTAGCCTAATGGAGACTCTTCTTGTCGATGTAATGAAAGTGAATGAGTAACGTTAGCCTACTGGGGGCTGTCACGCAAAAATAATAATAATAATAATAAAAGACAAAACAAAAATCACAAAAGTATAATAAAAGTGTACGACTCGTCCGTTATATTAATATTGTTATTTATTCATATGATAGCTTTGTGACGAACAAACTGCAATTTAAGTCATTATATTATAATCACTGATGAGCTTTACCTCTTGATAGCTTTTAATCGCAGCTGAATCGTGAGTGAATCATTCAAAAAGATTAGACTCGAAAGATTCTTTCATTTCGATATTTGTGTGTATTAAACCTTCTCTATAATTGAACATCTGTTCTTTCGGAGAGATATGGCAGTCTTTTATGATATTTGGCTGATGTCTCTGGCTGTGCTGATGCTGGTGTCTCTTTGGACTCTGCCAGTGCTGCTGTTCGGATTAGATAGATTCATTCATGCCAGCCGAACAGCTGCAGATTCATAGATTCATTCATGACATGACATTATGGCAGATAATAATGGACTAAAGAAAACTGGGGGTAACAAATAAGGACCTAAAATTGGGATTTTCTCCAGGTATCTCTGTCTCTCTCTCTCATTCAAATGGGCAGTTTAGGCGGCCATACCGGGCGAGTCGGTCGTCAATATGGCGGCGTTCTATTTGTAGTGACGTAGGTGGCATCTATGAATAAGACGATAAAGAGAATTTAGTAAGTCAAGTCATCTTCATTTATATAGCGCTTTTAACAATGTAGATTGTTTCAAAGCAGCTTTACAGAGATAAGCGTATAATTTAAGGTAACAGAGATTTGTTTTGGCTTTATAGCGGTTCTTTAATAAAGTTATTTTCCAGCTAAAGTTAGTTTTGATTGATTCGCTTCCGTCGCAATGATTATTTGTTATTAAATTAGGGGCCGCTAAGACGACACCATTCTCTCTACACAGACTTTAAACGCGAACCTGTGAGAAACGCTGATGGCATTCACATGCGCATTAAGAATTGGTTCTATAGTTATGTGCGTTTGAATATATGTGTGCAGGTTTGTAATTCCCTACAAACCAAGTCCTGTTTTCAGTCGAAGTCCACAGTAATCGATTGTCGCATAGGTTTAGTTACCTATGATCACGCGCGTGAACTCGACAATCGATTACTGTGGACTTTGACCGAAAATAGGAAGAAAATACAGGTATGTACGCTGGCTGAATTAACATCACTTTTATTAAAGGGGCTCTAGGTAACTTTTTAACCTTAACTGAACAGCTTCGGAGTCAGTGGAATGGTTATATTACTTATTTCGGGTTGAATGGTGGTGGTTTCGCACCCCCCTGGTGCCCGAGAGCGGAAAAAACTCACTTGCAACTTTGGGACGCGGGTCGTGTTCCAGGAAGTATCGCGTGATATCAGGTCTCGCGATGTAACGAATTGCTTGACGGCACTGCACACGTAATTACACGCCCCCATTCAAGCACCAGCTAGCTAAGCAAAGGGCAACGATAGATTTAGTTATGGCTGAGCCTGTAAAAAGAAGCAGAAAGCTAGGAAATCTTTGTCGGAGGACCAACGAAAGAGGAAACGGGAGACTGACCGAGCAATAAGTCAGACTCGAGTAAAGTTAAATATCGGACCGGCTTTTTCAGAATGGTGAGAACTGAGAGAAACAGAAGCCTGTAAAACGGATGCTGACCTGGCCTTATTGCTGTTGCACTTGTAAGTATCTTTGGAATAAACTGTGTTTAATATTTAAATTTCAAGTAATTGTGACCTCAGGATGTTTGCTATTGTCCGTAAAGTTTTTTTATTATGATCGCTGTCTGTTAGGGGCTTACTAGTACGCTAGATACTATAACTTTGATGTTAGGCATTGTCATTAGCAAACACGTTTGATTTCTGTAGTTGTGTGGCCGTTCCTCTGTCGGTTTTATTTGTGTAACTTACACTTTTATTTTATGTCACTAAGTCAACGCGTCTGATAATAGGCAATAAACATGTTGCACATATCATGATCGAGCTAGAAAAAACGTTCGGATGTTTTCTTAGACAAGCAAAGGTAAACCATCATTCTACCAGATGAACTTATAGACCTTGCTAATATAACTTTAGACAAATATTAGCCTCCGATATATATATATTTTATGCTCATGCCCACTCTCCCAAAAACAAACAAACACGAAAGCAGTAGTTCGCCTCGTTCATATCGTTCGTTCCCGGTAAAAATACTAGTATGCATGACAACACAATAAAAAAAAAAAAAATCGCCATCAGTTGGAAAGAAAATATTGCTTTACTTGCCTCGGTAGACATAACTGGTTTTGAAATAGCCGGTTCCTCTGCTCAGCTGGGTTGACAGCTGATCAGCTGGGTTGCTCGTGGCGAGGGGGGTGGGGTGACAACAGTTCGTTTTTACGACAGTGTGTATGAAAGCATTTACTACCAGACACTAGGGGGAGCTTCGTAGAGAAAAAACACTCAAGAGTTGCCTGGTGCCCCTTTAATATCTTTCACATCTACTGCAGTCAGATTCACCCGCGTTCACTCTGAAGGAATCACTCACATGGCTGGGCACTTGTAATGACACATCAAGGATGTTAAGAGGCTAAAAGCAGGTTTAAAACTTGCCCCATTGAAGTCAACAAATTTTAAATTTGCAAATTTTAAAAAGAGGATAACAAGGTGTAGGCAACGCAGATTTTTGTCGTGGTTCTCTGTACTGACAGCACTCCAAATTTACAAAAAAATGAGCTCAATGTTAAAATTGACCGGAGTTCTCCTTTAAGCACCAACACTTCAAAAGAACTATATTTAAAACTAGATTTCTTAGTGGTTTTGAAAATATTACTATAAATTACAGCACCACCTCCCCCTTTGCGTTTCAGACAAGGTTCATGTTTATAACAGTAATCTTGCGGGGTGGACTCATTTAAAGTAATGTAATCGTTTGGTTTTAGCCAGGTTTCTGTCAAACACAGCACATCTAGGTTATTATCTGAAATCATATCATTAACAATGAGTGCTTTTGGAGTAAGCGATCGAATATTCAGCAACCCAAGCTTTAGCATTTGCTCATCTGTATTATATCTGTTTTTTATTTGTTGAACATCAATTCAATTTTTAACCTCAGATGGGACACAATCTCTATATGATGATATCTAGGTGAAAGAGGCTCTATGTGATGGGATTTATCTGACCTTGGTGACGCGAGGCCGCTAGCAGACAGTCGGTTAAGCCAGTTTGTCTGCTTCCTGACCTGGTGGCCAATTTGTCATTTTTTTTATCTCTAAGACTATGAGCCAAATTACTAGAGAGAAGAGCAGCAGCATCCCAGGAGGGATGAATACCATCTCTTTTCAACAGGTCAGGTCTGCCCCAAAAACATTTCCAATTGTCTATGAATTCTATATTATTACACGGACACCAATTAGACAGCCAGCCATTGAATGAACACAATCTACTAACTATTTCATCACTCCTGTGAATAGGAAGGGGGCCAGAGCAAATTACAGTGCTTGACATCGTACTTGCGAGTTCACACACCTCTTTAATATTCATTTTGGTGATCTCCGACTGGCGGAGTCGAACATCATTAGTGGCATGGGTGGCGCGTTAACAGGCTAGCGAATTACTAGCGTGTTGTGCTAATAATAATGGAAGCTAGCGATGTCAGGTTGATGCTGAGATGTTGGGTAAGCTGTATTTAGTAGTATAAACAACTAGAAATGATAGTAAATGATGGTTCAAAACAGAAAGAAATACGAGGCTAAGATGGAGCTTACAGCACCGAAGCAAACAAACTCACAGCAGGCAGCGAGGCAGACAGGAGCAATCAGTGATCAGCAGAGCAATCGATCAATCGATCCAAGTTTAGTGCACATGCTGTGACACCTGTCTGTCTGTTCATTGCGTTTAGGCGTGTGCGCCCGTCAAATTTAAACTGGCAAGGCACGCCGCCGCTTCTCTTATACACAGTTTGAAAGCGGCTGAAATCACACTAACAAGTATCTTGCTGGTGACGTCGATGGATATTGCTTATATTGGATAACATCCTCGATGTCTAATTAATTTAGCAAGGTGATCTACAGTGAAGGTGAACATCATGATAACAACTAAGGGGTGAGTGGAACTTGTTTACAGGACCTGCCGTGGTCACATTTATGCCAAAGTCATTTTGCAAACAGGTTATTCGGCCCTTGATGGCATCGGAGGTGTTATATTCGCTTGTTGGACAGATCACAATTTTTGAATTTTTGCAATGCAATAAGACCCCCCTCTCGATCTGTTATGCTCTTGAGATGCCATTTTGCTGGAGCTGTCAAGGTAGCCTATCATGCCAGTGATGTCACGGACCGTTGAAGCTCAAGATGGCTGCGTCCTAGTAACAAAACAACAAACTAACATCACTGTTTTCCCCCCTTGTAACTACTTCAGCAGTTTTAAGTATCCTACCACAAATAACAATAACACATCTGTTATATCACCTTTACTTCCTATTTCGTTTCAGTTCCCTTTAAAGGGATACTCCACCGTTTTTTCATATTAAACTGTTATTCCCTTAACTAAGACGAGTTGATACATACCTCTCTCACCTCAGTGCGTGCACTTAATCGCTCTGGCTCGCGGTGACACTTTGATAGCACTTAGCTTAGCCCAGTAAGCTAAGCTAAGTGCTATCAAAGTGTCACCACGCTCTAGAGCAATTAAGTGCACGCACTGAGATGAGAGAGGTATGTATCAACTCGTCTTAGTTAAGGGAATAACATAGTTTAATATGAAAAAACGGTGAAATATCCCTTTAATAGTTCAAGCTACTCGTAAATGCTCTCCTGCTCTTTGAGGAATTCTAAAAGTTTGTCTATCCGGTTTTCTGGTGTGACAGAGCTCTGCTGGTCAGAGATGTGGACAAGCCATTCTTTCTTGAAAGACTCAGGAAGTTTTCCTTCAATTGACTTCATCACTAGTGGATTTTTAATAGTGCCAGTATTACTCACTCAGTCACTCAAATCTCCAAGTGCCTTTTCTACTGCTTGTTTTAATTCAACTATTTTCTGTGGCTGGTGAAGTCCTCTAATATTTCAATTGCAATAGCTGTCACGTTTCCATAGCAGTTTTCCAAGACACAGAAAATGTCATCAGCTGTATTATAAGTGGTGAGGCTGAGATTTCGTACAATCCTTTCATCCAGACTCTCTAGCACCTGAATCTATTTTACCTCCTTGGAACCAGTAGGCTCACCCTGTTTCTGAATCGCTTCCCAGTCTCTCTTCCTCCTGTGAAAGTCACATTTATAACCAGTGAACTTTGAAAGGGATGTGGGCTTTAACTTAATTGTTGCCACGGGGTAGTTGGAGATCATTGGTGGAGGTGTTGTTCTCTCTGCCTCTCGTCTCGCCCGTATGAATTCAGCTTTTCTCAAAACTAATCTGGTAACGCAGAAGTTATTTTGATCACCTGTTAGGATGCATCGCTGCCACCGGCTGTACAGGTCTTTTGCAGTCTTTGTTAAATTTCGAAGATGACTGAGCATGAAGTCCTATACTTTGTGATTGCCATCTGGAGCTGCTGCTGCAAGACATTCACTTATGGCTCGTTTCCACTGAGCAATACGGTATGGTACGGTACAGTATGATTCGGGACGGTAAACCCTGATCTGGCTTGCGTTTCCACCGCCAACAGTACCCTTACTTAATAGGCGTGGTATAGCCTATGCCGGAAAGAAGCGATCGGCATGTTTGTCACAAGAAGACAAGCGTTGACATTAGGCGTTTCTCAATACCAAATACGCAAAGTTCGGACTTGCCAAGTCCGACTCAGGAGAATGACTCAAGAGGACGCGAGTCCGGTAATTCTGCAAATGGAACAGCAGCGTTCTTGAAAGCGTCACTCGGCTCACTCTGCTACTCCGGTTAATGTTATCTCTGTATGTATATTTTAAGCAACAATAAAACGAACTGAGTTATAAAACACCACACTGCCTCTTTTCGTTTTCATTTAAAGAAATCTTAAACATTATAGCCACACAAATGTGGTTCAGGCAACACGTATTGATTTATATTCACTGCATGTATAACAATAGCCTATTTATAACAAAATGAAATATAAAACACAACCCTGCCTCTTTTTGTTAAAATTTTGAAAATATTAAACTTATTAATATGGTTCAGGCAATATGTGCATTTGTACTCTGATCATCTTCACTGTAATAAAATAAAAAATGACAAAACTCAACCGTCTCTTTTTGTTAAACTTCAGTTTGATCAATAATAGCCATTATAAATGTATAAGTGAAAGGTGCAAGAAGCTATGCAATAAGAAATAAAGCAAACAATTCAGTCAAACATACAAAGTCAGCGCTCTAGTCTAACGTTACAACTGTAAATAGCCTAAATATAAAGTTATGAAATTTCACTTAGCCCTCAGCCAAAACGATTGGCCAGGGAACAAATGATAGATTCACGAGACCAAAGATTGCCCGTTAGATATACACAAGACGAATTATATCTCATGTTTAACCACTACAGAGACGTCAGAGTCGGCGGCAAATGTCAGAAGGACTAGCCGAGGAAAGGCTGTTCCAGGCGGGGTACATGAGCGCCGAGCACCCGATGATCGCCTGGAATGGATCTCACAACCTGGATCAAATTTTCATAAATTTGAAATAAACCACAGATTTGAGCTTTAAAGGTCCCATTCCATGGATTATTTTTATTATTTTATAATGTTTCCAGGGGTGCCCTTATAATGTTAGTATGTTTTTTAGATCAAAAATTGTTATAATTTAGAAATAAAAGGCATATTTCCTAGCCTGATTTCATTCCCTGGTTTGAACACTCTGTTTGAAGGGGCGTGTCTGCTGTGAGACTTCAGTGTAAACGCCCTCTGCTGTGATTGGCTGACATGCTTGCATATGAAATATCTGGCATTACATGTGGAACTATCTGGAAAACTTTTACTATTACAGCTATTATACGTTTTTACTATTACAGCTATCGGGATTAACGAATCGTGAGAAGTTTTTTAAGTATTTAGATCTATTACCATCACATAAAAGGTTGCAGTGATGATGAGCATTAAGCAGATAACAGTCTGTTGATCGCGTGAAAGATCTTATCATTGCAACGCAGTTTCTGCACTCTCACTAATGATTTCACCAATGCAAACATGAGGTATATAAATACAGTAAGAGCTTCGTTGTGCAGTGTAACAGCGTCATTGATTTCATAACGAGTTTTGGCAAGAGTCCAGATAAACTCGCGCTGTGTCACCGACAGCAGCTTGGGCGATTGGAAAGGGATTGTTCTTTGATCGCTTTCTGTATATTAATCACAGTTTAAGTAAGATTATTTTCATCCTACTAAGAGAAACGAACGATGTGAAGAGTGATCGCTACTTCCATATTAAATCACTACTTACCGCTTGCTGGAATATAGTTGAAATAGTCCCCTTCGTCAGTATGAAACGCTGAGAGAAGTCTGCTTGATATTATTCCAGGTTAGAAAAACAGTCCGTGGTGAAATGGACAGAGCAAACTAACAACTTTGAATTAAACTTTTGCGGTATCCGATTATAGATAAACATCAACCACGTCTGTTGACATTTCGCCATCAATACGCCTGTGTTCCTGTGGGCGGAGGTTACGGTTCTAGTGACATCACTAAAGAAGGAAGTAGAGGGGTGTAGTCCAATCCAGCCGTTTTTTGTAGTCAACTTCTGTTAAATAAAATATCTCGCTTGGCATTGAACTTTGAGCTTTATAATTTTACAGATATTATTTATACTCTAACAACAACATTACACACTAACTAAAGTTTGAAACATGGGATCACATAGAACGGGACCTTTAAACAACTACATTCTTGCCTGAAAAACTCTTAAAACTACATTTCGTGACACAATAACAGTAGTATTATATTTCAGCTGTATATTAAAAAATGGTGCTTCTTATGTTGTCATTCCCTATGTAGCACGCGCAAGTGACGATACTCTGTCAACCAATCAACGTTCTGCAGTGAGTCTAGCTCCCCCATTTAGTACCATACCACTGTGCTAGGTACCCCAACAGAAGGGTACCTAAAAAGTGGTACGGTATGGTTCGGCATTTTGGTACCATTCACAACTTTTGACAGTGGAAACAGAAATAATTGCGTAGCGTACTGTACTGTACCATACTGTACCGCTCAGTGGAAACGAGCCATTAAAGTTTCGGCAACTTGCAGTGCTGTGAACATTTCAATATCACCATACTTGGCCCAGAGTCTCTTGAAGAAGACCTTTAACTTCTTTTAGTTTTAACTCCCACTCGCTCGCAGTTTTTCAAGGTCTGCTTTTTGCTGTTCTGTTAACACCGCTGACTTCCAGCTCCACCTCTAATCCTGCGACGATGCCTGCTTCAAGATCATCATATGACTTTCTCTGCTTGCTTTGTGAGATATCTTCTGAAGATCCTAGAGATCATCTTTCATTTAATTTATTTCATTACGTGAAGGCTCTTTTCTCCACTGCTTTCAGCTGCTCGACTGACTTCCTGATCGCCTGCTCGGCCATTTTGACTTATGTCACTGTTGGGAAGGAGTGTATAATGCTTCAAATTATGTCTTTTATCTTTGAAACTTTCTCTTGAGTCTCACAGGTTTCCAGTTCCTACTGGTTTCCCGGTTTTTCACTGTCCAGCTTATTTTTTGCGTTCACAATTTCCACGCTTGAAAGGGAGGGAAACATCATCAAAGGAGGCTTTAACTGGATTCCCCTCTTCTTTTTATTTCGTCAATTATGACGAAAGCTCAAAATAGCCAGGCAGAAGAAAGTTGAAAAACATTTAACAGAAACAAAAATACAAAATATGTAAATATGTAAATTAATTGCAAATAAATCTTATTAGACATCTGTTGTCATCATTGAGTTTGAATATCAAATGAATCGAAATACAAAGATACACAAATCAATTCACAAGTAACTTAACATTGATATTTGCTACTCAGAACTACATTTAGCTTGAAATGGTCACGTAATGAGCAGTTAAAGAAAGTAGGTCACAGAATCTTTCCGTACCGAGCACAGACAGATTTGCTGCGTCACAAACTGTTTCGGCATCTACCACTACACCAGCATCATTCTCTTCCATTTACAGAAGCAAAATGAATTATTAAAGATCACATCAGCTGCCACTCCGGAAATTGATGATGTATATAATTTCTGTGCACTTTTCTCGTGTTCTCGTCTCATGAGTTTGGGCAGAGCTCACGTTAGCCTCGTCTCGTCACAGCACTGACTTTCTTCCTCTCCGTTTTCTATTTTCGCCCCTCGCTCCGTTTGGTTGAGAGACTACTGAAGCAGTTTTTTTTTATTTATTTATATTTTATTCATGTTATTTATTCGTTTATATTCTTTTTGTAATTTATATTTCTTCTAGTTTGACTTGACACACAACTACAATTGATTATGTGTATCTGGTAATATCACTCCCTCCAGGAAATAAACGACACCATGGTTCTGGTTACTGATGGATTTATTGCTCTTGTCATCCTTTTCTCCGCCATCACATTCACCGTCAATGAAATCCACCGTCAAACTACAGTATGACAGTGTAAAGATAATCACGTTCACATACACTATAAAGAGGTAAATACAAATACACTCGGGAAATACAAACGTAATACACATACCTCGCTGGCTGCACACAACCAAGAGGGAATGAGTTCACTTGAAAATAACCGATTCAAAAAACAAAAATGAAAAACATCTTTACTTCTTCACTCAAAACACGAGTAACCTTTGTAATCCACACACGGAGAATAATTTCTGACCAAATATGTGTTTTTCCTGTTGCACCTTTAAAAGTGTCTGAGTGCAACGCAAAATGTACTTTAGTTCCTAATTAACATCGACACTCAATATTCATGAATGGATTAAACAAATATAACGAAACATGTTAAATAACAGAAATAATATGTATAGCAGTTATACTCCCACCAAATGACTATTTTGTCATTTCACCTCAGAATTGAAACCTTTTCACACCTTAATTTCAACCATAAGTATGCCTTAAACCTTACAGTAACAAAATACTGTATTCATGAAATGGCAACCATAACCTTTATTCTGCTTCAAGCAGTAAAACTGTCTTTTGTACAGGCCTATCAAGGTAGACTGGCTTGGAAATGCGTTTTCCTTGGCAGTCTAAGGTCGAGTCACTAATTAACAGTTTCACCTTTCGAACCTTTCCATCAATGCTCGGATACACCTCTGTCACCCTTGCCAATCTCCATTGGTTACGTGGAGAACTGTCCTCCTGCAGGATGACAATGTCGTTAACCTTCGTATTTCTCTTCTCTTTCTGCCATATTTGTCTTTGCTGAAGATTAAGGAGATATTCCTTCTTCCACCTTGTCCAAAATTCATTTGCCAAAAACTGCACCTGGCGCCATCTCTTGCGCAAGTATAGATCCTGACTCACAAACTCACCTGGAGGTGGGAATATTATGTTAGACTTCATCATAAGAATATGATTGGGCGTGAGAGGTTCAAGGCTTGTTGGGTCATTTAAATGCTCGGTTGCAGGGACGGACTGGGGCTAAAAAACAGCCCTGGACTTTCTCCCAAATAGGCCCATCATCCGGCCATTCGCCTAGCCGTGTGCGACAGACACTAGCCAGGATGTCATGATACTATATGCCACAATACTGTAACCTATCAGACAAGGTATTCACAGCAAGTAACATCTCTAAACAATGATGATAATTGGGGTTGTGTTTATTAATGAAGCCTCAGCCTTCAAATAAAAACAAAAAAATGTACAATGCCATAAAATACAAATAATGAAATGTCACTGGCTACAGAAACCCCAAATTACACAAACTTGTAATTATAAAACATATAGTTACTATACCAGGGGTTTCCAACCTTTTTGTGTGCAAGGGCTACCTCAAGGGATAAAATAATTTTTATTTGTTATACTCCAATATTTATTATACATAACATGGTGAAGCTTTTTTACTTTTCACCATCATATGGGAAATAATAAAATATCTTGATATTCTGGTTCAGACTTACAAGCGTTAAAAAAAAAAAAAAACTATTCCTGAAAAATTATGAAAATATTTATTGATTTTTTTGTTGATTTTCTATAAACCTATTGTATGTGTTATCAAAAACAGTAGCCCAAACATTTAGTATAAATATAAATGAAAAAAATAAATAAAAAAATAAATAAAAATAAACTGCCATAACTTCTAAACAAAACATTACTGCATTAGGCCTACATTTAATACATTTATAGCCTACATGAATATTAATATAACAGCATTTTAAACATGAATACAGGCACATTTCTGCCAAAAAAGTTTGTTTTACTAAAGTTAATTCATACGTTTTGGTGTGAAATGTCTTCTAGCTGGTTTGTTCTCGGAACAATGTTTCGCCTGTTTTTTTTTTTTGTTTTTTTTTTTTGCGTCAATATGTTGAAAATATCAGCGCTGTTTCATCTGGCTTTTTACAAGCTTAAATCACATAGTCATTTGTGGGTTTATAATAGAGATAGAGAATTCTGCGCTGAATTTAAATGCTTCTCAGTGGATCGCGCAGCTCTGTGTAATAGCCTAATGTTCGCGTGATCGAGATCAGCTTTGGCCGCGATCGCTGTTTTTTGGGCCGAGCTGATAATGCGCTGCTCAGATCAAACAAGTTTTGTTCCGCTTTTTGAGCATTTGCCATTTGATGTTTCTCATACGCAATGCAAATGACAGCGTATAATCAAAGAGCGTTGGGTAATTTTGTAGAGGCAAAAGTTCAAATTGAAACGTTTAGTTGAAAAGGTCGCAAAATTATACCATTCAAAGTCTGGAACCCCGACGGCCAGTTGGGGCTATTTATAGAATGTGTTTAGCGGGCAACTCATATGCACCACTTTGGAGACCACTGCTATTCAAATATAATGTAAGCAAATTTAAAAGTGCGGCCTTATAAAACTAACTTTCTGTCAGTGGCTATAGGCCGACTCTTCTTCCTCAGTTGTTGTGGCTATAGGCCGACTCTTCTTCCTCAGTTGTTGTTTTTTACACGTAGCATATAAGTGATCATATTAGTGCCCCTGCTGTTGGCTGTTCATATTGCTTTATTAGACTTTCTTTTTTTTTTTTTTTTTTTTTTTTTTTTGTGCCGTCGGCCCTCGGTTGGACGGCCGTTCTGGACTTTTCCAGAACGCACAGATTGTCAGTCCGTCCCTGCTCGGTTGTCAGAGGTCTGCTATTTATAATAGCCATCACTTCATACAGAAAGGTTCTGAGCGAGGCACTGTCGAGTCGTTTAGCAGACTGGTCAAGGATTGCGGTTAAAACACTTCTGATCGTCCTTATCTGTCTCTCCCATACGCCTCCCATGTGGCTTGATGATGGGAAGTTCATTATGAACTCACATCCGTGTTCCTTCAACTGTTCATGATCCAAATTCTTCATTGCATTCATGAACTCTCCTCTTGCACCTACGAAGTTAGTGCCTTGATCACATCTCAACTGTCTTACATGCCCCCGCGTATCGCAATGAATGCACGCAATGCGTTGATAAAGGCATCTGTAGTGAGGTCATCAAGCATTTCAATATGTATGGCTCTAGAGCACATACAGGTGAAAATAAGACCATATTTCTTTAGTTCCTTTCTTGCTTCCTTCACATAGAACGGTCCAAAGCAATCTATGCCACAATATGTGAAAGGTGTCATTTCCATTCTTTCCTCTGGCAAATCTGCCATTTTTGGATCTTGTGTGTTCCTTCTGTACTTTCTGCATGTTGTGCACTTGTAAATATGTGAGGCAACTGCATTGCTGCATCCTATAACCCATACTCCATTGGATCGCAATTCGTTGGCAGTTATTCCTCTTCCTTGATGATGCACCCTTTCATGGTAGTGCTTAACCTCTTATGGAACGGCTGAAATTTCATGTTTTTTATCTAAACGACATACCCAAATTAAAAGTGGTACAGCTCCCATATACTTTGACACCATATACTTTGATACTTTGAGGGGTGTGCCTGGTATCATTGGAAAGGAAACAATCTCTGGTTTCTGATACAAGTGTCAGGGTGATTCTAGACCTTACTGACACAGAGTTACAGAGGCTAGAATGGAGGGTTTTTATTTCCGTCAAAGTCATTCATCTGTAAACTGACTAAAATACACTGCTGTAAACACATCTAATGAGATAAAGACAAACTCAAGGTCATAGCCACATGTCTTAGCTTACTACAGAAAAAAGTTTGAAGTCAAAAGACTAAAAAATGGATTTTATATGAATCTTTTTCTACAGATATGTCTGTGCGTTTTTGTTTTGTGCCATTTGGAGACTCCAAAAGGAACTTTGGTCACCAAGACAGCATGCTGAGTTTCAAAGGCTTATAACTTTTGAACCCCTTTGCCTAGAAACATAATCTTGGTATCTGATAAAAGCTAACACTCTGATGTATTTTGTTATGTATTTGGATTTGATGTCAGTCACTTAGGCACAACATTACATTAGCATAACCACACAAAACCCATATTTTCTTCCATTCCGCCTGAGAGATTTTGATAAAAAAGGGCAAACAAAGTGCACTGTCAAAGTTTTTTATATAGAAATATTAGAAAATTGAATAACAAAACTATGCAAAATACAAATACACACACACGAATGATAAAAAACTATTTACATGACTGAAGAGCCTGAGAAAATTACAAAACTGAACTGTGCAAAATACAAACACACACACACACACACACACACACACACACACACACACACGAATGATAAAAAACTATTTACATAATATATAAAATAAAAAATTGTTCAGGGTGTGCCATGTGTTGTAACAGTCCCTGGTTATTGTGAAGCACAGGCACACATCACAGGAGGAGCATTTCACTGTGGTCCTCTGGTGGCAGTGGACACACCTCCTCCGACCTACGGTGCCATCCTGTGAAAAATGTACAGGTTTGTGTAAGGCACCTTGGGGAGCAGGAGGGGGTGGCTGTGGAGGGGCTGTGGTGGTAGACCCAACCGCTTTCAGTTCCATCACCAGGGTCTCACGAAAGGCCTTGTGTGACATCACCTTCTCCTGCCTTGCAATGGCCATCTCCTTGTACAGGATAAAGGCGTTGACAATGGCGATGTCGATGAAGTGGAACAGGAAAGACTGGTACCACTTCTTGGTCTTGTGCAGGATGGAGTAGTAACCAATCAGGGCATCGGACAGGTCCACACCACCCATGTTCCTGAGTAGAAAAGGAACATAGCCATTACATTACACTGATATTGATGCATTGACATGATATCAAAATTCAATTCAAAGAGTCGAAACTATGAAAACACTGTACATACCTGTTGTAATCCTTGATGGCTGGTGGAATGGAGACATCCAGTACAGACCACTGCCCATCTGCCCCCTTGATCCTTCTCTGGACTGTATCCTCTCCATGTGCTGCATGGATTGTGGAACACATTAGCACATCTCTGGTGTCCCTCCACTGAACAAACACCAAGGGCCCCTCGTGGATCCAGGCCCGCCTGGCCTGTCTTTGGGGAACCCAATACGCTGTCCGCGAATGGTACCGCAGGCCCAGATCTTCTTTGCCAGCAGGTCACGAAAGAGATCTGGGCTTGTGTAAAAGTTATCCACAAATAACTTGTACCCGGTACCAAGCAACTGCGTATTCATGAGCCGCATTACGGAGTCATAACTGAGCCCCTTGACAATTTGTGATCCCTTGCCTTCGTAGATGAAGAAGTCCCAGGTGTAACCATTGGTGGAATCCGCCAGCACAAACAGCTTATAACCCCACTTCACAGGCTTGTTCTTCATGTATTGGCGGAGTCCGCTGCGGGCTTTGGATGCGACCATCCTCTCGTCAATTGCAACACACTGGTGGGGTTGGTAAAGCGCCATGCACACCTGCCTAACCTCATGGTACATTGGCTTAATTTTACAAAGCCTGTCGTACCCAGCGGTGCCTCTTTTAAGTTGTTGGCAGCATCGTCATCAGGGTCACTGAGGTGGATGGCGCGTGAGATGGCTTTGAACCTCCGCCCTGACATCACACTCGATGGAAAAGAAAAGGCGTATAGCTCAGACCTTCTCCAGTAGTCAGTGATGTTCGGTGTCTCGACTAGTCCCATGTAGATAATCATCGCCAAGTACAACATCATCTCTGGCAAGGTGATCCTCTGAAAGGTGTTTGGGTGGTCAGTTTCTCCAAACTTGTTGGAATTTTTCACAATGACTTGGAGTATATCATTGGTCATAAACAAATTAAATAATTGTAGAATGGTGTATTGTACACCACCCATGAGCTGGCCACCAGGTGTGCGTGCTGGGTGGAAGGATGGCTGTTCAGGAGTGATGTCCTCCACATCAGTGCCTTGCCATGCACCTTCAAGTCCAGAACTCTGCTCTGGAGTGCTTCTCCCTCCTGCTCTCCCTCCTGCTCTCCCTCCTGCTCTCCCTCCTGCTCTCCCTCCGGCTCTCCCTCCGGCTCTCCCCCCGGCTCTCCCCCCGGCTCTCCCCCTGGCTCTCCCCCTCCCCTGTCTTGCAGGCTGTGTGGAGGTAGAGGATTGGGGTTCCAGCTCATCCTCTTCTTCTTCCTCCTCCTCCTCCTCAACAGTCATTGGGGTCCTCGTGGGCCTCTTTGCCTCTGGCTGCCAATCTGAGTCAGATGACTCTGGCTCTCTGAAACACAGAAATGCAATGATTAGCTTATCTCACACCTCATACACACACACAATAACATCCCCTAACACTCAGAATAATCCCACTGCAATACCAGGCAGGTGTTTTTATTTACACAGCACCCTTCCCAAAATACAAAGTTTCTGTATTGACCACAGTCAGAGAACTCAAAATGCAATTTATTCAAATCACATCTACAATTTTCCCCTACACACACACACACACACACACACACACACACACACACACACACACACACGCACACACACACACACACACAATAACATCCCATAACACCCAGAATAAGCCCACTACAATACCAGGCAGGTGTTTTTATTTACACAGCAACCTTTCCAAAATACAAAGTTTCTGTATTGACCACAGTCAGAGAACTCAAAATGCAATTTATTCAAATCACATCTACAATTTTCCCCTACACACACACACACACACACACACACACACACAATAACATCCCATAACACCCAGAATAAGCCCACTACAATACCAGGCAGGTGTTTTTATTTACACAGCACCCTTCCCAAAATACAAAGTTTCTGTATTGACCACAGTCAGAGAACTCAAA
Organism: Squalius cephalus; assembly: GCF_949319135.1. Classification (NCBI taxonomy): domain Eukaryota; kingdom Metazoa; phylum Chordata; class Actinopteri; order Cypriniformes; family Leuciscidae; genus Squalius; species Squalius cephalus. The sequence continues at coordinate 23,669,256 of NC_137133.1, read as the reverse complement.
ATGCAATTTATTCAAATCACATCTACAATTTTCCCCTACACACACACACACACACACACACACGCACACGCACACGCACACGCACACACACACACACAATAACATCCCATAACACCCAGAATAAGCCCACTACAATACCAGGCAGGTGTTTTTATTTACACAGCACCCTTCCCAAAATACAAAGTTTCTGTATTGACCACAGTCAGAGAACTCAAAATGCAATTTATTCAAATCACATCTACAATTTTCCCCTACACACACACACACACACACGCACGCACGCACGCACGCACGCACACACACACACACACACACACACACACACACACGCACGCACAAGAACATCCCCTAACACCCAGAATAAGCCCACTACAATACCAGGCAGGTGTTTTTATTTACACAGCAACCTTCCCAAAATACAAAGTTTCTGTATTGACCACAGTCAGAGAACTCAAAATGCAATTTATTCAAATCACATCTACAATTTTCCCCTACACACACACACACACACACACGCACACACACGCGCACACACGCACACACACACACACACACACACACGCACATGCACACACACACACGCACACACATAGATACACACATATATACACACATAAAATAATAATTACATAACATAATATATGTACTCACACTTCTAGATCAGGATCTCTTCCATTTAGAAAATCCTCCTCAGCTTCAGAGTCCACAGATACTTCGCTTTCCGAAGAGGACGCAATATTGTCGTCGGATCTTTTGGCCAAAATAGCAGCTGCCTCCTCCATTGTAAACCACTTCTTTCCGAACATTATGAAATATTTCCAAAACTATGTAAAAGTTGTCCAAAAACCTCACCAAAGTCGCTCTATGCAGTAACGCCCACTCGAAAAATAGTTTGTGTGAGTGCGCACGCTTTACGCAAAAAAAAAAAAAAGGTTTTGCGCACGGCTCTAAAAGGCACACACCCTTACCTGATGGCACATATCATATATTGTTGAAATCGTATCCTTATTCGCTAAAGAGTTATGACGGTCCCGGACCATGAAATTGCTACTGGCAGGAACAACTGTCAATCAAAAGGAGGGTGGTCCAAATTGAATGCAGAGCCATAATTTGCTCATTAGCTGTCTATCTCTGCCCAACGGGAACCTATTGGCTCATGAGAGGGCTTGTTTGATACGTAAGACTTTGCTCAACAAACATGACACCCAAATGTAGTATTATAAGTCTCGAATGAGAAGTGAGAGTCGAAAGAATGTCCGGTAGTGAACTACTGTTTACAGTTTTTATATCGTAATTCGGTCAGAAATGTCAAGATTGTGAGGCGAACAAATAGTTTTGGATTAAAAGGCTTGGATATTCAATTTCCTTGGACTCTTGGGGATTTATGAAAACAATTTGTTTTGGACAATTTCACCGAAGTGGAAAGAGGGAAGAATTTTGACGGTAAGTAAACAAACTGAATTGGCGCCGCCCAGTTCAGGTGACTAACAACTAGATTACAGTTTTATGACTGTTATAAATCATATTATGCTTTGTGTGTGGGCTTAATGGAATCTTGAGAGTCTACGCTTTCAAACGATGTGCTGTATGACCGTATATTTTGAAGATTTAATGCTTCAAAGTTACAATGAAGTTTATGCAGCGTCACTTCCGAGGGTGGGTGTGCCGTGTACGGCACAGCGATCCTTAACAGGTTAATAAGCAACGATGATACATAACTCTTATTTGGCACAATGGCAGGATGCTTGACATGTGGATGAAGAACAGATCTTGTCAAACGTCCTCCAACCCTAAGCACACCATGCTCATCTACAAACGGACTCAGTTTGTGTAGTTTGTTTACTTTGTCTTTGGGTTTTACTTCCTTGCCCTGCTTTATACCTCTGATTTCACTGCTGAATGCTTCCCTCTGAACCAACTTGATTATAAACAGCTCATACTTGTAGCTCCACTTACTTTATCTTTGATGCCCTTGATCTGCTTAGCATGGCGCTTTAGAAGGGCGATAGCCTTGACAGCTCTTTTCCAGTCAGAGAACTTTGTTAGGCGGTCTAGCAATGACCTCTCCTCCCTCACCTTGGTGTTGAGCACCAGGGCCTTTCGAAGTTCCGGATCATCATCATAGACTTCTCCCACCATAACATCTCCTCTGGGTAGCTCTCTTTCCCATAAAAAATCTGGGCCAGTGAACCAATTTGAAGCAACAAGCTGATCTGCGGAGAGACCTCTCGACGCATGATCCGCAGGATTATCTTCAGACTTTACAAAGTGTCATTGTTCAGGATCTGTAGTGGATTTGATTCTTTGGATTCTGTTCGCTACAAACACATGAAACCGTCTGGCATCATTGTTTATATAGCCGAGGACGACCTTTGAGTCAGTCCAAAAATGTTCTTGACGACCCTCTATTTCCAGCTCATTTCTGAGCATAACACTTGTTCTTGCTGCAACAACTGCAGCCGACAACTCAAGCCGTGGCACTGTGGTTACTTTGGTAGGAGCAACTCGTGCTTTTCCCATGACTAGAGTGCAATGAACATCTCCCTTGACGTCGACTGCTCTGAGATAAGTACATTGCCCATAACCGATGACGCTTGCATCTGAGAAGTGGTGAAGTTCGTACTGCTTGACATCCTTGAAGTTATCTGGGATATAGCACCTTCTGATCCTTACATTAGATAAGTTTCGAAGATCTTGTAGCCAGATTTCCCACTGTGCTCTCAGCTCTTGTGGGAGTGGCTCATCCCAAGTTACTTTGTCTCGACACAGTTGTTGTAGGATCTGCTTTCCACGGAGAATAAAAGGCGCTACGAACCCCAATGGGTCGTAGATGGAAGCTACTGTAGAAAGTACTCCTCTTCTGGTATTTGGGTGTTCCTTGACAGTCACTCTGAACTGGAAGTAATCAGAGGATACACACCATAGAACGCCAAGAGCTCTTTCCATGAGTGGCTCTCCCAAAGCCATATCCATGGCTTTGACACTTTCAGCACACTCGTCCTTCGGTATTGATTTCATTACCTCCTTGCTGTTGGAGATGAATTTGTGTAGTCTAAGCTTGCCTGTGCTGCAAAGCTCTCTCGCTTCCTTAATCAGTTGGATTGCTTCAGCGTCAGATGTTGTGCACACCAGTCCATCGTCAACATAAAAATTCCTTTGGATGAACTTAACAGTGCTTGGGTTAAATTTATCCTGACCTTGAGCGGCTAGATGCTTAAGTCCAAAATTGGCACATCCAGGTGAGGAGGCTGCCCCAAATAGGTGGACCTTCATCCGAAAAATTGAGGGTGGAGACTCTAGATCACCGTTCTCCCACCATAAGAACCTTAGGTAGTCTTGGTGCTCAGGCCTTACATGGAACTGGTGAAACATTTTTTCCACGTCACACATGATGGCAATCGGGCCTTTGCGAAACCTACAAAGAACTCCCACCAAGGTGTTTGTGAGCTCCGGACCAGTAAGAAGTTGGTCATTCAGTGACGTTTCTTGGAACCTTTCTGAGCAATCAAAAACCACTCGTATCTTCCCAGGCTTTTGGGGGTGGTATACGCCATGGTGGGGAATATACCAGACTGGTTGATTGTCCAGCTCTTCTTCAGGGACCTTTTCTGCATCGCCACGAGCAATGATGTCTTTCATAAACCCCAAGTAGTCAGTGCAGTATTGCTGGTCTCTCCTGAGCTTTCGTTCCAAGGACATTAGACGTTGAACAGCACATGATTTATTATTTGGTAGATTTGGTCTTTCTTGTTTGAAAGGTAAGGGCATTTCAAAATGACCGTCTTGCTTCTGTCTGATTCTGTCTTTCAGTTTAGCCAAGAAGTGAAGATCTTCTTGAGAGAAGGTTGTCTCTTCTCCACCTCTCTCACTGAAATCAGATTCCAACATCTTAATTATGTCATCTGGAGAAACCATTGCAAACATAGTGGACTTCTCTTTTAAGCTTGACCATTGCATTTACTCCAATTGCATCACCGTAGTGTTCACCTGGGTCACCATAACTCACTATGCTCCAACCTAAGTCAGTCTTCTGAGCAAATGGCTGGCTTTCCTCTCCACAAACGACTTCTCGTGGCATTAGAGCTTGTGGGCAATTGTACCCAATCAGCAGACCAATTTCACAATCCTTTTGAGGCGCAATGTGGTCAGCCAGATGCTCCAAATGAGGCCATGCCTTTGCTGTCTCAGGCACTGGGATGTGTGTGCGATTAGCAGGGATGAAGTCACGAGTGTAAACTGTCGGCACTGTTAACTTCTTGGAGGAAAATAGGCCCATTATTTGTAGGCTATTAAGTCTTTTACAGTGAATGATTGTCCCCTTTGACGACATCGTAGAAAGTTTTAACTTCACTTGTTCAGTGTTTGTATCAAGAACATCTGCCACTTCATCAAGAATGAATGAAGAGTCACTCTGTGTATCTAACAGAGCATAGACGAGAACTTCCTTGTCTGGATCACTTGTCGTTGACACATAGACAGGTACTATTGCGGACGTCTGTGTACTATTAGTATCTTGCACAACTCTGTTAGAGGTTGTTTCCTTTGTGACGTCTTGTGGTTGAGTTCTTTCCTTAGATTGTTCTTTCTTTAGTTCATGGTCCCTTTTTGAACGTTCTTCGTGCAGGCATGTGGGGTGCCTCTTTGAGCATGAATCGCAGACCATCCGGTTACTGCAGCTCTTAGACTGGTGGCCAGGGCTCAAACAGCCGAAGCACAGTTTTTCACTTTGTATAAATTTTACGCGGTCAGCAACTGGCTTCTCTCTTAATTTGTAGCACTTGTGTAAGCTGTGTCCTGGTTTTTTACAAAACACACATGTGACTATTTTCCTTTCACTGGTGTTTGTTGTGAAGATCTTGGCACCTACAGTTTGGTTCTTGGAGGTCGTAATGGTCTGGCTCCTGGTCTTAGCTTTATCAGACTCACTTTGCCGTAATGCATGGAAGGATGTAATGGGGTTGCAAGCGATGCTAGCCTCCATTGAAAGGAACGTCACAAAATAACTGAAGTTTGGGAACCTTCCGTGTTCAAGTAGATATTGTGTGGCTGCTCGGTTCCATCCGGAGCTTAACCAGTCAGGTAACTTGGCAGCAAGTTTTTGATTCTCAATTCCATCATTAAGAATGTGTAGACTTTCATTGTTAGCCATAGCACTTTCACAACTGCGTAAAAGGTCCACAAATTTCCTCAACTCAGCACTCTCTCTTGAAGCTATTTTTGGCCATGCATGTAGTTCGTCTCGGAAAGCCTTGGCAATTACAAAGGGTTGGCCATATCTTTCATTGAGCAGGTGCCATGCTGCATTGTATGAATCTTCTGAACCAGACAGAAAATGACCTTCTAAGGCTTCTCTAGCAGCTCCTCCGACATATTTTTGAAGGAAGAAGACTTTCTCTGCAGTTGGAATATTCTTTTTCTCTATAAGTGTCTGAAAGGATGATTTCCAATGATTAAATTTGAGTGGATCTCCACTAAAGATTGTAGGCTCTGGAATGGGTAGCCTGTTTGCTGTCATAGCTTCAGCTAAGACCTTCACCAGCTCTCGCATGTCATTTTGGAGTTCACTTCTAGGAGTCACATCTCTGAGCGGTGGTGGATGCTGATCAGCAATACTCGCTTGATTGATGATCTGCATATCTGTAGGCAACTCAGCTTTAAAGTTTTGTGGTACAAAGTCTTGGGTTGGATAGAACTCATTTGCATTGTACATTTGAAGCTTTGCTTTGGCTGCATTAAGCCTTTTCAACTCTTCCAAACGCTCAAGCTCTCTTTTCAAATTTTCAACTGACCTTTTTCTTGCAGCATTCTCTTCATGCTGTCTCTTTAACAGAGCAGCCTCTTGTCTTTCTCTTTCTATCTTGCGTTCGATTTCTTCCTTTTCTCTTTGAAGACGGCGAGTTGATGCAGCTGCTTCTTGGTCTGCAACTATCAACTTATCCTCAGCTTCAAGTCTCTGCAGTTCTGCTTGGTGGCTTTCTTGCTCATCCATAATCTTCAATACAGCCTGTGTATGCGCATACTCAGCAGCAGCTTCTTGTCTTTTGGATGAGGATACAGAAGAGTGAATGGAATTAGACTTAGAATTACTGCCCTGAAATGAAACACTGGAGGTTGAAGACGCGAATACAGATGAAGCATCAGGCCAAATAATCTCCTCCTCATTTCCTTGAATTTGAGACTGTGCATTCTGTATTACAATTCTGGTGATGGATGCACATCTGTCCAACTTGCGTCTCATGTCATGAGCTGGGCTGTCAATCTTTCTGTATTCATCATAAACACTGTTCAGCTCAGATTCTTCTCTTTGAATACCTTTAATGTGTTCTTGGAGGATATCACTGGGATCTTGTTTGATTACAGATTTTTTAGCCACCTTAGTCAGAACCTTCCAGCGTTCATAAATACTGTCAAAGCGAAGTAATAATCCTTTCACTTTTTCCTTCTGAAATTCCTTTCCCTTTTCTGTTAATGTTCGATCTCTTTCACTTCTACGAGGCCTTACAGGCTGTACTGCTTGTTGTACAACGACAGACTTCTCTGACACTTGTTCTTTTTCACTTGTTTGTGACATCTTACATTATCTGGGAATTTCCTAGCAGATTTTTTATTTTTTATTATTTTTTTCAAAACTGAGGTGAACAATCAAATTAAATTAGGTCATTGTCCTTTAGAATTACCCTTCAATTAAAGCAAAACATTGTAAAGGCTTGGTCAATTACACTTGACAAAATGCTTATGGCCACATTTAAGTGAACATGCTTAGAAAGTAATAAAAACTTCAAAAACTGAAAGATATTGGCTAGCTTAAATGTGCACTAAATAATTCTCCTTCTTCAAATTGTCACTTACTTTCTTCAATAGACAATATCAATAAATTCCCCTTATACAATTTAAATCACAGTCATTATTAAGGTTACAAACAGTCCTTTGTAGTGTTCAAACTTATTGTCACCTTTCAGAACACAAGCTTAAGTGTCTGACTTATGGACGTCTTAATGAAACACTGATCACTGCAGGTCCTTAATGTTAAACGTGCTTATCTGTGTTAAATCCCGTCTTGCCGAGTTGTGACACAGCAGGTCCGGGCCGGGCACGAGCAGGTTCGGGAACGTTGACGCAGGTCTGAGTTTGACTACCACTCCCTCCAGGAAATAAACGACACCATGGTTCTGGTTACTGATGGATTTATTGCTCTTGTCATCCTTTTCTCCGCCATCACATTCACCGTCAATGAAATCCACCGTCAAACTACAGTATGACAGTGTAAAGATAATCACGTTCACATACACTATAAAGAGGTAAATACAAATACACTCGGGAAATACAAACGTAATACACATACCTCGCTGGCTGCACACAACCAAGAGGGAATGAGTTCACTTGAAAATACCCGATTCAAAAAACAAAAATGAAAAACATCATCTTTACTTCTTCACTCAAAACACGAGTAACCTTTGTAATCCACACACGGAGAATAATTTCTGACCAAATATGTGTTTTTCCTGTTGCACCTTTAAAAGTGTCTGAGTGCAACGCAAAATGTACTTTAGTTCCTAATTAACATCGACACTCAATATTCATGAATGGATTAAACAAATATAACGAAACATGTTAAATAACAGAAATAATATGTATAGCAGTTATAGTTAATGTATTAATAGAGAAGACTATCCAGTATTATTTTACATTTGATTACTTCATTCAATTTCTGTAGTACTTCTGTACCTGCATACTACTGTTAGACCTATCAAACTCAAGTGCAAATATTGAGATCTAAACATTCTAGTTCTAACCATATACTGTAAAAAAATATGGACGTAGTGTCCGTGATGTCAGCCGAAGGTTTCTGTAGAGCGTTTTTGAAAGTGGGCGGAGCTGGCCGTTGCCATCTTGGCAGCGGGTGGAGCTGAGATACTGGTTGCTGAAACCACACCCCCTAACTCGACGTGATCGAGTTTGCTCAGGCTAAGAAGCTAATGTTATAAGATACTGCCCTCGCGCTAAAGTGACAGCTGACTTGAAGTAATACAATATTTAAAGTTCATTTTTTTGCCCTTAGAAATACTATAATAGTTAAAAGACATAACTAAAAGTGAGACTGTGTATTGTGATGCATTATTCTGCTGGTTAAAAATGTATTATCATGCAGTAACTTACAATATTGCTCTGAGCTTGTGCATGTGACAGTGATTCATGCGCATACATGTCAGTCAGCGTGGCATGGCACGTCAAGTTCGTAGAGAGCTTTATTCAGTCCATTTTAAATTCTGATTTTTGGCCGCCTCTCAAATGGGTTAAACCATAGATATTACCTAAGAAGTTCAAGTAAATGCACTAGAAATCCGCACTCATTCAAGGGTGCGCATCTTATTGCATGGACTGAGAGAAAGCACGGACACCTGCAGGATTTCATCTGATGGTCCCTTTTTTTTTTTTTAACACTAAAAAGTTAAATAAGCATAGTCTATCTGTTCCGTGAGAGCAACGGTCTATCTATAGACGTTTTTAAATCTGTAAACTCCAAAAAACAACAAAATTGTCAGACATCCATGAGTGCATGTTCACAGAGGAAAACAACTGAAAAACAGCACTGCTGGTTCTTTCAATACTCTAATGACGGAATCCAACGGCGTGGGCGAAGGTATAATGCGTGTATTAAATTGTATTAAATAATCCCAAAAAAAGCACAAACACAGCAGAGATGCCAAGTTCAGCAGCTGGAATTATCTGAGGTGACGTGATGCTAACAGTAGACAAGCTGCTAGTAGTGACAGCAGCGGCAATTCACCTGTCACTCAAGTGGCCACGCCCTTAATTATGCAGAACTTTAAGGCTTAATATAATTTAAACGGATGAGTTATAAAAAAATTCACCCCCCTCACAGTTGTCATGAAGGGCTATATTGACCAAAGCCACTTTTTGCACCAGGCTGTAAACATACTTTTTTCTGCTGTAAAGTTGAGCATTTTAAAGGGTAACAAAACCCCTGGTCAGAGCTTGACTCCACCCACTGGCAATATTTGAAAATATTCAATTTTCAATTGAGGGGTAGAGATAGAGGGGACGAACCGAGGGCGGGGCTGAGCGGGGAGGCGTGCACCTGAGACCTGCTGTCAGACTCTAAATTGGAGAGTGACTCAAAGGGTTGCAAGACGACGTAAAGTACATGCATCTGATGAGTTTTATCGAGTTGATGTCAATAGCGCGCGCTCTCTGTAGGCATATTCATATTTTGCCGATATGTGAAAAAATCCAGCAAAATGCACCGGCGCGTTTGTCGACCCCAGGGGATTAACTTTAGCCTAACCATAAATTGTGATTAAAATATATATGATCACATCAAGACCACGCTGCGGTGGTGGAGTCCATGCAGGAGGAGTAGTGTTTGGCACTGTGTCGCTTTTCAGCACGAGCTGTGTGGAGAAGCCCATTTCCACCTCTATTGCGTTGGAGAAGCAATCCCGCGTAAAATGCAGGTTGCACACTTGAGCTCTAGGCGGGAACTCACGGTCTTCCAGGCCAAGTGCATGCAACCACTGGCGCCTAATTTCCAAGTCTGCTGGAAAGCTATGCAGTCCAGCAGTGCTGTTGCAACCAGCAACACTACACCTACGTACCCTCCTGACCACTGTACTAAATAAAGATAAATCTACGCTAGCTCGTACCAAGGGCGTGGTGAGCTGGAACCTGCTTATGTCATGTAGTACGGTTTACGTCAAGTAGTACCGCAAATATCCAATAGGAAAATTCAACTGCAGTAGCCACCGTTCAACCTGAAGAGGGCAGCACTCAGACGTTTTTACACCATATATTGTAGAATTAAAACACTTTATACTAGGGATGTCAATTTTAACAAATTCCCATGATCGATTGTCGTTTAATTGATTAATCGTTAGCCATAACACTGCATTATGAGTCTGCTGCAGTGGCATATGGCCAACAGCATAAAAGGGTGTGCAAATACTGCACAAAACGCTATGTTCCTCACCAAATGAATGAGAATGGTTTTTAATCTAAATAAAGGGCTAGTAGGATTGTAAAATGTTTCAATGTGATTGATCATTTAATTAAATTAATTATTTAATAATCAAATATAACGACTTATGAAAAGTGTAGTAATCTAAAGTGTAGAAAAGATTGTAATCTTACGCCTCATGCGTGCTTGGAATATGCGACTGTTGTGGACGTGCTCTTCCTGGAACAACACGCTGAAAATAGCAACTAAACCCAATGAATTCACAATGATTTAATAAAACAGTGTTCTCATGTTTTGTAATATGACAGTCCTAATCATAGTTATTATTAACCGTGCATTGCTGTTTGAGCTGCGCGCTGAATGAATACCGTTAAACTGGAGCACTTTGCTAGCGCGTTATTTAACTCAAAGAAACGCATCCTATATGAGATTATTCAGATATATACAAAATAAACATAATATTACAAATTATATCTGCACAAAATGAAGCAAATGCACAAGTGAACTTGAACTAAGTTCTAAGTTAAGTTGCCATTCAGAATGACTCATGTTGTGGACGCGCTATTTCTGGAGCAATGCGACTATGGCAACTAAACCCAAATAATTCACAAAATTTTATTACAATATTGTTCTCTTTATAATGTTATGTAATATGACAGTCGAATTGTCATTATTAGTCGTGCATTGCCGTTTGAGCTGCGCGCGCTGAAACTGAAGAGGATCACAGTAAGCTTTACTACATTAATTCTTAACCAAATGCATCCTATATGAGATAAATCAGATATAGATACGTTAGGCCTACACAAAATAAACACAACATTACAACTTACATTTGCACAAAGCAAAAGGCTGCGAATGCACAGGCAAACTTAGTCATGAGGAAGGTGTAAAAAGGTCCCAAACATAAGTCCGGCGTGCACGCTATACATGTTTTGCGGTTGAGCAGCACGTACGCGCATGAACCTGCTTAATCGATGATCGATAAATTTTATCGATTAAATGTATTATCGACAATTAATCGATCGTCGATTAATCGTTAACATCCCTACTTTATACCCAAATGTCAAAAAAGTTACTCGAATCAATGAACAGCAATAATAAAGCCCCATTCTTACAGATCATTAACTAAAAAAAGTTGGTTTAGGGTTTAGTTACCCTTTAACATGGGGGAGATACAGATTTGACACTCTTTTGCATCCAGCCTCAAGCGGCCAATTGATGAATTGCAGTTCCGATCTTATGTATGTGAACATTAGTTCGTTTGAATGATGCACTCACCTGTCGATCTATTGTCTTGTATAAGACAGGATGGGCAAGTGACAGATGCTTGGATTGTAATGCATAAGAGCATTACAATAATCTAGCTTTGATGTCATGAACGCATTAACTGTCTGCAGTTGTCATTGAAAGTCGTAATTTATATATGTATATATTTTTAGATGGAAGAATGCGGTTTTAAAGATGCTAGAAACGAGGCTTTCAAATTAAAGATTGGTATCAAAGAGCACACACAGTTTCCTAACTGACGATGAAGACTTGACAGAACTTCCATCAAATGTTAGACAGTATTCTAGGTTAGTACTATGTGCTGAGGTTTTTTTGTCAAATAATTAGAAACACTGTTTTTTCAGAATTAAGTAGCAGGAAATTACGAGTCCTCCAGTTTTTTTTTAATCAGCTATGCATTCCGTTAATTTTGTGAATTGGTAAGTTTCGTCGGGGCGCGAAGAAATATAGTACACTTAAATATATACTTTATCAGCTTATCATCAGCATAACAGTGAAAACTAATGGCATGATATCGTACCATTTTGAAATAAAATATATACCACTATTTTCCCTGTACTGGTCTACTGTGCAACCCTAGTGAGGGTTGGGGGAGGTGGATGTCTATTTTGCACTCTTGACAATTTAGTGTCACCTTTTTCATTTCTGTGCACGTTTTTTCTGCACAGTGGCTGATTTGTAGTTTTTATAACACCAAAAAATTCTCTGAGTTTTCGGATTTCCCATTCATTCCCTGTGTCGGTCATTTTTGACTGCGAAGGAGCCACGTGTTACTTTGTTTGTACATTCACATAGCTAAGTATCATCCCATTCTGACGAAGCAATTTTTTTTTTTTTTTAAAGCCCAGAGGTTTAAAAAGTGATGTACATGTCAAAATTAAGGAAATTAAACTTATTACAAAATAATACATGAGAAGAAAAGGAAATAAAACAACACAAATGTATGTTTTTTCTCTTGAGACTACACACACACACAGGGTGTTAACGAGAGTATAAAGACAGTTTCGAGTTTAACTCAATACATGTACTTTTTTTTACACTTTGCACCGCTATTACTACTTGTTTCTTTAGGAGAGCAGATGTTGAATATAGGGGGCAGCAGCAGCCCATGGAAGAATCCCTGTATGTCCATACTCAGTGACAGCGAGCTGAGGGATACAATGTGTACTCGCTGGGAGGAGGACAACATACCAAGGTGTGTTTGTGTTGTTGCTATATGTCAATACATACCAGCATTGTATGTAATTTTTACCTTTATTGCTGTTTTGCAGTTCTCTGGTTTTAGAGGAGGTGGAACGGATGAGTGTGTGCGAGCTGGAGGTCGATGCCGTGGCTGCTGATGTTCTCAACCGTTTAGAGATTGAGAGTAAGGATTGGTTGATTTTTTTTGTTTTTTTTTGTTTTTTGTGTGTGTGTGAGCATGAGCGAGTCCCTGCCTACACCGGGTAATAACATCTGTGGTTGCATACATCACTAATCAGAAATCGGTGTGGTTGTGCAAAAAAAAATTGTTGGCACACTTCCAGTTTTTTATTTCACTGAATATATTACTTTTTGAGCACAGACATTATGTAACAAAAATGTACTTTACATATGTTTGTGCCAAATAACTTGATTTAGATTAATTTTCTTTTTAACAGTCACACATTGCTGCAAGTTTAAAAACTATGCTTTGGTTGATTGACATGTAGTTTCTATTGTCTGGGACTTGTGACGATGGATAGCATTAAAGCCAAAAGTATACTTTGGTTTTTACATGTACGCTAGGGGTGCTACGATTCAAATTACTCACAAATCGGTTTGTATCATGGTTTTAGGGTCACTGTTTTAGTACAATTCGGTATGTGCTATGTTAAGGGGAAAAAAGGACTACTATAGAAAATGTACAACAAATAATCTAAATACAAGCAAAGATACAAATAAAATAAACAGTGTTTTTCAGGTAGGTCTAACATTAGTTTTCAGGTAGAGAAATTGTAAAATAACATTGCGTATTTGACTGCATAAATTGAAGATAATCCTCATTAAAGTTACTGAAGCTATTCAATCTAGAGCAGTGAGTGTTGTCCTTGTCTTTTGTTGTTTGATTAACATTAAAAACACAGACAGCAGGAATATTAGCCTGCTGTCAATTTAAGATATAAATCCAGTACACCCTGATACTGATACACGTCTCGACTGTTTCATTCACTTAAGATGTAACCAACTGTCTGCTAGGATACTCACCAAGACGGGCATGTTGACATAATTTATGTGTGAATTTGTCCGTTGAAGCACAAGACTTGAAAGCGGACTCCATATTTGCGCGCTGTCTGAGACACTGTTTTGAGTGCACACAATCTTCTCACAGAGTGTGAGTTCTCATTCGCTGCTTCTGTCTCTTAAATGTTTAAATTGACAAGACTTAAATGAGTTTTGTTTAAACAGATAGCAACGTGTGCTATTCAGGTCTCGCTTGCGCTATCAACACTCGGGTGATGACTGCTTAAATGACTGGTCATATTCAAGCATAGGGCACTTGCATTGAACAAAGTTTACTAAGAGTGACAGAGAATGTGTATCCATCGACAGAAACATGCATTATCAGAACTTTGTCTGTCTGTTAATTTTCAATAAACCATATTATAGAAGCGTCGTCAGATTTAAGAACCGCAGTGCAAGTGAGTGCCAATCCGTGGGTGGAGAATGGTATTTTTTTTACCGAGACCCATTACACCCCTAATGTACGCAAGGGTCTGTGTACAGTCCGCATGATGTAAACATCACACTGCATGAAAAGGGTCATATTTGGTAATATCTGGCCATGGTAAACTGCCGTGTAATTTTGGGTTTGCCGGATGTACACGGAAAATACCTGGGCCAATTTACACATTTTACACAATTTAGATTTCAAGAAATACCCAGATACTTGGCCTATATGGACATATACAGGAATCCATGGAATTCTATGGACATTCACAGCTGAAACACTGATGGCTGTCAGGTGTGAAGACCTTTCATATATTAATGACCTTGCAGTTAAAGGAATAATTCACTTAAAAATTTAAATTCTGTCATCATTTACTCGCCCTCGAGTTGTTTCAAACCTATATGAATTTCTTTCTTCTGCTGAACACAAGTATTTTCCTACAATGGAAGTCAGTGGGGTCCATCAACTGTTTGGTTTACAGACATTCTTAAAAATATCTTTCTTTGTGTTCAGCAGAAGAAAGAAATTTATACAGGTTTGAAACAACTTGAGGGTGAGTAAACAATGACAGAATTTTCATTTTTAAGTGAACTATTCCTTCAAGGTGCTTGCTGTGTTCTCAGATAGAGGGAGGGGAGTATAGCTAGCTTTATCATTTTTGAAAGAGCCATTAGAGAACATAGCTACGTATGATTTATAATTTAAAGGCATTCACTCTCCCCAGCTTCATTGTTCTTTCCATATTATTTCACAGAAATTAAGACCCGGTCCTTTACTGGTGTAGAGGGACAGTTGTGGTTTCTCTAGCAGTATTTCTACTAATATTGATTCATTCCCCCCAAAAAGTCAACATGTGTTATGACGCTTATCTTTTCCTGGGCAATAACAGTGGAACTGTTCAATAGCTATATTTAGGCAAAACTAGCAAAGAGCAGGGACGTGCACAGGAATTTTGAGGGGCAGTTGCTCTGACCTGAAAAAAGCCCCCCCCCCCCCCCCCCCCAAATAAATAAATAAATAAATAAATAACTCACGGGCTATATGAAGGACTGAGAATAACAGGGTCTTTATTAAAATATATATACACAAAGAAGTAAAACACTGAAATACAGCACTCAATCACCTTAACTACTACTAATAATAACACAGATTTTATCAATAATAATGCCACTGACGATTCTGATTATCGATCCGATTCTTTAACGATTCTTCTTGATGTGTGGAAAAATGTAGTCATATGCTTTTCAAAAAAAACAAGTGGTTTTATTTATTTTAAAGCTTAAGCTTGAGTAAGCAAACTGTACTTTTTATGTAATTTATGTAATAAATAGAACCTTATTGTAAAGTGTTACTGATTAGTTATACACCGATTCAGATGTCTCCTGAGTTCACTGTTGGAAAGATCAGTTGTTTTAACCATTCATTAAAATGAATCGGTTCAAAGGAGTCATTAGTTCGCGAATTGGACGTGTACGCGCGTTGTGTGATTATCCCAGCAGTTAGAACATGGACACATCCAAGATTTGTGTCAACACAGAAAACATTTCATCACTGGATAGTTTTTTTTCGTTTAATTAAAGTGTTGTTTTATGTCAGCTGAATGTCCGGAACGCTTTGCAGAGAAGATAAGGCAACTTATTTAGCACAATTCACACCCAGCCCAGCGGTAATTCAGGAAAAAAAATCTCTGAATGCTCCACATGAAACTTTTGGTCTTCCGACCTTTTACCACCGTATCGATTTACTTTGATTAATATGTGCGAGGGAGAGAGAGCAGGGGCCTGTTTCAGAAAGGAGGTTAAGTGAAAACTCTGAGTAGGTTAACCCTGAAATGAGGGAAACTCTGGGTTTTCTGTTTCAGAATGGGAGGTATGTTAAACCTGAGAAAGCAGAGTAAGTCAAGCCCGTTTCTGAAAGAGAGGTAACTTATACTCAGAGTCAGTTACCATGGTAACTTACTCTGTGAACCTAACCTGGTCGGGAGCAGGTTTTCTTCGGTAAACCCAGAGTTTCTATCGGTCTCCTCCCCTTTTTTAAAGAGGAAGTGGTGTTTAAACACCTCATTCATTCTTTCAGTACATTTTTATTAATCAAATTAATCTTTTATTAATAAATAAAATATTGCTATTTTTACTGCAGTTTTTTTCTATTTTTTTTTAATAAGATGAAGTCTATATATCTCCTTAACTGGCAACTGAAAATACAGTAGTAGATTAGAGTTACATAATGTAGTTCTAAACAAATTCTACAGAATTAAACTGTGGCATTTACTGGAAATCATTGAACTGTGTTAATCTGTGCACCAGAAGTTGATGGACCCTCCTCCTGCTGTTCTTCCACACTCTGGGGGCAGAGGGAGAGATACGAATACCTGTTTATACTTAGATTTAAACTTTGATTCTATAGGCTACTCCACATAAAAATGTGAAATAATCAGAATGTGTAGACTGTTTGATGTGTAGACACATAATATTAACATTACCTCTGTGGGCAGCAGAAACTCTTTATCCCCATCGTCCTGTGAAGATGAGCATTTGGTTGAGTACACTTTATAACACTATTTGTCATCATTTCTGGTGTATTGAGTGGCTACTTACAACTGCCTGGGGTTCTGTTGGGACAGGAGGCTCCAGAAGACAGATATTACCATCAGAATCTGTTGGGACCAACAAAAAACCCAACCCAAAGTAAAATAAATGGAAATATCAAAAATAGCCTATATAAAAAATAACATATGTAAACCTCTTACATTTTATGAGGCTCTTGGATCTTCGGGAGTGACCGGCTCTGAAGTCCCTCCAGAAATTCCCTCAGCCAAAAATGCTGCTGCACTGCTAGACACTGGATGCTTTAGTTATTTAATGTCAAATGTTTGTAAAGTCAGGCCTACACCCATGATATGCTCAAGCCTTACTTGATTGAATTATGTTTTTATATTTAATTTTCAGCTGCTGCTATGTTCTTTTAATACCTGCTGGATTGTCCCTACATGAAAATTAAAATTAGGTTGAATAACATACTGTTCTTCCAGTTTCACCTCTGATATTATAACAATTGGGTAAGTTACTTGTATTACTAACAACAAATGACATCTTCAACAGTGTAATTAGATTAATGTAATAATGACTATCTTTAGAAAGCAGAAATAAAAACTTTAGAAATAAAAACTATCTTTAGACTATCTTGGTCTACTTATTACTAAATCCCATATCAACCTCAACCACTTGAACAATACAAGGAAAGACAAGAAACTGCACTTTTAATGCTTTCAAATAAACAATATACAATTGCATGAATTATTCTTGAATTGACCAAAGTGTGTAGAGGGAGAAGGTTACATTAAAAATACTGTATACCTTTTAAAAATGTATGTTAAATATACAGAATTGTTCTAGTCTAATGCAATTACATCAGATTTTACTTTAAATTACAGAAGAATTAAGAGTAATCCCTTTAATTAAATTACAGCATTAATGTTCTAATACTGTAAAATTACAGTAATAGTGTTCGTACTGGTGAGAAATATGAAGACCTCTTTTTGTCTGGCGCTGTTGCCATGGTGACTCATAATTTCTGCGCTCCATTGATAATGGCTTTTTATAGTTGTGGTGCACGCGCTTAACTCTGAGTAGGTCAACTCAGAGTTGATTGAACTAACTAATTTCAGCTGATCTGTAACCGAAAACGTACTCGGTTACTAATGTAACCTCGGTTCTCTCTAGAAGAGGGAACGAGTATTGCGTAAGGTTAGCTTACGCATCGGGAAAGTCTTCTTTCTTCGAGATCTGAAGCCAAAAAATTATCCTTAATTTTGTATACATTGTCAACGCAGTGCAGCAGCCGACAGACCTAGGCAGGCTGTATAAGCGTGCTCATTGGCTGCTCGGCGGCAACTGCTTAAGCCTATCGGTGAGCGCTCTGAACGCGGCAACCAATGAGGGCGCTTTGCGCCCTCCGCACCCTTCTAACCGTCAGAATGGGTGTGGCCAGCGTGTATATATTCAGCACTCATAGGCTAAAATTCTGGTTTTCGCAGTCTGAAGCGCAAAAGCTCGTGGCGCGACACGGCAGGTTACGCAATACTCGTTCCCTCTTCTAGAGAGAACCGAGGTTACATTAGTAACCGAGTACGTTCTCTTACGAGAGGTCTCTCGTATTGCGTAAGGTTAGCTTACGCATCGGGAACCCTTTGTCAACGCCGTGTGCGCCGAGCATCCAGCCCATGAATCCCAGGGAAACCGGGGAAAACACTCTGCTGGGAAATGTGGCCGGTCGGAGAGACGGGCCAGCGCAGTACAGGCACTTCATGCAGCATATGAAATAGAGCGGCGCGGCCGGTCTATAAACATATAACAGTACAAACAGTAGGGCCGGCAGAGCGAGCCCATACAGTACATAAGCACTCATAAGGGTAGGAGAAAAACGACATAGTCGGTCTCACATGAAGGGAAAAATTCCCGCGCGACAGAGAATAATACGGGCGGCCAGCAGCGCGGGCCAGCACCGACAACAGCGCGTAACGGGAAATAGGAAACAGAGCGGATCAGCCGGTCTGAGTCAAACACTTCACCCTGAGTATAGTACCAGAATAGCGCCAGCATATGAACGTAGTCTGCACACGAGAAATGGGCAGAGCATACATGTCACTTATGCTGACAGTATTTTTGCCTGTAGGGCAGGAACTTCCAGGTTATAAAACCTCACGAATGTTGATGGGGAGGGCCCAGCCCGCCGCCATACAAATACCGTGATTAGAAATTCCGCTGGACCAGGCCCACGATGAGGCCATGCCTCTAGTGGAGTGGGCTCTGATGCCCAGAGGGCACTGCAGGTGTCTGGAGGCATAAGCTGCTGCTATCGCGTCCACTATCCACCTGGACAAGCTCTGTTTCGAGGCGGCAAGACCCTTGGTGCGTCCGCCGAAGGAAACAAAGAGCTGCTCTGAACGCCTGAAAGCGGCGGAGTGCGTGATGTAAACTCTCAGCGCCCGGACAGGGCATAGGAGATTATCACTGTCCCCACTGTCGGATGCTGGCAGAGCCGAGAGGGACATAACTTGTGCCCTAAACGGGGTTCCAATCGCTTTGGGGATGTAACCGTGTCTCGGTCTGAGAATGACTTTCGAGTCATTCGGCCCGAACTCAAGACATGCAGGGCTAACAGATAGCGCGTGCAAATCACCCACTCGTTTGACTGAAGACAGAGCTATCAGAAAAACGGTTTTAAGCGACAGATACTTTAGATCCGCGGATTCAAGCGGTTCAAAGGGAAAAGCCTCTAGGGCCGCTAGGACCAAGGACAGATCCCACGAGGGAACCGAGGGGGGCCGCGGGGGATTCATCCGTCTTGCTCCTCTGAGGAAGCGGATAATGAGCTCATTCCTTCCCATTGCCCGGCCGCGCGTCGTCTCAGCGAACGCTGCAATAGCGGCCACATATACTTTGAGCGTGGCAGGGGATCTGCCCTTTTCCAACAGCTCTTGTAAGAAGGAGAGCACCCGCGGGACCCCGCATGCGCGCGGATCCAAGTTTTTAGTAGCGCACCATTTAGAAAACACCGACCATTTAGACGCGTAGAGCCGTCTCGTGGAGGGGGCTCTCGACTGTGTGATCGTGTTCACGACCCCTTCTGACAGGTCAACGGGTATCCGTTGATCACCCATGCATGCAGCGACCAGCGCTCTGGATGGGGATGCCAGATCGATCCACCGGCTTGGGAGAGGAGATCCTTTCTCACCGGGATCGGCCATGGGGGTGAGTGCGACAGCCTCACTAGCTCTGGGTACCAAGTTTGGTTTTCCCATCGCGGGGATATAAGCAGCACTGAGTGGTGCGTTTCTCTGATCCTCGAAATGACCTGTGGCAACAGGGAGATCGGAGGAAAAGCATACAGCGGGAGGCTGGGCCATGTCTGGGACAGCGCGTCCTCGCTCTTCGAATAAAACTTCGGGCATTGAGCATTGTCTTTCGACGCAAAGAGGTCGATTTCCGCTCTGCCGAATAGGCGCCAGAGAAACTGGACTGTCTGGGGGTGCAGAGACCATTCTCCCGGGGGAATGTTGTCCCTGGACAGTCTGTCTGGACCGACATTCAGGTGGCCCGGCACGTGCGCGGCTCTCAGCGAGCGCAGCGAGCGGTAAGCCCACACGAGAAGGCGTTCTGTCAGCCTGCACAGATTCCTGGATCTGACACCGCCCTGTCGGTTCACATAGGATACCACGGACGTGTTGTCCGAGCGGACTAGCACATGGTGATCCCGTATGAATGGGAGGAAGCGCCTGAGCGCGTTCTCGACCGCTATCATCTCCAAACAGTTTATGTGGAGGCATTTTTCCCGGTCTGACCACAGGCCAAAAGCCGGTTTGCCCTCGAACAGAGCGCCCCAGCCTGAGGTGGAAGCGTCCGTCGAGATAACTTTGCGGTGTGAGATAGCTCCCATTGTCACTCCCCGCTGGTACCAGTCGGCCGCTAACCAGGGCTTCAGAGCTGAAACGCAGCTCTGAGTCACTCTGATGCGGATACCGCCGGAAGCCCATGCTCTGTGAGGCACTCGGGCATTCAGCCAGCGTTGTAGCGGGCGCATTCGTAAAAGACCCAGCCGAAGCACTGCTGCGGCTGAGGCCATAAAACATTTCAGAGGTTACTAGGTTGTGAGAGGTACGGTGCTGCCCGGCCGGAGGGACGCGGCCAGGCGTCGAATGCAGCGCGCGCGCTGTGTCGACAGGCGGGCCGTGTACTGATATACCTGACCGTCGAAGGCGAATCTCAAGAATGGCCGACGGGGTATGGGCCGACGGGGTGACGGGGTATTATCAGGATCTGAAAAGCACGCGTCTTTTAGATCGAGAGATATAAACCAGTCCCTCGGGCGAATTTGCGCGAGAATTTGTCTGGTTGTGAGCATTTTGAACGGTCTTCTCATAAGAGCCTTGTTCAAACGTCTCAGGTCCAAAATTGGTCTGAGAGCTCCGTCCTTCTTGGGAACGAGGAAATAACGGCTGTAAAAGCCCGACTCGCTCATGGAAGGGGAAACCGGTTCTATAGCCCTTTTGCACAGAAGTGTAGCTATTTCTGCTCGAAGTAGATGTGCTACTTCCCCATTCACTCTGGTCTCGATACGCGCTTGAAAGCGCGGAGGGGGGCGAGCGAACTGCAGAGTATAGCCCTGTTTTACTGTGCTTAGCACCCGTTCTGATGCGCCTGGAATAGTTTCCCACGCTTTTGCGTGTGCAGCCAGGGGCAGAATGGCCTCCGGGCTCCGATCGCCGCGCATCGCGGGCTCGAGAGCTCGAAACGGAGGGGCGGGCGCGGCGCGCGCGCTCTTGGTGCTTAGATACGGCGGATCGCATGCAGCGATAGCTGGCCGTTTTACACACAGTGTCCCGGTGGCTTTAGACGGGGAACATAAAGTGTGAGGCGCGACGCGCGATGGCGGCGTCGGGGGCGAAAATGTTCGTTAGTATGTGTGAGCGCTCGAGGGCGGGCACAGGACATACATTCAGGGGCGGGCGTGGCGCGCGCGCTCTTGGTGGTTAGATACGGCGGATCGCACGTAGCGATAGCTGGCCGTTTTACACACAGTGTCCCGGTGGCTTTGGACGGGGAACATATAGTGTGAGGCGCGACGCGCGATATCGGCGTCGGGGAGAAAATGTAGTTAGTATGTGTGAGCGCTCGAGGGCGGGCACAGGACTTACATTTAAAACATGACCGGTCGTGCGAGGCCGTGTGACAGAGCGGGCAGTGAGTAGGTGTGGGCACGGAGAAGTGGACACGTGACCTACTTTTAACACTAAAGCGGCTTTTGCCTGCTTCATGAGAGTGGGCTCTGTGAGAGACACGGGATGTATAGTGCTTGTGTACAGGGGTGAGCACAGAACGTGGGCACATTCACTGTACTAGAAACACATACGGCGTCAGCCGTGCAACCAGACATATGCTCTTTTGAAATTTTTCTGGGTTGCCGTGAGAACGGCGGATGCGCGCAGGCGAGCGGGTAGATACCGGCTCGTTGACTGCGGGGTAAACAGCTGCAGTAGCCGTGGCAACGGGGACTGACAGAGCGTTAAGCTTCGACGGTGGTCCAGCCGCAGGGCTGCGGGATTTAACCGTCTTTTCTTCTCTCGTGTTTAGACGCTCAAAAATACTCGAGCACCCTGAGAAGGTGTGGTGCGAGAGGCGGGTTCGCTTTCTGTAAGTAAGAAAGACTGGCCGCGAGCTCGGAGAAGCAAGCAGCATAAATTTTTAACTTCCCCGAGAGCTGGGATCGAACGCGGATCTCTCGCATGAAAGCGTATGATTCTGCCACTGAGCCACAGGGGAAATTACATAAGCTTTCAGTTAGCGCGAGCATATAAAAAGCGACCTCATGTGTCGCGTCGGCGTTTGTTTGCAGGCGTGCGTGTGTTTAAAACAGGCTCGTTTACTGCAATAGTAATATTTCCAGTCGCCTGAACTTAAGAGGGGACTGAGAAATGTGTGAGGATTGGCGGTTGTCCAGCCGTAGCGAGACTAACACACTCTCTTCTCTTTTCGCCGGCGAGTGAGGCGCGCACGCTGAACGCTGCTCGTGACCGTCCGCTTTGTCATCCCTTGAACGGCGCAATCTGCGCGGCCCAACGAGGGAGAGAGCGGGCTTGTTTTCTGTATGTAAGAAAAACTGGCCGCGAGCTCGGAGAAGCGAACAGCATAAACTTTATCTGCCGCGAGAGCAGGGACCGAACCCGGGTCTCTAGCTTGACAGTCTAGGATTCCGCCACTGAGCCACAGGGGAGAATACATTAGTACTCGGTTAGCGTCATCATGTCTTGTGACGGCGTTTGCTTGCAGGCGAGCGTGTATTTATAACAGGCTCGTATACTGCAATAGTAACAATTCCAGTCGCCTGAACTTAAGAGGGGACTGAGAAATGTGTGAGAAATGGAGGTTATAGTCCAGGCCACGGCGGGACGAAAACACTCTGTTCCCCTTTCACCGGTGAGTGACGCGCGAGGACGGAGTAGCTTTCTTGTAACGTAAAGAGAGCTCCAAGACCGTCCGCTCCTGCCATCCCTTGTGAGCGGCGCAGTTTGCGTGGCTCGAACAGAGGGAGAGGAAACTCGCTCCGAGACCGTCCGCTCCTGCCATCCCTCGTGAGCGGCTCAGTTTGCGCGGCTCGAAGAGAGGGAGAGGAAACTCGCTCCGAGACCGTCCACTTCTGCCATCCCTTGTGAGCGGCGTAGTTGCACGGCTCGAACAGAGGGAGAGTACGGGTATCTATCACATTCGCCTCATCTCCTGACGCGGCGGCGGCGCGGGCAGAGCCGGCGGTTGAGCGGCCGGAAGGGAGAGGGCGAGAGAGAGCTCGAGGGAGAGGTTCCGGCGAGCTCCTCAGTCACAACAGTCTCCGGTGGTCGCTGCGAGCGGCGCTTCTTATTGCGCGGCCCGGCAGAGACAGGCGGAGCGACAGCTTGGTCGAAAGCTTCAAGTCGAGCCCGCAGGGTCGACATTGAAAGCTCTTCGCACTCGGAGAGTGCGGTGGCGGCGTGCCCGCGGCCCAGGCAGAGAGCGCAGAGAGGTGGCGGTCACCGTTGCTGAGCGGGGCGCGGCACGAGCCGCAAAAACGAGGCGTTTTTACAAAAACGCCTCGTGCTCTTTTAGAGTACACACAGAAACAGTAATAATGTAAAGGATATGTCGCCGGATAGCGTAGCAGGCACGGATGGCTGAAGGCGGCGAAGACGGCCGGCTTCCTCAGGCGCTGTCCTAAGCTTGCTGGTCGCTGGTTTCAACGGCGGCGGCTCTCAAGATCCAGCGATGCGAAGAGCGTCGCTGAAGACAAGAAAATCAGAATTTTAGCCTATGAGCGCTGAATATATACACGCTGGCCACACCCATTCTGACGGTTAGAAGGGTGCGGAGGGCGCGAAGCGCCCTCATTGGTTGCCGCGTTCAGAGCGCTCACCGATAGGCTTAAGCAGTTGCCGCCGAGCAGCCAATGAGCACGCTTATACAGCCTGCCTAGGTCTGTCGGCTGCTGCACTGCGTTGACAATGTATACAAAATTAAGGATAATTTTTTGGCTTCAGATCTCGAAGAAAGAAGACTTTCCCGATGCGTAAGCTAACCTTACGCAATACGAGAGACCTCTCGTAAGAGAACTCAAAGTTTCCCATCTCAGGGTAAGTCAACTCAAGAGTTCAAGTTTTAACTCAGAGTTGGTTGAACCTCCTTTCTGAAACAGGCCCCGGGTCTCTCTCTCTGCTCGTTCTTTCAGTTAAACATGCGCCCTGTCACAAGCGCAGCAGTTCATCTACATTACTCACCGATCAAATAAGACTTTGGCGGGACAAAAATTCACTTTGGCGGGCGCTAAAACAAGTTCAATGCAGGAAAATTCATGCGTGAATTTAACTGAGTAGTACATGACCATGCACTCGCACAAATGCGACCACATAAAATTTTAACTCGCACATTCTCAAAAAAATGGTCGCAGTCTGGAACCCTGATGATGATCGTTCGTTTGTTATACATCACAAACTCACCTTTTCCGACAACGTTGAGTCGTCTCACCCGACAACCGCGACAATCTCCTTCTAGGGCCGCTCATGCAGGCTCAGCTCAGGTGTCAGTCGCGTGCAGCGCTGCAGCCACGTAAACAGAGTTTGCCCTTCCCCTACTGACTTTCACTTTCGGTGCCCGAATGGAATTGAATGAGGCTTTGCGATTTTTTTATTTTTTTTTTTATCTAGGCCTACGTGAAATTCTGCATCCATTGTACTTTTTAGGGCCCGAGCACCGATGGTGTGAGGACCCTCTTGGAATTGCTCTGTTTATTATTAGGGCCCAAGCCCTGAAAGGGCGAAGGCCCTATTGTTTTCGGTAGGATTATTGTTTATTAGGGCCCAAGCCCTGAAAGGGCGCAGAGCCCTATTGTTTTCGTTAGGATTATTATTAGGGCCCAAGCCCTGAAAGGGCGAAGGCCCTATTGTTTCCGGTAGGATTATTTATTAGGGCCCAAGCCCTGAAAGGGCGAAGGCCCTATTGTTTTCGGTAGGATTATTAGGGCCCAAGCCCTGAAAGGTTTTTTTGGATATGTCAGACTCTGAGTTTTTAGCTACTCCTCCTAAGTGGTTTATTTTATTCACACCAAACTTTTTCAACATGATAAAAATACATTAAAGATATATATATCCAATTTCAGAATTGGACGGGGCAAAATGGCTCGATAGCGCCACCTATAAAAGGGCGAACTTCGGTAGGATTATTATTATTATTATTATTAGGGCCCAAGCCCTGAAAGGGCGAAGGCCCTATTGTTTTCGGTAGGATTATTTATTATTATTAGGGCCCAAGCCCTGAAAGGGCGAAGGCCCTATTGTTTTCGGTAGGATTATTAGGGCCCAAGCCCTGAAAGGGCGAAGGCCCTATTGTTTTCGGTAGGATTATTAGGGCCCAAGCCCTGAAAGGGCGAAGGCCCTATTGTTTTCGGTAGGATTATTGTTTATTATTATTATTAGGGCCCAAGCCCTGAAAGGGCGAAGGCCCTATTGTTTTCGGTAGGATTATTATTATTATTATTATTATTATTATTATTATTATTTTGTCAACCTTTCGGGCACTTTTGGGGCCCTTACCATGCTCGAAAACTCTTGAAACTTTGCACACAGGTCAGAACCCGCGGCCATCAGGGCCGGGCTGAGGCTGGTACCCGGGCGTGGCAGGGGGGCTCGACAGCGCCCCCTGGAACGGGATCCGAACACGTGTCCATAAATCAAACATGCTTGCATGTAATAATATGAAACTCGGTACACATATAGATCTCATCGGGCCGAACAACTTTCGTGCTCTAAGTTTTACGCCAGCCCAACAGGAAGTCGGCTATTTAGGGTTGTTTGGAAACGCATGCTGTGGAATTTAATGTACTCCTCCTAGAGAATTCATCCAATCTCCTCCAAACTCGGTCAGCATGAAGTCAAGACATTGAGGATGCTAAATTGCGGACGGATTTTTGATATCTCGAACGGTTTGGCCATGGCGAGGAAACGAATTTATGGCGAAAAAATGAAACAGGAAGTGTGTTATAACTTCTGCATACATTAACTGATCTTGATGAAACTTCAGCAGTGTGTTCGTTGTAAGAGGCCGATCGCACAGATGTGACTATTGTGAGTCAAGGTTATAGCGCCACCAACAGGCAGCAGGAAGTACATCACTATTAAAATGCTTTGAAATCACTGTCTTATTTTTACCAGATTTGCTTCAAACTTTATGTGTACAATGTAGACACACGGCAGATGTAAACCTGTGAAAGGATTATTGATATCTTAGATACTGTTGCCGTGGCAACGCATCAAACTTTAATATTCTTTTTTTATGCTTTTGAGACTCTTAACATACTTGAAATTGCATGAAACTCGACAGACACATCACATTTATTAGCCCGTAGACATGTGCAAAGTTTCAGAAACGGGCGTGGTGAGGGGCTCAGTAGCGCCACCTTTAGTCATAAGTGGGGGGGTTAGTTTTATCAACAGCAACAAAACTTGGTATGTGTATTGTTCTCATCAAGACGGACAACTTTCTAATTTACATGATCTATCTCCGACCAACAGGAAGAGAGATATTTTGGTTTGAATGTGGATTTTCTGAAGAATTTTCTCTCCCTCTCTCTGTGTCTCTGTGTGTGTGAGGGGAGGGGGGATTTGACTATTGCTTTTATATTGTTAATCAAGGTTTCAGGGGCTTTTGGGGTCCTTAACATGCTCAAAAACTCTTGAAACTTTGCACACAAGTCAGAACCCCCTGCCATCAGGGACGGGCTGAAGCTGGTACCCGGGCGTGGCAGGGGGGCTCAACAGCGCCCCCTTGAAAGGGGTCCCAAAACTTGGTCCATAGATCAAACACGCTTGCATGAATTAATATGAAACTCGGTACACATATAGATCTCATCGGGCCGAACAACTTTCCCCCCGTCAAGTTTTACGCCAGCCCAACAGGAAGTCGGCTATTATGGGTTGTTTGGAAAACGCTTGCTGTGGAATGCGAAGTACTCCTCCTAGAGAATTCATCCAATCCCCACCAAACTCGGTGTGCATGAAGTCAAGACATTGAGGATTCTAAATTGCGGACAGATTTTTGATATCTCGAACGGTTTGGCCGTGGCGAGGAAACGAAATTATGGCGAGAAAAGAGAAACACGAAGTGGTATAACTTCTGCATACATTAACTGATCTTCATGAAACTTCACCAGTGTGTTCGTGGTAAGAGGCCGATCAGATGGATGTAACTATTGTGAGCCAAAGTTATAGCGCCACCAACTGGCAGCAGGAAGTGTGTCACTTTCAACATGCTTTTGACAAAAGTGGGGGGGTTAGTTTTACCAACAGTTCCAAAAATCAGTATATATAGGTCTCATCGAGTCAGACAACTTTCTAATTTACAGTTATTAGCTCAGAGCAAAAGGAAGTCAGATATTTTGGTTTGAATGTGGATTTTTTGGATATTTCAGACTCTGAGTTTTTAGCTACTCTTCCTAACTGGTTTATTTTATTCACACCAAACTTTTTCAAAATGATGAAAATACATTAAAGATGCTAAATTGTGAACGAATATTAAACATCTCAAACGGTTTTGCTATAGTGAGGGACTTAAGTAATGTACAAAAAGGAAACTAAAAGCCTCATCTTCTAAAAATTTAATTAAAAAACATTTATTTCTATATAAAAGTATACAAATATCACAACTAAACCAATTTTATTCTTTTTTTTTTTTCAATTTAATAATTATTTATGTTTAAAAATAGTAATTGTACTATTTAGTCCCATAAAAGTCAAGTCATACATAGGGCTATACTGTCCTCTTGTGTTCAAAATCAGGTAGGCCTATTGTATCTACATAAAAATATACTAGGTTTGTGACGGTGAGAATATTTTACCACTGGTTAATCTATGTGTGACACCGCTGGGGGCTTTTGAATCGCCAACTTAAAAATGAAAGTAAAATATGCTCGTCCGCACTGACACTGATAGTGGTTGAGCGAGCTTTTCAAATGAATTCCTATGGAAGTAGGAATTAACTGAAAAACGTTCACTCTGTTCTGCTCGTTCCTCGCCGTGGATGCGCACCGTTATGAATGCCCGTGCAGCCATGAGCATTTTAGTTTAATTTTAAAATGAGCGCCTTTCGGGGGGTGGATTGCTTGAAATTATTTTACAAAAGCACAATGTTGTGTTTTATTGCGACTGTACACAAATATAAGTTAACACTTTGCAGTTTGAATGTCGTCCTGTATAATGACGGAGTATATTTTTATGTGTCCACTGTTCAATCGCGCCCACGCCACACACACACACACACACACACACACACACACACACACACGGTTTACTATCTTTGTGGGGACTCTCCATAGACTTAATGGTTTTATACTGTACAAACTGTATATTCTATCTCCTCACACTAACCCTACCCCTAAACCTACCTATCCCAGAAAACTTTCTGCATTTTTACATTTCCAAAAAAACTCATTCTGTATGATTTATAAGCTTGTTTACCCATGGGGACCTCTATTTAGGTCCCCACTGTGACATGAGTCCCTATGAGTCTGTGTGCATTCAGGTTGAAGTCCCCACCGGGATAGAAAAACATGAACACACATATACACACACACACACACACACACACACACACACACACACACACACACACACACACACACACACACACACACACAAACACACATTCCAGCATTGCAATCTTGACATCGCAGCCTGTTCATTATAGCCTTGATAAAATATAATAATAAAATATTTAACATAACATATATAAATTACACTGCTCTAAATAGTCAGTAGAACAATTCGTTCATTCACAGTAAGCACCGCACCACTGTGATGTTTCAAGCACATTTTTGCGCGTGTGAAGAGGATGATTTTTTCCGTCGATATTGGAACACGAGTGAAGAACAAAGCCTACAATAAAGAATAGTTTAGCATCCAAATACATCGCAAATGCTGAAACATTTTGATTCTAATGAGAGGGTTACGTGAGCCAAACAGTGCTTACTTTCGTTTTTATTTTTACATTAAATTTAAAAGATTTGTTGTGGAATATTTTGAGTGTATCATAAAATCAGAATAAGGTAATAAGGTTTCTGTCTTATATATATATATATATATATATATATATATATATATATATATATATAAATATAGCTGCGAGCAGAGATGAAGGGCCAAAGCCGGCGGCACCGCCACCCCGGTGCCTTTAGGTAACTAAAGGCAACAGGGTTGCGGTGCCACCGGCTTGGGCCCGTAATCGCTGCTCGCAGCTATATTTAGGGCCCAAGCCCTGAAAGGGCGAAGGCCCTATTGTTTTCGGTAGGATTATTGTTTATTATTATTATTATTATTATTTTTTTCTACTTCTCGGGCACTTTTGGGGCCCTTAACATGCTCAAAAACTCTTGAAATTTTGCACACACGTCAGAACCTGCGGCCATCAGGGCCGGACTGAAGCTGGTACCCGGGCGTGGCACGGGGGCTCGACAGCGCCCCCTGGAATTATGTCGGAAAAATTGGTCCATAAATCAAACACGCTTGCATGTAATAATATGAAACTCAGTACACATATAGATCTCATCGGGCCGAACAACTTTCGTGCTCTAAGTTTTACACCAGCCCAACAGGAAGTCGGTTATTATACGTTGTTTGGAAAATGCATACAATGGAATGTGAAATACTCCTCCTAGGGAATTCATCCGATCGCCACCAAACTAGGTGTGAATGAAGTCAAGACATTGAGGATGCTAAATTGCGAACGGATTTTTGATATCTCGAACGGTTTGGCCGTGGCGAGGAAACGAATTTATGGCGAATAATGGGACACAGGAAGTGTGTTATAACTTCTGCATACATTAACTGATCTTGATGAAACTTCAGCAGTGTGTTCGTTGTAAGAGGCCGAACACAAGGATGTGACTATTGTGAGTCAAAGTTATAGCGCCACCAACTGGCAGCAGGAAGTGTGTCACTTTCAAAATGCTTTGAAATCACTCTCTTATTTTTACCCGATTTGCTTCAAACTTTATGTGTATAATGTAGACACACGGCAGATAAAGACCTGTGAAAGGATTATTGATATCTTAGATACTGTTGCCATGGCAACGCATCAAACTTTATTATTCTTTTTTGATGCTTTTGAGACTCTTAACATACTTGAAATTGCATGAAACTCAACAGACACATCACACTTATTAGCCAGTAGACATGTGCAAAGTTTCAAAAACGGGCGTGGTGGAATGGCTCAGTAGCGCCACCTTTAGTCAAAAATGGGGCCTTAGTTTTTCCTAGAATCACAAAAATCGGTATGTATATTGTTCTCATCGAGCCGGACAACTTTCTAATTTACACTTAATAGCTCAAAGCAACAGAAAGTCAGATATTTTGGTTTGAATGTGATTTTTTGGAGAATTTTCTCTCTCTCTCTCTGTCTCTGAGTGTGTGAGGGGTGGGGGTGATTTGTCAGTTGAGTGAGATTTACTTTTTCATTTGTTTTTCAAGGTTTCTGGGGCTTTTGGGTCCCTAAACGTGCTCGAAAACTCTTGAAACTTTGCACACAGGTCAGAACCCGCGGCCATCAGGGCGGGGCTGAATCTGGTAGCCGGGCGTGGCAGGGGGGCTCGACAGCGCCCCCTTGAACGGGGTTCTAAAACTTGGTCCATATATCAAACAAACTTGCATGAATTAATTTGAAACTCGGTACACATATAGATCTCATCGGGCCGAACAACTTTCGTGCTCTAAGTTTTACGCCAGCCCAACAGGAAGTCGGCTATTATGGGTTGTTTGGAAACGCTTGCTGTGGAATTTAATGTACTCCTCCTAGGAAATACATCGATTCGCCTCCAAACTCGGTCAGCGTGAAGTCAAGGCATTGAGGATGCTAAATTGCGGACGGATCTTTGATATCTTGAACGGTTTGGCCGTGGCGAGGAAATGAATTTATGGCGAGAAAAGAGAGACACGAAGTGTTTTAACTTCTGCATACATTAACTGATCTTGATGAAACTTCAGCAGTGTGTTTGTGATAAGAGGCCGATCAGATGGATGTAACTATTGTGAGTCAAAGTTATAGCGCCACCAACTGGCAGCAGGAAGTGTGTCACTTTCAACATGCTTTTGACAAAAGTGGGGGGGTTAGTTTTAACTACAGTAAAGAAAAAATAGTTTGTATATTGTTCTCATCAAGCTGGACAACTTTCTAATTTACATTCAATAGCTCTGGCCATCAGGAAGTCAGATATTTTGGTCTGAATGTGATTTTTTTTTGCTAAATCAGCCTCTGAATTTTTAGCCACTCCTCTTAAACTATTTATTTTATTCGTACCAAACTTTTTCAACATGATGAAACTACATTAAATATGCTAAATTGTGAATGGATAATAAATATCTTAAACGGTTTTGCTATGGCGAGGGATTAAATAATGTCCAAAAAGGAAACACTAAAAATCTTCTAAAAATGTAATTATATACCATTTATTTCTATATAAAAGAATACAAATATCACAACTAAACCCATTTTATTCTGTTTTTGCAATTCAAGAAGAATGAAAAAGTTAAAACAGGCTATTTAGTGCTATTTGGTTCAACAAAAAAGCAAACATATAGGGCTATACTGCCCTCTTGTGTCCAAAAGGACATCAAAATAGTATATAAAACTTTTAACCAGGTAGGCCAATATTGTATTTAAATATACATTTATTAGGTATGTGTCTGAGGATATTTTCCCACCGGTTAATCGACGTGTGACACGAGTGGGTGCTTTTAAATCGCTAATATAATAGTGAAAGAAAAATAATGATAATGTTGCACACACAAATCACACACATGTGGGAAAGAATAAACAACACTAAACCGCCATTAGGTGTCGCCAGGCATCCATCTTAATAAGCGAGTCATTGATTCATTCGTTCAAACGATTCGTTCGAATGAGTCGATCATGATTAAGACAGATGTTTATGGATTGATCATTCAATCTTTGAGTCAACCGATTCGTTAAAAATGCTGAATCGTTCAGTTATGAGAAAACACGTGATAAGTGATGGTTCTGCCGTGATCTTTGTTTAACTATTTTCGCTGCTGAAACAGAACAAAAACAGTCAACATTGCATCTAAAATGTAAGTGACTTAATTGTAACTGTTTATTTGTATGAAATCTAGGGGTGGGAGAAAAAAATTATTCTTAGATGCATCGCGATGCGGACGTGGACGATTCTGAATCGATTCACAAATGTCAAAAAATCGATTCTCTAAAAAAATATTTTTCTAATAACGTAATATTGACGGAAGGCAAAAGGCGGAACTCTAAGCGGACGTGCGTGCAGTCTGTGGCGCGCACATAACAGAGAAGTTTCTTCTGCTCACCAAGGCTGCATATATTTGATTAAAAATACAAACAAAAACAGTAATATTGTAAAATATTATTCCAATTTAAAACAGCTGCTTTCTATTTTAATATATTTTAAACTGTTATTTATTCCTGTGATCAAAGCTGAGTTTTCAGCATCATTACTCCAGTCGTCACTGTCACATGATCCTTCAGAAATTATTCTAATATGATGATTGATACTCAAGAAACATTCATTATTATTTTAAATGTCGAAAACAGTTGTGTACAGTCTTTGATGAATAGAAAGTTCAAAAGAACAGCATTTATCTGAAATCTAAAGCTTTTGTAACGTTAAACACTACCGCTCAAAAGTTTTGGGTTAGTAATAATTAAAATTTTATTTTTGGGGTAAATAAATAAAATAAATCAGTACTTTTATTTATGAAGGATGAGTTAAACTGATCAACAGTTACAGTAAAGACATTTATAATGTTAAAAATATATATATTTGAAATATATGCTGTTCTTTTGAACTAACATTCATCAAAGCATTTTGAAAAAAAAAATCTGTACACAACTTTTTTTAACATTGAAAATAATAATGAATATTTATTGAGCATCAATCATCATATTAGTATGATTTCTGAAGGATCATGTGACACTGAAGACTGGAGTAATGATGCTGAAAACTCAACTTTGATCACAGAAATGAATTACTATGTAAAATATTTAAAAATTGAAAACAGCTGTTTTAAATTGGAATAATATTTCACAATATTACTGTTTTTGTTTGTATTTTTAATCAATAAATGCAGCCTTGGTGAGCAGAAGAGACTTCTCCTAAAAACATTAAAAATCTTACTGACCCCAAACTTTTGAACAATAATTTATATATATATATATATATATATATGTATGTGTGTGTATATATATATATATATATATATATATATATATATAAATATAGCTGCGAGCAGCGATGGAGGGCCCAAGCCGGCGGTACCGCCACCCCGGTGCCTTTAGGTAACTAAAGGCACCGGGGTTGCGGTGCCACCGGCTTGGGCCCGTAATCGCTGCTCGCAGCTATATTTATTATTATTTTTTATTTTTTTTCTACTTCTCGGGCACTTTTGGGGCCCTTAACATGCTCAAAAACTCTTGAAATTTTGCACACACGTCAGAACCCGCGGCCATCAGGGCCGGACTGAAGCTGGTACCCGGGCGTGGCAAGGGGGCTCGACAGCGCCCCCTGCAATGGTGTCTGAAAACTTGGACCATAAATCAAACACGCTTGCATGTAATAATATGAAACTCAGTACACATATAGATCTCATCGGGCCGAACAACTTTCGTGCTCTAAGTTTTACACCAGCCCAACAGGAAGTCGGATATTATACGTTGTTTGGAAAACGCATATAATGGAATGTGAAATACTCCTCCTAGGGAATTCATCCGATCACCACCAAACTCGGTGTGAATGAAGTCAAGACATTGAGGATGCTAAATTGCGAACGGATTTTTGATATCTCGAACGGTTTGGCCGTGGCGAGGAAACGAATTTATGGCGAATAATGGGACACAGGACGTGTGTTATAACTTCTGCATACATTAACTGATCTTGATGAAACTTCAGCAGTGTGTTCGTTGTAAGAGGCCGATCACATGGATGTGACTATTGTGAGTCAAAGTTATAGCGCCACCAACTGGCAACAGAAAATGTGTCACTTTCAAAATGCTTTGAAATCACCCTCTTATTTTTACCCGATTTGCTTCAAACTTTATGTGTATAATGTAGACACACGGCAGATGTAGACCTGTGAAAGGATTATTTATATCTTAGATACTGTTGCCGTGGCAACGCATCAAACTTTAATATTCTTTTCGGATGCTTTTGAGACTCTTAACATACTTGAAATTGGATGAAACTCGACAGACACATCACATTTATTATCCAGTAGACGTGCAAAGTTTCAGAAACGGGCGTGGTGAGGGGCTCAGTAGCGCCACCTTTAGTCAAAAATGGGGGCTTAGTTTTAAGAAGAGTCACAAAAATCGTTATGTATATTGTTCTCATCAAGCCGGACAACTTTCTAATTTATAGTCATAAGCTGTGACCAACAGGAAGTGAGATATTTTGGTTTGAATGTGATTTTTTGGAGAATTCTCTCCCTCTCTCTCTCTGCCTCTGCGTCTCTGTGTGTGTGAGGGGTGGGGGGATTTGTCTTTTGAGTGAGATTTGTTTAAAATTCCTGTTTTTCAAGGTTTCAGGGGCTTTTGGGGCCTTTAACGTGCTCAAAAACTCTTGAAACTTTGCACACAGGTCAGAACCCGCGGCCATCAGGGCCGGGCTGAAGCTGGTACCCGGGCGTGGCAGGGGGGCTCAACAGCGCCCCCTGGAACGGGATCCGAACACTTGTCCATAAATCAAACACACTTGCATGTAATGATATGAAACTCGGTACACATATAGATCTCATCGGGCCGAACAACTTTCGTGCTCTAAATTTTACGCCAGCCCAACAGGAAGTCGGCAATTATGGGTTGTTTGGAGAACGCTTGCTGTGGAATTTGAAACACTTCTCCTAGAGAATTAATTAAATCGCCACCAAACTCGGTGTGCATGAAGTCAAGACATTGAGGATGCTAAATTGCGGACGGATTTTTGATATCTCAAATGGTTTGGCCGTGGCGAGGACACGAATTTATGGCGAGAAAAGAGAAACACGAAGTGTTATAACTTCTGCACACATTAACTGATCTTGATGAAACTTCAGCAGTGTGTTCGTGGTAAGAGGCCGATCAGATGGATGTGACTATTGTGGGTCAAAGTTATAGCGCCACCAACTGGCAGCAGGAAGTGTGTCACTTTCAAAATGTTTTTGACAAAAGTGGGGGGGTTAGTTTTACCCACAATTACAAAAATCAGTACGTATATTGGTCTCATCGAGCCGGACAACTTTCTAATTTACAGGCATTAGCTGCAACCAACAGGAAGTCAGATATTTTGGTCTGAATATGGATTTTTTGTTAAATCAGCCTCTGAGTTTTTAGTTACTCCTCCTAAAAGGTTTATTTTATTCCCACCAAACTTTTTCAACATGATAAAAATATATTAATGATGCTAAATTGTAAACAGATATTGAATATCTCAAACGGTTTTGATATGGCGAGGGATTAAATTAATGTCAAAAAGGAAGCAGGAAACATCTCATAACTTCTAAAAATGTAATTATACACCATTTATTTTTATATAAAATTATACAAATATTAGAACTAAACCTATTTTATTCTGTTTTTGCAATTCAAGAAGTATGAAAAAGTTAAAAACAGGCTATTAGTGCTATTTGGTTCAACAAAAAAGCAAACATAGGGCTATACTGCCCTCTTGTGTCCAAAAGGATATCAAAATAGTATATAAAACGTTTTACTAGGTAGGCCTATTGTATTTAAATATAAATTTATTAGGTATATGACTGTAAGGATATTTTCCCATCGGTTAATCGACGTGTGACACGAGCGGGTGCTTTTAAATCGCTAATATAAAAGTGAAAGTAAAAAACGGACGTCCGCACGGACATTGATAATGGTGCACGTTGGAAAAAATGATACTTTTAAACATAACACTAAACCGCTATTAGGTGTCGCCAGGCGACCATCTTAATGAGCGAGTCATTGATTCATTCGTTCAAACGATTCGTTCCAATGACTGAGTCATTCATGATTGAGACAGATGTTTATGGATTGACCATTGAATCTTTAAGTCAACCGATTCGTTTCAAAAAGCTGAATCATTCAGTAATGAGAAAACAAGTTGCTGTGAGATGCGCAGTGGTTCTGCTGTGATCTTTGTTTAACTATTTTTGCTGCTGAAACAGAAAAAAAACAGTCAATATTGCATCTAAAATGTAAGTGACTTAATTGTAACTGTTTATTAACCTGTTGTATGAAATCAATGTCACAGTTTCAATCGTGATTGTATTCAGGAAATAGTTGCCTACTCGTCAAGTGAGGTTGCTTAACTCTATCATATGTTATAAAATATATAAAAACTCCATATTTGTAATTTTTATAGTCAGTATGTTGTTAACTGGTTTGCTTTTTTGTGTGCTGCGCTCATTTGTTTACAATTCTCCTGGAGAAGCAGCATGAGCCTCAGCAGTGCAACCTTGTTACCATTGATCAGTAATACATTCATATTTAACTGCTGATTGCAACTTAAAATGAATGTAATGAAATTAGAATAATCTCTCGTTTTAGTGACTCCCAAGTTATTTTTTTGTTATTGACGTTCTAATCAGGCTATACTCTGGTCGGGCAAGTAAAATTTTCTTTCAGGTAGGCCTATTGTATTTATATATAAATATATTAGGGATGTGACTGTGATAAAATTTTCCCACCGGTTAATCGACGTGTGACACCGCTGAGGGCTTTTAAATCGCTAACTATAGTATACTATATACTAGTAAAATACAGACGTCCGCACAGACATTGATAATGGTGCGGAGTAGAGCGAGCATTTTCAATGTATTCCTATGGATGTAGGAATTAACTAAAACATTTTATTTATGTTTTTGTGTCCACTGTTCAACCGCAACCGCGTCACACACACACACACACATTCCAGAATTGCAATCTTGACATCGCAGCCTGTTCATTATAGCCCTAATACAATATAATAATAAAAATAGTCAACCTAACATAAACGAATTACACTGCTCTGTTTAAATAGTCAGTAGTACAATTTGTACCATTCACAGAAAGCAAAGCTCCACTGTGATGTTTCCAAGCACATTTTTGCGTGTGTGAAGAGGATGATTTTTTCCATCGATATTGGAACACGAGTGAAGTACAAAGCCTATAATAAAGAATAGTTTAGCATCCAAATACATCGCAAATATTGAAACATTTTGATTCTAATGAGAGGGTTACGTGAGACCAACACTGCTTACTTTCGTTTTTATTTTGACATTAAATTTAAAGGATTTGTTGTGGAATATTTTGAGTGTATCATAAAATCAGAATAAGGTAAGACAAGTAATATTTTCTGTCTTATATATATATATATATATACACGTGTATATATATATATATATATATATATACGTGTGTATATATATATATATATATATATATATATATATATATATATATATATATATATATATATATATATATATATGTATATATATATATATATATATGTATATGTGTGTGTGTGTGTGTGTGTATATATATATATATATATATATATATATATATAAATATAAATATAGCTGCGAGCAGCGATGGAGGGCCAAAGCCCGCGGCACCGCCATCCCCGGTGCCTTTAGGTAACTAAAGGCTCCGGGGTTGCGGTGCCACCGGCTTGGGCCCGTAATCGCTGCTCGCAGCTATATTTATTATTATTATTATTATTATTATTATTATTATTTTGTCAACCTTTCGGGCACTTTTGGGGCCCTTAACATGCTCGAAAACTCTTGAAATTTTGCACACAGGTCAGAACCCGCGGCCATCAGGGCCGGGCTGAAGCTGGTACCCGGGCGTGGCAGGGGGCCTCGACAGCGCCCCCTGGAACGGGATCCGAACACTTGTCCATAAATCAGACACGCTTGCATGTAATAATATGAAACTCGGTACACATATAGACCTCATCGGGCCGAACAACTTTCGTGCTCTAAGTTTTACGCCAGACCAACAGGAAGTCGGCTATTATAGGTTGTTTGGAAACGCATGCTGTGGAATTTGATGTACTCCTCCTAGGAAATTGATCCATTCGCCTCCAAACTCGGTCGGCATGAAGTCAAGACATTGAGGATGCTAAATTGCGGACGGATTTTTGATATCTCGAACGGTTTGGCCGTGGCGAGGACACAAATTTATGGCGAATAATGGAAACAGGAAGTGTGTTATAACTTCTGCATACATTAACTGATCTTGATTAAACTTCAGCAGTGTGTTTGTTGTAAGAGGCCGATCACATGGATGTGACTATTGTGAGTCAAAGTTATAGCGCCACCAACTGGCAGCAGGAAGTGTGTCACTTTCAAAATGCTTTGAAATCACCCTCTTATTTTTACCCGATTTGCTTCAAACTTTATGTGTATAATGTAGACACACGGCAGATGTAGACCTGTGAAAGGTTTATTGATATCTTAAATACTGTTGCCGTGGCAACGCATCAAACTTTAATATTCTTTTCAGATGCTTTTGAGACTCTTAACATACTTGAAATTGGATGAAACTCGACAGACACATCACATTTATTATCCAGTAGACATGTGCAAAGTTTCAGAAACGGGCGTAGTGAGGGGCTCAGTAGCGCCACCTTTAGTCAAAAATGGGAGCTTAGTTTTAAGTAGAGTCACAAAAATCGTTATGTATATTGTTCTCATCAAGCCGGACAACTTTCTAATTTATAGTCATAAGCTGTGACCAACAGGAAGTGAGATATTTTGGTTTGAATGTGATTTTTTGGAGAATTCTCTCCCTCTCTCTCTCTGCCTCTGCGTCTCTGTGTGTGTGAGGGGTGGGGGGATTTGTCTTTTGAGTGAGATTTGTTTAAAATTCCTGTTTTTCAAGGTTTCAGGGTCTTT
Organism: Squalius cephalus; assembly: GCF_949319135.1. Lineage (NCBI taxonomy): Eukaryota > Metazoa > Chordata > Actinopteri > Cypriniformes > Leuciscidae > Squalius > Squalius cephalus. The sequence goes on along the minus strand of NC_137133.1, from coordinate 23,630,340 downwards.
TGGGGCCTTTAACGTGCTCGAAAACTCTTGAAACTTTGCACACAGGTCAGAACCCGCGGCCATCAGGGCCGGGCTGAAGCTGGTACCCGGGCGTGGCAGGGGGGCTCAACAGCGCCCCCTGGAACGGGATCCGAACACTTGTCCATAAATCAAACACACTTGCATGTAATGATATGAAACTCGGTACACATATAGATCTCATCGGGCCGAACAACTTTCGTGCTCTAAATTTTACGCCAGCCCAACAGGAAGTCGGCAATTATGGGTTGTTTGGAGAACGCTTGCTGTGGAATTTGAAACACTTCTCCTAGAGAATTAATTAAATCGCCACCAAACTCGGTGAGCATGAAGTCAAGACATTGAGGATGCTAAATTGCGGACGGATTTTTGATATCTCAAACGGTTTGGCCGTGGCGAGGACACGAATTTATGGCGAGAAAAGAGAAACACGAAGTGTTATAACTTCTGCACACATTAACTGATCTTGATGAAACTTCAGCAGTGTGTTCGTGGTAAGAGGCCGATCAGATGGATGTGACTATTGTGAGTCAAAGTTATAGCGCCACCAACTGGCAGCAGGAAGTGTGTCACTTTCAAAATGTTTTTGACAAAAGTGGGGGGGGTTAGTTTTACCCACAATTACAAAAATCAGTACGTATATTGGTCTCATCGAGCCGGACAACTTTCTAATTGACAGTTATTAGCTACGACCAACAGGGTGTCAGATATTTTGGTCTGAATATGGATTTTTTGTTAAATCAGCCTCTGAGTTTTTAGTTACTCCTCCTAAAAGGTTTATTTTATTCCCACCAAACTTTTTCAACATGATAAAAATATATTAATGATGCTAAATTGTAAACGGATATTGAATATCTCAAACGGTTTTGCTATGGCGAGGGATTAAATTAATGTCAAAAAGGAAGCAGGAAACATCTCATAACTTCTAAAAATGTAATTATACACCATGTATTTTTATATAAAAATATTAGAACTAAACCTATTTTATTCTGTTTTTGCAATTCAAGAAGTATGAAAAAGTTAAAAACAGGCTATTTAGTGCTATTTGGTTCAACAAAAAAGCAAACATAGGGCTATACTGCCCTCTTGTGTCCAAAAGGATATCAAAATACTATATAAAACGTTTTACTAGGTAGGCCTATTGTATTTAAATATAAATTTATTAGGTATATGACTGTGAGGATATTTTCCCATCGGTTAATCGACGTGTGACACGAGCGGGTGCTTTTAAATCGCTAACTATAGTATACTATATACTAGTAAAATACAGACGTCCGCACAGACATTGATAATGGTGCGGAGTAGAGCGAGCATTTTCAATGTATTCCTATGGATGTAGGAATTAACTAAAACATTTTATTTATGTTTTTGTGTCCACTGTTCAACCGCAACCGCGTCACACACACACACACATTCCAGAATTGCAATCTTGACATCGCAGCCTGTTCATTATAGCCCTAATACAATATAATAATAAAAATAGTCAACCTAACATAAACGAATTACACTGCTCTGTTTAAATAGTCAGTAGTACAATTTGTACCATTCACAGAAAGCAGAGCTCCACTGTGATGTTTCCAAGCACATTTTTGTGCGTGTGAAGAGGATGATTTTTTCCATCGATATTGGAACACGAGTGAAGTACAAAGCCTATAATAAAGAATAGTTTAGCATCCAAATACATCGCAAATATTGAAACATTTTGATTCTAATGAGAGGGTTACGTGAGACCAACACTGCTTACTTTCGTTTTTATTTTTACATTAAATTTAAAGGATTTGTTGTGGAATATTTTGAGTATCATAAAATCAGAATAAGGTAAGACAAGTAATATTTTCTGTCTTATATATATATATATACACGTGTATATATATATATATATATATGTATATGTATATGTATGTGTGTGTGTGTATATATATATATATATATATATATATATATATATATATATATATATATATATATATAGATAGATAGATAGATAGATAGATAGATAGATAGATATTTATATACATATATATATATATATATATAAATATAGCTGCGAGCAGCGATGGAGGGCCAAAGCCGGCGGCACCGCCATCCCCGGTGCCTTTAGGTAACTAAAGGCTCCGGGGTTGCGGTGCCACCGGCTTGGGCCCGTAATCGCTGCTATATTTATTATTATTATTATTCTTATTTTTCTGTCAACCTTTCGGGCACTTTTGAGACCCTTAACGTGCTCGAAAACTCTTGAAACTTTGCACACGGGTCAGAACCCGTGGCCATCAGGGCTGGGCTGAAGCTGGTACCCGGGCGTGGCAGGGTGGCTCGACAGCGCCCCCTTGAACGGGGTCCGAAAACTTGGTCCATAAATCAGACACGCTTGCATGTAATAATATGAAACTCGGTACACATATAGATCTCATCGGGCCGAACAACTTTCGTACTTTTACTTTTTACGCCAGCCCAACAGGAAGTCGGCTATTATGGGTTGTTTTGAAACGCATGCTGTGGAATTTAATGTACTCCTCCTAGAGAATTCATCCAATCGCCTCCAAACTCGGTCAGCATGAAGTCAAGACATTGAGGATGCTAAATTGCGGACGGATTTTTGATATCTCGAACGGTTTGGCCGTGGCGAGGACACGAATTTATGGCGAATAATGGAAACAGGAAGTGTGTTATAACTTCTGCATACATTAACTGATCTTGATTAAACTTCAGCAGTGTGTTCGTTGTAAGAGGCCGATCACATGGATGTGACTATTGTGAGTCAAAGTTATAGCGCCACCAACTGGCAGCAGGAAGTGTGTCACTTTCAAAATGCTTTGAAATCACCCTCTTATTTTTACCCGATTTGCTTCAAACTTTGTGTATAATGTGTAGACACGGCAGATGTAGACCTGTGAAAGGTTTATTGATATCTTAAATACTGTTGCTGTGGCAACGCATCAAACTTTAATATTCTTTTCAGATGCTTTTGAGACTCTTAACATACTTGAAATTGGATGAAACTCGACAGACACATCACATTTATTATCCAGTAGACATGTGCAAAGTTTCAGAAACGGGCGTGGTGAGGGGCTCAGTAGCGCCACCTTTAGTCAAAAATGGGAGCTTAGTTTTAAGTAGAGTCACAAAAATCGTTATGTATATTGTTCTCATCAAGCCGGACAACTTTCTAATTTATAGTCATAAGCTGTGACCAACAGGAAGTGAGATATTTTGGTTTGAATGTGATTTTTTTGGAGAATTCTCTCCCTCTCTCTCTCTGCCTCTGCGTCTCTGTGTGTGTGAGGGGTGGGGGGATTTGTCTTTTGAGTGAGATTTGTTTAAAATTCCTGTTTTTCAAGGTTTCAGGGTCTTTTGGGGCCTTTAACGTGCTCGAAAACTCTTGAAACTTTGCACACAGGTCAGAACCCGCGGCCATCAGGGCCGGGCTGAAGCTGGTACCCGGGCGTGGCAGGGGGGCTCAACAGCGCCCCCTGGAACGGGATCCGAACACTTGTCCATAAATCAAACACACTTGCATGTAATGATATGAAACTCGGTACACATATAGATCTCATCGGGCCGAACAACTTTCGTGCTCTAAATTTTATGCCAGCCCAACAGGAAGTCAGCAATTATGGGTTGTTTGGAGAACGCTTGCTGTGGAATTTGAAACACTTCTCCTAGAGAATTAATTAAATCGCCACCAAACTCGGTGTGCATGAAGTCAAGACATTGAGGATGCTAAATTGCGGACGGATTTTTGATATCTCAAACGGTTTGGCGGTGGCGAGGACACGAATTTATGGCGAGAAAAGAGAAATACGAAGTGTTATAACTTCTGCACACATTAACTGATCTTGATGAAACTTCAGCAGTGTGTTCGTGGTAAGAGGCCGATTAGATGGATGTGACTATTGTGAGTCAAAGTTATAGCGCCACCAACTGGCAGCAGGAAGTGTGTCACTTTCAAAATGTTTTTGACAAAAGTGGGGGGGTTAGTTTTACCCACAATTACAAAAATCAGTACATATATTGGTCTCATCGAGCCGGACAACTTTCTAAGTGACAGTTATTAGCTACGACCAACAGGGTGTCAGATATTTTGGTCTGAATATGGATTTTTTGTTAAATCAGCCTCTGAGTTTTTAGTTACTCCTCCTAAAAGGTTTATTTTGTTCCCACCAAACTTTTTCAACATGATAAAAATATATTAATGATGCTAAATTGTAAACGGATATTGAATATCTCAAACGGTTTTGCTATGGCGAGGGATTAAATTAATGTCAAAAAGGAAGCAGGAAACATCTCATAACTTCTAAAAATGTAATTATACACCATTTATTTTTATATAAAATTATACAAATACTAGAACTAAACCTATTTTATTCTGTTTTTGCAATTCAAGAAGTATGAAAAAGTTAAAAACAGGCTATTTAGTGCTATTTTGTTCAACAAAAAAGCAAACATAGGGCTATACTGCCCTCTTGTGTCCAAAAGGATATCAAACTAGTATATAAAACGTTTTACTAGGTAGGCCTATTGTATTTAAATATAAATTTATTAGGTATATGACTGTGAGGATATTTTCCCATCGGTTAATCGACGTGTGACACGAGCGGGTGCTTTTAAATCGCTAATATAAAAGTGAAAGTAAAAAACGGACGTCCGCACGGACATTGATAATGGTGCACGTTGGAAAAAATGATACTTTTAAACATAACACTAAACCGCCATTAGGTGTCGCCAGGCGACCATCTTAATGAGCGAGTCATTGATTCATTCGTTCAAACGATTCGTTCCAATGACTGAGTCATTCATGATTGAGACAGATGTTTATGGATTGACCATTGAATCTTTAAGTCAACCGATTCGTTTCAAAATGCTGAATCATTCAGTAATGAGAAAACAAGTTGCTGTGAGATGCGCAATGGTTCTGCTGTGATCTTTAACTATTTTTGCTGCTGAAACAGAACAAAAACAGTCAATATTGCATCTAAAATGTAAGTGACTTAATTGTAACTGTTTATTAACCTGTTGTATGAAATCAATGTCACAGTTTCAATCGTGATTGTATTCAGGAAATAGTTGCCTACTCGTCAAGTGAGGTTGCTTAACTCTATCATATGTTATAAAATATATAAAAACTCCATATTTGTAATTTTTATAGTCAGTATGTTGTTAACTGGTTTGCTTTTTTGTGTGCTGCGCTCATTTGTTTACAATTCTCCTGGAGAAGCAGCATGAGCCTCAGCAGTGCAACCTTGTTACCATTGATCAGTAATACATTCATTTTTAACTGCTGATTGCAACTTAAAATGAATGTAATGAAATTAGAATAATCTCTCGTTTTAGTGACTCCCAAGTTATTTTTTTGTTATTGACATTCTAATCAGGCTATACTCTGGTCGGGCAAGTAAAATTCTCTTTCAGGTAGGCCTATTGTATTTATATATAAATATATTAGGGATGTGACTGTGATAAAATTTTCCCACCGGTTAATCGGCGTGTGACACCGCTGAGGGCTTTTAAATCGCTAACTATAGTATACTATATACTAGTAAAATACAGACGTCCGCACAGACATTGATAATGGTGCGGAGTAGAGCGAGCATTTTCAATGTATTCTTATGGATGTAGGAATTAAAGGGATACTTCACCTCTGGGAAGATGAATGTGTATTTAAAATAGGTCATTTAAGTAGAAGAAATGTGAAGAAATTTTTCAATTTGGAGCTTTCTAGACTGAGAAAAGCCAGAAAATGTATTTTTGGCTTATGTGGATAAAAGACAACAACTCCCAGAATGCACTTGCTTCGCTGCCTTAGGAGGCCACGCCTACCGGTAAGGGAGCGCAGTTTGAAACAAACAACAAGGCTAGCCTACGTGATGAGTTTGCCAGGGATTTAGAGATCGCCGAAAATGTCCAGGATTCGGCTTTTGCGTTCTACAGTCGCCATTCTTTCATCATGTTTACTGTGGCGAGCAGGATGAGGCTGACGGCCGCGGGAGAACGGCGCGAGACCGGTGGCGTCATTACTGAGACATCTCTCACGGAGGAGCGGGAATTTTCTTAGCAATGGTAAAACGCACATCAACCGATCACTTGTTTAGCGTTCACGTAAACACTACATTCAGATTCACCAATCGGAATGAATTCAGTTAGATTGAAACAAAAGGTGTGCATGTAACTTAAACAATGAATGGCGACCGCAGAACGCAAAAGCCGAATCCCGTACATTTTGAACGATCTTGCCCGCCGGACAAGTCCGAGAAAAGGAGGATGGAAACCCCTACTTACTCAGCTTTCTCCTACTATTAAGCTTTCTCCACAGAACAAGAGCCTGCTAGCTTAGCTTCCAAAGAAAGACGGCTGACACTGTGTACATTCTGTGAGTGAGATCCCACCCTCTATGGGCGGGCTGAAAACATGCAGAACAACGCCATCTACTGGCTGTAGTCTTTAGACTCTGGCCAGAAAATCCTCCGATGACGCAAAATGACGATTTTTGCGTCATCGGAGGATTTTTTCCAGACAAAAAATACATAAATCTCTTGTCTCTGGGGGATATGAGGGTGGAAAGCATGGTAATTCGAAAATACTACAGGTTTTCTACAAATACAAAGCTTAATGCTAAATCCTGAAGTATCCCTTTAACTAAAACATTTTATTTATGTTTTTGTGTCCACTGTTCAACCGCGTCACACACACACACACATTCCAGAATTGCAATCTTGACATCGCAGCCTGTTCATTATAGCCCTAATACAATATAATAATAAAAATAGTCAACCTAACATAAACGAATTACACTGCTCTGTTTAAATAGTCAGTAGTACAATTTGTACCATTCACAGAAAGCAGAGCTCCACTGTGATGTTTCCAAGCACATTTTTGCGCGTGTGAAAAGGATGATTTTTTCCATCGATATTGGAACACAAGTGAAGTACAAAGCCTATAATAAAGAATAGTTTAGCATCCAAATACATCGCAAATATTGAAACATTTTGATTCTAATGAGAGGGTTACGTGAGACCAACACTGCTTACTTTCGTTTTTATTTTTACATTAAATTTAAAGGATTTGTTGTGGAATATTTTGAGTGTATCATAAAATCAGAATAAGGTAAGACAAGTAATATTTTCTGTCTTATATATATATATATATATATATATGTATATGTATGTGTGTGTGTGTATATATATATATATATATATGTATATATATATTTATATATAAATATAGCTGCGAGCAGCGATGGAGGGCCAAAGCCGGCGGCACCGCCATCCCCGGTGCCTTTAGGTAACTAAAGGCTCCGGGGTTGCGGTGCCACCGGCTTGGGCCCGTAATCGCTGCTCGCAGCTATATTTATTATTATTATTATTTTTCTTACGACTATTCAGGCATTTTTGGGGCCCTTAACATGCTCAAAAACTCTTGAAACTTTGCACACGAGTCAGAACCCGCGGCCATCAGGGCCGGGCTGAAGCTGGTACCCGGGCGTGGCAGGGGGGCTTGACAGCGCCCCCTGGAACGGGGTCCGAAAACTTGGTCCATAAATCAAACACGCTTGCATGTAATAATATGAAACTCGGTACACATATAGATCTCATCGGGCCGAACAACTTTCATGCTCTAAGTTTTACGCCAGCCCAACAGGAAGTCGACTATTTAGGGTTGTTTGGAAACGCATGCTTAGGAATTTGAAACACTTCTCTTAGGGAATTCACCCGATCAGCACCAAACTCAATGTGCATGAAGTCAAGACATTGAGGATGAAAAATTGCCAGGGGATATTTGATATCTCGAACGGTTTGGCTGTGGCGAGGAAACGAATTTATGGCGAATAATGGGACACAGGAAGTGTGTTATAACTTCTGCATACATTGACTGATCTTGATGAAACTTAAGCAGTGTATTCGTTGTAAGAGGCCGATCACATGGATGTGACCTTTGTGAGTCAAAGTTATAGCGCCACCAACTGGCAGCAGGAAGTGTGTCACTTTCAAAATGCTTTGAAATCACCCTCTTCTTTTTACCTGATTTGCTTCAAACTTTATGTGTATAATGTAGACACACTGCAGATGTAGACCTGTGAAAGGATGATTGATATCTTAGAAACTGTTGCCGTGGCAACGCTTCAAACTTTAATATTCTTTTTTGATGCTTTTGAGACTCTTAGCATGCTTGAAATTGGATGAAACTCGACAGACACATAACACTTATTAGCCAGTAGACATGTTAAAAGTTTCAGAAAGGGGCGTGGTGAAATGGCTCAGTAGCGCCACCTTTAGTCAAAAATGGGGGCTTAGTTTTTCCTAGAATCACAAAACTTGGTAGGTGTATTGTTCTCATCAAGCCGGACAACTTTCTAATTGACAGTTATTTGCTATGACCAACAGGGTGTCAGATATTTTGGTCTGAATATGGATTTTTTGCTAAATCAGCCTCTGAGTTTTTAGTTACTCCTCCAAAAAGTTTTTATTTTATTCCCACCAAACTTTTTCAACATGATTCAAATATATTAATGATGCTAAATTGTAAACGGATATTGAATATCTCAAACGGTTTTGCTATGGCGAGGGATTAAATTAATGTCAAAAAGGAAGCAGGAAACATCTCAACATAACTTCTAAAAATGTAATTATACACCATTTATTTTTATGTAAAATGATACAAATATTAGAACTCAACCCATTTTATTCTGTTTTTGCAATTCAAGGAGTATGAAAAAGTTAAAAACAGGCTATTTAGTGCTATTTGATTCAACAAAATATCAAACATAGGGCTATACTGCCCTCTTGTGTCCAAAAGGATATTAAAATAGTATATAAAATGTTTTACTAGGTAGGCCTATTGTATTTAAATATAAATTTATTAGGTATATGACTGTGTGAGTATATTTTCCCATCGGTTAATCGACGTGTGACACGAGCGGGTGCTTTTAAATCGCTAATATAAAAGTGAAAGTAAAAAACGGAGGTCCGCACGGACATTGATAATGGTGCACGTTGGAAAAAAATATACTTTTAAACATAACACTAAACCGCCATCAGGTGTCGCCAGGCGACCATCTTAATGAGCGAGTTATTGATTCATTCGTTCAAACGATTCGTTCGAATGACTGAGTCATGCATGATTGAGACAGATGTTTCTGGATTGACCATTGAATCTTTGAGTCAACCGATTCGTTTCAAAATGCTGAATCATTATGTAATGAGAAAACAAGTTGCTGTGAGATGCGCGATGGTTCTGCTGATCTTTGTTTAACTATTTTTGCTGCTGAAACAAAACAAAAACAGTCAATTATTGCATCTAAAATGTAAGTGACATAATTGTAACTGTTTATTAACCTGTTGTATGAAATCAATGTCACAGTTTCAATTGTGATTGTATTCAGGAAATAGTTGCCTACTCGTCAAATGAGGTTGCTTAACTCTATCATATGTTAGAAAATATATAAAAACTCCATATTTGTCATTTTTATAGTCAGTATGTTGTTAACTGCGTTGCGTTTTTGTGTGCTGCGCTCATTTGTTTACAATTCTCCTGGAGAAGCTGCATGAGCCTCAGCAGGGCAACCTTGTTACCATTGATCAGTAATACATTTATTATTAACTGCTGATTGCAACTTAAAATGAATGTAATGAAATTAGAATAATCTCTCGTTTTAGTGATTCCCAAGTTATTTTTTTTTGTTATTGACGTTCTAATCAGGCTATACTCTGGTCGGGCAAGTAAAATTCCCTTTTAGGTAGGCCTATTGTATTTATATATAAATATATTAGGGATGTGACTGTGATAAAAATTTTCCCACCAGTTAATCGACGTGTGACACCGCTGAGGGCTTTTAAATCGCTAACTTAAAAGCTAAAGTAAAATACAGACGTCCGCACAGACATTGAGTAGAGCGAGCATTTTCAATGTATGCCTATGGAAGTAGGAATGAACTTAAACATTTTATTTATGTTTTTATGTGTCCACTGTTCAACCGCAACCGCGTCACACACACACACACATTCCAGAATTGCAAGCCTGTTCATTATAGCCCTAATACAATATAATAATAAAAATAGTCAACCTAACATATACGAATTACACTGCTCTGTTTAAATAGTCAGTAGTACAATTTGTACCATTCGCAGTAAGCAGAGCTCCACTGTGATGTTTCCAAGCACATTTTTGCGCGTGTGAAGAGGATGATTTTTTCTATCGATATTGGAACACGAGTGAAGTACAAAGCCTATAATAAAGAACAGTTTAACATCCAAATACATCGCAAATATTGAATTTTTTTATTCTAATGAGAGGGTTACGTGAGACCAACACTGCTTACTTTCGTTTTTATTTTTACATTAAATTTAAATGATTTGTTGTGGAATATTTTGAGTGTATCATAAAATCAGAATAAGGTAAGACAAGTAATATTTTCTGTCTTATATATATATATGTGTGTGTGTGTAAATACAGTATATATATATATATATATATATATATATATATATATATATATATATATATATATATATATATATATATACATACATATATAGACATATATACATATATACATATATAGACACAGATAGATAGAAAGATATATATATATATATATATATATATATATATATATATATATATATATATATATATATATATATATATATATATATAAATATAGCTGCGAGCAGCGATGGAGGGCCCAAGCCGGTGGCACCGCAACCCCAGTGCCTTTAGTAACCTAAAGGCACCGGGGATGGCGGTGCCGCCGGCTTGGGCCCGTAATCGCTGCTCGCAGCTATATTTATTTATATATATATATATTTATTTATATATATATATATATATATATATATATATATATATATATATCTTTCTATCTATCTATGTCTATATATGTATATTATTATTCTTCTCCGCATTGAATTGCATTTTTGAGGGCCTAAACATGCTCGAAAACTCACGAAACTTTGCACACGCGTCAAAACTGGCGAAAATTTACATCTGATATAGGTTTCAGAATTGGACGGGGCAAAATGGCTCGATAGCGCCACCTATAAAAGTTCAACGGAGTGCGCCTCCCGCAACGTTCCACGTATGTGCACGAAATTCGGTACATACATGTAATGACCTAATACCTACAAAAAAGTCTCTTGGAGCGTAGCCCTAAACACAACAGGAAGTCAGCCATTTTGAACTTCCTCTCAGATTTTTGTGCAGTTTTTGCCATTTTCAGGCCTCGTACTTTAACGAACTCCTCCTACAGTTTTAATCTGATCATCTTCAAATTTGGTGAGTGTAATCTTAAGGCCTTTGCGACGTTAAATTGCGAAGATCTTGAGTTTTCGTCAAAGGGCGGGTCCTCGGCGGCCTGACAAATTTCGATGTTTCGCCATGAAACAGGAAGTTGCTGTAACTCAGGCATGGAATGTCCAATCTGCCCCAAACTTCCCACTTTTGATAAGCGTTCTGTCCTGAACACATGACCATGCTCATATTCAGTTACAGTCATAGCGCCACCTGCTGGCAACAGGAAGTGACATGTTTAACACTGTTATGGACTCCTAATAACATAAAAAAAAGTGCCAGCAAGTGCTAAACATGCTAACAACATACTAGAAACATGCTAAAACATGCTAGCAAACACTTAGCTAAGTGCTAAAGCATGCTATTGCTGCAATTAAATAGTAATTTGCTGTAACACAGGCATGGAATGTCCAATCTGCCCCAAACTTCACACGTTTGATAAGAGTCATGGCCTGAACACATCTACATGAGAATATTCAGTTATAGTAATAGCGCCACCTGCTGTCAACAGGAAGTGACATGTTTAACACTGTTGTGGTCTCCTAATAACATATAAAAAAGAGCCAGCAAGTGCTAAACAGGTTAGCAACATACTAGAAACATGCTAGCAAACACTTAGCTAAGTGCTAAAGCATGCTATCACTGCAATTAAATAGGAATTTGCTGTAACCCAGGCATGGAATGTCCAATCTGCCCCAAACTTCACACGTTTGATAAGAATCATGGCCTGAACACATGTCTATGCTCAAATTCAGTTATAGTAATAGCGCCACCTACTGGCAACAGGAAGTGACATGTTTAACACGTTGATGCCGTTCTAGCAACATGTTAAAAATGCCATTGAGTTCTAAACATGCTAGAAACATATTAAAACATGCTAGCAATACTTAGCTAAGTGCTAAAGCATGCTAATTCAATGAAACAGGACTTTGTTGTTACTCAAGAAGGCAATGTACAATCTACCCCAAACTTCACACGTTTGATAAGAGTTATCTCTTGAACACATGTCCATGCTCATATTTAGTTATAGTCATAGTGCCACCTGCTGGCAACAGGAAGTGACGTTTAACACTGTTCTTGACTCCTAATAACATATAAAAAAATGCCAGTAGGTGCTAAACATCCTACCAACATACTAGAGACATGCTAAAACATACTAGCAAACACTTAGCTAAGTGCTAAAGAATGATATTACTGCAATTAAATATGAATTTGCTGTAACTCAGGCATGGAATGTCCAATCTGCCCCAAACTTCACACTTTTGATAAGCGTTCTGTCCTGAACACATGACCATGCTTATATTCAGTTACAGTCATAGCGCCACCTGCTGGCAACAGGAAGTGACATGTTTAACACTGTTATGGACTCCTAATAACATATAAAAAAGTGCCAGCAAGTGTAAAACATGCTAACAACATACTAGAAACATGCTAAAACATGCTAGCAAACTCTTAGCTAAGTGCTAAAGCATGCTATTATTGCAATTAAATAGGAATTTGCTGTAACTCAGGCATGGAATGTCCAATCTGCCCCAAACTTCACACTTTTGATAAGAGTCATGGCCTGAATACATCTACATGAGAATGTTCATTTATAGTAATAGCGCCACCTACTGGCAACAGGAAGTGACATGTTTAACACGTTGATGCCATTCTAGCAACATGTTAAAAATGCCATTGAGTTCTAAACATGCTAGAAACATGTTAAAACATGCTAACAATGCTTAGCTAAGTGCTAAAGAATGCTAATTCAATGAAACATGACTTTTTTGTTACTCAAGAAGGCAATTTCCAATTTGCACCAAACTTCACACGTTTGATAAGAGTTCTGTCCTGAACACACATCCATGCTCATATTCAGCTATAGTCATAACGCCACCTACTGGCAACAGAAACTGACATGGTTAACACAGTAATGCAGTACTAACCACATAATTATTGTGTACTAAGCATGCTAGAAACAGACTAAACATGCTAGCAACACTTAGCTGAGTCATGAAGCATGCTATTATCACCATTATACAAAACATTTTGTAACTTACTTTGACATACTCTTACTATATATACCTCCTTAAATGTACATTTCCCAACCATGCTCTGTCTTCCTAAAGCCACCGAGTGTTGATGGCACGGGTGCGAGGGCCCTTTCATCGCTGCTTGCAGCTTTAATTATGTATTTATTTTTTTCCCCCTCGGAAGGGCAAAGTGAGTCGAGAAGGACATATGGGCAGTTGCCCGTGCAACCTGAGCAACCCCCCTGTGCACGTCCCTGGCAGAGAGTATTTATATATATATATATATATATATATATATATATATATATATATATATATATATATATATATATATATATATATATATGAATAATTATAAACTACATATAAATAAACTATTATACTTTCAAATTATATCTCCCCTGAGAAATATTTTATGTAAAAAGTGTGTCAAACAGCCCTGGGGCCTCATTTATAAAACTCTGCGTAGGAACCTTACTAAAAGTGTACGTGAGCCCGAAAGCCAAAAATGGCGTACGCAAAAAAATATTCAGACTTATAAAACCGTGCGTACGCCAGAACCTGCGCAGAATTCACTTTATAAATCCCAGTCAGCGGAAGATTGTGCGTACATGCGTCTCCACCCGAAATAACCATATATGGAGCTTACAACGCCTAGTTTTACTATGCAGATCCTCATCTACCTATCATTTGCATATGATTATTCATCCACGTGATAACTTAAACGTTATCACGTGGATGAATAATTATATTCAAATGATATAAACGGTACAAGAAACATTACATTAATACAAATCAAGTAGTTGTCTATCCTTGCCTTGTTTTTGAATAGCCTACATAAATCAAATAGTGTAAAATACATTTCAGAGAAAGTTTTTCTCAATCTTTTCCACTTGCCGAATTGTATTTTTAATTGATTTATATTTTTAATGGAAACAGATACGCCTTGGGCATTATTTGCACGAAACTATTTTCTCAGACAATCTGGTATTATCATGATAAGCAATTATCTCTGTGGTTAAAACATTAAAGCACGCCACAGGAAAAGTGTTCAAAAACAATCGCATCCACAACAAATATTTCTAATGATTGAATTTAAAAAAATGTTGTAACTTCAGTAATGATTTCATGTTTAAGTGTATTAATTTGAATGGCATATTTAATATAAATGTTTATATCAGAAGTATTTTATTTATTTAAACTGTTATTTGCGTCAGTTTCACTAAACGGCTCAACATGCTTGCTGCCGCGGACATTTAAGAAGGAATGGATATTTGCTTCAAGTGACAGGCTTGGTGATTGAAATTGTATTTGTATAATCTTTCTGTATAGGTTTAATTTTCTTTAGATTTTCTGTATAAAAGTGACCAAAAATACATTTAACTCCAGCTCACCATCGGTGTCGCCAAAGTGCTCCATCTCCAAAACGTTCGTACGCATGGGTCAGAGTTTGCGTGCAGGTGCGCAAATTTTCCCGTCAAGTTTTTCTTTATAAATCCCACCTTTTGCGCAGGAACTGGCGTATGCATGTTTTCAGCCCCGTTTTGTGCGTACGCAAGCTTTATAAATGAGGCCCCTGGTCTCCCATATATATACCCCACCCCCTGTTTTAACTTAACCGGTCGATCACACTTCTTGAGGAGCCGTTTTTAAACACACCAACATCTACAGACTTGAACTCTGTAAGCCTGCACAGTTTTAAGAAGAATCCACTTCAACATCATGCACAAACCAGGTAAGTCTGATTATCTATGTTGTGTAAAAATAATATATTTAATGTCAAAACTACATTTATACAGTATTTTTTCTCAAATAATGTTTCCTCTTTTTCACAAGTATCCTACACACAAGACTGGGTCAACTCATCTTCTGAGATTATAAACAATAATCAAAGTTAAGACGGTTGTTGAATCTTTTAATATAAATATTTGTATAGTTTTACTTATCGAATTAAATATATTTTTATTTTTATTTTATTTTATGGAAAATAGTATTTTATGTCTTTCAGCTATCCTAAAAGATGTATAATGAAGCTATAAGGAAGGGGTATTCATAGTTCTCTTACGAGAGGTTCTCTCGTATTGTGTAAGTAGCTTACGCTGCGGGAAAGTCTTCTTTCTCGAGATACTGAAGCCAAAAAATTATCCTTAATTTTTAATAATCTTGTCAACGCAGTGCGGCAGCATGCAGACCTAGGGCAGGCTAACTAGCGTGCCCATTGGCTGCCCTGCGGCAACTGCAGCAGCCTATCGCTGAGCCCTTGGCGTGACGTCACGACCAATGAGCGCGCTTGGCGCGCTTCATGCGTCACAGCCCGCCAAAGGGGGTGTGGCTTAGCGTATATAAGCAGGGCTCAGAGGCTGCTTCACTGATTTCTGTCTCTTCAGCGACGCTCTCCGCATCGCTGGACTCTGAGGAAGCCGCCGCCGTTGAAACAAGCGACCAGCAAGCCGAGGATATCAGCCTGAGGAAGCCGGCCGTCTTCGCCGCCTTCAGCCTTCCCTGCCTGCTCCGCTATCCGGCGAATTATATCCTTTTCTGCTCTGTGTTGTTTGTGTGTTCATACCGCGACACACTGCATCTAAAAGAGCGCGAGGCGTTTGTTGCAAAATGCCTCGCAATTCCTGTGGCTCGTCCAGAGCCCCGCTCAGCGACAGGGACCGCCATGTGATCTGCGCTCTCTGCCTGGGTCGTGACCGCGCAGCCCTCACCCTTACTTCGGGCGGCTGCGAACTCTGCGAAGAACTGCCGATGTCGACCCTGCGGGCTCGACTCGCCACGTTCGACGCTTCCGCTGTCTCTCCGTCCACGGATGCAGCAGCTGAGCGCTCGCCGGAGCCCCTCCCGCGAGCCTCGCTATCTCCTTCTCCCCCCCACCTCCCGACGCACAGCGGCCGGCTTTCGCCCGCACTGCCGTCGCCTCAGGGGATGAAGCAGACAGCGCTGCTATCATTGACAGCTGCTTACCCCCCTCTGTCAAGCCGCGCAAACGGCGCCGCTCACAAGGGATGTCAGAAACGGACGGTCTCGGGCTATAGCTTCCTTTACGTTACAAGGAAGCTACCCCCCCCCCCCCCCCCGTCACTGGCTAAAGGAGAGAAGAGTGTTTAGCCCCACCCAGGTCGGACTAACCTCCATTCCTCACATATTTCTCAGTCCCCTCCTAAACTCAGGCGACTGGAAATACATATACTGCAGCAACGAGCCTGTTTTTATACACGCACGCCTGCAAACAAACGCTGACGCAAAAACATGATGACGCTCGCCCCTTCCTGCGCTCTCCCCCTCTGTTCGAGCCGCGCAAACGCACCGCTCTCAAGGGATGTCAGAAGTAGACGGTCACGAGCTGGCTTCCTTTACGTTATAAGGAAGCTACCCCGCGTCTCGGTCGCGCGCGTCACTTACCGGCCACCTTCATTCTCACACATTTCTCAGTCCCCTCCTAAGCTCAGGCGACTAGAAATATCTATATTGCAATAAACGAGCCTGTTTTTATACACGCACGCCTGCAAACTAACGATGTCACAGCACATGATGACATCTTCCCGCTCTCTCTCCCTTTGTTCGAGCCGCACAACTGCGCCGTTCTCAAGGGATATCAGAGCGGACGTCACGAGCACTGGCGAAAAGAGGAAGAGGGAGTGTTTTCGTCCCGCCTAGACCGGACTACCTCCGATTCTCTCATATTTCTCAGTCACCTCTAAGTTCAGGCGGCTGGAAATACTAATACTGCAGTAAACGAGCCTGTTTTTATACACGCGCGCCTGCAAACAAAAGCCGAAACGAAACACGACGCTCTGTCATATGCTCGCGCTAACTGAAAGCTTATGTGTGCCCCTGTGGCTCAACATTAGGCTTCCGCGCCAGAGACCCGTTTTTCTGCTGGCTTCTCCGAGCTCGCGGCCAGCTCTCTTACATACAGAAAGCGAACCCGCATCTCGCACCCTCCCGCTCACAGGATGGTGCTTGAGTATTTACGAGCGTCTAAACATATGAGCCACCAAAGCATTTCGCTCTATCAGTTTCCTATAACGCCGATGGTGTTATAAGTGTAGAAAATGTGCCCACTCCCACGTGCTCACTACTACACACAAACACGGTCTCCCCGGTAACGCTCACAGAGCGCACTCTCATAAAGTGGGCATGCGCCGCTCGAGTGCTAAGCGTAGAGAATGTGCCCACAATTCTGTGCCCACACCTACCCACTGCCCGCTCTGTCACACAGTTAATCCCGGGTTGCAGATCCTCAAAAGCTCACAAACATTCCGGCTCTGGCCGAAGGTGTCATAAGTGTAGAAAATGTGCCCACTCCCATGTGCTCACTGCTACACACAAACACGGTCCCCATGGTAACGCGCTCAGAGCGCTCTCTCATAAAGCGGACACACGCCACTCGAGTACTAAGTGTAGTAAATGTGCCCACAACTCTGTGCTCACACCTACCCGCTGCTCGCTCTGCCATTCAGTTACCTCGGGTTACAGACCCTCTAAAGCTCCCAAACACTGGCCGTGTTATAAGTGCAAACTCTGCGCCCGCTCACGAGCACGCGCACTCACTTTCAGACACGATAACCCCCACGCCGCTCTCGCGCCAGGGGTGTTTGACAGCAAAACACACTCCATCCTTAGGGACCGAGCCATCGTACGCTGTACAGCCGGCCAGCACTGTTTACCAGCCCCCGTGTTCGAGCACCGGCGTGTGCGCCGCCCCATCTTCTCTGATACAGGTTCCCCATCCCGCGCGGCGATCCGAACCCAGAGACCATTCGACCCCTAGCTATGCGTGCAAAAGCATGGGAAGCTATTCAGGGTGCGTCAGAATGGGTGCTGAATACTATAAAACACGGCTATTCGCTTCAATTCGCTCATCGCCCCCCACGCTTTCTAGCGCAGACGGAGACGAAAGTGAGTTTAGAAGCAGCGCACCTGCTTCAAGCAGAAATAGCGAAGCTGCTGCGCAAAGGGGCTATAGAACAGGTGCATCCTTTTCTGAGCGAGTCGGGCTTTTACAGCCGTTACTTCCTCGTACCCAAGAAGGACGGAGCGTTAAAACCTATTTTAGATCTGAGACATCTGAACAAAGCCCTCATGAGACGGCCGTTCAAAATGATTACAACCAGACAAATCCTCGCGCAGATTCGCCCAGGAGATCTCTCTCGATCTAAAGGACGCGTACTTTCAGATCCAGATAACTCCCCGTCACAGGCCATTCTTGAGATTCGCCTTCGACGGTCGAGTATGTCAATACACAGTCCTGCTGTTCGGCCTGTCTTTAGCACCCCGTACTTTTACGAAATGCATGGACACGGCTCTCGCTCCCCTGAGAAGACAGGGAATGCGGATACTGAACTATCTGGACGATTGGCTTATTCTAGCGCAGTCAGAGACGGAACTTGTGTCTCACAGAACAGCGCTTCTCAGCCATCTGGAAGGTCTGGGTCTCTCGGTCAACTGGACCAAGAGCTCGTTATCGCCCCGTCAGTCAATTTCCTTTCTTGGAATAGAACTAGACTCGGTGGCTATGACGGCCAGATTGTCGGAGCAGCGCGCGCGCCGCATCCGTCACCTCGCCGCATCCTTCCAAATAGGCAGCCAGGTTCCGCTGAGGACATTCCAGCGTATCCTGGGGCATATGGCCTCAGCTGCAGCAGTGCTCCAGCTGGGCTTATTGCGCATGCGCCCGCTTTAACGCTGGCTGAAAGCGCGCGTGCCCCACCGAGCCTGGACGGCTGGCGGTTCGCGAGTCAGAGTGAATCAGGGCTGCATTTCAGCCCTGCAGCCCTGGCTGGCAGCCGAATGGTATCACACAGGAGTGACTATGGGGGTGATCTCTCACCGGAAAGTTGTCTCGACAGACGCTTCCAACCTAGGTTGGGGAGCACTCTTCGAAGGCAGACCGGTCTATGGCCGCTGGTCAGACCAGGAGAATCTCCTACACATAAACTGTCTAGAGATGCTCGCAGTTGAGAAAGCGCTCAAACACTTCCTCCCATTCCTCCTAGGTCACCATGTTCTAGTCCGCACGGACAATACATCGGTAGTGGCCTATGTGAATCGCCAGGGCAGTGTCAGATCAAAGACGCTCTGCACCCTGGCGGAACGCCTCCTCGTGTGGGCTCAGCACTCTCTGCGCTCGCTGAGAGCCGCGCATGTGCCTGGCCACCTGAACGAGGGCCCCGACAGACTGTCCAGGGACAACGTTCCCCCTGGGGAGTGGTCTCTACACCCCCAAACAGTCCAGTCACTGTGGCGCCGTTTCGGCAAAGCGAAAGTCGACCTTTTTGCGTCAAAAGACAACGCTCACTGCCCAGAGTTCTTTACGAAGAACGAGGACGCGCTGGCCTAGACCTGGCCCAGCGGCCCGCTATATGCTTTTCCCCCGGTCTCTCTGCTGCCTCAGGTCATCAGGAGAGTCAGGGAAGCGCGCCACACAGTGCTCCTCATAGCCCCGTACTGGGAGAACCAAGCTTGGTTCCCGGAACTGATACGGCTGGCAGACACAGTCCCCTGGCCGATACCGGTGAGGAGAGACCTTCTCTCTCAAGCCCGCGGCTCGATCTGGCATCCCCATCCAGAGCGCTGGTCTCTGCATGCATGGATATTCAACGGATACCCGTTGATCTGCCAAAAGGGGTTATGAACACGATCATACAATCTCTACGAGGCAGCTCTACACGTCAAAATGGTCTGTGTTTAGCAAATGGTGCACTGCCAAGGGGCTCAATCCACAGACATGTGAGGTATCGCAAGTATTGTGTTTCCTTCAAGAGCTGCTGGACGCGGGCAGGTCCCCCTCCACGCTCAAAGTTTATGTTGCGGCCATTTCAGCTTTCACTGTCTCAGAGCTGGGCCGCGCATTAGGAAGGAATGAGTTCGTCACCCTCTTCCTTAGATGAGCCAGGAGGATGAACCCCCCGTGACCCCCCTCGGTTCCTATGTGGGATCTTTCACTGGTCTTGGAGGCCCTGAAAGCGCATCCCTTTGAACCCTTGGGAAACTGTGGATATGAAATACCTCACGCTCAAAACCGTTTTTCTGATAGCTCTGTCTTCAGTCAAACGAGTGGGAGACCTTCACGCGTTATCTATTAACGCCGTGTGCCTCGAGTTCGGACCTAATGACTCTAAAGTTATGCTCAGACCGAGGCATGGTTAAGTTCCCAAAATATTGGGCACTCCCTTCAGAGTGCAGGTCATTTCCCTCTCAGCCCTGCCAACCCCCGGCAGCGAGGCCGATAGTAATCTCCTCTGCCCGGTCAGGGCACTGAGAAACTATATCACACGCTCTGCCGCTTTCAGGCGCTCGGAGCAGCTTTTTGTTTCATTTGGAGGGTGCACCAAGGGTCTCGCCGCCTCGAAACACAGCCTGTCCAGATGGATAGTGGACGCTATCGCTACTGCTCCGTGCTCCCTAATATGTGCTTGTGTACTGCGCTAGCCTTTGTTTAGCCGCCCGACTCCCTGTTATCACGTTCCCCGGGCTCTCCCTGGGACTCATTCAGTGGATGCTGGGCGCGCACGGCGTTGACCTGCTAAAGACCTGCAGTGCCCACTGGGCATTCGAGCTCACTCCACCAGAGGCATGGCCTCATCGTGGGCGTGGTCCAGCGGGATTTCCATTCATGACATTTGTGCAGTGGCAGGCTGGGCCTCCCCCTCTACATTTGTTAGGTTTTACAACCTGGAAGTTCCCGCCTTGCAGGCGAAAGTTTTATCAGTCTAAGTCTCGCGTAGACCGGCCCACTATCAGTGCGCGGGCTACGTCGGTTGATTTAGCTCTACTGGTTGAGCTGCACTGTACAGGGAATTGTCAGTTCGGACCGGCTGTGCCGCTCCGTGCTCCCTAATATGTGCTTGTGTACTGCGCTAGCCTTTGTTTAGCCGCCCGACTCCCTGTTATCACGTTCCCCGGGCTCTCCCTGGGACTCATTCAGTGGATGCTGGGCGCGCACGGCGTTGACAAGGGAGTTCCCGCAGCGTAAGCTACTTACGCAATACGAGAGAACCTCTCGTAAGAGAACGTATCGGTTACTAAACGTAACCTCTGTTCTCTCTAGAAGAGGGAACGAGTATTGCGTAACCCGCCGTGCTCGCGCCACGAGCTCACTCGCTTCAGCGACAGAAACCAGTGAAGCAGCCTCTGAGCCCTGCTTATATACGCTAAGCCACACCCCCTTTGGCGGGCTGTGACGCATGAAGCGCGCCAAGCGCGCTCATTGGTCGTGACGCCACGCCAAGGGCTCAGTGATAGGCTGCTGCAGTTGCCGCAGGGCAGCCAATGGGCACGCTAGTTAGCCTGCCCTAGGTCTGCATGCTGCCGCACTGCGTTGACAAGATTATTAAAAATTAAGGATAATTTTTTGGCTTCAGTATCTCGAGAAAGAAGACTTTCCCGCAGCGTAAGCTACTTACGCAATACTCGTTCCCTCTTCTAGAGAGAACAGAGGTTACGTTTAGTAACCGATACGTTTCATTCCGGAAAGGCCCAGCTGAAACACTCAATCAAGGGTGTGGAAAAACGCCAAAGAGAGACAACAGAAAGTTTAGAAATTGACATGATGTAACTCTTTTTAAATAGGCTGTAGTGAGTATTGTCACATTACACATTATTGTTACATTACTGTTATTTTGCAGTTGCTGGAGATGAGGTCAACAGAGACGAACACAGAAATGGTGAAGCTCAATGGAAGATGTTGTTGATGTGAATTCACGCAGGAGCTACAATGAGGACTGGAGTCTGCTGGAACACATCATCTCGTGTTATTTACTGCCTTTGTTTGAAATCTTTAATTCAAAGAAGATATTTTTCAATGTTGTTTTCTGACTGTTTTTATGTTTTAGATGCTATTTCTCCCTAATAAAGACAATCAATTATTGGCTAAACATTTTTTTCTTTCTGCCCACCTGGCCTGCAACCAATCAAATTACTCAACTGTAAGGGTTTTGGGTGGGATACATTTTAAATGTAACCAATAAAGTCACATTGCTGTAAGGGTTTTGGGTGGGTTAAATTTTAAGCTGACCAATTAAATGACTTTTGTGGAAAGTCTGTGCTCAGTGGCCCAATAGCTGTCTGGTTAAGGTTAAGGTCCCCTAACAAAATCCTTGATAGGATTACTTGCCATGGCAACAGATGGCTGTAGCATGGTAGAATGCCTCAGCAACATGCCTCCGAATTGGTACCATTACGAAAGTATCCGAACTCGTGGAATTACGTGGGGATACTTCCAGAAATCAGGAGTTTACTAGTCCGGACACACCTCTTTTCATGCAGTGAGAATAGTATGAGCATACAATACAGACCCTTTCCAAAAAATTAGAATATCATGGAAAAGTTTATTTATTTCCATAATTCCATTCAAAACGTTAAACTTCCATAGATTATAGATTCAGGGCCCACAATTTAAACGATTTCAAATATTTAGTTGTTTATTTGTACATAATTTGGGCTTCCAGCTCATAAAACCCATGAAAACAGGATTTCAAAAAATTAGAATATTACATGAAATCACACAGTAATTACCCAGTGATACCATGGTCATTGAACCAGGTTTTGGTTATTTTGGCAGTGTGGGCAGGTGCAAATCCTGCTGGAAAATGAAGTCAGCATCTCCATAAAGCTTGTCTGCTGAAGGAAGCATGAAGTGCTCTGAAAATGTCCTGGTAGACGGCTGCGTTGAGTGGACGGCACAGTGGACCAACACCAGCCGATGACATGGCTCCCCAAACCAACACAGACTGTGGAAACTTTACACTGGACTTCAAGCATCTTGGATTGTGTGCCTCTCCATTCTTCCTCCAGACTCTGGGACCTTGGTTTCCAAATGAGATGCAAAATTTGCTCTCATCAGAAAAGAGGACTTTGGTCCACTGTGCTTTATTAAATCCAGAGTCAATGCAGCCGTCTACCAGGACATTTTCAGAGCACTTCATGCTTCCTTCATTTTACAGCAGGATTTGCACCTGCCCACACTGCCAAAAGAACCAAAACCTGGTTCAATGACCATGGTATCACTGTGTAATTACTGTGTGATTTCATGTAATATTCTAATTTTTTGAAATCCTGTTTTCGTGGGTTTTATGAGCTGGAAGCCCAAATTATGTACAAATAAACAACTAAATACTTGAAATCGTTTAAGTTGTGGGCCCTGAATCTATAATATATGGAAGTTTAACGTTTTGAATGGAATTATGGAAATAAATAAACTTTTCCATGATATTCAAATTTTTTGGAAAGGGTCTGTATGCACTCTGCCCGGTTTTTGTAACAAATGGTTAAGGATCTATAAAATGATAAATGATTACAAATTAATAAATTAAATCAGTTCTCAAATTAGACCGGTCGCACATGCGCATTGAATGTATTTTGCACTAACCAGTTGTCCACAAGGTGCCAACACTGGCATGGGCCAATGTTTAAAATAAAGTATAAAATGAAACTAAAGAGACGGAACAACAACAACAACAACAAAATATCAGAGACTACAACAACAACATACACCCACACTGACAAGCACTTATGTGAGGGGGTTATGAGATAGTCCCAACTTTAGTTTAAAAAAGCTGAAAGTAAATTACGCATACATAACCATTGCTGCAATAAAATTATATTTTAAATATTTACCAAATTAGAAATAATTAATTGGAAAATATATCAATAAAATTATTTATAAAATTAATTGTTTAAAATTCATTGTTTCTCAAAAAAAGGCAAGATATCAGTTATGTTACATACAGTACACAGTGAATAAGACATAGCGGCCAACTGGAATAGTTTAAAATGTCTAGAGAGCCACGCAGAATAGTTTTTTTGCAGGGTACAAATGTACAATTCAGAAGATCTAACAGCTGGATTTGCCAAATTTGCAAGGTTTGTGGAATTAAATGTTTATTAGATATTCAAAAATGTATTGTTTAAATTAAATAGATGCGTATTTGCAGTCAATGAGGAATTATAGCATTTGCCTTTCTTTTATTAATACTTGTTTTCATACCATTCACTTTCACGGTTCTGCCTAGTATTCTGTCTTAATTTTTTAGACAGAACTGTGTTCTTAGCGATGTCAAAATAAAAGTCCACTTCCTACACTTATCGTTGAAATGGAAACACTTATCCCAAAATGCAGAATATCGGCCAATACATTGGTTGATCAATAGTCCGGACCATCTTTGCACCTGTATATAGCAGTGACCACTTTCACCCAATGCTTGTTGTGCTATCATGTATTTTTTGCTTGTTAGGAAAAGCAACGTGGCAAAATCAGACTCTGTTGGATTCGACTGTAAGCCTTAGTTGAGTATTTCTGGAGTTGTGCTATTTGTGTGGTGGACTCATGAGCATGCTTTGTTGTTTCCAGATCAGATTGGTAGAAACCCTGGTCTCCAGGCCATCTGGGATGATGAGAAACAGCGACGACGGGAGAAAAGTGAAAGCTCTCATATTGAAATGCCTGAATCACAAGGTGAGAAAAGCTCTTGAGTGCAAAGAACATTATTTTTGTGCAGCACCATTATTAATATTAATTTACCATGGTGCCCAACTCTGTTTCGATGGTTACTGTTTCAGATCGAGGCTTTGTAGAGTTTGCAGAGAGTGAAAGAATCTTCATGAAGAGGTTTAAGGAAGTTCTCAGGGAAAATGCATTTGACGTGTGAGTGAAGTTTATCAAAGCTTTTTAACAAATGTTTTTCTTCCGAGTCTTGAGGGACAAAAGAGATTTCAGTGAGATGTTTTAACCACTACCCAGTTTCCTGACAGCCGTGTAGAAATCTTTCAGAAGAATGGGGGGAGAAGGATGCTGGAAGAATTGAATTGCGTAAGAGTGCGTAGGTAGAGTTGATGTTGATTTGACTTGTTTTGTAGGACTCAGATTGGGTCTGAAGTTGATTCTTTTCCTGAGCTCTCACTCTATCCTGCTGTGCTAAGGCCAGATGACTTGCCTTTCACATCTGCCAGCCAAGTGGATGTGCATCAAGATGCTATCAAAGGTGAGATGCACAGTCTTGAGAAAGATAACATACAGATTTTGTGTTCAAACTTATTAGTGGTGTTTACGAAGCAAAACATCACTTTTATTATCTCACATGCTTATTAGCGTGCATCACTATTATATCAAATGCTTAATATTAGCGGTGCTTGGGAAGCAAAGCTTTTAAAGATGTGTTCTAAGATGGTTGTAATAAAAAACAACAACCTCAAACTAAAGGCTTGGTTTGAATATTATAAATGTGTTTAAGGGTTAATTATTGATTTTTCTAGATATTAATATGTTGCCTTGAGATGCCTTATTTTAATATGTTGGCTTTAAAAAGGATGTCAGTCTCCTTTTGAGATCAATTCTGTATTAGAAATATAATTTCAATTTGAAGCATTAAAACTGAGATCGCCTAAATAAGAAATGTTTTTCATCGAAACCTCCCTGAAACACTCGCACACATAAAAATTTGTCCATGGAAACACTTTCATGAAGGCAAAAGTCTAACTCTGATTGGTTGACTTCAGTAGGTTCTCCGGGAGCCTTGAGTGTCACGATTTGTAGAATATTTCCTATTATTAGTTGTGTTGTAACAATTTCCCTTACACTATCAAAGCAAGAGAAAAGTACTGCACGCAAAACATAAGGTAACGGGCGGATCTGATACCTAATGATATAAATAAAGCCAGTAACAGCTTACTTTCGTTAAATAAACACTAAAGAAAAAATATATAGAAAAAGATCTACATGTATGTAGACTTGAATTAATTATATATTAACGAAAATACAATGAAACACAAGTTCAACCAAGTGTATTGAGAGATATATCACATTATAATACCCAGACGGGCAGCAACATGCGCTTATTTCACAGCTGGAGGCACGGCCGCACTCCGACACAGCAAACAAACATTCTCAAATTATGCGCACACATTTAACCCTCAAAACCCCAATGTCCCAGTGTCCTGGCCAGCAGACCGAATGTTCATTCAAGCGACATAAATTGTCCGTACGAAACTACAATGTCCTCCGCGAGAAGAAAAAGACACAAAACAAAAATATAAGGCGAAGCGTGGCGAGAAGCCGCAGTCAATATATCCCCCGTGGACTTACGCAATCTCGTCACAGTCTGTTTAGCCGATGGGAAGCTGTGGTAGTCCAGAAAACAATTGACATGTAATCCACAAAACAATAGGGTATTAGTCCCTTTGATGAATTCTTCATGCAACTATTACACAGAGCCCTCCAGGGACGGACTGGGGCTAAAAAACAGCCCTGGACTTTCTCCCAAATAGGCCCATCATCCGGCCATTCGCCTAGCCGTGTGCGACAGACACTAGCCAGGATGTCATGATACTATATGCCACAATACTGTAACCTATCAGACAAGGTATTCACAGCAAGTAACATCTCTAAACAATGATGATAATTGGGGTTGTGTTTATTAATGAAGCCTCAGCCTTCAAATAAAAACAAAAAAATGTACAATGCCATAAAATACAAATAATGAAATGTCACTGGCTACAGAAACCCCAAATTACACAAACTTGTAATTATAAAACATATAGTTACTATACCAGGGGTTTCCAACCTTTTTGTGTGCAAGGGCTACCTCAAGGGATAAAATAATTTTTATTTGTTATACTCCAATATTTATTATACATAACATGGTGAAGCTTTTTTACTTTTCACCATCATATGGGAAATAATAAAATATCTTGATATTCTGGTTCAGACTTACAAGCGTTAAAAAAAAAAAAAACTATTCCTGAAAAATTATGAAAATATTTATTGATTTTTTTGTTGATTTTCTATAAACCTATTGTATGTGTTATCAAAAACAGTAGCCCAAACATTTAGTATAAATATAAATGAAAAAAATAAATAAAAAAATAAATAAAAATAAACTGCCATAACTTCTAAACAAAACATTACTGCATTAGGCCTACATTTAATACATTTATAGCCTACATGAATATTAATATAACAGCATTTTAAACATGAATACAGGCACATTTCTGCCAAAAAAGTTTGTTTTACTAAAGTTAATTCATACGTTTTGGTGTGAAATGTCTTCTAGCTGGTTTGTTCTCGGAACAATGTTTCGCCTGTTTTTTTTTTTTTGTTTTTTTTTTGCGTCAATATGTTGAAAATATCAGCGCTGTTTCATCTGGCTTTTTACAAGCTTAAATCACATAGTCATTTGTGGGTTTATAATAGAGATAGAGAATTCTGCGCTGAATTTAAATGCTTCTCAGTGGATCGCGCAGCTCTGTGTAATAGCCTAATGTTCGCGTGATCGAGATCAGCTTTGGCCGCGATCGCTGTTTTTTGGGCCGAGCTGATAATGCGCTGCTCAGATCAAACAAGTTTTGTTCCGCTTTTTGAGCATTTGCCATTTGATGTTTCTCATACGCAATGCAAATGACAGCGTATAATCAAAGAGCGTTGGGTAATTTTGTAGAGGCAAAAGTTCAAATTGAAACGTTTAGTTGAAAAGGTCGCAAAATTATACCATTCAAAGTCTGGAACCCCGACGGCCAGTTGGGGCTATTTATAGAATGTGTTTAGCGGGCAACTCATATGCACCACTTTGGAGACCACTGCTATTCAAATATAATGTAAGCAAATTTAAAAGTGCGGCCTTATAAAACTAACTTTCTGTCAGTGGCTATAGGCCGACTCTTCTTCCTCAGTTGTTGTGGCTATAGGCCTACTCTTCTTCCTCAGTTGTTGTTTTTTACACGTAGCATATAAGTGATCATATTAGTGCCCCTGCTGTTGGCTGTTCATATTGCTTTATTAGACTTTCTTTTTTTTTTTTTCTTTTTTTTTTTTTGTGCCGTCGGCCCTCGGTTGGACGGCCGTTCTGGACTTTTCCAGAACGCACAGATTGTCAGTCCGTCCCTGGAGCCCTCTAAACTCAGACCGCTTCCCCGTTTGAACTCCGGAGTTCCTCCCTCGACGTCACTTCCCATTCTCCTTAAAACCATATTGCGTGACATAACAATGACGAGAGGACAAAGCAAAAACAAATAAAAGTCCATATAATAGTCCGTGATTACACCACAGGCATCTGATACAACAGTTAGCTTTTTTTCATGTGAAGAGAATAAACAATACAACAAAGCATGTTTATCATCACCTCAAAAAGCTGTACATAAAGGCAGAATTAGGTGACTATTACAGTGTGTCCTCTCACATCTATAATGGAAGATCAGGTGAAGTACCTGACTGAGAAGGGAATATCTGCGGCATATGAAACATGAAAGTAAACATGAAAGTACCGAATTATTGTAGCAACATTTACCCGCCCATAAACATGACGTTGAACAAAACAACTGGGATTGGTCACTTTACATGTCAGCCAGATGACCTCTTCCTGACTGAGTGGCCGGTCCTTGGCCATTTGCAATGGTTTAAGAGCCCAGACCTCACATTGTCAGACAAAGGTCTTGCTTTGCGAGACTACCACCGAGAACACCCTAGCAACTACCTAGACTTTTTTTGAGTAAAAAAAAATCTTGTACCTAGACTTGAAGGTCATGAACTGCATTTTTTTAATAATGTTTCCTAGGGTGCACTTACAATGTTAGTATGATACATAAAAAATTGTCATAATTTAGAAATAAAAGACATTTTTCTTCCTCTGATTTTAACCCTCTAATATGAACACTCTTGTTTGAAGGGGCGTGTCTGCTGTGATTGGCTAACATCTTTGCATATGAAACAGTATACATGTATTACATGTGGAACTCTCTCGAAAACTTTTAGCACATTTTACTATTACAGCTCTCAAGGTTAACTAATCATGAAAAGTGTTGATTATAGCATTATATTTAGATCGTGGCATAAAAGGTTGCAGTAATGAGCATTGTAGCCAATCACAGACATGTTTAGTGCATGACTGCAGTGATCTCGTCATTACAACTCGATTTCTGCACTCACACAAATGCTGCCATCATAACTAACAGTGCAAACACGATACAAATAAGAGATTCGCTGATTATAGCCTGAGTTTTGGCAAAACGTTTGATTGACAGCTCCAGCTATTGTAAAGGGAGCGTTATTTGATCACTTTCTATATATAATTTAATCAGTTTAAATTACAGATTGTTTTCATCCTACTAAAAGAAACAGTGTGAAGTTGACCGTTTAGTCTCTGGTTTGATTTACTGACACACAAACATAAACGACTTTGAGACAAAGAACACCTGACTGTACATGAATCATTACATAGCAGAAATAACTGGTCACTGGTGATTTTGGATAGACATGTACATATCAAGCGATCTGTAACAAAGCAGTAGTGACACAGTAAAAACTTTTTCCTCACATAAGTGTGTTTCACCGCATCACAAGCAACTATGTTATTTACCTACTGCTTGTAATGTGTGAATCAGTGGGCGGGGCTACAGTGGTGACGATGTAGAAGTAGGCGTTCTGCAGAGGTGGGTTTTCACCTATCTTATGATGTCATAAATAGGCACATTCCCAAACGAGTCGTTCTGATGACTCAGAATGAAAGCTGTTTTTGGACTAACAAGGAAGTTTTCAGTTCTGAAACTTACAGGATATTCTTATCGTATAATAACCTAAAAGCTCAAGGAAAATTTGATTTCTCAATTCATGACTCCTTTAAAGTCGACTCTAGGACTAGGTGATACATTTTAATACATTTTAATTTAGATAAAAGCAACAACAGCCAGTCAGTCTGAATGGTAATTTAATGTCTTTTTTATGTTTAAATAAGAGAGTTCCACGTCAAGGATATTTTATCTAATATCTCTGGTTTATATCAAAGAACTCTAAATTTGAATGCTTCTTACTTGATCTCACAGCAATGTTATTAATTCTGTGGCAAATTCAATGGCTTTCTTCACTGGATCTCCCAGCACTGTGTAGTAACGGTGCCGCAGGATCGAGTTCGGCCCGCGGGAGTAGCTCGCACTGCACTGACCAATTTTTGGTCCGAATTAATAAACGGTCCGTGGAAACCTGGCAATAGATTATAATGGGTTCTATCTAGAGTTTTATATTAAATAAAAATAAATAAGTGTTGCACCACTTAATTTTAAACATAGATTAACAAATCTGGCATTAGAATTAAAACCTGTGATTAAAACCTCCATTTACACTGAATTTTCTTTGCCATGATAGATTCGCCATTGTAATTAAACAACATTCCATTTCCTTCTTTGTTGACCACCAGAAACTCTCTCTCTCTGACATAAAGTAGCTCTTGCCGATAAAGAAAATAAACTGTCTTTTTTAAACTGCTATGTAGCGAGACCGTACTGATCAAGCAGGCGATGAAAACATTGCGGCAGCGTGTGCAGATTTCATAAGCCTGGAAATATATTTATATTATCAATTAATGGAGTAATATGGTAGCTTAACGTATGACAAAACAACCAAGATAAGAAAAAACTGGCATGATTCACGGAGTGACTGTCTCTGCTCTTGACAGTGCTGCCCTGTCTTTTTGAGCGCCACCCAGTAGCCACGCGTGGAGCGGGCATGAGAAACGAGAGGCGCGGCAGCGATCAGTGGCGCTCACCTCATCATTACAGCTGCCGTTAAATGCTAAATGTATTTCTCTTCTTTTTTGTCCTACACCGAGGTGCACCGAGACGAGTGACGGTTCCGCATCTCGGATTCGATAGCAGGTGGTAGCTTACGGGCCGCCACGACCCTCACACTCTGCCGGCTCAGTGAGCTTTTTTTTTTTATTTGTAATAAACACCTTTATGAGACCTGACGACACACCCACTGTTTCTGTCTTTATTCAATCAGCCACATATTTTAATTGTAGGTGCACTTTATTTTATTTAATCCTCCTCACCATAGGCGACGATTTATGTTTATGCTGGTGTGTGTCCAGTGCCCACACTCCATACTACACCCCCATCCCCCCAAAAAACTGGTGGGGAAGGTATCGACCCTTGCAAAAAGTGGTTGGGACATGTCCCACCCGGAAATTACGCCTATGTTACCAACCAAACAAAAGCACATTCTTTCCATGAGTGTTGTCATGAGTCGCGTCTAGTTTTGTGCGAGAGTGAAAGAAATCCGCCTGCGAGTTGAGAGATTTGTGTCATGGTTCATGGATCCGTGTGTTCATTTTGCGTATCTGTCTGGTGTGTCTGTAGGTGTTGGGTCAGTGTATGTGTGGTGGCTTGTTTGTTGCCTAGTAACCAGCTGATCACTCAAACAGTCATTCAGCTGCAGCTAGTCAGCTGCCTATATCTAGCTGGAGTGATGGTGCCTTCACGTGCTATGGAAAAGATGATATTTTCCACTTGTGAACTGGTATTTACCAGTGTGTTGTGTTCAAGTGCTTTTGTTGTCGTAATGTAGTACCCGCAAGGTCTGTGTCAGTAGAGTATCTCTTTTATCTTTACAAAAAAAAAAAAGCAAAAAAAAAAAAAAAAAAAACACGTAAATGTGGTGCTTTCTGATGATTAAAACATAATTAATAATTAAAAAAAATTAAACATGACATAAAATGACTACATATGAACCAAGGAAATTGCGGCGAAGTTGAAAATTGAGTGTTAACGCATTATATTACAATCGTTAATGACACAACATTGTATAGGCTACAAAAACTATCCGCTAACAGTATTCACGACTCTTGCGTTGCTCTCCGCGATTTTGAAAAGGTCAAAGGTTATCTCATCTCGGCAACTCGTGCATCAAAATATTCTACGAGTTGCCCAGTGGAAAATACCACATGAGGGGGTGTTCATGTGCATTTTCCATGTCGGCTTTTGGTATTTACCATAATTACCATAGCACGTGAAGGCACCATGAGATATGCTTGGTGTCGGTTCGTCACTCTTGTTTTGTTCTCTTACCCAGTGTCTGTGTTTGAGTTCCCAGTGGAGTTTCCTCCATCTCGACAGTGCTTCCTAGCAGCTCGGAGAGCATCTTGAGTTTTTCTTCAACCAGCCGTCCGGACTGAGTTTCCACGCTGTGTTTGATTCTTGTCTCTTCATCTCTCTCCCTTGGGATCGTGCATTGAGTGTTCGCCAGCCTTAGTCTGTGCTGTTATGAGTATTTTCCTGCTGTCCTGTCTCTCATAATAAACTGCTCACTTGCAATTGGATCTACGACTCTCATTCTGACAATTTGTGCTCGCGCATTACTTGGATTCGCTCTCGACATTTGTCATTAAAATAACACCATAGAAACGGCCTCAAATAAACTATAAAAAAGGTGAAGATAATCGTGTCTGAAAGCTGCAATTGATTTTTTTATTGGTGTAAATCAATGGAGAATATCTCGTATATCGTACAGGATCGACACTATGCTCCTCACATGTAACTTTAAAGTGCCCCTATTATGCTATTTTAAAGATTCCTAATTTTGTTTTGAAGGTCTCCTACAACAGTTTTACATGCATCAAAGGGTCAAAAAACGCTTTCTTTTTCTCATAATATTCATCGCACATCACATTTATCAATGATTCTCAAACGACGCAATGGGTGAATTAGTCTCTCTAAATCCCTCCTTTCCACGAGCCTACTCTGCTCTGATTGGCCAGACAGCCGAGTCTGTTGTGATTGGTTTACCACTTACAGCACCAAACGAAACACCACGTTACCATGACTAAATTTCAGCTACGGAGACTTCATCAATTTTACCATATTGATCCGAGTGAGAACGATGATGAAATTGGAAGATCTAGTTATTCAACCCGAACCTCCATCGCAAGGACGACTTGAGAAGGACGTTTCTCAGTGATACACTACTCAGTTTGACGTACAAGAAATGTACGTCATTTCTGTGTGAGATGTTGCAACACCATCAGCACTAACAAGTGTATGTTCATCAACAAACCAATGTGTATATTTCTTATTTATTGCAGTGCACATATGGGAACTGCATCATTAACTGTATCAATAACAGCGCATACGTTAGCCGAGCACAAACGTGAATGACTGATGTAACATTAAAGTTTGGAAAACAAATCTCGCTCCATTCTTTATCATTACTCATAGTAAGAACAACAGACAATCTGCATTAATAGACACAGTTTTAGGTAATAGTGCCCCACAGCTGATTAGCAGAAGTATTTCAGTAATAACGTGAGTAAGCCAGTTAGCCGGAGACCTACACAATATAAAATGCAAAACTACGTATTTTGAACACCTGGTAGAAAATATATACATCAACAATAAATCAGTTACAGGTTGTGATTCTGAGGAACAAGTTGGTCCCAAAAAAGTCAGTACTGTCCCCCCTTATTTAATGGATAAGAGTTTTGTAAATCCTCACAGAGATTTGAGAAGCAATCGTCAGAAGGTTAAACTGTTGTTGTATCGCATGTGATTATATCAAATGGATAAATCATGTGATTGATTGCCCATTGCTTTTGACTGATTCATTTAAATCAGGGTTTCTCAAACTCGTTCCTGGAGGGCCACTGTCCTGCACAGTTTAGCTCCAACCCTGATCAAACACACCTGAGCAAGCTAATCAATGTCTTCAGGATCACTAGAAACTCACAGCTAGGTGTGTTTGATCAGGGTTCGAGCTAAACTGTGCAGGACAGTGGCCCTCCAGGACCGAGTTTGAGAAACCCTGATTTAAATGATTCATGAGTTGAACGGCATGCTGCACTATTATGAGTTTGGTTTCTTTTATGGTTTTAGCGTGCAATGAATCAGCGTTTGGTTTCTTTTATGGTTTTTGCGTGCAATGAATCAGCGAGGCTTATGCCAACGCAAGACAACTGAGCTCTGATGATTCAGTGCAGGAAACACTGGCACACTGTATGAAAATTGCTTCAAATTAAACTCTTTTACCCTTTCATTGTCACTAGAAAGAGTGACAAGCAGCTTCATGCTGATGAAAGAAAACTACAAAAACAAAGAGACTATGACTGTTTCACTTTTTGACAATGTCCGATGAAATGTCTATAATTTTTTTCCTTTTCACCATATAGATACAAAAAGGCATGGTGGGAAAGATGCTGAAGTGGCAGTTGTTGATGAAGAGGCCATTTTAAGTTTGTTGGAAAACAGTCAGACCTTCCTCCCTCTCTCTCAGAGAACCAACCAATCAGCAATACTTGGTACCAAGACTATCATAACAAATATAATATCTGATTCCACAAGCAGTGTTGTCGCACTGCAACTTTTTTTCTTAATCAGTATTTTAAATAAATCAATACATAAATACATCAAAATATATCTAAAAGATAATTTGTAATTGAGCAAGATAATACAATTGGTGTATTCAGAGATCATTTTAATATTTTATTTTTGTTTGAAGTTTGTATTACTTATCCCATTTACTTTTGTTTTATGCATAAAACAATATATTGGCATTTCAATTAATTTTTTTTATAGATATTATATTGAAAACAACAAAAAAACCTGATTAAGAAACATTTTTTTTCAATTCTTTATTTGCATCTTTTTATATTCACATTCATTTCAGTTTTGCATGTGTACACCAGAGCATATGAGCGGAGTGTAGCGGTGAGAATCTCAGCTCATCGCTCACGGAACTGTTCACCCCTCCGCTCCCCCGCTCAAAGCTACATCAGGCCGCTCCGCTCATTATCGCTCAGCGCTCAACGTAGTTTGCTTCGCGCTCCACTCAAATCGCCCCCCGCTCGCTCCAAAAAAGGAAAAAAAATCTACATGTATATCACTTTTAGCTTAGACCACAGCCTTACCTCCTAAAGAACTAATGAGCAACAACATTTTTCAAATAGAAATGTTTTAATTCAAATGACAAATTAGGCCTATGTAAGAAGGAATATAGCCTACACAAAAAATCCTGTAAAATTAAACGAATAAATGGGCAATGTTGTATTACAAATTTATTAAATGTTTAATTATTTAGGTTTACATTGAATTTAGCATGTTAAGGTGATGATTATCAGAGTTTCTAGCAAAAGACTCCGGCCAGTCCTGTTTTACTGAAACTCTTAATGGCTCTTGGAGCTTGTGTTTTAGCAAGAGAGTCCTGCACTCACGCCAGTCCTGTACTCCAGTCTCAGCATTTGAATAGAAATGCTGAGTGGATTAGGATTGGCAACACTCTCAGTCTAGAACAGGTTCCTAAACCTGTCTCATCACAAAGTTTTGGTTCCTGCCCCTAAATGTATATAAACTGTAAGAGAACGTTCCCTTAGTCAGACTTTGGGGACTGCAGCTACCGACAGCTTGTGTTCTCAATAAAGAATCCTTGCTGAAGAAAGAACCAAGTCTCCTGGTCTTCGATTCTGAGTTTCCAACAGGGCCTAATAATATAAATAAAAATTATATAAACAAAAACATACATAAAAGTTTTAAAAGTAAATTAACTATTAGGCCAGAATTTTGATAATTGGCTAACCTTTTGCTTTCTTCCCAGCGTGTTCACGTAGCACACTTTCATGTTTTCGAGGGATGTGTCTTTAGATTCCAAAATGAATCTTTACTGACTGAAACGATGTCTCCACATTCGTTTTCTTGTACCACATTATCATTGTTAGTTAGTTTTATATTAATAGTACACGTAGGCTATGACTTCTCATTTTCCTTTTTGAAGTACTTTTTGAACTCCATTATTGAGCCGAGTTTTGACTGAAAATAGTCTACTGTTGATGACTGTGCAAGACAAATGGATTCTGGGTCAGGCTTGACTGAGCATGCTTCAGACTTGTGGTGTGAGCGGAGCGAAATTGGAGCGGGAAATAGGGCAACGCTCCGTCCTTTTAAAAATGCTGCTCTGCGCTCTGTCCACGATCTGCCCGCTCGCGATCCCCGCTCGCTCCCGCTCCACTCCGCTCAGCTCACATGCTCTGGTGTACACATATGCATAATGCATCTGCTCTTATACATGTTCTTTATTATATTTTTAAATTTACATATTCAACAATGTTTTTTTAACAGACAGCAATCAAGACCAGGCCATGGTTGATCTGCTAGAAGCATTGGCAGATGATGGATTTAGAGCCGACAGGTCCCAGCAGCTGTCTGCTAGCTGTGGCTATAACAGTGATGATGAGGAAGCTGGGCCTGAGCTGGAGAAAAATGAGTCAGAGCTCAGTAAAATCATGTCACAAAGATGGGATAGTGACATGCCAGAACCCTCTGCCAGGAAAAGGTCACCAAATTTCACTTTTGTAATTGTCTGCTTTTAATTTTAATTTGCATTTAAATGATTAGGCAGGTTCATTTGATCAGGAAACTCAATTTATTGAACCCTTTTTAACAGGCATTCAGAATAGGCCTCGTATAGCAAAACTGGCTGGTCCACAGCAGACAGATGATAGTGCGTTTGTGAGTTATGACTGTGCATTATTTAATTTGGTGGCATGTTGTTTAATCATAATCTGTGTTGCCTCCCTGCACAGATTATGCATGAAAGAAGCAAATGAAAGCTCCAGCGAAGAGCAGCAAGCCTCATCAGATGAAGAGGTGTATTGGAATGGAAACAGTGCTCTTCTTACTGACTTGTCCATTCCACAGTTGGATGGAGCTGCAGATGAGAATAGTGGTAAGCTCAATTTTAATTAAGTATTTTAATGAACTACAATGACAAGTATGATTGCTTTTGGTGCAGTAGTGTATACATACTTGTTGTCTTGTTTGCTGTAGATTCATCACTAACAGAGAAAGGATCAAGGACACATTCATCTCTAATAGCAACAGAAAAGATCCTTGGTAGAAGAAATGTTTTTCCAAATGACGCTGTCCGTATGGAGCCACCGTCCTCTGCTAACAGTGGATTTGTTCTTGAGTACAAATGTGCTGAACATAGACTCAATCAAGAGGATTTAGCAGATAAGCATTTAAAAAATCTAGAGGCAAACGAATGTTCAACTGGATTAAGTGTTAACAAAGAGGTGCCATATATTCAACCAGTTAAACACCCAGTCCCTTCCAATACAGCAAATATATCTAAAATTGGTGCTGAAAAAATTGGTATGCACCCTTTGTACACTGGTGAAAACCAAGCCATTGGCCTTAATCAGCCAGATCCTGATGATTCAGTGTTTGGAAACTCTAAGCTTCCCCTGAGCTTAAAAAAATATACCAGTATTAAAAATTTGGAAAATAACCATCTATCTATCCTGGAGAATCACAGGAGCTTCTCTGTATGTTATTCTGAGCTGATGAGCTGCCCCACCAAGACTGAAATGGAACTCAGTCCAAATGATTGCAGAAGTACTGTGATAAGTTTTGACCAGACACAAAGCCCTGTGGAAGAGAGCCAAGATTTGGTCCCTCAAGAAGCTGAGACAGGACAGGGAAGAAAAGAGGAAGATGTTGGTGAACTGAAAATAAGATATGAGGACTACCAAGAGAATAAAACTGAGAGGACCATTGTCGCACAGCAGGAGGCACACTACAAATTTTTTCCCAGCGTAATTCTGTCTAATTGCCTGTCCAGACCCATCAAAAAACAGGCCTGGAGCAAGACTGGGGATGGTTGCTGTATCTTAGACAATCCTGAACAGCGAAGGTCAAGGTTAAAGTTGACCAAAAAGAGAACTACTTTAGGTCAAAAACGGGTAAGTCCTGTAAGGACTCCATCTCCTATGAAAGAGGAAGCCACAGCGCTTCCTTCCATCACTCCAGACTTTCTCCCAGAAATGTATAAGGAGGTTGACATGAAAACTTCAGATCCACCAACTATTAAAGGTTTACTTGAGAGCTCAGTAGAGGAAAAACTTGCAGATATTCCCACCAAAGTCTCTTGCACAAAGGTGTCCTGTTTGCCAGGTAGCAAATATACCTTGCGGACCAAAAGAAAAAGGAGTTGCGACAGTGAAAAGGGGGATCATGCAAGTTCTGGTTCTTTCAAACAAGCTTTGGTGCAACATGAAGGCTTTAAAGGCAAAGATCATGTCTTCAGCCAAAAAAAAAGGAAACTGGCTAAAAAAGAGCCACCAATCATCATCAAATATATAATCATTAACAGATTCAAAGGTCAGAAGAACATGCTAGTGAAGATTTCTAAAATTAAGGCTGAGGAAACGCACACAGTTTTAACACCAGAAAAGCTTGCCGAATACAAAAAGCTCGCACCTCTCAAAGAATTCTGGCCCAAAGTGCCAGAGTCTACGGCAGTGAAGTACCCGCTACTTGAGCCAAAAGTAAAGAAATGTCCCAAACGAAAAACCAAGGTCAATCCAATATCAAAGAGGGCCAGCATCTCCCCAAGATCTAGATGTCCACGAGCAAATCAGACTAGGAGGGCAAAGCGTCCCAAAGCATTGTTAACTTTGCCACAATTACCCCCTCCATGGCCTTGTTATAACGATTTCACTGATGACTGCTGTACAGAGTATTCTGATGTGATGGTGGAGTTGGGTTATTTGTCAGAAAGAGCCCCCAGTCCTACTGATTCAACCCCACCAAGATGTTGGTCACCTACTGAGCCTTTCCTGGAATCAAATTCAAATGATCATCTTATAAACCCCCATAATGATCCATGTCTAGGTTCACCCTATCAAGTTATGGCTTCAAAACCATGCCGAAGAGGTTTGTGGGATCGAAGCAGCACACCCAGGCCTAAAAAGGCTTCTGCTACCAGCCCAAAAAGACGAATTAATACCTCAACCACGTCAGGGAACAAAGATTCTGTGAAAACTGAGGAGTCACAAAGAAGTATTCCAGCAGCTTCAAGGAAGCAAAAAAAACAGTGTGAAGGTATTGAAGGGACTGTTCTCGGAGATGGCACATCAACTTCTCAGAAAGGCAGGATGCTGAATGAGAAGCAATCCCTGAGAAAAAAGCAGGTCAAAGGTAAGAAGAGTAATAATTCACAGGCTTCACATTCAGTTGACACTGCACCTATTACTTCCTCCTCTGATGACATGACTCCTTTCCAACATCCCAGTTTTCAAAAAAGCAGTCAAGAGGATCTTACTGTCAGTTGTTCAGACTCCCAAACAGAGCACACCAGCACTGAAAGAAAGTCATATCAAGATGTTTTTCTCATCAATGCCATTTGCTCAAATGACTCGCAAAAAGATTCACAGATTACACCCAATACCTGCATTGAAAAACCTCTGAACAGCATTCTTTCCCCAGCCACAAAGTCTGTAGGTTATCCATGTTCTGTCATCACATACAGCAGTTCCAATTCAAAATCACAAAATACTAGTCAAGATGGGACCATTACAAAAAATCCCTATGAATTCAATTCAGATGCCTCTGGCCATGAAGAGAGCCCCATTATCGTACAGCATTCACAATCAAACAGAAAAGCCAACGTAAAGTCAAGAAGACTGCAAAAAAGAAAGAAAGATACCGTAACAACTTTATTGGAGTCTGTTGATTGTAGATCCTCCCTTATGTCCTCTGTTAAGAGTGCAATTACAGATGGATCTAACACAGGTCTCACATTGCCGTCAGACCCTAAAAATAGGGAAATGTGTGTTCCTGAGATCCCTTCTAGACTAGCTGTCTTGAAGGAGCTTCTCCAGAAGAGGCAACTCAAGGCAGGAAAGGAACCACATAAAAGTGATCAAATGACTAAGATTGTGTTTTCTACCAGTCAATCAACTGATATTTCCAAACCAGGC
The DNA here is from genome assembly GCF_949319135.1 of Squalius cephalus. NCBI lineage: Eukaryota > Metazoa > Chordata > Actinopteri > Cypriniformes > Leuciscidae > Squalius > Squalius cephalus. Next base: position 23,590,511 of record NC_137133.1, on the reverse strand, counting down.
AAATCTAGAAGAGCTCTTTCATCAACATCAAGAAAACCAAGGGGTGCAAGAACTAAAGTTCCAAAAGAGTTAAAGTCCAAAATCAGAAGTAAGAAAAGAAAACCGGATGATTTGAGAGTTGACTATTTTTCATCAGATGACAGTCCTGTGTTTTTGTCTGATCCTGGCTTTGACAGCTGTTGCTCTATTGAGGATAGCTTGTCTCCGGAGCTCCCAGACAATTACAGTTTTGATATCAATGCCATTGGCCAAACCGAGTTCTCCAGTCTTTATTCAAGTAACCAGTTTGTGTTAACTGACAAGCACTTGCCTCAGAAGTTCCTCAGTGATGTCAGTCAGGAGGCAATCAATGCCCCGGTTGGGTTGGGGGACAGATCACAAAATATGTTTGACGTTGATGAGAATAGCAAGCATGAACAGGACTGGAACAAGTCTGGGGCTCTTAGTCCAGAACTCTTTGATAAGACATCTTGTGAAAATGGCAGAGTTTATACCAGTAAGGTATCTCTGTCTCTGCTTGATTCAGAAAAGATCTTTAGCAAAGATTGGGTGGGCTCTTTAGGTAAAATCCATGGCCTCAGCCACTTTCAGGACTTTCACTGTGAAAAGAGAGATGTGTTGCTTGACCCAGAGCCCTTTTCCCCCATTACTTCTGCTAATTTTGTTTATAGTGGTGTTTCCCCAAATAGTGATCCCCTAGATGGCAGTTCAGCAACACCAAGCAGTTCCCCACGGTCCATCAACTCACTGTCCCTGCTGAAAAATGCTGGTCAGAGTTCAAAGAGCGGAGGAACTCACATTCTCAAACCTCTCATGTCTCCGCCTACTCGAGAAGAAATCTTAGCTACTTTGATGGATCTGGAACTCTCAGAAGCCACCTACCAGGAACCATTCTGCAGTGACCCATCAGATGCACCATTGAAGCCAAGGTAAGAACACACAACATTTATAATGGATCCACCTGCAGGAGTTTTGTGTTTGTATATTCAATTTTTTTAATTCGATTATGAAATCATCCATACTCATTCATACTGTTTTTTTCAGGGAGGTTGGTGGTCGGAAGTTGATTTTGGAAACCAGGCTGGCGAATGAACTAGTTGAATTTCATGGAGACTTATCTCAAGACGGCTTAAATTTTTGGAAAGTTGCATTTTGTGCCATGACAAATCAAGCCTCTGCACCAATCTATGGGTTTAAATCATCTATATTTATCAAAGACCAAAACCCATCTTCTGGCAGTGATCACAAAGTGATCATGCTTCCCTGCAAGTGTGCTCCAAGCCCAGAAGAGGTGCAGCTCTGGCTGCAGGCCAAAAAACAGTATGAGTGCCTTCAGAGGGACAAGAAACAAATGTGTGGCCAGGCAGTTGCAGAGCTGATGCAGAATACATATGACAAGATTTCATCTCAGAAAAAGGACTTGAATTCACCTTGCTCAGAGCATCATGATAAAATGCTTGAAAAAGCTTCAGAGTTGCAGAGTATCAGTAGGAATGGCTTAAGTTTACCCCACCTTTTCTCACCAGTTATGGCAGCTTCATATGACACTAGCCCTAAGAGTGTGAAATGTACCTTGGACATGGAGACAAACAAAAGTTATCAGATTATCACTTCTCCAAACTCTCCTGAGATTTCTACATGGCAACAAGGCCTAGCTGAGATTAAACAAGATGAGGACAAGGAGGATTTTACTGATGGATTGCAATCCCCTGACGTGAATCAGTCTCAAAATCTCAATGTTACTGAAAATGTACTGCCAAAGGACCACTTGAGTCCATCACTTTTTCCCATTAAAGACCCAGATGTCAAATGCTCTTACCCAGATGTCAAATGCTCTTACCTGCTCCATAGCACACCTGTCCACAGGAGAAGCTGCATTGACGACGATGGGTCAAGCTGTAGTCCAATAAGAAATGAGGGTATGTTTTTTATGGTTTTCATTGGAGTTTAAATCTTTTAGCTAAAAGTTGTTCAGTTCTGTTATCACTAATGAATGGTGGCTGAGAAGTGCAAAACAAATCAAAAAACTGAAAACAAAATAAATAAACTAAAATAAAACTACAAATTAAAATAACAAAATAAAATAAAAAACAAAATAAAAAGTTAGAAAACACAACAAGAAGTCATACAAAACTGAAAAGCTAGATACATTTTGCAAATGGAATATATACAGCTGATTGGACAAGATATCTACATATATCCCACAGGATAAGCTGAAAATGCTGCAGGCAGTTGAAGTTTAAATATTACAGCTGTATCTATGATAATTGTTTTTTACGATGCGAGATGACGTTGACATTGTCATAAATATGTCACTCACTTTGCAAAAAAACAACAACAGACAAAAGCATGCCTTGTTTGTGTACAATTAAAATGTCCCTATAATTATAAGATTCAGTTTTTTTGTATTTTTATATCATATGTTCTAGTTTAGCATATCACACGAGCAAGAGTGCTGTTTTTTCCCAAATAGCACAATTGCAAATGTGATGTCGATTTTATAAAGTTAAATAAACAAGAAGTTATTATTGTGAATATCATTTTAGACACAATATTGTCAATATTGATTCTTTTTTCGCTATTTCTGTTTTTTTTTTTATATATATATATATAAATTGGATGACCCATTCATAAAGACTGTAGACAGTTGCTTTGTTACTGAATGAATCAGCCGTTTGAACGAATCGTTGAATTGACTTAAAGGTGCCATTGCATGGATTATTTTATTATTTTAGAATGTTTCCTGGGGTGCCCTTATAATGCTAGTATGTTTTTTAGATCAAAATTTGTTATAAATTAGAAATAAAAGGCATTTTTCCTAGCCTGATTTTAGCCTCTGATTGAACGCTCTGTTTGAAGGGGCGTGTCTGTGTGAGACTTCAGTGTAAACGCCCACTGCTGTGATTGGCTGCTGTGAGACTTCAGTGTAAGCCTGTTGATCACGTGAATGAAGATCTTATCATTGCAACGCAGTTTCTGCACTGTCACTAATGATTTCACCAATGCAAACATGATGTACGTACAGTAAGAGCTTCGTTGTGCAGTGTAACGGCGTCATTGATTTCATAACGAGTTTTGGCAAGTGTCCAGATAAACTCGCGCTGTGTGATTGACAGCTTGGGCGACTGGAAAGGGATTGTTCTTTGATCGCTATCTGTATATTAATCACAGTTTAAGTAAGATTATTTTCATCCTACTAAGAGAAACGACGTGAAGTTGATCATTTAGTCACTGGCTTGATTTACTGATGCATAAACAGTATTGAACGACTTTGAGAGAAAGATTACACATCAGACATTCACATAACCCACTGGTTCTTCAGAGGCTCGGATGAAGGAACTAAAAAAATACCTTTGTGTTCATTTGTACATCCAAACACTGAGCAACTGCCATGCTTCGCTCGTTTGCAAGCCATGATGTCTCTCGAAGAAAAATGATTCGGCTGCACAGTTCCGCCTGGCCTTGAACATGGGCTGGCATATGCAAAATTTTGGAGGCGTACATATTAATGATCCCGACTGTTGTGTCACAGACGGTGTTATGTGGAGATTCGCCTATTTTTCAGGGGTGTTTTTCAAAAGCGAGATTTAAATAAGAAGGAGAAAACAATGGTGTTTGAGACTCACTGTATGTCATGTCCATGTACTGAACTCTTGTTATTTAACTATGCCAAGATAAATTCAATTTCAAATTCTAGGGCACCTTTAAGGACTCAAGACCGCAACTTGCTGCCACCTACTGGCAGTTTGAGTTTTTATAGTTAATGTATAATTAGATTTTTTTTTTTTTTTCAGTATTTCAGTATTCAGTACAAAAAAAACATTAATCTCATAGCATTATGAATGTTATTGTAACAGCAGCATAAATGCATTCATGGGTAGAAAATGGAATTCATTGACAATTTCTTTTTGGAAGCTTTTCTTAGATTGTTGGCAGAGGCTATTAGCACCAAGTGCAAATAGTTTTAAGCAAATAGTTTTTTGGGTCGCTTGCGTTAAAAGCTAAACCTGCTGTTCTTTCCCTCTACACCACTCTCACTTTTTAGACTGGTTTCTTTCAAATTTTTGTCTGACCCAACCAGACAATGGTGGGCAGATTTACTGTAAAAAGTTTAGTTTTTTTCCATAATTAATCGCTGTTAAATCGACAGCTGTAATATTTACACATCCACACATGAATTCCTACTGCCAACTTCTTACTACCATAGCCTCCTTGTACTTTCTGCATATCTTGATTGACAGATGCCTCTTCCAATCAGCAGTATTTTCCATTTGCAAAATACCTACTCGCATCAATTTACAGATTTGTACTTTGCAAATGTCTTAAGGAAATTGTATTGCTTTAAGGACCTTTGGCAGCGATTGCAGTCTTCTGGGTATGATGCAACAAGCTTTGCACAAGTGGATTTTGGGATTTTCTGCCATTCTCAGTGACTGAGTTCTGCACATTTCACAAATATACTTATAAACTAAGTGTGGACATGACAAAGTGTGGACTTACTATAGTGAGTACATGTAGTAACGTGTAACTATGTCACTGGGCTTAAAAAAAAAGTGTTACCAAAAGTAATCTATCAATAGCTTTGGTCACATCTGGTCAACATGGTCACAGCATACCTATGGCAGACACCCTCGTAATCTGTCTTCTGTTGTTTTCAGAGGCCATAGAAATGTCTTATGATACATAAGTTAAATAGTAATAAATATTCTGTTTAAATGTTTTTTGCAATGGTATTTAAATTAGAACAGAGAATCTTTCAACTTTAATGGTATTAGTACAGACTACTAAAATTTTGGTATTGTTACAACTCTAGTCCCTAATGGCTGGATTACCCTACATGACTATTAATATCTGAACATACTAGGCATCATACACTTGTCGACTTTATAATTGTTACAGAGAAAAACTGGGCATCATACACTAAACAACTGAGGATCATTTACTACCAGACTTTCAAATCGTTTCTTTTTAAAATCTGAAAAGAGAAACCCACGCCTACTTGCTAGAAGACACATGACAGATGAGACAAACATGGATGTGCAGGAGATTACCTCAGTAGTTGTTGTAGCGACTATGCTGAGTCTCAAACGAAAAATAATGAGTTAAGCACATTGTGATGCAGTGTTGCTTGGGCAGATGCAGTCAGTAAGGAACACTACAGATTACAAGTTAGTGAATAGTGGCGAAGTCTGTCGTTTTATCTGAGCTGATGAGTCAAACATTGAGCCTAATTTGTTACACATGTTCTGTTAATTTACTTTTGTATTGTTATTGTATTTGTATCGTAACATTGGTAGAGAGATGACAGCTTCGATTTCAGTTGCGATGCGTCATACACTACGTTGTGTGTTCTAAAATTGACTCAAGATATCAAACATGTTTTGATATCCTCCAACTAGATGGATTCATAGTCTGAAGCTAAAAATTCGGAGTCTGTGCCCATCATACACTACACAATAAACACAGTATGACAGTAGTGTATGATAGTCTGTGCCTATCATACACTACGCAATTTTCTGTGAAACCTGTTAACTCCGACTGCCCAAAATCTGCAGACTGGCACAACCTTTTGGCGACTATTGTCGACTCATCTAGGCAGCAGATCGGGGGGAAAATCTGACAAAAGTCATGTAGTGTATTCCAGCCTTAAGCCACTCTTGCATGGTCTTGGCTGTGGTCTTAGGAACATCGTCTTGTTGGAAGGTGAACTTTGTTTCTCGCAGTCGGCAAAAGACGGCAACACTCTAAAACTTACCTAAACATATCATTCACTGCAGTTTCCATCTGAAAGTAACACTAGAGGCAGTATATGGTTTTACCAAAGTGCATGGTTTGTAAACTAATACTTTTTGATATTTGCATCACATAACCAGCTTCATATGTAAGACTTTTCTTGCTCCGATAAAGATGTTGCCAGATCCACGTTCATTTGTTTTGGATAATACTGAACACTTTAGCACCACTCACTAGACATTTCACTTTGAAAAGTGTAATGTGACATTCTGATCTTTGGAACTCCCCTTGAGTGACCATCGGGTTCCTGGTCACCTCTCTTACCAAAGCCCCTTTGCTTTGTCATTATTATGGGGTGTGTAGTGTAGATTGATGTAAAAAAAAAAAAAGAATTTTTTTATATATATATATATGAAAGCATTTTATGTTGTATAACTGCACCATACCAACATATGAAAAAAAAGGGGTCTGAATACTTCCTGATTGTACTTTACAGTTAAAGGGAGAATATATTTTTGCTTTCTTTGTGGCACAAAGTAAGAGCAACCTATTGGCTGTAAGTTGTGATGTGTACAGTCATAAGTTCATTCAGCGAAGGATTCATCAGACTGATTCAAACTCCTGATTATGTGAATCTTTTTGTCCGTAATGGCATTTCTTTGTGAATCGGGCCGTGCTGTATGCTTGTTTTTGCGTACAGCCTATGAAAAGTTGTGATGTGTGACACATTTGTAATGCGTCATGTCAGAAATATGTAGATACAAATTATGCCTATCAATGAACTTGACTAAATTTCATTGCTTATATTTCTGACATGGCATAAATGGGTCACCATTCCCAAACTTGCACAACTAATTCATTTCCACTCTGCAACCCACACTTTAAAAACCAATTTTTTTAATGAATGATTCAGATGACATAACCAGCATTTTAACCCTTGTGCATCAATTTAAAAAAGTTACACATAGCTACATAGAGGACAAAAATGTCCATGTCAATAAACTGTCATAAAAAGTTGACGCTTGGGAGCACAGACTTAAGTTTGGTATCATTTTAAAGAATACCCTTGGCAGATTATTGCTGAAGTTTAAAAAAATTAATAAGTACATCCAAAACAAAGTTATATAGGTTTAAGTTTATGAAAATTATTTATGAACATTATTTTATATAAAATATATATTTTATGAAACACGTGGAACTCTAAAACTGATATAAATTCAAAGCCATAAATCTAACCAATTTGTGTTCCAAATTTGAGGATGATATCTCAAAAAATAAGCTTTCGGTAAGATTTTGTTTGGGCGCAGTACCAGACTTTCCCCATTGGATGCCAGCAAAACTCCACTGGTGAACACAGCGATTGGCTTTGTTATTTGCAGTTGAGTTTTTCTCTCTCAAATATTACAAGCACACAAACACACTTTTTATTTTATTACACACATACAAACCACACTTAGACATCCATACCAACAAACCCACACAATTATCGTTGCATACTTTATCCAATTGTCTCTATAATATGCCGAAGCAGAAAACAGGAATAAAGCGAGTATTTGCTTTATAGGCCTAACCTGAAAAAACGGCACCATCTGATAAAAAATTGTAAAAATGTAAATTTTGAAGCCTTGCCAACAGAATGAAAGCCTCTTAAAAAAGATTGCATCATTTTATAGTTAAACGGCACAGGGATTAAAAAATTCAGTTTTAATGGGTTTCAATGGGGCCATTTTTGTCCAAAAGGCGCTGAGAGGAAGTATTTTGTGTAACTAGTGCAAAATAGATTTTTTAAAGGAAATGGCGGTGAAATAGTAAAATTCCAATAAAAATACACACCTGTGCCAAATTTTATGCAGTTAGCAATAACACAGGCAAAGTGATAAAAAAAAAAAAAAACTGAAAAAGCTAAAAATGTCCATAAGGATGCACAAGGGTTAAGCTCAGTATAACTATGAATCAGTCATGATGTCTTTTTCTTTTTTTTTCTTTTTTTTCTTCTTTTTTTAGCTTTAAGAGTCTTAGGTTTAACTCTTTTTTTATTGTTTTACCAATCAGAGAGATAATAAAAGAAAGACAATACAGTGTTTGTTTCGACATATTGACCAAAAAATACAGATGAAATTAAACAGAGGTATTTCTTACTCTCTGATTCAACAAAAAGGGGAAAAGAAAAGAAAAAAGAGAAGGATTATAAATGCTTGCTTCAAAACATACTAGTATATTACACAATAATACAAGTAAAAATAATATTAATGTAGTATGCATGTACAGTATGGTAGCAATATAAATAAAATACAGCAAAAACTGTAAATATTACTAAGGAAAACAAAAAACACACACACACACACAAAAAAAGAACAAACTTTACATCTTTTTTAAACAATCACTGCCAGCTGTCAAGAAAACCAAATACAATTTATTTCTCTTTTTTTTTTTTTATATACTCTGTTTCTTAAACAAACAGGGACGAGAGAGATGACAAAAACAGCTAAGGTCAAATGCAAAGGAGTGGTTACGTAAATGGTTATTTATAGGAAAATGATTATTTTTTAAAGTGCAAAAGAAAAGGTTGCCAAATCATATGAAATTGTTCTGTTCTGCCAATCATTGTAAATCAATTTTTTTTTCTATTTGAATAAACTGCAACAGGTCGTGCATCCAATGAAAGTAGCTGGGTGGAAAAATAATTTTCCAGTTCATCAATATAAGCCTTATGGCAATTATTAAGCAAAAAGCTAAAGAGTTTGACTGTAAAGATAAGGATACCTTTGCGGGATTAAGACCAAATAGTGCCACTAAAGGGCACGGTTCAACATCTAACATGAAAACAGAAATTGACTTGAAGATTGATGTCCAGAAAGAGGTCAACGCTGGGCAAAGCCAAAAAGTATGATTAAGAGTGGCCGGGGCTTGTCGACATCGGTCACAAGTAGGATCGAGATCCAGATTTATTTTAGACAGTTTAGCTTTCGTCCAGTATATTCTGTGTAACAGCTTAAATTGTATTAGTGAGTGACGAGCGCAAATAGAGGTGGTATGAACGCGACAAAGGGCCTTTGACCATTCTTCATCAGTAAAAACATGATTAAGATCTGATTCCCAATTTTGCTTTATTTTAGACATGGTTGAAAAATCTGAGAGTGCAGTAAATGAGAAAATAGTTTTGTAAATATTGGAGACAGCACCTTTAGAGACTTTTATTTCTAAAACTTGATCAATCTCTTGTTTCAGAGGTGCATGAGGAAAGTGAGAGAATTTATTTCTTATGAATTCACGAGTCTGAAGATATCTAAAGAAGTGAGTTTTCGGAAGATTAAATTTGTCTGGGTGGTGTGGCACAATGGATAAGACACATGCCTTTGGTGTGAGAATCCACTGTGAGACACCAATGTGTCCCTGAGCAAGACACTTAACCCCTAGTTGCTCCAGAGGCGTGCGACCTCTGACATATATAGCAATTGTAAGTCGCTTTGGATAAAAGCGTCAGCTAAATGAATAAATGTAATGTAATGTAATGTCTGATAGATATGAAAAGGTTACAAAAGTATTATCGTGGAAGAGATCATTAATATTTACAATGCCCCTTCTAAACCATAATGCGAAGGCTCCATCTGAAATGGAAGATAAAAAAGAAGGATTTTTATATATAGGAGATAGACCTGACATTTTCTGAAAGTCAAAGTGTTTTCTAAATTGTTGCCAAATTTTTAGGCTATGCAGAACTAAAGGGTTTGAAGAATAGTGGGAAAGTTTTATAGGAATAGAAGAACATAACAAAGCATGTAAAGAGACTCGGCTACAAGAGTCGCATTCTATTTCAACCTATTTCTATCTATTGCCGGCACCCAATGACAAAGACCATAATGTGACTGACTCCAATATAAAATGCTATGAATGTTTGCTGCCCAGTAGTAAAATAATAAATAAGGAAGTGCGAATCCACCTAATCTTTTTGGGTTGCTGAAGGAATAGTTTCTGTACTGGGCCTCCGTTCCAAATAAAATCTGAAATCACTCGATCTAGTGACTTAAAGAATGCTTTTGGTATAAATACCAGAATATTTTGAAATAGAAATAGAATTTTTTCTAGAAATCATTTTTATGGCATTAATTCTACCTACCAGTGAGAGTGGTAGAGTTTTCCACCAAGCAAGATCCTTTTTTGTTCTCTCCAAAATTGGAATAAAGTTATGAAGAGATCTACATGTTTCCGTGTTACTGTTACTCCCAGGTAACGAAAATTATCTGAGGTTGATTTAAATGGAAGAGTTGATGCTAAAAGAGCATTTGCGGCTGTGTTAATTGGAAAAAACTCACTCTTATGCAAGTTTATTTTATAACCTGAGACACTACCAAATTGTCCTAAAATACTCAAAACATGTGGAAGACAAGTTTCTGGATTTGAGATATATAACACTACATCATCAGCATAGAGGGAAATTTTCTGTTCTTTTCTGGCTCTATGGATGCCAGTGATATTGCAATTAGTACGAAAAGAGATTGCAAGAGGTTCTATAGCTATAGCAAACAGGAGTGGGGAAAGGGGGCAACCCTGTCTTGTCCCATGGTGAAGAGAAAAATATTCAGAACTAATACCATTCGTTTTTACCGACGCCAAAGGGGAAGAATATAGGAGTTTTACCCAGGACACACATTTATCACGAACCCAAATTTTTGTAATGTATAAAATAAATAGTCCCACTCAACACGGTCGAAAGCCTTCTCTGCATCAAGAGAAACTAGGGCTTCTGGCATGTATGAGTCTGATGAGGTATAAATTATGTTCATCAGCCTTCTAAGGTTAAAGAAGCTTTGTCTGTTTTTTATAAAGCCTTTTTGGTCCGGATGAATGATATCTTGAATAACAGTTTCCAACCTTAGAGAGAGAATCTTGACCAGGATTTTCACATCTACTTTAGAAGGGAAATTGGACGATAAGACCCACAATTTAGTGGGTTTTTATTAGGTTTCAAGATCAGTGATATTGCCACCTGACGCATGGAGGGAGGAAGATGCCCATGATTTAGGGATTCTTCAAAAACCGAAATAAGTAGTGGGGAGAGCTGGAAAGAGAACTTTTTTAAAAACTCTGAGGGAAAGCCATCTGGACCTGGGCATTTTCCGCCCTGCATCTGTATAATAGCTTGCAGACTTTCGGTTAGACTAATAGGATTTTCTAATTTGGTTTTTGACTCGTTTCTGATTTGAGGGATGTCAAGATTTTCAAAAAAGTGATCAATAAGATTAGAATCTTTGAGGGAGTTTGACTGATACAAAGAAGAATAAAACAGTTTAAATTGATTATTAATTTATTGAGGGTCTGATATAATATTCCCTGCTGTGTCTTGGACTTGAGCAATAAAGCTCCTTGCAGTTTAAGTTGTAATGCAAGTGCTTTACTCGGTTTATCGCCAAACTCATAGAATCGGTGTCGTGACTTAAGTAGAAGGTGTTCAGCATGGCTAGTGGAAAGAAGATTATATTCGGAAAGCAAAAAAGCCCTTTCCTTATTTAGTAATGGGGTTGGACGTTGTGCATATTTCTGGTCCAACTGGCCAATCTGTCTAGAGAGTTCCCAGAGCTTTTTATCACACATCTTTTTGATATAAGCAGAGCAAGAAATTATTTCTCCACGCAAATAAGCTTTGAGCGTGTCCCAGAGAAGAGATACAGAAATCCCTTCCGTAGAGTTAACCTCAAGAAAAGTACTGATCTTTTAGGAGATAAACTCAACAAAACGGCTATCTGATAAGAGTAACATGTTCATTCTCCAAAAATGCGAAATTATAGAACCACCAGGGAGGGCCAGTTCGAGAATTACTGGGGAATGATCAGAAATGACTATACTATCATAAGAGGGAGACTTTACTAAAGGAGTAAGTTTGCTGTCAATGATAAAATAATCGATACATGAATAAGTATGGTGAACTGGAGAAAAAAAGAGAACGTTTTAGAAGTGGGATTCAAATGACGCCATATATCAGTTATACCATACCACTCCAAAAAGGAGGTAAGTGTTCTAGAGGATTGAGACAAGGGAGCTGGTTTGGGAGATGACCTATCTAAAGCAGTATTCAGGACACAATTAAAGTCGCCTCCCATAATCAATTGGTAAAAATTCAGGTCCGGGAAATTAGAAAAAAGTTTTACAAAAAAGTCTGGATTATCCCATTTAGGGCCATAAACACTTGCTAAATCAACTTGATTACCATAAAGAGTGCCTGAAACGATCACATATCTATCATTGGGGTCTAAAATAACTTTAGAAGGATTAAATGGAGTATTCTTGTTAATTAAAATGGCTGTGCCTCTAGCTTTACAATTAAATCCCGAGTGGAACACCTGTCCCACCCATGACCTCATCAAGCTTTTATGACTGGAGTTCTTAAGATGGGTTTCCTGCAAAAAACATATATTGCCCTTCCACTTTATTAAATTGGAAAAGACTTTTATACTTTTCACTCCATTGTTTAATCCCTTTACGTTCCAACTAATTAATTTAACACTGCCCCCCTCCCCTGGAGTGTATTAAGCATTGCTAACAAACATTAGCTTAATAATGTTAGGGGAAAAAAATATGATTTTAAAAAAAGAGCATGACAAAAAGGGCTGCCAAATAAGAGATGACTGAAGGTGCACAAAAAAAAACCTTACAAAAAAATAAAAATAAAAATATAGCTGCGAGCAGCGATTACGGGCCCAAAGGCACCGGGGTGGCGGTGCCGCCGGCTTTGGCCCTTCATCGCTGCTCGCAGCTATAATTATATATATATATATATATATATATATAAGAAAATATTACTTGTCTTACCTTATTCTTATTTTATGATACACTCAAAATATTCCACAACAAATCCTTTAAATGTAATGTAAAAATAAAAATGAATGTAAGCAGTGTTGGGCTCACGTAACCCTCTCATTAGAATCAAAATGTTTCAATATTTGCATGTATTTGGATGCTAAACTATTCTTAATTATAGGCTTTGTACTTCACTCGTGTTCCAATATCGACGGAAAAAATCATCCTCTTCACAAGCGCAAAAATGTGCTTGGAAACATTACAGTGGAGAGGTGCTTACTGTGAATGTACGAATTGTACTACTTACTATTTAAACAGAGCAGTGTAATTGTTATATGTTAGGTTGACTATTTTATTATTATATTTTATTAGGGCTATAATGAACAGGCGGCGATGTCAAGATTGCAATGCTGGAATGTGTGTGTGTGTGTGTGTGACGCGGGCGCGATTGAACAGTGGACACATAAAAACATACATAAATTGTTTTAGTTCATTCCTACTTTCATTGGAATACATTGAAAATGCTCGCTCTACTCCGCACCATTATCAATGTCTGTGCGGATGTCCGTATTTTACTTTCGCTTTTAAGTTAGCGATTTAAAAGCCCTCAGCCCTGTCACACGTCGATTAACCGGTGGGAAAATATTCCCAGTCACCTCCCTAATATATTTATATATAAATACTATAGGCCTACCTGATTTTGAACACAAGAGGGCAGTATAGCTCTATAAATGACATGATTCATTCATTTTTTGGACTAAAAAAACATTCTGGCTATTTTTAAACACTTAGGAGGAGTAGCTAAAAACTCAGAGTCTGAAATATCCAAAAAATCCACATTCAAACCAAAATATCTGACTTCCTGTTGGTCGGAGCTAATGACTGTAAATTAGAAAGTTGTCCAGCTCAATGAGACCAATATATATACTGATTTTTGTAACTGTGGGTAAAACTAACCCCCCCACTTTTGTCAAAAGCATTTTGAAAGTGACACACCTCCTGCTACCAGTTGGTGGCGCTATAACTTTGACTCACAATAGTTACATCCATCTGATCGGCCTCTTACCACGAACACACTGCTGAAGTTTCATCAAGATCAGATAATGTGTGCAGAAGTTATAACACTTCGTGTTTCTCTTTTCTCGCCATAAATTCGTGTCCTCGCCACGGCCAAAGCGTTCGAGATATCAAAAATCCGTCCACAATTTAGCATCCTCAATGTCTTGACTTCATGCACACCGAGTTTGGTGGCGATTGAATTAATTTTCTAAGAGGAGTGTTTCAAATTCCACAGCAAGCGTTCTCCAAACAACCCATAATAGCTGACTTCCTGTTGGGCTGGCGTATAACTTAAGAGTGTGAAAGTTGTTCGGCCCGATGAGATCTATATATGTACCAAGTTTCATATTAACCCTCTGGAGTCTGAGCTGTTTTCTGGGCCCTGGAGGTGTTCTGACATGCTCTGACATTTGAGCTTTTTTCAGTTATTTATAAACATGTTAATGGCAAAGGTGTAAATTCACTCTATATAGCACAAACAGGGCTACCAAAATATCTGATCAACATGCATGTATATGTTTGAATTTTTAAGCGAATAATGTTTATGCGTGCTTATTGGAAAAAATTAAAATGAAAGTTGCAGAAATAAGGCCATAAAACACATACTAAATATGTGGCAATAAGACTTTTGACTAATGGATGTGGTCGCCTATAGTTTTTTCTTCAAAATTATGTGAAAATAGTCTTGCTTTATCGTTCACATAAAACCATACATTGATTTAAATTGATGTAAAACAGGTTTTGCTTGGAAAGCCAATATGCGAGGGGGGCGTGAACGAGGAGTGGTTTTCACCTTAGATTACATTGTCCCACCCACTCTGCATAATGACTCTGCATAATGAGCCATTCATTCAGGTGTGAAACTGACTGAGCCACAATGCAAGGACAAAAGATATATTTAGAAGAAGACTTATATTGACCATTTAAGATTTTGCTTACATCTATCTTGTAAATATGTTTTGCTATTTTATTAAAAAGGTTACAATTACAACAATAATTACAATTTCAACAATATTTCAAGTGTACTCTTTCTTTGTAAAAAAAAAAGATTATAGGCCTACATTTTATCTATGTATTCATTACTTTGAATATAGCCAACATTGGAATGGCTAACATCTTAGTTGATGACTTTATTTTTGACAAAAATAGTAGGCTATTTTATATATAGAAATTGCTAAACAAAAGCTTATTTGACGAGGCAGTATATTCTACAGTAAAAACTGTACCCAAATCTACTAAACAAAATGTTGTCTTTCATATTTCGCCTGACTGTAACGTTGTTTTCATGAAATATTAGTGCATATTGTTAATTTGCCGTTTAATACGTTGCTTATACAAATAGCCTACATTTTATTTCAACATATTTCAGTCGATTTTTACTCATCTCAGTCTAGCAATACAGTTTGCTAAAACAACATCATTCATTCACAAACTCGATATAAATTTAACTTCTGGCAAAGATGAAGTTGATGATAGGCTTTTGACTCGCGATCTTCGCAGTGAACGCACCGGAGAAATGCACATTTATTAGGCTACATATTTTGTTTTGGATGGTTTTGTTTAGAACCAGCTTTCTGTAAATATATTTCGATTTTTTTTAGACATGTGAGGCGAGTAGGCTACGGGTTCATGATGATCTCCAGTTCAGACCTTATGTTGTGATTGCCTATATTTACTTTAAATCCAGGAAATTTGTTAATGAAAAAATTATTAAAATTAAGATACAATTGATACAAAACGAAATTCGTTTTAAAGAAAGGATTTGTACTTTCTGTTTTGAGGTCTCTGTGAATGTTTGAAAGTCTTTTAGTGCTTAGAGCGCTCGCGTCCATCATGGAGAACTGTCACGTAATATTGTTTTTTTCCTCATAAATGCGAACACGAAAAATAAAAGACAAAAGACTTTTAAGTAAAACTTACTCCGAAATTGTGTCCTCGGCGGAATTCGCTCTTCAAAATGCTGCCGTTCGTCATCTGTTATAATCTTCCTCTGAGGAAACAACCCGGTATCGTGCATTCTTCCTCGCTGTCCAGAATCATCTGAAGGGCATCTTCACCGGAGAAACGAGCCATACTCAAAACGCGATGAACTATCAGTAAGTCTCATGAAGAAACTGTGTTTTTATGGCATTGATGGGGGGGCGTATGCGATGCATACTAGATCAGGTAAACTATTTACATGTGAATCGCGCCGGGGGCGGGGCGGCAGCAGCTGATTATAAAGATAATGAGGCAGAAGGGAAAACGGTACCTCTCCTTGCTTTCAGACAGATTACATGAGTTGAAAACATTTGTTTTTTATATAAATTACTTCATTTACAAGAAGAGATTTCAAGCTTCATAAAGACATATCTCACGTGTCTGTGTGAGAAGTATTCGCTGAGTTATGGTTCATTTTCGGACGCGTTTCAGAATGGACTACACGGAGAGAGAGAAGGCAGAACTCGCTTCGTGTTTATTTTTCTTTATTTGGCGAAAAGCACAACACTTTGTTTTTATTGTGAGTATACACAAAAATAATACACACTTAACAGGATCGATTGATGTATAACACAAGCATATAAGATAAAAAGTAATATTTTTATTTTATTTATTTTTTTCACTGATAGGGAAAAAAACGTGCCTATCGCGCCGGCGCGATAGCCGACCTCAGGGGGTTAATTCATGCAAGATAGTTTGATCTATGGACCAAGTTTTCGAACCCCATTCAAGGGGGCGCTGTTGAGCCCCCCTGCCACGCCCGGGTACCAGCTTCAGCCCGGCCCTGATGGCCGCAGGTTCTGACCTGTGTGCAAAGTTTCAAGAGTTTTCGAGCACGTTAAGGACCCCAAAAGCCCCTGAAACCTTGAAAAACAATTATAAAAGCAAATCTCTCCTAACAGACAAATCCCCCCCACACACAGAGACACAGATACAGAGAGAGAGAGAGAGAATTCTCCAAAAAATCACATTCAAACCAAAATATCTGACTTCCTGTTGTTTGTAGCTAATGACTGTAAATTAGAAAGTTGTCCGGCTCGATGAGAACAATATACATACCGATTTTTGTGATTCTAGGAAAAACTAAGCCTCCATTTTTGACTAAAGGTGGCGCTACTGAGCCCCTCACCACGCCCATTTCTGAAACTTTGCACATGTCTACTGGATAATAAATGTGATGTGTCTGTCGAGTTTCATGCATTTACAAGCATGTGAAGAGTCTCAAAAGCATCCGAAAAGAATATTGAAGTTTGATGCGTTGCCACGGCAACAGTATCTAAGATATCAATAATCCTTTCACAGGTCTACATCTGCCGTGTGTCTACATTATACACATAAAGTTTGAAGCAAATTGGGTAAAAATAAGAGGGTGATTTCAAAGCATTTTGAAAGTGACACACTTCCTGCTGCCAGTTGGTGGCGCTATAACTTTGACTCACAATAGTCACATCCATGTGATCGGCCTCTTACAATGAACACACTGCTGAAGTTTCATCAAGATCAGTTTATGTATGCAGAATTATGTTTCATTTTCTCGCCATAAATTTGTTTCTTCGCCACGGCCAAACCGTTCGAGATATCAAAAATCCGTCCGCAATTTAGCATCCTCAATGTCTTGACTTCATGCTGACCGAGTTTGGAGGCGATTGGATGAATTCCCTAGGAGGAGTACATTAAATTCCACAGCATGCGTTTCCAAACAACCCATAATAGCCGACTTCCTGTTGGGCTGGCGTAAAGCTTAGAGCACGAAAGTTGTTCGGCCTGATGGGTTCTATATGTGTACTGAGTTTCATATTATTACATGCAAGTGTGTTTGATTTATGGACAAGTGTTCGGATCCCGTTCCAGGGGGCGCTGTCGAGCCCCCCTGCCACGCCCGGGTACCAGCTTCAGCCCGGCCCTGATGGCCGCGGGTTCTGATCTGTGTGCAAAGTTTCATGAGTTTTCGAGCATGTTAAAGGCCCCAAAAGCCCCCGAACCCTTGAAGAACAATAATAATAATAATAAATATAGCTGCGAGCAGCGATTACGGGCCCAAGCCGGTGGCACCGCAACCCCGATGCCTTTAGTTACCTAAAGGCACCGGGGTGGCGGTGCCGCCGGCTTTGGCCCTTCATCGCTGCTCGCAGCTATATTTATATATATATATCTTTAATGTATTTTTATCATGTTGAAAAAGTTTGCTGTGAATAAAATAAACCACTTAGGAGGAGTAACTAAAAACTCAGAGTCTGACATATCCAAAAAATCCACATTCAAACCAAAATATCTGACTTCATGTTGCTCGGAGCTAATGACTGTAAATTAGAAAGTTGTCCGGCTCGATGAGACCAATATGCATACTGATTTTTGTAACTGTGGGTAAAAGTAACCCCCCCACTTTTGTCAAAAGCATTTTGAAAGTGACACACTTCCTGCTACCAGTTGGTGACGCTATAACTTTGACTCACAATAGTTACATCCATCTGACCGGCCTCTTACCACGAACACACTGCTGAAGTTTCATCAAGATCAGTTAATGAATGCAGAAGTTATAACACTTCGTGTTTCTCTTTTCTCGCCATAAATTCGTTTCCTCGCCACGGCCAAACCGTTCGAGATATCAAAAATCCATCCGCAATTTACAATCCTCAATGTCTTGACTTCATGCTGACCGAGTTTGGAGGCGAGTGGATGAATTCTCTAGGAGGAGTACATCAAATTCCACAGCATGCGTTTTTCAAACAACCCATAATAGCAGACTTCCTGTTGGGCGGAGCTAATAATTTAGAGTGCGGAAGTTGTTCGGCCCGATGAGATCTATATGTGTACCGAGTTTCATATTAATTCATGCAAGAGTTTTTGATATATGGACCAAGTTTTCAGACCGTGTTCAAGGGGGTGCTGTTGAGCCCCCCTGCCACGCCCGGGTACCAGCTTCAGCCCGGCCCTGATGACCGTGGGCTCTGACCTGTGTGCAAAGTTTCAAGAGTTTTTGAGCATGTTAAGGGCCCCAAAAGACCCTGAAACCTTCAAAAACAAAGATTAAATGGAATAGACAAATCCCCCCCACCCCCTCCACACACACACACACACAGAGAGAGAGAGAGAGAGAGAAAATTCTCCAGAAAATCCACATTCAAACCAAAATATCTGACTTTCTGATGGTCTGAGCTAATAACTGTAAATTAGAAAGTTGTCCGGTTTGATGAGAACAATATACATACCAATTTTTGTAATTCTATGAAAAACTAAGCCCCCATTTTTGACTAAAGGTGGCGCTACTGAGCCATTCCACCACGCCCGTTTCTGAAACTTTGCACATGTCTACTGGATAATAAATGTGATGTGTCTGAGTCTCAAAAGCATCTGAAAATAATATTAAAGTTTGATGCGTTGCCACGACAACAGTATCTAAGATATCAATAATCCTTTCACAGGTCTACATCTGCCGCGTGTCTACGTTATACACATAAAGTTTGAAGCAAATTGGGTAAATATAAGAGGAGGATTTCAAAGCATTTTGAAAAGTGACACACTTCCTGCTACCAGTTGGTGGCGCTATAACTTTGACTCACAATTGTCACATCCATGTGATCGGCCTTTTACCATGAACACACTGCTGAAGTTTTATCAAGATCAGTCAATGTATGCAGAAGTTATAACACCCTTCCTGTTTCTCTTTTCTCGCCATAAATTCGTTTCCTCGCCACGGCCAAACCGTTTGAGATATCAAAAATCCGTCCGCAATTTAGCATCCTCAATGTCTTGACTTCACACTGACCTAGTTTGGTGGGGATCGGATGAATTCTCTAGGAGGAGTACATCAAATTCCAGAGGATGCGTTTTCAAACAATCCATAATAGCTGACTTCCTGTTGGACGGAGCTAATAACATAGAGTACGGAAGTTGTTCGGCCTGATGAGATCTATATGTGTACCGAGTTTCATACTAATACGTTCTTGTATGTGTCCAAGATTTCAGATTGTGTTCTAGGGGGCGCTATTGAGCCCCCCTGCCACGCCCCGGGTACCAGCTTCAGCCCGGCCCTGATGGCCGCGGGTTCTGACCTGTGTGCAAAGTTTCAAGAGTTTTCGAGCATGTTAAGGGCCCCAAAAGTGCCCGAAAGGTTGACAAAAAAATAAGAATAAATATAGCTGCGAGCAGCGATTACGGGCCCAAGCCGGTGGCACCGCAACCCCGGTGCCTTTAGTTACCTAAAGGCACCGGGGTGGCGGTACCGCCGGCTTTGGCCCTCCATCGCTGCTCGCAGCTATATTTATATATATATATATATATATATATATATATATATATATATATATATATATTTACATTTACATTTACATTTATTCATTTAGCTGATATACACATACATACATACACACACACACATACATACATATATATATATATATATATATATATATATATATATATATATTTAAGTGAAAGTACTGAACTTAAATATACGAGCTTGATAAAAATGACCATTCTAGAAGAAAATTTCAGATGTATATATATATATATTATTGTTCAAAAGTTTGGGGTCAGTAAGATTTTTAATGTTTTTAGGAGAAGTCTCTTCTGCTCACCAAGGCTGCATTTATTGATTAAAAATACAAACAAAAACAGTAATATTGTGAAATATTATTCCAATTTAAAACAGCTGTTTTCAATTTTTAAATATTTTACATAGTAATTCATTTCTGTGATCAAAGTTGAGTTTTCAGCATCATTACTCCAGTCTTCAGTGTCACATGATCCTTCAGAAATCATACTAATATGATGATTGATGCTCAATAAATATTCATTATTATTTTCAATGTTGAAAACAGTTGTGTACAGATTTTTTTTTTTCAAAATGCTTTGATGAATGTAAAGTTCAAAAGAACAGCATATATTTCAAATATATATATTTTTAACATTATAAATGTCTTTACTGTAACTGTTGATCAGTTTAACTCATCCTTCATAAATAAAAGTACTGATTTATTTTATTTATTTCCCCAAAAAATAAAATTTTAATTATTACTAACCCAAAACTTTTGAGCGGTAGTGTTTAACGTTACAAAAGCTTTAGATTTCAGATAAATGTTGTTCTTTTGAACTTTCTATTCATCAAAGACTGTACACAACTGTTTTCGACATTTAAAATAATAATGAATGTTTCTTGAGTATCAATCATCATATTAGAATAATTTCTGAAGGATCATGTGACAGTGACGACTGGAGTAATGATGCTGAAAACTCAGCTTTGATCACAGGAATAAATAACAGTTTAAAATATATTAAAATAGAAAGCAGCTGTTTTAAATTGGAATAATATTTTACAATATTACTGTTTTTGTTTGTATTTTTAATCAAATAAATGCAGCCTTGGTGAGCAGAAGAAACTTCTCTGTTATGTGCGCGCCACAGACTGCACGCACGTCCGCTTAGAGTTCCGCCTTTTGCCTTCCGTCAATATTACGTTATTAGAAAAATATTTTTTTAGAGAATCGATTTTTTGACATTTGTGAATCGATTCAGAATCGTCCACGTCCGCATCGCGATGCATCTAAGAATACATTTTTTCTCCCACCCCTAGATTTCATACAACAGGTTAATAAACAGTTACAATTAAGTCACTTACATTTTAGATGCAATGTTGACTGTTTTTGTTCTGTTTCAGCAGCGAAAATAGTTAAACAAAGATCACGGCAGAACCATCACGCATCACGTGTTTTCTCATAACTGAACGATTCAGCATTTTTAACGAATCGGTTGACTCAAAGATTGAATGATCAATCCATAAACATCTGTCTTAATCATGATCGACTCATTCGAACGAATCGTTTGAACGAATGAATCAATGACTCGCTTATTAAGATGGATGCCTGGCGACACCTAATGGCGGTTTAGTGTTGTTTAAAAGCATCATTCTTTCCCACATGTGTGTGATTTGTGTGTGCAACATTATCATTATTTTTCTTACACTATTATATTAGCGATTTAAAAGCACCCACTCGTGTCACACGTCGATTAACCGGTGGGAAAATATCCTCAGACACATACCTAATACATGTATATTTAAATACAATATTGGCCTACCTGGTAAAAAGTTTTATATACTATTTTGATGTCCTTTTGGACACAAGAGGGCAGTATAGCCCTATGTTTGCTTTTTTGTTGAACCAAATAGCACTAAATAGCCTGTTTTAACTTTTTCATTCTTCTTGAATTGCAAAAACAGAATAAAATGGGTTTAGTTGTGATATTTGTATACTTTTATATAGAAATAAATGGTATATAATTACATTTTTAGAAGATTTTTAGTGTTTCCTTTTTGGACATTATTTAATCCCTCGCCATAGCAAAACCGTTTGAGATATTTATTATCCATTCACAATTTAGCATATTTAATGTAGTTTCATCATGTTGAAAAAGTTTGGTACGAATAAAATAAATAGTTTAAGAGGAGTGGCTAAAAATTCAGAGGCTGATTTTGCAAAAAAATCCACATTCAGACCAAAATATCTGACTTCCTGATGGCCAGAGCTATTGAATGTAAATTAGAAAGTTGTCCGGCTTGATGAGAACAATATACAAACTATTTTTTCTTTACTGTAGTTAAAACTAACTCACTTTTGTCAAAAGCATGTTGAAAGTGACACACTTCCTGCTGCCAGTTGGTGGCGCTATAACTTTGACTCACAATAGCTACATCCATCTGATCGGCCTCTTACCACGAACACACTGCTGAAGTTTCATCAAGATCAGTTAATGTATGCAGAAGTTATTCCACTTCCGTGTTTCTCTTTTCTCGCCATAAATTCGATTCCTCGCCACAGCCAAACCGTTCGAGATATCAAAAATCCGTCCGCAATTTAGCATCCTCAATGTCTTGACTACATCCACACCGAGTTTGAAGGGGGCACGGTGAATTTTCTAGGAGGAGTATTTCACATTCCACAGCAAGCGTTTTCCAAACAACCCATAATAGCCGACTTCCTGTTGGGCTGGCGTAAAACTTGACGGGGGTAAAGTTGTTCGGCCCGATGAGATCTATATGTGTACCGAGTTTCATATTAATTCATGCGAGCGTGTTTGATATATGGATCAAGTTTTAGAACCCCGTTCAAGGGGGCGCTGTTGAGCCCGCCAGCCACGCCCGGGTACCAGCTTCAGCCCGGCCCTGATGGCCGTGGGTTCTGACCTGTGTGCAAAGTTTCAGGAGTTTTTGAGCACGTTAAGGACCCCAAAAGCCCCTGAAACCTTGATTAACAATATAAAAGCAATAGTCAAATCCCCCCCTCCCCTCACACACACACAGACACAGAGAGAGGGAGAGAAAATTCTTCAGAAAATCCACATTCAAACCAAAATATCTCTCTTCCTGTTGGTCGGAGATGGTTCATGTAAATTAGAAAGTTGTCCGTCTTGATGAGAACAATACACATACCAAGTTTTGTTGCTGTTGATAAAACTAACCCCCCCACTTATAACTAAAGGTGGCGCTACTGAGCCCCTCACCACGCCCGTTTCTGAAACTTTGCACATGTCTACTGGATAATAAATGTGATGTGTCTGTCGAGTTTCATGCAATTTCAAGTATGTTAAGAGTCTCAAAAGCATAAAAAAAGAATATTAAAGTTTGATGCGTTGCCACGGCAACAGTATCTAAGATATCAATAATCCTTTCACAGGTTTACATCTGCCGTGTGTCTACATTGTACACATAAAGTTTGAAGCAAATCTGGTAAAAATAAGACAGTGATTTCAAAGCATTTTAATAGTGATGTACTTCCTGCTGCCTGTTGGTGGCGCTATAACTTTGACTCACAATAGTCACATCTGTGCGATCGGCCTCGTACAACGAACACACTGCTGAAGTTTCATCAAGATCAGTTAATGTATGCAGAAGTTATAACACACTTCCTGTTTC
This sequence comes from Squalius cephalus, assembly GCF_949319135.1. Taxonomy (NCBI): domain Eukaryota; kingdom Metazoa; phylum Chordata; class Actinopteri; order Cypriniformes; family Leuciscidae; genus Squalius; species Squalius cephalus. The sequence goes on along the minus strand of NC_137133.1, from coordinate 23,567,035 downwards.
ATTTTTTCGCCATAAATTCGTTTCCTCGCCACGGCCAAACCTTTCGAGATATCAAAAATCCGTCCGCAATTTAGCATCCTCAATGTCTTGACTTCATGCACACCGAGTTTGGAGGCAAATCGATGAATTCCCTAGGAGGAGTACATTAAATTCCACAGCATGCGTTTCCAAACAACCCTAAATAGCCGACTTCCTGTTGGGCTGGCGTAAAACTTAGAGCACGAAAGTTGTTCGGCCCGATGAGGTCTATATGTGTACCGAGTTTCATATTATTACATGCAAGCGTGTCTGATTTATGGACAAGTGTTCGGATCCCGTTCCAGGGGGCGCTGTCGAGCCCCCCTGCCACGCCCGGGTACCAGCTTCAGTCCGGCCCTGATGGCCGCGGGTTCTGACCTGTGTGCAAAATTTCAAGAGTTTTCGAGCATGTTAAGGGCCCCAAAAGTGGCCGAAAGGTTGACAAAATAATAATAATAATAATAAATATAGCTGCGAGCAGCGATTACGGGCCCAAGCCGGTGGCACCGCAACCCCGGAGCCTTTAGTTACCTAAAGGCACCGGGGATGGCGGTGCCGCCGGCTTTGGCCCTCCATCGCTGCTCGCAGCTATATTTATATATATATATATATATATATATATGTATATAAATATCTATCTATCTATCTATCTATCTATATATATATATATATATATATATACACACACACACACACACATACATATACATATACATACATATATATATATATATATATATATATATATATACACGTATATATATATATATGACAGAAAATATTACTTGTCTTACCTTATTCTGATTTTATGATACACTCAAAATATTCCACAACAAATCCTTTAAATTTAATGTAAAAATAAAAACGAAAGTAAGCAGTGTTGGTCTCACGTAACCCTCTCATTAGAATCAAAATGTTTCAATATTTGCGATGTATTTGGATGCTAAACTATTCTTTATTATAGGCTTTGTACTTCACTCGTGTTCCAATATCGATGGAAAAAATCATCCTCTTCACACGCACAAAAATGTGCTTGGAAACATCACAGTGGAGCTCTGCTTTCTGTGAATGGTACAAATTGTACTACTGACTATTTAAACAGAGCAGTGTAATTCGTTTATGTTAGGTTGACTATTTTTATTATTATATTGTATTAGGGCTATAATGAACAGGCTGCGATGTCAAGATTGCAATTCTGGAATGTGTGTGTGTGTGTGACGCGGTTGCGGTTGAACAGTGGACACAAAAACATAAATAAAATGTTTTAGTTAATTCCTACATCCATAGGAATACATTGAAAATGCTCGCTCTACTCCGCACCATTATCAATGTCTGTGCGGACGTCTGTATTTTACTAGTATATAGTATACTATAGTTAGCGATTTAAAAGCACCCGCTCGTGTCACACGTCGATTAACCGATGGGAAAATATCCTCACAGTCATATACCTAATAAATTTATATTTAAATACAATAGGCCTACCTAGTAAAACGTTTTATATAGTATTTTGATATCCTTTTGGACACAAGAGGGCAGTATAGCCCTATGTTTGCTTTTTTGTTGAACCAAATAGCACTAAATAGCCTGTTTTTAACTTTTTCATACTTCTTGAATTGCAAAAACAGAATAAAATAGGTTTAGTTCTAATATTTTTATATAAAAATACATGGTGTATAATTACATTTTTAGAAGTTATGAGATGTTTCCTGCTTCCTTTTTGACATTAATTTAATCCCTCGCCATAGCAAAACCGTTTGAGATATTCAATATCCGTTTACAATTTAGCATCAGTAATATATTTTTATCATGTTGAAAAAGTTTGGTGGGAATAAAATAAACCTTTTAGGAGGAGTAACTAAAAACTCAGAGGCTGATTTAACAAAAAATCCATATTCAGACCAAAATATCTGACACCCTGTTGGTCGTAGCTAATAACTGTCAATTAGAAAGTTGTCCGGCTCGATGAGACCAATATACGTACTGATTTTTGTAATTGTGGGTAAAACTAACCCCCCCACTTTTGTCAAAAACATTTTGAAAGTGACACACTTCCTGCTGCCAGTTGGTGGCGCTATAACTTTGACTCACAATAGTCACATCCATCTGATCGCCCTCTTACCACGAACACACTGCTGAAGTTTCATCAAGATCAGTTAATGTGTGCAGAAGTTATAACACTTCGTGTTTCTCTTTTCTCGCCATAAATTCGTGTCCTCGCCACGGCCAAACCGTTTGAGATATCAAAAATCCGTCCGCAATTTAGCATCCTCAATGTCTTGACTTCATGCTCACCGAGTTTGGTGGCGATTTAATTAATTCTCTAGGAGAAATGTTTCAAATTCCACAGCAAGCGTTCTCCAAACAACCCATAATTGCCGACTTCCTGTTGGGCTGGCGTAAAATTTAGAGCACGAAAGTTGTTCGGCCCGATGAGATCTATATGTGTACCGAGTTTCATATCATTACATGCAAGTGTGTTTGATTTATGGACAAGTGTTCGGATCCCGTTCCAGGGGGCGCTGTTGAGCCCCCCTGCCACGCCCGGGTACCAGCTTCAGCCCGGCCCTGATGGCCGCGGGTTCTGACCTGTGTGCAAAGTTTCAAGAGTTTTCGAGCACGTTAAAGGCCCCAAAAGACCCTGAAACCTTGAAAAACAGGAATTTTAAACAAATCTCACTCAAAAGACAAATCCCCCCACCCCTCACACACACAGAGACGCAGAGGCAGAGAGAGAGAGGGAGAGAATTCTCCAAAAAATCACATTCAAACCAAAATATCTCACTTCCTGTTGGTCACAGCTTATGACTATAAATTAGAAAGTTGTCCGGCTTGATGAGAACAATATACATAACGATTTTTGTGACTCTACTTAAAACTAAGCTCCCATTTTTGACTAAAGGTGGCGCTACTGAGCCCCTCACCACGCCCGTTTCTGAAACTTTGCACATGTCTACTGGATAATAAATGTGATGTGTCTGTCGAGTTTCATCCAATTTCAAGTATGTTAAGAGTCTCAAAAGCATCTGAAAAGAATATTAAAGTTTGATGCGTTGCCACGGCAACAGTATTTAAGATATCAATAAACCTTTCACAGGTCTACATCTGCCGTGTGTCTACATTATACACATAAAGTTTGAAGCAAATCGGGTAAAAATAAGAGGGTGATTTCAAAGCATTTTGAAAGTGACACACTTCCTGCTGCCAGTTGGTGGCGCTATAACTTTGACTCACAATAGTCACATCCATGTGATCGGCCTCTTACAACAAACACACTGCTGAAGTTTAATCAAGATCAGTTAATGTATGCAGAAGTTATAACACACTTCCTGTTTCCATTATTCGCCATAAATTCGTGTCCTCGCCACGGCCAAACCGTTCGAGATATCAAAAATCCGTCCGCAATTTAGCATCCTCAATGTCTTGACTTCATGCTGACTGAGTTTGGAGGCGAATGGATGAGTTCCCTAGGAGGAGTACATTAAATTCCACAGCATGCATTTCAAAACAACCCATAATAGCCGACTTCCTGTTGGGCTGGCATAAAAAGTAAAAGTACGAAAGTTGTTCGGCCCGATGAGATCTATATGTGTACCGAGTTTCATATTATTACATGCAAGCGTGTCTGATTTATGGACCAAGTTTTCGGACCCTGTTCAAGGGGGCGCTGTCGAGCCCCCCTGCCACGCCCGGGTACCAGCTTCAGCCCGGCCCTGATGGCCGCGGGTTCTGACCCGTGTGCAAAGTTTCAAGAGTTTTCGAGCACGTTAAGGGTCTCAAAAGTGCCCGAAAGGTTGACAGAAAAATAATAATAATAATAATAATAATAATAATAAATAATCCTACCGAAAACAATAGGGCCTTCGCCCTTTCAGGGCTTGGGCCCTAATAATAATAATCCTACCGAAAACAATAGGGCCTTCGCCCTTTCAGGGCTTGGGCCCTAAATATAGCTGCGAGCAGCGATTACGGGCCCAAGCCGGTGGCACCGCAATCCTGGTGCCAGGGTGGCGGTGCCGGCGGCTTTGGCCCTCCATCGCTGCTCGCAGCTATATTTATATTTATATATATATATATATATATATATATATATATATATATATATATATATATATATATATATATACACACACACACACATACATATATATATATATATATATATATATATATATATATATATAAATAAATTTAAGGGACAAGACACAGATAATTTTACTTGCCTGACCTAATTAGAACAAAGAAAAAAAATAAAAAAAAATAAGTAGGGGATCACTAAATCGAGAGAATTATTCTGATTTTATGATACACTCAAAATATTCCACAACAAATCCTTTAAATGTAATGATATTCAGAACGGAACAAGAATAAAAAATTAAAAATAAACTATAAACAAAGCCAAAACGAAAAAATAAATATAATAAAAAAAATTAATTTCAAGCAATCCATGGCATGATTTATTTATTTTTTGGACTAAAACATTCTGGCTTTTTTTAAACTCAAACATAATTCTTAAATTGAATAATAATAATAATAAAAGAATAAAATGGGTTTAGTTCTGATTTCGTTGAAATCGTTCGCTCTCCATACCTAACTTTTCCTGAATACAATCACTATTGAAACTGTGACATTGATTTCATACAACAGGTTATTAACAGTTAAAATGAAGTCATTTACATTTTAGATGCAATATTGACTGTTTTTGTTCTGTTTCAGCAGCGGAAATAGTTAAACAAAGATCACAGAAGAATGCATCTCACAGGAACGTGTTTTCTCATAACTGAATGATTCAGCATTTTGAATGAATTGGTTGACTCAAAGATTGAATGATCAATCCATAAACATCTGTTTATGTTCATGGATTGGATGTTTATGGATCCATGTTTATGGATCTGTATGTTATGGATTACGAATCATTTGAACGAATGAATCAATGACTCGCTCATTAAGACGGTCACTTGGTGACATCTAATGGCGGTTTAGTGTTGTTTAAAAGCATAATTCTTTCCAACGTGTGTGTGATTTGTGTGTGCACCATTATAAATGTCCGTGCGGACGTCCGTATTTTTCTTTCACTTTTATATTAGCGATACAAAAGCACCCGCTCGTGTCACACACGTCGATTAACCGGTGGGAAAATATCCTCAGACACATACCTAATAAATGTATATTTAAATACATTATTGGCCTAGCTGGTAAAAAGTTTTATATATTATTTTGATGTCCTTTTGGACACAAGAGGGCAGTATAGCCCTATGTATGACTTGAATTTTTTTTTTACTTTACTGTTTTAAAATTTAGAATAAAATTAGAATAAAATTCTTTTTAAAAACAGAATAAAATGGGTTTAGTTGTGATATTTGTATACTTTTATATAGAAATAAATGGTATAAAATTACATTTTTAGAAGATTTGAGGCTTTTAGTGCCTTTTGGAGGCTGATTTTGCAAAAAATCCACATTCAAACCAAAATATCTGACTTCCTGATGGTCGGAGCTAATGACTTTAAATTAGAAAGTTGTCCGGGTCGATGAGATCAACATACGTACTGAGTTGTGCTACTGTAGGTAAAACAACCCCCCCCAACTTTTGTCAAAAGCATTTTGAAAGTGACACATTTCCTGCTGCCAGTTGGTGGCGCTATAACTTTGACACACAATAGTTACATCCATCTGATCGGCCTCTTACCATGAACAAACTGCTGAAGTTTCATCAAGATTAGTTAATGTATGCATTAGTTATAACACTTCGTTTTTCTCTTTTCTCGCCATTAATTCGTTTCCTCGCCACAGCCAAACCGTTCGAGATATCAAAAATCCGTCCGCAATTTAGCATCATCAATGTCTTGACTTCACGCTGACCGAGTTTGGAGGCGAATCGATGTATTTCCTAGGAGGAGTACATTAAATTCCACAGCAAGCGTTTCCAAACAACCCTAAATAGCCGACTTCCTGTTGGGCTGGCGTAAAACTTAGAGCACGAAAGTTGTTCGGCCCGATGAGATCTATATGTGTACCGAGTTTCAAATTAATTCATGCAAGCGTGTTTGATATATGGACCAAGTTTTAGAACCCCGTTCAAGGGGGCGCTGTTGAGCCCCCCTGCCACGCCCGGCTACCAGATTCAGCCCCGCCCTGATGGCCGCGGGTTCTGACCTGTGTGCAAAGTTTCAAGAGTTTTCGAGCACGTTCAGGGACCCAAAAGCCCCAGAAACCTTGAAAAACAAATGAAAAAGTAAATCTCACTCAACTGACAAATCACCCCCACCCCTCACACACTCAGAGACAGAGAGAGAGAGAAATTTCTCCAAAAAATCACATTCAAACCAAAATATCTGACTTTCTGTTGCTTTGAGCTAATAAGTGTAAATTAGAAAGTTGTCCGGCTCGATAAGAACAATATACATACCAAGTTTTGTGATTCTAGGTAAAACTAAGCCCCCATTTTTGACTAAAGGTGGCGCTACTGAGCCCCTCACCACGCCCGTTTCTGAAACTTTGCCCATGTCTACTGGATAATAAGTGTGATGTGTCTGTCGAGTTTCATGCAATTTCAAGTATGTTAAGAGTCTCAAAAGCATCAAAAAAGAATATTAAAGTTTGATGCGTTGCCATGGCAACAGTATCTAAGATATCAATAATCCTTTCACAGGTCTACATCTGCCGTGTGTCTACATCATACACATAAAGTTTGAAGCAAATCAGGTAAAAATAAGAGAGTGATTTCAAAGCATTTTGAAAGTGACACACTTCCTGCTGCCAGTTGGTGGCGCTATAACTTTGACTCACAATAATCACATCCTTGTGTTCGGCCTCTGAAAACGAACACACTGCTGAAGTTTCATCAAGATCAGATAATGTATGCTGAAGTTATAACACACTTCCTGTGTCCCTTATTCGCCATACATTCGTTTCCTTGCCACGGCCAAACCGTTCGAGATATCAAAAATCCGTCCGCAATTTAGCATCCTCAATGTTTTGACTTCATGCTGACCGAGTTTGGAGGCGATTGGATGAATTCTCTAGGAGGAGTACATTAAATTCCACAGCATGCGTTTCAAAACAACCCATAATAGCCGACTTCCTGTTGGGCTGGCGTAAAAAGTAAAAGTACGAAAGTTGTTCGACCCGATGAGATCTATATGTGTACCGAGTTTCATATTATTACATGCAAGCGTGTCTGATTTATGGACCAAGTTTTCGGACCCCGTTCAAGGGGGCGCTGTCGAGCCACCCTGCCACGCCCGGGTACCAGCTTCAGCCCAGCCCTGATGGCCACGAGTTCTGACCCGTGTGCAAAGTTTCAAGAGTTTTCGAGCACGTTAAGGGTCTCAAAAGTGCCCGAAAGGTTGACAGAAAAATAATAATAATAATAATAAATATAGCTGCGAGCAGCGATTGCGGGCCCAAGCCGGTGGCACCGCCACCCTGGTGCCTTAAGGCACCGAGGTGGCGGTGTCACCGGCTTGGGCCCTCCATCGCTGTATATATATATATTTTTTTTAAGTGTGTTTATATATATATATATATATATATATATATATATATATATATATAGTTTGTTGTTGTTATATATATATATATATATATATATATATATATATATATATATATATATATATTACATTTTTTGGATGTTAAACATTTGTTTATTATAGGCTTTGTCCTTCACTCACGTTCCAGTATTGAAGGGAAAAATTATCCTCTTCACATGCGCAAATATGTGCTTGGAAACATCACAGTTTAGCGGTGATTACTGTGTTTAAATAGTCAGTACAATTCATACTATAAAGAGCAGTGTATTTTTTATATGTTAGGTTGACTATTTTATTATTATATTTTATTAAGGCTATAATGAACAGACTGCGATATCAAGATTGCAATGCGCTCGCTCTGCACCATTATCAATGTCCGTGCGGACGAACATATTTTACTTTCGTTTTTAAGTTACCGATTCAAAAGCCCCCAGCGGTGTCACACATCGATTAACCGGTGGGAAAATTTTCCCACAGTCACATCCCTAATATTTATATATAAATACAATAGGCCAACCTGAAAGAGAATTTTACTTGCCCGACCAGAGTAGCCTGATTAGAACGTCAATGACAAAAAAATAACTTGGGAATCACTAAAACGAGAGATTATTCTAATTTTATTACGTTCATTTTAAGTTGCAATCAACAGTTGTTAATAAATGTATTACCAGTAATCAGTTGATCAATGGTAACAAGGTTGCGCTGCTGAGGCTCATGCAGCTTCTCCAGGAGAAATGTAAACAAATGAGATCAGCACACAAAGAACAAACTCAGTTAACAACTTACTGACTATAACATTTTTAAATATGGAGTTTTGATATATTTTATAACAGTTAAGCAACCTCACTTGACGAGAATTAAGGCTGTTTCCTGAATACAATCACGATTGAAACTATGACATTGATTTCATACAACAGGTTAAAAAACAGTTACAATCAAGTCTCTTACATTTTAGATCCAATATTGACTGTATTTGTTCTGTTTCAGCAGCGAAAATAGTTAAACAAAAAGATCACAGCAGAACCATCACGCGCATCTCTCAGCAACGTGTTTTCTCATTTGTGAATGATTCAGCATTTTGAACGAATCGGTTGACTCAAAGATTGAATGATCAATCCATAAACATATGTCTTAATCATGAATGACTCAGTCATTCAAACGAATCGTTTGAACGAATGAATCAATGACTCGCTCATTAAGACGGTCGCCTGGCGACACTTAATGGCGGTTTAGTGTTATGTTTAAAAGTATCCTTCTTCTCTGTGTGTGATTTGTGTGTGCACCATTACAGAGACAATTTATATAAGAGACATGCCACTTCCTCAATCCTCAATACAACTATATAAGGAAAACCCGTAACGACAAAGATGGCGGTTGTATGCACATGTCCCGCCCCTCCCGCTGGAAAGCCAATCATCTGCTTTTAACAGTCAGCAACTGACCACTAAGGAGCGAATGTACAGTGACGTGACATAACTGCCATATTCAACCTGTGCTTTCGCGCTGTGGCTGGCGCTGAGCCAAAGACGGACGCGCTCAGCGCTTGTCATAGGCTATATCACAACTGTTCAGTGTTTTAACCACATAATGTTTATTTTAGGTTTTAGACATTTAAATACATATAATTGTTTAAGTGCTTGGCACAACACCGGCATTCTGGATAGAGACGTAAATGAAGTTGGTGTTGTGAACGTGAACCCTTGCGCATGCGTAGTAAAAGTATAACCTGTGGGGGAAAAGGCGTTTTAAACCTTATTTTTGGGCTAAGTCAACAAACTTTTTCAGCGATTTTTATCATATTTTACTGCTGTTTCTATACATGCAGTTTTTATGTCCCGGTGACCAGTGAAAGTGCAGTTCTGACTCTCTGCCCATTCATTTAGATAGGAGCCTGGTCTTGTTAGTCCGAAATAGCTGCCCGGAGGCGTTGCCAAGATGGCGGCCGAGTGGCACGACTTGCCTAAAAGGACTTTGACCATTATCAATGTCCGTGCGGACGTCCGTATATTACTTTCACTTTTATATTAGTGATTTAAAAGCAACCGCTCGTGTCACACGTCGATTAACCGGTGGGAAAATATCCTCACAGTCATATACCTAACAAATTTATATTTAACTGCAAGATAGGCCTACCTGGTAAAAAGTTGTATATACTATTTTGATATCCTTTTGGACACAAGAGGGCAGTATAGCCCTATGTTTGCTTTTTTTGTTTAACCAAATAGCTCTAAATAGCCTGTTTTTAACTTTTTCATACTCCTTGAATTCCAAAAAAAAGAATAAAATGGGTTTAGTTCTAATATTTGTATAATTTTATATAAAAATAAATGGTGTATAATTACTTTTTTTCAGAAGATATGAGACGTTTCCTGCTTCCTTTTTGACATTAATTTAATCCCTCGCCATAACAAAACCGTTTGAGATATTCAATATCCGTTTACAATTTAGCATCATTCATATATTTGTATCATGTTGAAAAAGTTTGGTGGGAATAAAATAAAGGAGTAACTAAAAACTCAGAGGCTGATTTTGCAAAAAATCCATATTCAGACCAAAATATCTGACTTCCTTTGGCTCGGAGCTAATGACTGTAAATTAGAAAGTTGTCTGACTCGATGAGACCAATATATATACTGATTTTTGTAACTGTTGGTAAAACCAACCCCCCCACTTTTGTCAAAAGCATGTTAAAAGTGACACACTTCCTGCTGCCAGTTGGTGGCGCTATAACTTTGGCTCACAATAGTTACATCCATCTGATCGGCCTCTTACCACGAACACACTGGTGAAGTTTCATGAAGATCAGTTAATGTATGCAGAAGTTATACCATTTCGTGTTTCTCTTTTCTCGCCATAAATTAGTTTCCTTGCCACGGCCAAACCGTTCGAGATATCAAAAATCCGTCCACAATTTAGCATCCTCAATGTCTTGACTTCATGCACACCGAGTTTGGTGGGGATTGGATGAATTCTCTAGGAGGAGTACTTCACATTCCACAGCAAGCGTTTTCCAAACAACCCATAATAGCCGACTTCCTGTTGGGCTGGCGTAAAACTTGACTGGGGGAAAGTTGTTCGGCCCGATGAGATCTATATGTGTACCGAGTTTCATATTAATTCATGCAAGCATGTTTGATCTATGGACCAAGTTTTGGGACCCCTTTCAAGGGGGCGCTGTTGAGCCCCCCTGCCACGCCCGGGTACCAGCTTCAGCCCGTCCCTGATGGCAGGGAGTTCTGACTTGTGTGCAAAGTTTCAAGAGTTTTTGAGCACGTTAAGGACCCCAAAAGCCCCTGAAACCTTGATTGACAATATAAAAGCAATAGTCAAATCCCCCCTCCCCTCACACACACAGAGACACAGAGAGAGGGAGAGAAAATTCTTCAGAAAATCCACATTCAAACCAAAATATCTCTCTTCCTGTTGGTCGGAGATAGATCATGTAAATTAGAAAGTTGTCCGTCTTGATGAGAACAATACACATACCAAGTTTTGTTGCTGTTGATAAAACTAACCCCCCCACTTATGACTAAAGGTGGCGCTACTGAGCCCCTCACCACGCCCGTTTCTGAAACTTTGCACATGTCTACGGGCTAATAAATGTGATGTGTCTGTCGAGTTTCATCCAATTTCAAGTATGTTAAGAGTCTCAAAAGCATCAAAAAAGAATATTAAAGTTTGAAGCGTTGCCATGGCAACAGTATTAAAGATATCAAAAATCCTTTCACAGGTCTACATCTGCCGTGTGTCTACATTATACATATAAAGTTTGAAGCAAATCGAGTAAAAACAAGAGGGTGATTTCAAAGCATTTTGAAAGGGACACACTTCCTGCTGCCAGTTGGTGGCGCTATAACTTTGACTCACAATAGTCACATCCATGTGATCGGCCTCTTAGAACGAACACACAGCTTAAGTTTAATCAAGATCAGTTAATGTATGCAGAAGTTATAACACACTTCCTGTTTCCATTATTCGCCATAAATTCGTGTCCTCGCCACGGCCAAACCGTTCGAGATATCAAAAATCCGTACGCAATTTAGCATCCTCAATGTCTTGACTTCATGCTGACCGAGTTTGGAGGCGAATGGATGAATTCCCTAGGAGGAGTACATTAAATTCCACAGCACGCGTTTCCAAACAACCCATAATAGCCAACTTCCTGTTGGGCTGGCGTAAAAAGTAAAAGTACGAAAGTTGTTTGGCCCGATGAGATCTATATGTGTATTGAGTTTCATATTATTATATCCAAGCATGTCTGATTTATGGACCAAGTTTTCGGACCCCGTTCAAGGGGGCGCTGTTGAGCCTTCCTGCCACGCCCGGGTACCAGCTTCAGCCCGGCCCTGATGGCCGCAGGTTCTGACCTGTGTGCAAAATTTCAAGAGTTTTCGAGCACGTTAAAGGCCCCAAAAGTGCCCGAAAGGTTGACAGAAAAATAAGAATAATAATAAATATAGCTGCGAGCAGCGATTACGGGCCCAAGCCGGTGGCACCGCAACCCCGGAGCCTTTAGTTACCTAAAGGCACCGGGGATGGCGGTGCCGCCGGCTTTGGCCCTCCATCGCTGCTCGCAGCTATATTTATATTTATATATATATATATATATATATATATATATATATATATATATATATATATATATATATATATATATATATATACACACACACACACACACACATATATACATATATATATATATATATACACGTATATATATATATACACGTGTATATATATATATATACAAGACAGAAAATATTACTTGTCTTACCTTATTCTGATTTTATGATACACTCAAAATATTCCACAACAAATCCTTTAAATTTAATGTCAAAATAAAAACGAAAGTAAGCAGTGTTGGTCTCACGTAACCCTCTCATTAGAATCAAAATGTTTCAATATTTGCGATGTATTTGGATGCTAAACTATTCTTTATTATAGGCTTTGTACTTCACTCGTGTTCCAATATCGATGGAAAAAATCATCCTCTTCACACACGCAAAAATGTGCTTGGAAACATCACAGTGGAGCTTTGCTTTCTGTGAATGGTACAAATTGTACTACTGACTATTTAAACAGAGCAGTGTAATTCGTTTATGTTAGGTTGACTATTTTTATTATTATATTGTATTAGGGCTATAATGAACAGGCTGCGATGTCAAGATTGCAATTCTGGAATGTGTGTGTGTGTGTGTGACGCGGTTGCGGTTGAACAGTGGACACAAAAACATAAATAAAATGTTTTAGTTAATTCCTACATCCATAGGAATACATTGAAAATGCTCGCTCTACTCCGCACCATTATCAATGTCTGTGCGGACGTCTGTATTTTACTAGTATATAGTATACTATAGTTAGCGATTTAAAAGCCCTCAGCGGTGTCACACGTCGATTAACCGGTGGGAAAATTTTATCACAGTCACATCCCTAATATATTTATATATAAATACAATAGGCCTACCTGAAAGAAAATTTTACTTGCCCGACCAGAGTATAGCCTGATTAGAACGTCAATAACAAAAAAATAACTTGGGAGTCACTAAAACGAGAGATTATTCTAATTTCATTACATTCATTTTAAGTTGCAATCAGCAGTTAAATATGAATGTATTACTGATCAATGGTAACAAGGTTGCACTGCTGAGGCTCATGCTGCTTCTCCAGGAGAATTGTAAACAAATGAGCGCAGCACACAAAAAAGCAAACCAGTTAACAACATACTGACTATAAAAATTACAAATATGGAGTTTTTATATATTTTATAACATATGATAGAGTTAAGCAACCTCACTTGACGAGTAGGCAACTATTTCCTGAATACAATCACGATTGAAACTGTGACATTGATTTCATACAACAGGTTAATAAACAGTTACAATTAAGTCACTTACATTTTAGATGCAATATTGACTGTTTTTTTTCTGTTTCAGCAGCAAAAATAGTTAAACAAAGATCACAGCAGAACCACTGCGCATCTCACAGCAACTTGTTTTCTCATTACTGAATGATTCAGCTTTTTGAAACGAATCGGTTGACTTAAAGATTCAATGGTCAATCCATAAACATCTGTCTCAATCATGAATGACTCAGTCATTGGAACGAATCGTTTGAACGAATGAATCAATGACTCGCTCATTAAGATGGTCGCCTGGCGACACCTAATAGCGGTTTAGTGTTATGTTTAAAAGTATCATTTTTTCCAACGTGCACCATTATCAATGTCCGTGCGGACGTCCGTTTTTTACTTTCACTTTTATATTAGCGATTTAAAAGCACCCGCTCGTGTCACACGTCGATTAACCGATGGGAAAATATCCTTACAGTCATATACCTAATAAATTTATATTTAAATACAATAGGCCTACCTAGTAAAACGTTTTATATACTATTTTGATATCCTTTTGGACACAAGAGGGCAGTATAGCCCTATGTTTGCTTTTTTGTTGAACCAAATAGCACTAATAGCCTGTTTTTAACTTTTTCATACTTCTTGAATTGCAAAAACAGAATAAAATAGGTTTAGTTCTAATATTTGTATAATTTTATATAAAAATAAATGGTGTATAATTACATTTTTAGAAGTTATGAGATGTTTCCTGCTTCCTTTTTGACATTAATTTAATCCCTCGCCATAGCAAAACCGTTTGAGATATTCAATATCTGTTTACAATTTAGCATCATTAATATATTTTTATCATGTTGAAAAAGTTTGGTGGGAATAAAATAAACCTTTTAGGAGGAGTAACTAAAAACTCAGAGGCTGATTTAACAAAAAATCCATATTCAGACCAAAATATCTGACTTCCTGTTGGTTGCAGCTAATGCCTGTAAATTAGAAAGTTGTCCGGCTCGATGAGACCAATATACGTACTGATTTTTGTAATTGTGGGTAAAACTAACCCCCCCACTTTTGTCAAAAACATTTTGAAAGTGACACACTTCCTGCTGCCAGTTGGTGGCGCTATAACTTTGACCCACAATAGTCACATCCATCTTATCGGCCTCTTACCACGAACACATTGCTGAAGTTTCATCAAGATCAGTTAATGTGTGCAGAAGTTATAACACTTCGTGTTTCTCTTTTCTCGCCATAAATTCGTGTCCTCGCCACGGCCAAACCATTTGAGATATCAAAAATCCGTCTGCAATTTAGCATCCTCAATGTCTTGACTTCATGCACACCGAGTTTGGTGGCGATTTAATTAATTCTCTAGGAGAAGTGTTTCAAATTCCACAGCAAGCGTTCTCCAAACAACCCATAATTGCCGACTTCCTGTTGGGCTGGCGTAAAATTTAGAGCACGAAAGTTGTTCGGCCCGATGAGATCTATATGTGTACCGAGTTTCATATCATTACATGCAAGTGTGTTTGATTTATGGACAAGTGTTCGGATCCCGTTCCAGGGGGCGCTGTTGAGCCCCCCTGCCACGCCCGGGTACCAGCTTCAGCCCGGCCCTGATGGCCGCGGGTTCTGACCTGTGTGCAAAGTTTCAAGAGTTTTTGAGCACGTTAAAGGCCCCAAAAGCCCCTGAAACCTTGAAAAACAGGAATTTTAAACAAATCTCACTCAAAAGACAAATCCCCCCACCCCTCACACACACAGAGACGCAGAGGCAGAGAGAGAGAGGGAGAGAATTCTCCCAAAAATCACATTCAAACCAAAATATCTCACTTCCTGTTGGTCACAGCTTATGACTATAAATTAGAAAGTTGTCCGGCTTGATGAGAACAATATACATAACGATTTTTGTGACTCTTCTTAAAACTAAGCCCCCATTTTTGACTAAAGGTGGCGCTACTGAGCCCCTCACCACGCCCGTTTCTGAAACTTTGCACATGTCTACTGGATAATAAATGTGATGTGTCTGTCGAGTTTCATCCAATTTCAAGTATGTTAAGAGTCTCAAAAGCATCCGAAAAGAATATTAAAGTTTGATGCGTTGCCACGGCAACAGTATCTAAGATATAAATAATCCTTTCACAGGTCTACATCTGCCGTGTGTCTACATTATACACATAAAGTTTTAAGCAAATCGGGTAAAAATAAGAGGGTGATTTCAAACCATTTTGAAAGTGACACATTTTCTGTTGCCAGTTGGTGGCGCTATAACTTTGACTCACAATAGTCACATCCATGTGATCGGCCTCTTACAACGAACACACTGCTGAAGTTTCATCAAGATCAGTTAATGTATGCAGAAGTTATAACACACGTCCTGTGTCCCATTATTCGCCATAAATTCGTTTCCTCGCCACGGCCAAACCGTTCGAGATATCAAAAATCCGTTCGCAATTTAGCATCCTCAATGTCTTGACTTCATTCACACCGAGTTTGGTGGTGATCGGATGAATTCCCTAGGAGGAGTATTTCACATTCCATTATATGCGTTTTCCAAACAACGTATAATATCCGACTTCCTGTTGGGCTGGTGTAAAACTTAGAGCACGAAAGTTGTTCGGCCCGATGAGATCTATATGTGTACTGAGTTTCATATTATTACATGCAAGCGTGTTTGATTTATGGACCAAGTTTTCAGACACCATTGCAGGGGGCGCTGTCGAGCCCCCTTGCCACGCCCGGGTACCAGCTTCAGTCCGGCCCTGATGGCCGCGGGTTCTGACGTGTGTGCAAAATTTCAAGAGTTTTTGAGCATGTTAAGGGCCCCAAAAGTGCCCGAGAAGTAGAAAAAAAATAAATAAATAAAAAAAATAATAATTAAAGCTGCAAGCAGCGATGAAAGGGCCCTCGCACCCGTGCCATCAACACTCGGTGGCTTTAGGAAGACAGAGCATGGTTGGGAAATGTACATTTAAGGAGGTATATATAGTAAGAGTATGTCAAAGTCAGTTACAAAATGTTTTGTATAATGGTGATAATAGCATGCTTCATGACTCAGCTAAGTGTTGCTAGCATGTTTAGTCTGTTTCTAGCATGCTTAGTACACAATAATTATGTGGTTAGTACTGCATTACGGTGTTAACCATGTCAGTTTCTGTTGCCAGTAGGTGGCGTTATGGCTATAACTGAATATGAGCATGGATGTGTGTTCAGGACAGAACTCTTATCAAACGTGTGAAGTTTGGTGCAAATTGGACATTGCCTTCTTGAGTAACAACAAAGTCATGTTTCATTGAATTAACATTCTTTAGCACTTAGCTAAGCATTGTTAGCATGTTTTAACATGTTTCTAGCATGTTTAGAACTCAATGGCATTTTTAACATGTTGCTAGAACGGCATAAAAGTGTTAAACATGTCACTTCCTGTTGCCAGTAGGTGGCGCTATTACTATAACTGAATTTGAGCATAGACATGTGTTCAGGCCATGATTCTTATCAAATGTGTGAAGTTTGGGGCAGATTGGACATTCCATGCCTGAATTACAGCAAATTCCTATTTAATTGCAATAATAGCATGCTTTAGCACTTAGCTAAGAGTTTGCTAGCATGTTTTAGCATGTTTCTAGTATGTTGTTAGCATGTTTAGCACTTGCTGGCACTTTTTTATATGTTATTAGGAGTCCATAACAGTGTTAAACATGTCACTTCCTGCTGCCAGCAGGTGGCGCTATGACTGTAAGCATGATCATGTGTTCAGGACAGAACGCTTATCAAAAGTGTGAAGTTTGGGGCAGATTGGACATTCCTTGCCTGAGTTACAGCAAATTCATATTTAATTGCAGTAATATCATTCTTTAGCACTTAGCTAAGTGTTTGCTAGTATGTTTTAGCAAGTCTCTAGTATGTTGGTAGGATGTTTAGCACCTACTTGCATTTTTTTATATGTTATTAGGAGTCAAGAACAGTGTTAAACGTCACTTCCTGTTGCCAGCAGGTGGCGCTATGACTATAACTAAATATGAGCATGGACATGTGTTCAAGAGATAACTCTTATCAAACGTGTGAAGTTTGGGGTAGATTGTACATTGCCTTCTTGAGTAACAACAAAGTCCTGTTTCATTGAATTAGCATGGTTTAGCACTTAGCTAAGTACTGCTAGCATGTTTTAACATGTTTCTAGCATGTATAGAACTCAATGGCATTTTTAACATGTTGCTAGAACGGCATCAAAGTGTTAAACATGTCACTTCCTGTTGCCAGTAGGTGGTGCTATTACTATAACTGAATTTGAGCATAGACATGTGTTCAGGCCATGATTCTTATCAAATGTGTGAAGTTTGGGGCAGATTGGACATTACATGCCTGAGTTACAGCAAATTCCTATTTAATTGCAGTAATAGCATGCTTTAGCACTTAGCTAAGTGTTTGCTAGCATGTTTCTAGTATGTTGCTAACCTGTTTAGCACTTGTTGGCTCTTTTTTATATGTTATTAGGAGACCACAAGAGTGTTAAACATGTCACTTCCTGTTACCAGTAGGTGGCGCTATTACTATAACTGAATTTTCTCATGTAGATGTGTTCAGGACAGAACGCTTATCAAAAGTGTGAAGTTTGGGGCAGATTGGACATTCCATGCCTGAGTTACAGCAAATTCCTATTTAATTGCAATAATAGCATGCTTTAGCACTTAGCTAAGAGTTTGCTAGCATGTTTTAGCATGCTTCTATTATGTTGTTAGCATGTTTAGCACTTGCTGGCACTTTTTTATATGTTATTAGGAGTCCATATCAGTGTTAAACATGTCACTTCCTGTTGCCAGCAGGTGGCGCTATGACTGTAACTGAATATGAGCATGGTCATGTGTTCAGGACAGAACGCTTATCAAAAGTGTGAAGTTTGGGGCAGATTGGACATTCCATGCCTGAGTTACAGCAACTTCCTGTTTCATGGCGAAACATCGAAATTTGTCAGGCCGCCGAGGACCCGCCCTTTGACGAAAACTCAAGATCTTCGCAATTTAACGTCGCAAAGGCCTTAAGATTACACTCACCAAATTTGAAGATGATCAGATTAAAACTGTAGGAGGAGTTCGTTAAAGTACGAGGCCTGAAAATGGCAAAAACTGCACAAAAATCTGAGAGGAAGTTCAAAATGGCTGACTTCCTGTTGTGTTTAGGGCTATGCTCCAAGAGACTTTTTTGTAGGTATTAGGTCATTACATGTATGTACCGAATTTCGTGCACGTACGTGGAACGTTGCGGGAGGCGCACTCCGTTGAACTTTTATAGGTGGCGCTATCGAGCCATTTTGCCCCGTCCAATTCTGAAACCTATATCAGATGTAAATTTTCGCCAGTTCTGACGCGTGTGCAAAGTTTCGTGAGTTTTCGAGCATGTTTAGGCCCTCAAAAATGCAATTAAATGCGGAGAAGAAGAATAATAATAATAATAATAATAATTAAAGCTGCAAGCAGCGATGAAAGGGCCCTCGCACCCGTGCCATCAACACTCGGTGGCTTTAGGAAGGCAGAGCATGGTTGGGAAATGTACATTTAAGGAGGTATATATAGTAAGAGTATGTCAAAGTCAGTTACAAAATGTTTTGTATAATGGTGATAATAGCATGCTTCATGACTCAGCTAAGTGTTGCTAGCATGTTTAGTCTGTTTCTAGCATGCTTAGTACACAATAATTATGTGGTTAGTACTGCATTACGGTGTTAACCATGTCAGTTTCTGTTGCCAGTAGGTGGCGTTATGGCTATAACTGAATATGAGCATGGATGTGTGTTCAGGACAGAACTCTTATCAAACGTGTGAAGTTTGGTGCAAATTGGACATTGCCTTCTTGAGTAACAACAAAGTCATGTTTCATTGAATTAACATTCTTTAGCACTTAGCTAAGCATTGTTAGCATGTTTTAACATGTTTCTAGCATGTTTAGAACTCAATGGCATTTTTAACATGTTGCTAGAACGGCATAAAAGTGTTAAACATGTCACTTCCTGTTGCCAGTAGGTGGCGCTATTACTATAACTGAATTTGAGCATAGACATGTGTTCAGGCCATGATTCTTATCAAATGTGTGAAGTTTGGGGCAGATTGGACATTCCATGCCTGAATTACAGCAAATTCCTATTTAATTGCAATAATAGCATGCTTTAGCACTTAGCTAAGAGTTTGCTAGCATGTTTTAGCATGTTTCTAGTATGTTGTTAGCATGTTTAGCACTTGCTGGCACTTTTTTATATGTTATTAGGAGTCCATAACAGTGTTAAACATGTCACTTCCTGCTGCCAGCAGGTGGCGCTATGACTGTAAGCATGATCATGTGTTCAGGACAGAACGCTTATCAAAAGTGTGAAGTTTGGGGCAGATTGGACATTCCTTGCCTGAGTTACAGCAAATTCATATTTAATTGCAGTAATATCATTCTTTAGCACTTAGCTAAGTGTTTGCTAGTATGTTTTAGCAAGTCTCTAGTATGTTGGTAGGATGTTTAGCACCTACTTGCATTTTTTTATATGTTATTAGGAGTCAAGAACAGTGTTAAACGTCACTTCCTGTTGCCAGCAGGTGGCGCTATGACTATAACTAAATATGAGCATGGACATGTGTTCAAGAGATAACTCTTATCAAACGTGTGAAGTTTGGGGTAGATTGTACATTGCCTTCTTGAGTAACAACAAAGTCCTGTTTCATTGAATTAGCATGGTTTAGCACTTAGCTAAGTACTGCTAGCATGTTTTAACATGTTTCTAGCATGTATAGAACTCAATGGCATTTTTAACATGTTGCTAGAACGGCATCAAAGTGTTAAACATGTCACTTCCTGTTGCCAGTAGGTGGTGCTATTACTATAACTGAATTTGAGCATAGACATGTGTTCAGGCCATGATTCTTATCAAATGTGTGAAGTTTGGGGCAGATTGGACATTACATGCCTGAGTTACAGCAAATTCCTATTTAATTGCAGTAATAGCATGCTTTAGCACTTAGCTAAGTGTTTGCTAGCATGTTTCTAGTATGTTGCTAACCTGTTTAGCACTTGTTGGCTCTTTTTTATATGTTATTAGGAGACCACAAGAGTGTTAAACATGTCACTTCCTGTTACCAGTAGGTGGCGCTATTACTATAACTGAATTTTCTCATGTAGATGTGTTCAGGACAGAACGCTTATCAAAAGTGTGAAGTTTGGGGCAGATTGGACATTCCATGCCTGAGTTACAGCAAATTCCTATTTAATTGCAATAATAGCATGCTTTAGCACTTAGCTAAGAGTTTGCTAGCATGTTTTAGCATGCTTCTATTATGTTGTTAGCATGTTTAGCACTTGCTGGCACTTTTTTATATGTTATTAGGAGTCCATATCAGTGTTAAACATGTCACTTCCTGTTGCCAGCAGGTGGCGCTATGACTGTAACTGAATATGAGCATGGTCATGTGTTCAGGACAGAACGCTTATCAAAAGTGTGAAGTTTGGGGCAGATTGGACATTCCATGCCTGAGTTACAGCAACTTCCTGTTTCATGGCGAAACATCGAAATTTGTCAGGCCGCCGAGGACCCGCCCTTTGACGAAAACTCAAGATCTTCGCAATTTAACGTCGCAAAGGCCTTAAGATTACACTCACCAAATTTGAAGATGATCAGATTAAAACTGTAGGAGGAGTTCGTTAAAGTACGAGGCCTGAAAATGGCAAAAACTGCACAAAAATCTGAGAGGAAGTTCAAAATGGCTGACTTCCTGTTGTGTTTAGGGCTATGCTCCAAGAGACTTTTTTGTAGGTATTAGGTCATTACATGTATGTACCGAATTTCGTGCACGTACGTGGAATGTTGCGGGAGGCGCACTCCGTTGAACTTTTATAGGTGGCGCTATCGAGCCATTTTGCCCCGTCCAATTCTGAAACCTATATCAGATGTAAATTTTCGCCAGTTCTGACGCGTGTGCAAAGTTTCGTGAGTTTTCGAGCATGTTTAGGCCCTCAAAAATGCAATTAAATGCGGAGAAGAAGAAGAAGAATAATAATAAATATAGCTGCGAGCAGCGATTACGGGCCCAAGCCGGTGGCACCGCAACCCCGGTGCCTTTAGTTACCTAAAGGCACCGGGGTGGCGGTACCGCCGGCTTTGGCCCTTCATCACTGCTCGCAGCTATATTTATATATATATATATAAAAGACCAAAAATATTACTTGACTTACCTTATTCTGATTTTATGATACACTCAAAATATTCCACAACAAATCCTTTAAATTTAATGTAAAAATAAAAATGAAAGAAAGCAGTGTTGGGCTCACGTAACCCTCTTGTTTCAACATTTGCGATGTATTTGGATGCTAAACTATTCTTTATTATAGGCTTTGTTCTTCACTCATGTTCCAATATCGATGGAAAAAATCATCCTCTTCACAAGCGCAAAAATGTGCTTGGAAACATCACAGTGGAGCGGTGCTTACTGTGAATGTATGAATTGTACTACTGACTATTTAGAGCAGTGTAATTTTTATATGTTAGGTTGACTATTTTATTATTATATTTTATGAAGGCTATAATGAACAGGCTGCGATGTCAAGATTACAATGCTGTAATGTGTGTGTGTGTGTGTGTGTGTGTGTGTGTGTGTGTGTGTGTGTGTGTGTGTGTGTGTGTGTGTGTGTGTGTGTGTTCATGTTTTTCTATCCCGGTGGGGACTTCAACCTGAATGCACACCGACTCATGGGGACTCGTGTCACAGTGGGGACCTAAATAGAGGTCCCCATGGGTAAACAAGCTTATAAATCATACAGAATGAGTTTTTTTGGAAATGTAAAAATGCAGAAAGTTTTCTGGGATAGGTAGGTTTAGGGCTAGGGTTAGTGTGAGGAGATAGAATATACAGTTTGTACAGTATAAAACCATTAAGTCTATGGAGAGTCCCAACAAAGATAGTAAACCGTGTGTGTGTGTGTGTGGCGTGGGTGCGATTGAAAAAAAAAAACATACTCCGTCATTATACAGGACGACATTCAAACTGCAAAGTGTTAACTTATATTTGTGTACAGTTGCAATAAAACACAACATTGTGCTTTTGTAAAATAATTTCAAGCAATCCTCCCCCCAAAAGGTGCTAATTTTAAAATTAAACTAAAATGCTCATATTAGCTATTTAAAACGGTGCACATCCACGGTGAGGAACGAGCAGAACAGAGTGAACGTTTTTCAGTTAATTCCTACTTCTATAGGAATTCATTTGAAACGCTCGCTCAACCACTATCAATGTCAGTGCGGACTAACATATTTTACTTTCGTTTTTAAGTTGGCAATTCAAAAGCCCCCAGCGGTGTCACACGTCGATTAATCGGTGGGAAAATATCCTCAGACACATACCTAATAAATGTATATTTAAATACATTATTGGCCTAGCTGGTAAAAAGTTTTATATATTATTTTGATGTCCTTTTGGACACAAGAGGGCAGTATAGCCCTATGTTTGCTTTTTTGTTTAACCAAATAGCACTAAATAGCCTGTTTTTAACTTTTTCATTCTTCTTGAATTGCAAAAACAGAATAAAATGGGTTTAGTTGTGATATTTGTTTACTTTTATAT